>NC_072022.1:12457612-13198529 GCF_027791375.1 Indicator indicator | reverse complement strand
TCCCCTGCTATCAACTCTGGTGATGTGGTTAAACTACGTCCTTGTGCCACTCTGCTAGAAGGGATGGTGGGCAAATGGAGTGGCTGGTATGAACAGCAGTGCCAGCTTGGGACAGTGCTCAGTTACACAGCTCAGGGATGTGAGGACAGAGGTGCTGGCCTGACCAAACACTTTGCTTCAGATTTCTCCTGTTCCTGCTAAGAGGAAAGTGCACCATATTTCCTCAGGGCTATTTCCCCCAGTACTGCTGGCTCCCCATTAACCAGAAGGCTGGTGAGAGGAGCAGATACAGGAGGCCAGGCAATCCCTGTTGATATACCTGCTGACAGGAATGCTTTCTTTCCTTGGAGTACAGTGCCTTGGTTTTATGGCAGAAGGCTACATCTCAGGCCATCTTGTGCTAAAACAGTGCTGCTCGAAGTTTGGTGCCCTTCACAGCACTATGGGATGCAATAATTCCCTTTGTCTTTGTGAGCTGGTGTAAAAAGTCAGTGTGTTGGTGCCTGTCCTTCTGCAAGGCCACAGCTGCATGGTGACACAAGCAATGGCCCATCATCACCTAAAAGAAGCATTTGCATGGGATGAAAATATCAAGCAGATTAATTGGTAGGAGGATGCAGGACGGTATGCAGTTGGAAAAAGGCCTGCACTGATAATGAGAAACAAAAATGTTCACTTCCAAACTTTCTCACACCAAAAATCATGCCATAATAAGCACGTGTCATCAAAAGAGGGAAAAGTGTTTCAACACCAGCTTTCAGGAGAGTAGGAAGAGAGGAGAGCAGCAGCAGGAGATGTGTCATCTCATTGTTTCTCCCAGGCTCTCTGCCCTGGAGTTAGAAATTCTTCCAAGTGTCTCTTCCAGGATAAAGTTTCCCCCCCTCCCCAGAGGCTGTTCCTCCTAATCTTTCATGTGTTTTTATTGCTGGTGACTTCTGGTGGGGCTCAGCTGGCCTCTCTTCGCTTAAAAAACACACTGAATTAATTTGGGCTGAGCAAATATAGTCAGGAAAACAGATTTATAATACGGGAACTTATTCTGTATTATTTTATATAAAAGAAAGCTCTCTGCCACTTGAAGACACCTCCCTTCCTCAAGGGAGGTTTTTCAAACAGCCCAAAGCATGGGAGTCGTCCAGGTCAAACACCAGCTCTTTCATCCCATCAGAAATACATACACACAGGCTTGCCCGTCACACAATCCAGCCTGCTCCACCCAGCAGCAGAAGGTGAACACCTTCTATCAGTGCCATACTAATTATCTTTCCTCTAGTGGATACTGGAGAGGCACAGTCAACCCAGTGCCTCCCACCATGCTGGAGTACACCCTGTGGAGCTAAGCCAAGAAGGCTACTGAAGCTCTGGTGATTCCTATGGCGCCGCTCGCCTCTCACAGCCCCTCTCCCCAAGGCTGTGGTGATCTTCACCACTGACCTGTACAGCTCCTCCTCTTCCTTCCACCTGCTCCAGCACAGAAATGAACTTTGCTCACTCCTCTTAGGCAGGAAAATAAGGGATAATGAATACAGATTTTCTCAGTGATGAAAAAAGGAGGAGCAGGAGGTTGACATGAGACTGGACAGGAAGAAAGGAGACTGAAGAAATGCTCTGAAAGCCACAGAGACAGGCTGAGGTAAAAGGACTGAAAATGCAGGATGCACCCACTTGGGCTGAGAGCAAGAGTAAGAGCAGAAAAATATGAGACAGAAAAATATACACCAAAGGAAGAAGCTGCCAAAACCATAACAGGCTTTTTCTACTGCACCAGGCAGCTCCTGTGTGTTCACCTATCTGGAACAACTGCACTGAGTACATGGTTATCTTGCCATAGAAAGAAACAGCAAACTGTAACTAAAAATATTCCAAGAAAGGGTTAACCAGCATCACTCCATCTGAGCAGCTCATTCCTCCAGCAGTAATCTCTTCTATTTTTAGGAGATTAAAAACTAAGAAAGTATGGCAGTGTCTGGCCCCCAAGTTGAAGAAATAACAAATCAAAACACCTCAAAATTGGTAATTTTGTAGATTAAATTATCAAAGTTTAGTCTGTTAGTGTCCACATCTGACAGAGCTTTGATCTTGTTTATATCTTAGAAATTGTTTCATGGACTAACTTTGTTGATTATCTTCAAACTGTGACAGGTTTTATTCCATCAGCAACTCAATTGCCTCCCGAGCAACAGCCTGCTCTTTAAAGTGCAAATGAAGGAGCAGAGAAGAGAAGAAAGGATGGAGTTGTTTGAAGGAGCTGCTGGATGCCAACAGAGGTCAGAGCCTTAGGTTTTGTTTCTCAACTACATACGTACAAATGACCTAATACGATTCAAAATTAAAAGCTACACCCAAGAAAGGAGAAACGGCCAACTACAGTGTTTCTGCATCCTGAGCTGCTAGCAGCAGGTCAATCTGGCCACACCAGCCCCAGCCACTGGGACAGTTTTGTGGAGGAGATAATAGAGGCCACAGCAGATTCCCTCCCATAAACCCTACACCAGCAGGACCTCCCAAGGAACGGGAGGAGAGGTCAGCCTATTCTTTCACTACAATCCATAATAGCGTGTGCATCTGGGGAAATGCTAAGCAGAAGAGAGCTTTTAGATGTGGTAGAGCATTGCACATTTAGGTGCAATGGCCATAACCCTGGAAATGCAGCTTATTCCACTTCCAGTTCTTTTGGAAGTAGAAGAGGTCAGAGAGGCACTATCTGCTGGTGACTCTTGCAGCTGGCTCTATATCCTTGCTTGCTGCCACTGCACAAACTGATAGGCCAGTCCTGCAAGAGATGCTAACCCACGGCTCTCCTCAAGGCTCTTTCCACCTGCTCATGGCACCACTGGCAAGGCTTGAAACACCAGCATGACTTCCTGGTGCAGCTGGTCTACACTGGTGCCCAGGCTCTAGGCCACAGGCCACCAAAGGAACTGTTGGGGCTGCCTTCAGCAGCTGCCTGCAATAAGCTCTGCATGGCAGGGCTGTGGGGTGTTGCTACTGCTGTGTTGTGATTTTGTGATTCTGTGCTTGTCCACTCCCCAGAAAGCAAGCCTGTCTGAATTAATGTGCTCTAACTGCAACGAGCAACCAGTATTAGCTTGACTTCTGAACTAGCCCCAACACCATAGGAAGATTAAATCTTCATTTTAACAAGATTATTACGGTTTCCTAGGCAATCCAGTGCATACAAACAATGGAACTACAAAACATTGGATAAAGACCTATCTTCAGACTTCAGTTCCCACATACTGCAAAGTATTACTTGCCCTGGGGGAACTCTGTGGGAAGGACATGCTTCAAGAAACTTAACCCTGAAGAAATGAGCTGGAAGCTTCAAGTCCAACCAGCATGAGCATGTTAGAAACCGTGCAGCTGGCATACAATCACCAGCCTTACTAAGATACTTTACCTCTGAGCCAAGGTTTTGCCCAAACCACATGAAAACTTGTATACAGACATAGAGATGATTTACATATGTACACCTCTATCTTAAGAAACGTGATTTTGCACCTGAGGGCTTGCTATATGATTTTAAAAGAGGCTTAACATTAACCTTATTGCTGTTACATTGTGTTACTGTGTTTCAACTCAGCAATAGCTAGAGTCAACTTCAAATTATTAATCAAATAAACATACACAGAGGTCCCAAGGGCATGATGCCAAAAGCCAGCAGGCAGTTCAGTAAAGGGTTATGAATTTGTCCAGAGATGAAACTCAAATAAGATTTACTCTTCCACAAAACCCAAGCAGATCCTCCATCCCAAACTTTGTAGGAACTGAGTTACAAGTATGTGACTTTTATGACAAAACTGACAATTCTCCTCTATGCTTGACACTCTTGGCCTCTATTCATTTCTTAGAGAGGACCCACAAACCATCATCCTAGCCCAACAAAACACCCCTTTTGCTGATCAAGTGGTATTTCTTCCTCTGCAACTAACCAGTAAAACTAGTAAAGCATTCAAGAGAGCTGCTTCTGCACAAATACTCAAGAAAATTTTAATGCAGTCCACTAAGATAGAAAACCCCCAGTTTTATTATTAACTAGCCACCACCTATCAACTTTCGTCCCACCTAACATTCAAGAAGTACAAAGAGATTCCATTGAGTCACACCCAAAGACTCTCCCACCCAATAAAATCAGCAAAGACAGACACTTGGAAACAAAACCAGGGAGCTCCTCTTCCATGGAACTGAGATCTGCCAGCCCCAACAGACTCGTGGGACTCAGCTGTGCTGTACCAGCTCTCTCCTGTGCAGCTCTGCTCCTACTAAAGAACAGTGACACCCAGAGTGCAGAACCTGCCAACACATGCTGGACACCAATGCTTCACATTCCAGTACAACATAACTCCTTGTTAAGTCAGGAAACTGAGAATTGCCACCTTGGGGTTTTGATGGGGTCCACTCCATGCATTTACTGTACTCAGTGCTGCTGTCTTGTACAGGAGCTAACCACAAGCTGCTGATAACGAATTTACATAGCTTTAGTAGAGTAGATTGCTCATCAATTTAATAGCTCTACTCAGTTTTCTTAATAAACCTCAGAAGTCATCTTCTGCATTCCCTAACTGACTTAATCTATGGGGCCCCACACAGAATGATCCTTTTTTTCCCTTTCAAAAGCTGATGGCCATAATAAATTGCATTTCCACAGATGAAATCAATGCATCACAGAAACACTGCGATACTGCTTGGAGATGAAAAGCTCCAAGGAACACCAGCTCATATAAACCAAAAACTACAGGGCTCAGTCACCACTGGGAAGGAGAAGCACCTATTTCCCTGCCAAACAGATTTGCCTCCATGTATCTCTCCATGTAAACTCTGACATACTAAAAGTTGGAGATCCTGTAGCGTATTTCAGAAAGAGAAAGGATCTCCCGGATCAGGCCTACAACTGGTTGTCTCTACTGCACTGATAACAGCGGTTTGAATGCTCAAGGCTGTGCAGGAACCAAAACTATTAGAGCTGCTATGCTTACCTTCAAAGGAAATAAAGGTGAGATCTGTCAGAGCATTACATTACCCTGATCCTCCAACACAGGGTCTCACAGACTAATCTGGATTCTGCAAAGAAAGGCACCTCTGAGAAGCAGCTATTAACAACAAAGTACACATCCCCACTTCCATGATGCTTCCACAGCTGGAGAGACCCTGAGCCCAACAGTGCCTGTGGATCATATCTAGGCTGACCAAGATTTTTTCATGTCAGAGACAGCTAAATTTCTCAGTTGCATCACAAGAAGTACCATAACTTGCATTCTGGTAACGCACACCTCCCAGAAGGCATGTACAAAATAGACTCGTGTTCCAACAGTTAAAACTTGTGTCCAACATAAGTAGGAGCCTTAGGGATCTGAACATCACAACCAAGCTCATTGAAACACATTGGGTAGGAGCAGCTCTACTGGAGAAACGTTTGTCCAAGAGTTTAGCAGAGAGCACAAAGTTTCTCTCTCTTTAGGGTGCAGTGGAATATTTCAGGCACCAGCAGCAGAGCTGAGGGTCACAATCGTACTCTCATGCAACCCTGTCTGAAGCACTTGGACACCCAGAGTGAACTGATAGAAGGTGTGTTTTGCACAGGAACCCACAGAATTTCTTATGAATGGAACGAACTCTTTTTAAATTACAAAAATCCAACACAATTTTCAGTGATGCTGTAATTGCTCTCTGTCTTTCAGATGAGCATCTGCCACTAGGGCCTTTGGGGCTGAAGACTGTTTCTTGGTCCCATATTTATACAGCAGCTACTAACTCTGAATTGAGGCTTTGATAGGTGCTGTGTCTGTATCTCTCTGCACAGCACAGGCACTTCTCCAGTCCTGCTGTTACAGAGTCTGTCAGCAACAGAATGAATGTTTATTCAATTATAGTTATTTTCTCTGGAAGGCTAATAAATGTTTATTGGATTTTATTTTTATTTTTATGCTTGTAGTTTCTTGGCAAACGGAGCCAAGGAATGGAAAAAACCTTTCGGCAAATGGTGCCAAGGAATGGAAAAAAACCTTTTGGCAAATGGTGCCAAGGAATGGCAGAAGTGAATTTTTTTATCCTACAGCTCTTCAACAGTTCTTTGCCCTCCCAAACAAGCTCCCTTTCTCTCTGAGACCCGTGAGCACTGGTGCCTGTGGTCATTACAGAAATATTCCTAGCGCCGCCGCCTGCCACAGCCGATGACAGCTCTATAATCGAGGTGCAATCGGATATGGTGCCATGCTGAAGTCAGCTGGTTTGTGTTGGAGGTTTCAGCGTGGCATGCCTTTTGACTGATGTAATCCTCCATGTTTTGTCTGAAAAGTGTGGCTTTTTGTCAAGTTCTTTTGGAGCCTAGTGAAAGAGACCTGTATTTTTCAGGCCCTCCTTGGCCACAGTGATAGTTGGTGGGAGGCTGCCACATGTAATTCAGAAACTGGGGCTCATCCCTGGGCAGCGTGCAGAGCGCTTGCCCACGGAAAAGCAACTTTCAGCTGAAACCAACCCAAATTACTGCCTGGCTTTTTCAAAAAAGGGATTCAGCTATTCAGAAGCAATAGAGACATACCAACCCAAACTAAGTCCCTCTGACAAATTAACTCTCATTTGTTTATTACTGAGTATTTACCACCTTGCAGAAGTGTGAAAAGCTGAAGCACATTCCACCTGGGGAAATTGTCAGGGGCTGTTTTCCTGAGAAAGGTTGAGACAAATGTTCCTATCTTGCTAATGCCATGGGAGACACCCCTTCCAATCTTTGCCCTTTTCTATAAACCTAGAACCCTCAAACACAGTCAGCCTTTTCTATTTGCATCCACTGATTGCATGCTGCCCTCACCCTGCCAGGCATTGTGGTTTCCTTCGACATTACTGGATTTGCAAAGCCACTTTGTCAGCAGGCATTGAGGGCAGCTACGACTCTCTTCTCCCCAGGGAAGAGGTACAAAATCCACTACATCAACTTCGATGTTAACAGGCTGTACCCACACTACTGCCTGTGAGGTGCAGAGAGGCCGGTTTGTAAGCGGGATAAGGGCTTTAAAAAGAATAGTGCTGCTCACAAATGACAGCAAACCAAAGTGAGAACATCCTTGTTTCCTCTCGCTACAGGGGGAGTCTGAAAAAAACAGCAGGATTCTCTGTAATTAATTGTTCCTGTAGCCAAACCAGCAAATCAACCATTTTCATCAGTTATCTATGCAAGTTTCTGTCAAGGAAAATGTAAATTTAGAGCTGGTTGAGAATCATTTCCAAGGACTGCACAACAGCACTGGAAGTTATTTATTCCTTTAGCCTCCTTTTTAAGGGCACCTTTAGTCAATTTTAACATTCAGCTTCAATTCTTCCACATACATTGGATAAGTCATGCAAACTACCACCTTACTGATACAGCATTACTAGCAGTCGTCTCGGCTTTTCCTTGCGAGGTCACTACTACAGAAAGACTGTTTCAGAAGGAAAATAGTAGACTAAGCTGTACAAAAAGTTTTTTTGGGGCTGACTTTAAGACCCAGCAAACAAGACCAGAGATGTGAGCAGCTAAAGGCAGACAGCAAACTTCCTGTATATCTTTTTCATTGCAGGCAGATTATTGAATATACAATACATAATACAACCCTGTAAAGGAGCCACTCCAAAATCTTGGCCACTAATACTGCAAATGCTTCCCAAGTGCTGCCCTTTCACACCTACTCAGACTGCATTTCACAGTCTATCAAGGTAGGCGGTTAAAAAAAATTGAGCAACTGAAAGTGACCTTTGAAAATAACAAAATGCTAATTTTGGCTGTTGTTTTATGTATCTGCAATAATTTATCCATGACCTGAGTTAGCTTCCTTCGGATCTCCAGCCTTCCTGTTTGTGATCATGCATGTGTAATGTGCGCTCAGCCACAGTGGCGTCTGCAGCATGTCCCACTCTTGTCAGTGCTCCTCCTTGACCCGTTCCCCTGTAACAGAGCTTGATGTTTTGACAGGTTTACCTGAACTGTCTATGGAAAGCAAAAACTGGTGAGCCAGGAATAAAAGCTGCTTGGTGAAGGGGAAAAAGACAATGAGGGAGAATCTACCTATACATCCGTTACCCACAAAGTTGCAGGCATAGATTGGCCAAGGGGAGTCTTACAGCAAGGGACTAGTGGTGAAATGACAGTCCTGGTGCTGGCCTTGCTGGTTATGCTCAATGAGTTTTGTGCACATACAGAAAGATTTGGCCATATGAATATTTATTTCCCAATATGGTGTGTTCTTGCTGTTTCTTCTTATTTAACCTTTCCATACATCATGCTGTTTGATTTATTTGCCTATCTACATGCACATAGATATAAGGGGAAAAGTGATAGAAGTATTTGGGCTTTAAAAGCCAGGAACTGGGGCTTCTTGCATACATAATGTATATGCTACACACAAAGCCATGACTAAAGAATTGTCCTAACCTTCAGAAGAGCCTCCAGGTGATGATGCATAATTAAGGGCTTGCTAAGCTTAAAGCCACTGAGAAAAACAAATTAGAGTAAAACCAAAACAAAAACAAATGCCTGTTATACTTAAATCTAGTACTAGACACCTGTTGTGGGGGATTTATAAAATGCTGTTAAAGCAGGTGATTCATAGGCAAGTGATAGACAGAGCAGATAAAGAACAAAATAACCTGGTGTGCTGCTTGGAGGTGTGCTGGTGAGCCCCACACAAAGCACCAGCCCTGCTACTGGGACACACCCTCCATGTTCCTTAAAAATGGCATGACTCAAAAATCAAACCCACAAAAACATGTTTCATAAGAAATAATGTGCGATGGCGAGTTGCCTACGGCAATATTTAGTATTTTTCCTTCTGTCAGCAGGAAATCTGGAATTTGCTCCCTCGCCAGATGAACACTGTCCACACTGGAAGCTAAGGGCACGCAGAGCTCAGTAGAGGAGACTAACACTCCTCAGTTGCTTTCATTAAAATGACTTACTTTTCATAGTATTTAATATAATCCAGCTTGTGCATCAGGCTTCACTTCGGAACTCATCCTCTGTACCCAGTTGAGAAAACCAATTATATCTAAACATTTGAAAAAGCTTCCTGGGAGCATAACAGATGATCAGTGAGCTCTAAACCTCAGGAACACTTCTGTGCATGTGAGTCTTCCCACGACAACTCAGATATTTTAATTTTTTGTAGATGTTCAGGGATTTGAGTCTTTACTTAAGCCAACATTTTCCATTCTCAACTGCTCAAAACAGTTTTTTATAATTAAGCCCAAGTGATGCCACAGTGGGAACCACTTGGATGATGAGCTGCTACGCAAGTCAGTCTGTCAAGACGAATCAGTTTGGTATATATCAACTTAGAAAAATAAATTCTGCATTCGTGGCAGAACCCATTTAAGTTAATAGCAGATTATGGATATTTCCCTCAGCATGACACACACCCTTAAGATATGGCTTTTTCAGCAAAATCTGATTTGTAATTGCTGCACAGAAAAAAAGAAATGACAAAGAAAAATGTTCAACCTGCCCTTAAAAATGAACAAAACTCATATGTAAAGCTAAGAGCTGCTGTGCACGTGTACTCTGCTGAACACACTCTAATTGTATTTGTGCTGCACACTCTCGTACACAAAGGCAGAAGAAGGAAACATTAGCCAAATCACAATGAACATCCTTTGTGCACGCCAAGGAAGGAAAGGAAGGCAATAGATGTAGCAGAACATACATGTTGAAGGAAATAAGCCACAGTCAGCTACTCAGCATTTTTTTGTTAGAAGGCAGGCAATATTTGCAGCTGGGTGTAATTGGAAGTCCTCTAAAAGAAGTGTTCGCACAGACTGTAGTGGGGTTTTGGATCATATCCAGTGGATCCTGAATGCTGTTCAACGTTATATGATAGATGTGAATATATACCATCACTAATACTCAAAAATCTTACATGTAAAAACTTTATGGACAGAAAAATACAGATAAAAAGGAGGAGCTATACCACAGGAACTGCTGGAGTAAAAGTCAATTTTAAAAAAAGGTACAAAGAAATAAATAACTAATGCTCTTAAGACTGATTATGTGAGTTGCTGATGGGGAACTCATCTCAAAGTTACATGAAAGCCTGAGCTCTGGCTTCAGGTTCCTACACTCCCAGACACTAAAATACAATCACCAGCCTCCAGGTTTGCACAGAAACCTATGTAAAAGTTTGGGCTCAGAGAAACAGGCAGAAAAATTGCAGCTTGTTTCCATTTATCCAGACACATCCACATCACTTTCCTTATGTTGTTTGTATCTGTTCTTCCTACTCGCTCTTTTGAGATCCCTGTGTTTCTGCACCCAGATGATGTGTGGTAAGGCAAGCTGACACAACAGCCATACCAGCATTATGCCTTTTCTATCTCTCAAAACTCACTTGTGTTTAGTTCACTTTGGAACATGGGATGGATTTTTAGTTTGTTTAAAATTGTCTTTTTTCTCTTACTTGAAGTTTCCTCTTGACATTGTAACAGCATTTAAGGGAGACAGATAATTAAACTCTCATTAAAATAATTACTTAGTGTAGTACAAAACCCATGAGATTTTTATCCCATGCCTTAAGGGCTAGGGGTCTTCTGAAGGAAAAAAACGTTGATTTGGACCAGAGAACTGACAGAAACTGAGGGCCTCTAACAGTCTCAAATGAAGCCTAAGCTGCAATTGATGTACCAGAACTATAACATCTTCTGTGGTCACCAGCAGATGTTATTGAACAACTTCAAAGCTCAACACTAAGTACAGAAGAAAACAAATATTCATCTGTCCCAAGAAAGAGATTAGCACATCACAGCAAAGTCTGCAAAATAAATATCTAGCTTCTAATTGTAGATCTCAGCATTCTAATTGCTTATTTGCCCACCACACACATATGTGTATCCCTTTGCTGAAGAGTGCAGGAGGGGTCTGTGCTCACCAAGATGTTGCACATTAAGTCGTACAATCTCATTACATGTGCACTGATTACAGCTCACAGCAGAGAGCCCTGCTGCTGAGATGCTGCTTACAGAGCCAGCTCAGCTCTCCTCAGAGGCAGCCAGAAAGGGCAGGCTCACAGGCGCTTGTTATTTGAAAGTTTAAAAAGAATGCAGAGCTTTGCTCTTCGTGTGTAAGATGAGACTTACTCTGTCAGACCATTTTCAACATCATTTGTGAATAAATGCTTTTATAAAACTGCAGAGACTGCATTTATGGTTTGATAGAAAAATCAACAGATGACTGTTAAGTTATTATAATGAAGAACTTGTTTGACAGGATTACATTCATTATTGTGAGTGATTTACATCCTATAAATCACTTCTTTGGGGATTTACTTTAATTTTCCCTTGGCTGGCAGCACAACTCATTCTGTTCCTGCTATTCTGGAGATGAAAGTTTGGAACATCTCACATATGTAGCATGCATAAATATTACGAGACAGGCTGAGAAAAGCTGTCCTGTTTGTCAAGTGCCTTTGGCTAAAGGGAGCTTTGAGCTTCTTGTACCATCTGTGTCCATATCCACATCCACTTACTACATTCAACCTTGTTCATGGAGTTTCACCCTCAGAGCAAGGTTCCCCAGCTGAGTGCAGCTTGGTGAATCTCAGCAAATTTGAGTGGAACTTGGTTGATTTCTGTCAGGTGAGAAACTTGTGTCTCACCCCAGGAAAAATATCTGTAATTTTATCAGATGGGGCAATGCTGGAAGTAGAATCACAATGACCTGAAAACAGTCTACTACCAAATGAAGAGAGGAGAAGAGAAAATGTGGCAGCCTGGAACAGAGCAAGGATGGGTTTCGTGTGTCCTGAACCTCTTGCCTGCAGTGTCAGAGAGGGGAAATCCAGGCTAGGCTGGGCCTTAAGTCACAGGAAAGCATCACAAACACAAACCACAGTCATGTTTGATTTGCAATCAAGCTAAATCAAAGGGGAAATGTATCTGTAAAGTCTGGATAAGCAAAATTTGATGTGGTGCAGAAATTGGGATCGAAATCAAAAGGAAAATAATACCAGGGAAAGACACATGGAAATAGTGAGTTCCTCACAGTCCTAAAGGCTTCAGGTACTCTCTGTAATTAAAGTTTGTCTCCAGCTGAAGTCATCTTTAGTGCACAGAATGAAATGGGTAGACAGAAATGAATAAAACCTACTTAATATGTGAAAGGTTGCAAGACTGAGTCCTAACACCTGAGCTCTTTGTCCATTAACTCCCAGATAACCCTACTGCTCCACAGCTCCATGTGTTCCAGTCTCCTTATCAGGAATGCAAAAGGGAAACCAGTTGACTCTGAAGGTTTGGATGATCACTGTAAGCTTTGTCTTGCCCTCATCCCTTTCACTGAGCCTTGTATTTCAGCATAAAATGAAAAGATACAAAGGTGGAATTTTGAGTTGTACCTCTTCTGCCTCTGAAAGCCAATCAGGGATGGAGGTCCTGTGCCCTCAAGGCACAGAAGATGACATGAAGCAGAGTTAGCCAGCTTGGACACAAAGTATGATACAGCAGTGTAGAAAGGATATTATCATACTTTGAAATGAAAGCCTTTAAAAGTGAAGACTAGAGGGATAAAACCTGATATCAAACTCTGAGGAAGTTTCACCTTGAAATTAGCCTTTTGGAAACCATAAGGATGAAACAGGATCAAGTTGAAGGGGAACTGCACTATCTTGGCAAAAAGACCATGACCAAATGGCTTTGGATGAGCGAGGGAGGCTTGCAAATGCCTGGTGGGCCCCACGCGCTATGCTGGGTCCCTGATGGGGAGTTAAAACAGCAGAAAATGTTCTAGATAAAATCCCTGCCCACTCCCCAGAAAAACGGAATCCTGCTGGCTTCTCCCCTCATCAGAAATTGTACTATGGAAAAGATGAGTAGCATCTAGGAAAGTTTTCTAGAACTTCATAGTTTCCTTATATATTTCTTTCCCTCCCCCCTAAGAGCAGTTGGAATATAGAATAATCCAGGAGAGCCAGTAAAAATACCATGTCTCCAAAAATACCCTCCCAGCTGGAGTTTGGCAGAGAGGCACACTTTCCAAGGGACCACAAGCCCTGTGTCCAGCAACCAGCCTTGCCATCCAGTGAAGGTTCTAAGCTTTTGGTGACAATGATGGGAACTGTGGCTGTGGACAGCCGAGCAGTTCTGGGAAGCCCAGGCGTCTCAAGTCTACAGCCAAGCAGCTGCACTATGGCAACTCCTGGATAATCATTCCCATCCCTCTCCTGATCCCAGAGGAGGTCAGCAACTGCTCCCTCATCTCAATCTGGAGAAACAGCTGGAAGTGACACACCAAAGGAAAAAATTCCAGCAGGGCAAAATTAAAAATCTCTCAACAAGACAATTCTTATGCTAGGAAATGTTACCAACCCAAACCCCCCTGGCTCTCACTAACTAGTAATTTAATTATTCAAATCCCTCTCTGAAGGTGCAGTTCTTTCTCCTGAGGAATGGGCTGGAGACTGGCAGCCCGGTAGGGACAGGAATGTCTGTGTGGTTTTACATTCCTCTCCCTTCCCTTCCCTCCCAATTACAATAACTTTTCTTCACTCCCTGAGCACGTATTTTGCCCCTCAGACCACCTTTTGTCCAAACGGCTCTGTCTGTTTTCCCCACATGTATCCTGTGTGTGGTGGGAGCAGTGGGGACCCACGTGGCTGTCCTGAGTGCCTGGTCCCTGGCCTGGCTTTGCTCCCACCACACCTTTGTTCCCTGGGATCTGCAGCAGCTTTCCCAGCTGTCAGCGCAGCACTAGGGAGCAGCAGGGGGGACCATAGCACCGGCTGGCTGTGAGCCAGTGGGCAATGCACCCCAACCTGCTTTTCCTGAGCCAGAGGGAAGGCCTGATCCCTCCATGCTCTGCCATCCTCAATGGAAAGGAACAGTCAGGCTCCAAAAAAAAACCCCAAGTCTTTAGCCACAAGGCTGACAAGACCTCTTCTTGTTTCAGGAGGCTGCAGTGACCTTATCTTTAAAACCTGGAGTCAGCTTACCGAAGCTGAAGTTCCTTGGGGAGGTTTTATCAGAGTTTTAAATATGAGGCTTGCTCTCTACTAAAATGAACAAACACATCAGCTTTATATTTCTCCTGGAAACATGAATTGTTATCTTTAGCAAAAAAATATTGTTTTTTATTTTCAGGAAAAGGCTCCAGGGAACAGTGCTTATAACCAAACAGTGCTTATAGCCAAAACCCATATTATTTCTCAAGCAGCCTTCAGCAGAGTTTGTCTTGAAAATGGGATTTGCCCCCAAATTACCCAGATGGTCATGGACAGAGATGGAGAGAAGTGCCAAGAAAAGCCCTCTAAGGAATGGAAGTGGAAAAGGAACACTTGGTTAAATTACATGAACATCATGAATGCGCAGCCCCTCCCCTCCCCACAGTCTCTGTGGGCACTGCCTAAAGCCCTGTGCCCTTCCTGGTACCATGAGGTGAACCAGCTCCTTCTGCCAGCAGCCCTGCCCTGGGCAGCTGTACGAGTCCCCTGCAAAGAGCCCTGCACTACTCGGGCAGCTCAGTGGTACCTCTGGTTCCCAGTGCAGCACAGGCTTCCATCACTCCAGAGCTCAGAAAGTGAGTTGCCAGGTGCTATGTGAATGTTCATCTTCTTCTCTCTGACCTACCAGGATACTTGAGCAATGAAACTGTTTCTAAGTTGGAAGTTAATGTAGAAATATGATGGTCAAAACCATGAAAATTTAAAAAGAAAACTTGAAGCAGAGGCTTAATGTGTTGAACCATTGTACCCCTCTGCACAGGCAGAATAGCAAAGAGCTCTTGGCAGCTCTTCCCATGATGGACTGGTCCTTCCAGATGGAGGACAAGCATTTCTCTGGTCTCTCTAACACATCTGTGCTCTTACCCCCACGAACCAACTTTTAATGAAAGCTGGGTTAACAAAGCACCCTCACTTCTGTCAAAAGCCTCTCAGTATTTCACCTATGTAGATGCTACCCAATGAGCAGATGCAATGCTAATTGTACACAGCATTTGGGGACCAAGCTTTTAATTTCTGATACTCAACCTTCCATCTTCATACACTGCACCTGTTTTGGGGCAGACCTTTCTCTTCTTCAAGTCTACCACTTCCTGCCTCAACAATAAAGCTCAGAGGAATCACATACAGTCATCTGGTGATGATACCTCAACCACACAGGGCCCAAGAGGCAACAGTGTGAATGGGGAACCCACTTAGTGACCACGCTTAGGCTACTGTAGGAATCTTCTTCTTTCCAATGGGAAAGCTGCCTCTGCAGTATAACTCTCGTTCCATCAAAGTGAGACTCACCAGAACCCTGTGCAAGCTCTTGCAAATTGTTTTCTGAACATGTTGCTTTTATTTGTACAAACATCCCTGCTCCATCTGCTCAGCTTCAGGCACATTATTAACGCATTGGCAACCTGAAAAACCTCCACTCCTTGCACAAAGATCAATGTGACTTCAATGACGAGGCTTCTGAAAGCAGCTGGTGCCAGTAGGAAAAAAAAGGACCTCACCATCAGCTATGGTGTGAGCTGAAGAATAGCCTTAGGGGTGAAAAGACGCCAAGGACTCACCAAAGAGTGAGTAGAAATGGAGGCTTCCAAGAGCCTATGAGACTTGGCAGAAGCAGTCTTTAATATTGGTGGTGGTTTGCAAACTTAAGTCCCGAAAGTGCAAATGAATGTAGGGTTACAGGGACAAAGCAAACACCCTGATAAACATGAGATCCTGGAACTATAGTTAAGGGTGACAGAGCACTGGAAGTTACGGAGTCTCCTTCACTGGGGACATTCAAAATCCACCTGGACGCACTCCTGTGTCCTGCTCTCGGCGGTCCTGCTCTGGCAGGGGGGTTGGACTAGGCGATCTTTTGAGGGCCCTTCTCACCCCTAACATTCTGTGATTCTGTGGGTGAAGTATGTTTCCCAAACCAAATACTTATATTCCAAATGTTCATAACATGCCCATAAAAACTTAGGAGCTGAAAGAGAGAGAGAGAAAGATGACCTCTTCTAGCATACATAAACATGCACAAGCCCGTTTTGGGTTCATGAAAACTACGTGGCAGCTGCCGTGGCTGGCAAGCCCTAGCTTGCTAACACCATGCCAACATCACACCATTATCAATGGCCAGGACAAGAATAGTCCCAGTTTCCTCCTGATCCCTGGACAGGCCAGCCACTGAAGACTGGCCCATAGAGAGACACTGTCTCTCTCTCCTTCCTGAGAAAGAAGACCTCAGATGACTTCTTCCATGCCAGCTTCCCACCTCTCTGTGCTTTTCTAGCAGCATGAGCAATGTGGGTGCCTCCTTTGAGCAGCATGACAATGGCAGAAGGCACAAGCACAGCTTTTTTGCCAAGGGCGTCACTGAACAGCCATGTAACAGCAAAGGCTCTTCAGAGACTACAGGAGAGACAAAACAGAGAATATGCCTGAGGTACTTCTGGTTGACCAAACCTTCCTGCCTTGTTTTATTTTTGCTTCATCATTCAACATTCTATTTTTTTCCTGAAAGTTGGAGCAAAATCAATGCATCTGGTACTCAGTTGGACAAGCCTAAAAACATGCTTTCTCCCTATATATGTGTAGCAGAAATTTTTGCAGCAGTATGGACCTGCTTAGATCAGAGGTCCAGTCCTCATCTTAGCTTTGCTGAGGTCCAGTACCTTTGCCAACCTGTGCCAGCTAAAAACTTGGTAGAAACCATGTCAGACTGTTGAAATGTGTGGTACAAATGTTTAATAACATCCTATGAAATCAAAAGCAAACACACCAAAACTAAGAAACAAATCTAATAAAAATATTATATATTGGTAGGCTTTTCCTTCCATGTGATTAAAAGTAAACCAATAATTTCTCTATATGACTCTTGCAGTGCATTTTAAAAGAGGTTGCAATCAAGGACAATTGATTAAAAAGGCTGAATGCTGAATATGTCCAAACATTTCCACTATCTGGTAAGATGTGGTTTCGAAAAAGAATTAATCTCCCTTATTAAGCCAGCCTCATGATAAGATCAGAACCTTCCTTTCTGTCAAAGTTCAAGCCTATATATGGTCATGCTATTAAAAACCCAGTCAAATTCCAGTATCAAACCAGGTACATCTGATCCAAATTAGAGTCTCTCAGTTATCTGAAGTAGATAAGCACAGAAATTAAAGCATTTAGAAAAAGGCAATTTAAAAGCTTTATGTATTTTTCCCTAC
The DNA here is from genome assembly GCF_027791375.1 of Indicator indicator. NCBI lineage: Eukaryota > Metazoa > Chordata > Aves > Piciformes > Indicatoridae > Indicator > Indicator indicator. The sequence continues at coordinate 13,181,380 of NC_072022.1, read as the reverse complement.
TCTCACTTTTATTGTTAAATACTCACACTTCACATTTATTTATTTATTATTTTCACTCCTGGATTCCAGATTGTGACACTGCAAGTAAGCCTATAATAACAGGGAATGTGCATTTTGAGAAGCAGTAGATAAAGAAAGAGCTTAAAGTCCAAGTGGCTGTCCAGAATAAAAACTTAGAAATATAAAACTCAACCCTGACTGTTTTACCCAACAGTTTGAATGTTCTGATGGAAGTGGATTATTTACAGTTGCCCCAGTGAGATATCAAAGAGAAATCAGGTAAAGTAGAAGTATAACATCTTCTTGGGTTGAAGGTGGCAGGGGTGGTGGTGGGGGAGAAAGGAGGGAGTGGAAAGAGTGACAAGCACTTAGAAAGCTTAGAAGAGGAGAAGAGATAAAGACTAGACCAAAAAGGAAAACTGGGGGGAAAGGAAAGCAGAACTGATGACAACACTAATGTAGAAGCAGATGACAGGGAGGACAAAGAAGGCAGTTCGTGGTGAAAGGTAGGATTTACATCTCAGGATCTCTGACACCATTTCTGAGCACTTCTGAGGGCATAGCCTCCAAAAAGAACTAAATTTAATATACACTGTACTGAAAAGCATTTGTGCCCCTCTAGCTGCCTCAGCTGACGACTCAAAGGTTTCTTCTATCCCAGCTCATCACCCCCATTTGTTTGACCCTAAGTGGGCTCATCACAAATTAAACAGCCTTGCTAGTTACAGCACCAGATCACGAATAATGAATGCCTTCAACCAGTGCAGAAGCTCTCACCTACTTGGAGAAATTGGCTTATTTCTTATGGCAGTCAGTGCTAAATGCCAAACTTTCTGTTCCCACAGCTCCCATGACACTGAAATGCATGGCAAATCTCTTCATCATTTTCAGAACGGTTTATGCAATAAATCTTAACAGTCTGCTAAAACATGACCAGTTGCTGGGGTCCCAGTGGATTCATGGGAAATTTGGTTCCCCTCTTGTAACCTTCGTTAATGAAACAAAAATTCCACCCCCTCCCCCGAAAGGGAAGACTATATATAGAGAGAAACCCCGTATGACAGCAGCCTCAACCAGCAGAGAAACACTATGATGGTCCTCCGGGCCTTTACGATAGAACAATGCTTCTTTGTTAAGGCAAATGTCAGAGGCAGACACTGAACACATCCCTCAGACCTGAGCTTTTCAATGTACAACAGTCTCCAGTGAACAGCCTTGCCCACTTCATGTCATCGAAACGTGAGCTCCAGGGTGTTTCAAATGCTAGAAGCAGCTGCCAGCTGGGCTTCAAGCACTAAACAAATGTTAGTTAAAGAAAGAAATAAATAATCACTCTGTTATCTACAGGTAACATTGAAACACTTCTGAAAACCTTTCCAGAACTCTGAGGATCCGATGTGCAAAACAGCCCACAGGGAAGAGCCTTGCAAGCTGGAGCTGGAGCACTGTCAGTCATCCAGCAGCTTTAGGTTCCACCATCTCAACTGTTTTTCTGTAAATATTGAATCAGTTGCTAAGAGATTTCACTGGACAATATGATATCACTCTGTTATTGCACCAGTGACTATATATCATCCCTCAAAAACAGAACAGTGTTGTTTAAACCCGAACTTAATTTCTTGTCAATACAGCTGTGGTGGGAAAGTCTCAAAAATCCATTTGGTGAGCCAGCTCCCTTCAGCTGCTGAGCTTGCTGATGGAGCTTTCTCCAACATGAAATGCAATACCTCCCCATTACAATGGGAAATCCTAGAGCAGTTAGGACAGAGCTTAGGATAAGGCATGTTTTCAACAGCAAATACAATCACTTCAGTCTAAGCAAACATACATAAGTTGATAGCAAAAGGCATGCCGTAATAATACATCATCGCTCAAGAACACAAGCATATTCATGAGAAAAGCTAAACAATGGATTTTATTCCCTTAGAAAATCTGGTTTGTGTTAATAATTTCTGATATGAGATGGATATGCATGCTATAGACAAGAAAACACTAGATAATTATGTCATTAGTGACCCTTCTTAGGCACCATCCTTTTATTTGAAGACTCCTTTTCATTTTATGAGATTTATCAGAGACTGTTAGCAAACAGTAACTGCTATTTCATGTTACAAGCTCCAAGGACTGCCAGTCTCTCTAGGCCCAGGAAGGAGTTTCAGTTCTTCAAGTTGGATGAGAGGCTCTGAGAAAGTTTTGGAACTTTTCTGTCTGGAACAGCAGCACTAGGTGACTGCTCTCCTTTCAGGGCTAGCCATGTTGGCCCAGGCACCTTTCCAAGGGAGAGAGGATAAGACTTAAGAGCTAGTATTGGGATTTAGACTCTCTTTCAGTCTTCTGTATGACATCCACAGCCAGAACTGTGAGAGGGTGGGGGACACTGGTCTCATGCTGCTAAGTAGCATCCTGTCCCACATAAACATGGCAATGCTGCCCTCTCTCCTTGTCACAACACATGGTGGTCCTGCCTGCACATGGTACTGTTGGATGCTTCTCTAACCATGTAACTGCCTAATTCCAAGGCTCCTCAGCAGTTTTTGTCAGCAGTATCTCTCGATGCATAGAGAAACGTTAATGCTAATACAAAGGCTCAAGTGGGCACATTTAAAATTCTCTTTCCTGGTGCTGATAAACCCCTTTTCCTCAGCTGTGCAAAGGACTCACAGAGAGAAAATGGCTGAAACTGCTATCACGATTTCTAAACACAGCCACTCTGGCACATCAGTGATACTCACGGTGGGCTGTGGCACATCTGTGCTCATTTCTCGGGGGTTTTACAAGGCCAAAGTATGTGCAAGTTTGCAAAGGGCTTCTTGTGAGAAGCAAAGCTTCCCCCAGCTCTCCAGAGGAGCCAGATTCCTCTGGCAAACACTCCTGCTCCCACCCAGGGGCTGGGCTGCCACAGCTTCTGGCCCTTCTTCCTTCTCCTCAGCAGAAACTGGCTGCCTTGCAGGAAAGGCAGCCCACACAGCTACAGGTAGCACTGGCTTTGTTAAGAGCCAGTTTGGATGAGGGGAGATAGGAGAAGTCACGGATGAAGGGTACATAATTAGTGATAAAAAACTTCCCAACACAACCAGCACATTTGTTCTTAATTAGCTTCTATTCACATTAAGTGAATTTAAGCTATTGCTGTTATTAAAAATCTTTGCAGAGGACAATCTATATAAAGTTATGACAGCAGAATGCTAACAGGCAACCTGTTATACATGGATGCATTTTGAAAATCTCTGTGCAGTGTGAAAATGCCCTTCCAATGGCAGGAAAGCAGTATCTGCATTTCCAGTGGATGTTCTTCCTAGCACAATGCATTTTACTGTACTTTTTGGGGAGACCTCTTCCCAGTCATCCTCTCTCTAAAACATTTCATGTGATGGAGATGATTAGGATCACTGATCTGCTCAAGTAACCACAATCTTTTCTGACATCATCCTCTGGGGAAAGAAACAAGCCACTACCACCAAAAAAATGCAACCCAGCCCAAAAACCACCTCTGTGTCTCGAGGGGTCTGGACTCATGCTGCACAATACATGTGGCAAGGGAAGAGGGGCAGCTGTCGGACTTTCTGCAGAACACAAGGTGTGACCTTATGATGATTAAAGCCTTTTCTTTGTATTGGTGATGGGAAGCAGGGAGTTTTGCTCGGTAGGGATGAAAAAAAAGATCAGAAAATCCTTGCTACTGAGTCATGACCTGATGGAAAAAAACAATTGAGCATTTCACGTGCTTGGGAAAAAAATATTTCAGCTAGTGGAGACAAAGAGGGATTACATAAATCAAACACAGAAACATCTGACTCCTTGTGTTTAAGCATGCAGTTCTGTGATGGATTATTCCTGCAAAATGTTCTGTACTTGATCCAGCTTCTGCAAGTCCAGATTTCAGCACCTCGGCAACAAGATATGTTTATAACAGTAACAGTTATTTTTTGTTCCCTCCAAAAACGTTCATCACCACTTACTTTAATCATTATCTCCCAAAACAGGGATTATTTCTACTGAGATGAATGCTGTCCAGTGTTTCAAATCCCCTCCTAGCATTGACCAGACCCTGCTGGAGAATACATCCCAAGAGCCACCCATGATCACACAGGTGGCTCTGTCTCTTCTCATGATGCAGCACTGCTACAGCAACAGCATAAGAAAAAAAAACAAAACACCTACTCCTGGCTGTGCTTTAGAAATGGGACAGGGAAAGAATGAGCTACAGTGTCTGTCTTCCACAGATTAGCAGCATTAGGTGAATCCTGCTGTATAAAACACCATCTATTTTTAGATCCCAAATTAGCATACCTTCAAGAGTATTAAATAACAATTAATAACTTCTTGAGAAAGCAAGTAAATTAAATACTAATCATCCTTTTTGGCATGCCAAGGGCAGAATATAGGTGGGCAATGAGGAGTAATGCACATAAACTGACTTGAAAAAAATTAGATCAATAAAAACTTAATCACAGAAGAATATAACCAACATATATCTAATCCACTGAGGTGTTCACAGGGGAATTTCAATTTCAGCAATAAACCAAACTCATTTCAAGTTAAACTAATATGGACATCTTGAATTTATTAGTGAAAATTAAAGCTGTGTGAACTTTAAGTTTTCAAAAGTAAAAAGACATTTAATAAAATTTCTCTCTTTTTGCCATGGGACTAAGGGAAAAATTCAATAACTTATTACCCATGCAAGTCTGGTAAGTTATGGGTTCTTATTTATAACACATTTTAGCTTGATTTTTATCTTAATGTTCTGTAATGATTTGCTGTCATAATTGAAATTTGCCCTATTGTTAATCATTACCATAACAAAGAAAAATTACTGCGTTTGTAACTAAGAGGACACAACTAACTCTGCTACTGAAGATGATCTGTAGGTAGGCTGCCTGGGACTGGTGCAACTATTGCCCTCTATTAAATAACAAGTATGGATTACTTTAATTGCCCCATTGTTTGAGACAGGAAAGGATGGCAAACATTTTCATCAGGAATTTGCACTGCTGCAAAAATGCTTTTGAGAAAAGCATTTTGCCAAAAGTGTCATTGTAGAAGAAAAGACTAAACCTGAGGTATTTCAGCTTGGGCAGCCTGTGAGAGAGAGCCATTGTTCAGCTCCCTCATGTCTGCCATTCCCTCTGGGGGGTTTTGGTCAAAGTGCATCCCTGGGGATGCTCTCCTTGCTCCTGTGGCATGGCAGCAGACAGCCCAGCCAGCAAGGATGGAAACAACCCACAGCTCCTGGCACTGCTTCCAAATAACAGCACTCTGAGTTTTGGCCCAAATGTTCAATTTGCAATTAAATTTGTAATGTTCAATTTGCAGCTGAAAAGACAAATATGTTTACAGAAAACTCTGACACTGTTTTTTCCCTGTGTTCACTGTACTGTTCCATAAATTCATGCCTGTCATCAAATGGCCACCAAAACTCAGTGTTTAATAGGCTTCAATCTCTTTACTTTCCATGTGGGCAATTAATAACAAACACTTCTGACAAACAAGCCCTATCCTAGGAGTACCTGCTGGGCGCCCCTTGAACAGAGAGGATGCAGGCCCATACAGCCTCATGCCAGGCAAGCTTTCTCAGATCTAGCTGCTTGATGTCTCACAGGAGGACTAGTAACTGAAATCAGCAACTCATTTCCAGCTATTAATATTTTTTTTCAACTCCAAGAATACATGTAATATTGGGATTGCTTCTTCAAAAGACAAAGTGATGAATGGCACAAACAGGGAACATTGTCAGAACTGTGAACAAAGACTAAAAATCCATCTGACAACGAAAGGCTGACATGAAATCTGACATGAAATACTAATTCTTAGTGACAGCAAACAATCCCCAGCCCATGGAGCCCAGGTTTGAAACAAAGCTGACACAGCTGAAGAGAGGACCACCTGTGGCGATCCTGGGAATGTATCACTGCAGAGCCCAGTGCTGCACCCCCCCATGACAGCTCCCTGCACGGGCAGGGTGCAGTGCCTGGCTGTTCCACCCTCTCCACACAGGCATAGGGATGCTGCAGCACTCACAATGCCTGCCTGGTTCAGGTCTGGTCTGTATTTGTCTCAGAAAACCCTGTGCTGCCATAAGACACATCTGCCATCCTGGAGACCAAGCCTTCCCAGGCCCATGCTGCCAAGTCATTTGCTTGGCCCTACTTAGATTGCACATTTATTCTTTCTGTGAAAATAACAAGAAACTTGATAAAGCAGCCATCAAAAAAGCCTTTTTCTTTGCTGCAAGAAGAGTCCTGTGTGAATAGATCCACCAGATGTGTAAACAGCAGGTTGTGCACCCAATGTTTGTTTTTCATCTCAAACAAGGAGAGTGTGCTTAGCGATGAAGGAGGCCAAGCACAGACTTTCATCCAGCCACTTCTGATCTCCTGATTTCTCTTGCACATCCTGAACTGCCAGAAGGCAACTTAGAAAACCCCACAAAAGGCATAAGGTACATCACCCTCAAAGCAGTGTTTGTTCCTTCTGTAGCTGTCTTGCACTTTCTTCCCCCACTGCTCCCTTCTTCCACCCTCTTCTCCTCCCTCTCCCAATGCTCTCTGATTTATTTTGTTTCTTCAAAAGTACTCCATGCTGTGTACAAGCCTATGCAGAGCTCTAGGGAGCTACCAGGCTATTTGACAGGTACTCTCTTATTATATCTCTTGCATCCACCTTGTCTTCCTGTACTGCTGCAGTACATCCTTCCAGGAAAGGCAGCATGGCATTACCTCTGTGTTGTGGAATCACAGAACGACAGTGGTTGGAAGGCAGCTTTGAAAATAATCTAGTCCAATCCCGCTGCTACATTCAGTTTGTGCCTATTACTTCTTGTCCTGTCTCTGGGCATTTCAGTTTGTGCCTGTTACTTCTTGTCCTGTCTCTGGGCACCACTGAAAAGAGTCTGGCCTCATCCTCTCAATACCTGTCCTTCAATATTTGTAGACATTGAGAAGATCCCCTCAGTCTTTTCTTCAAGGGAAACAGTCCCAGGTTTCCCAGCATCTCCTAGTAAAAGAGATGCTCGATTCCCTTCAGCACCTCCAATGCCTGGCACCTGTCTGTGTACTGTAAGAAAGAAGGATTTAAAAATACTACCCAGCTGCAAGACAAGCCTACACTCCACATCTGTCCAGACAGAGTCACAAACACTTCTCATATTCTTGTTCTAAAGGCCCCAGTGCTTCAAGGTAGACACTTGTGAAGGGCCACAGAGCTACCTGAGCTGGCCAGCACCAACCTGCCCAACTTTTCACATTCAACAGCACCGAGCTTCACCATAGCATTAGTATTTATAGCCATACTGCTCTCAGGTTCTGCAGCCACTCAGTCCTGGAGGCTTTGGATAGGGCATGTCTTTACTTACGACACCACAAGAGTAGTAAAACCTTGTTTAATATTTAATGCATGCCTTAAAAGCAAACAGGCTCCTCCCTTTTTCCTGCTCAAGCACCAGAGACTTTCCACAGAGCACAGGTGGCCTTTCCCTCCTGTCATGCAGGAGGGCTGGCTCAGGGACTTTGCCTTTTGGAGGAGCTTTCAAGAAGTGTCACAGATAGTGAGTGAAGTCTGTCAGCATCACATTTCCGTGTTCCAGAACTGAAAACCTCTGACAGGATAGACTTCAAAGTTAGTTTTAAAATGCAACACTACCTCAGGGTAGGAAAGACCTTAGAAAACCATCTTTTCCAGTCCTCCTCAAAGTTTGTAGTGAGAAATTTCCTTACTTGTCTCTTTTCTATGTGGATGCATATAAAAATTGTAATTACAATGGACTTCCTGTTGAAGGTGGAAAGTATGACTTGAATAAAACAGGTGTCCCAAAGTGATATTTCTTCAGACCTTCTGAAGAACACTTCATACACTCTTTATAGCCCAGAGAGGCTCGGGATCCAGTGCAGAGGAAAGCAAGGAGAAGAATGAACAGGCAGAAGAAAAAAAGGACAAGGAGAAGGACTTTAAGAAAACAAGGAACCTGTACAGAACCTTCCCAGTTAGATGGAGCTATTTCAGTGCAGAAATAGCAGACTTGCCAAGGATAGCACAACAGAGAGAGCAATTATATTTGTACACTATTTAGAAAAAATCAGATGAATGCAGTGCAATCACAGAGCGATGACCAAATAGTTCTCCTTCCAGCAGTAAAGGTAAAGCTGTAAAAACAACACATATAAAACCCCAAGCCTTCCGCTACACAGTATCAGTGAAGGCTAAACCTCCTGCTGTTGCTTTTATAGATACATTTAGTAACCTGTAAAACACTGGAAAAATTTCAGAAGAAGAAAATGGTGAATGTTGTACAAAATCTTAAGAAGGTAAATAAGCAGCTACAGCTCTGCCAGCCTGATGCCAGTGCCCTCTGCCTGACATGGGGTTTGACTTGTAAGGGACTAAAGGAGGATGGTAACTTGTGTGCAGCCTGCCAAACTACCTTAATACAGGGAACTGTCTACAAATACTTCTTCTGCCAGGAAAAATATCATGACAATAGTCAGTGACTAGAACAGAAAGATGATTAAGTCACACTTACTAATTGTGAGGGCAAAACCAACCTGAGTCGCTCTACAAGCTCTAACTGAAAGCCCCATCACAGGAAAGACAAGCCCAGTCCAGCCATGCCATTGGGAGTAGGACTTTGTGGTGAAAGCATGAAGATCTCCATTGTCCCTCAGTCTGGTCATTGATCATGCCTGAGTGATGGGGTCTGGGCACATCTTAAAAAACCCACATGCCCTGCTGCAAGAAAGACCAACAATGCAGAAACGTTTGTGGGCTGGGAGGATGCTAGAGGGAGGATTCTTTGGCCTCTTCATAGCCTCTTTAGTTTTCTAAGCTTTTTCTGAAATGTCATTTCTTTGTTTTGATATTACTCTCTATTGCATTATCTTCCTTATTCTTCTAAGTTTAAATTTTACACACCCTTTTGTCATTGACATGGAGATATTTAGAATGGCTCGTGATATGCCCACTTAGGATACTGCGTACTGGTGAGCTAAGTTCTACCCTACCCTCTGTACCCTTCCTACACCTAGATTTTGTCCTAGAAAATCACTTCCATCCTCCTGCAGACCAGACAGCCAGGTTCTCACTACTCCCAGAGGTGGATGACATTGCTAATGTGTATGTACTACATACAAACAGAAATCGATGCTGTCTACTGTACATCTGGATCAATACCATGGAAATAAAAATAGATCTGGACACATGAATAAAAAAAAAAAAATATGTATGACAAAAAAGAAACCAGAACAATCTTTAAAGTAACCCATAAAACTGAAGGCAGGAAAGAAGCAGCAATTCTACCACATAAATACCTAAATTTATTTGCAGTGCAACTATTTTTAGATACCTCATTTTAGTCACTAACCTGCATTTATTCCAACGTGGGTTTCAGTGGTTTTTCTTTTAACTGTCTGTGGAAGCTCTTTGGTCAGATATAGTAACAAGCACTCACCACAGTAATTTTAATTAACAAGCTCTAATAAATTTGCACATGTTGCAGTATAAAGCTCTAAAAATACACGTGTGCATCCCCAAGACTACAGCCAGACTGCTCTGCAGCAAGGCTTCCCAAGAGCCACGGGCTGCTCTTTGAATGTCAAATCCAACTCCAATGTTGGCACCATTGTCAGCAGCAGCCAGGCAATGCCCTCCCACCCCAAAGTTGCCTCTGGCTGCTGCCCAGCTCCCCCGTGCTTTCACCCTCCTTCACCCACTATGTGCAGAGGCTCCTGTAGGCCTGATGCTGTCCCCAGTTCTGCACAGATGATAAATATTGCTTCCTTTTTTTGGGTTAATTGCAGTGATTTTGGCTAGAGTCAACCTGTCGGTCAGAGGCTACACTTGGCAGTTGGTAGAAACACAGGAAGTCATGCCAAAGAGAGGAAAAAATAAATCTCACTCTTGTCAAAACCATCCAGTTTTCCAATTTCCACTGAAATTGTTCAATGCATTGATATTTGCTATTTTTTCCCTTTTTTTAACCTGCAAAAGGCCATTCAGTCTCACTGTGGGATGCTGAAGAAGAACAGAGGGAACAGTCACATTTTTTCCCAGCTCTGATAGTTCCCTGCCCCAGACCTGCCTCCCATTCCTAGGAGAGCAAAGCAAACTTGAGTCAAGGACCAAACCTACTCTGCAGGCACAAACTTCACCCATTCCTCCCATCCCACACCCCATTCCCAGATCTGGTTCCAATCTCCTGAGGCGGAAGTGGTCCCACTGACATCAAAGAGGCAGGAGCCAGGAATGGAGCTTAATAGGATTAGTTTTATATTTTCAAGCAAGCCACTGCTCAAAGACATGAAGTTATGCAGAAAGCGGATATCCTGGGGACAATCTTTCCAGCCCAGACTTTTCATGGCTGCTTGGTGGGTGCTCCAGGCTTCCTTGTTGCGTGTTCCCAAATCCACAGACCGTGTTAGGTGTTTGAACCATCCACACAAAGCTGCTGTGGATCACACAGCATTCCTAAGAAATGCGGTGCCAGAGCTGGCATGGGGGAGCAAATCACACAGCAGGGCAGCAAAACCCAGGTGTGCAGCTGCCCACAGCAGAAGGGTGCGTGCAGCCCGGGGAACAGGCATCACCGAGAGATGAGAACATTCTTTCATAGTATCTGTGCAAAATAAAACTGCCTGTGATATACAGACAGTCAGAGACTGCATAACGGTCATGTGGATGATCTCTGCTGCATGTGGTGTGCACACAGCTGGCCAGCATGATACCCACTGGGACTTTTCTTCAAAGAAGAGAAGAAATGATTTCAGATGGGGTTTATTTCATACACATATGTCTTTCCCATCACAGATATTTTAGAGGTGGTACTGGTCAATTATATTTTTCTTCCACAGTCAATTGTTTCTTACTTCACAGGCAGAAAAGGGTGTAATGTACTTATCACATACCAGAAATAGCATATCATAAATATCAGCCATATCATCCTGTTTAAGTATTTAGAAGAACAAAACCATAAATGAGAGAGTACCAACATGTGCTGAACAGAAACTGGATAGTGGCTGCTAGGCTCTGTGAACTCTTCCACAGTTTGGAGAGCTTCAGAGAATTGCCCCCTACAAAGACAACAAGTTGGCAAAACCTTTCTCTGTGCTGAACATTGTGTCGGCATATGGGAATGTTGTACTGATGCTATTAGCCAAGACTCTTTGGACATGATGTAAAGCATCTAATAATTATACAGCAAATATGATGAGATGGAATTGAACCTGATGTCAATTAGCAACCAGAGGTATCCTTCCAACTGAGATTAATATTGATTAAACCATAACAAGACTAGTACTTGCCAATAAGAGCTCTATAAAATCAAGGAAAGGTGAGGCCAACCTCTAAGTTGGGAGCACTTTGTCACAAGCTGTGAAGACAAGTGATTCTCCTCTGGCTTAATTCGTCTATTTTAAAAATGGAAGCTGGCTCTGTATAATTCAGGAAATTACAGTGGACAGTCAGCCTGGCCAGGAGCCCAGAGCAGAAATCAACAGCCTTTGGGAGATGGCTTTGTTTTCCTTTCAACTTTCCCTATCCCTACTGTGGTATCAATCACACCAAATCCCATTCCTCTCTCAGATGTGGTTCCCACTACTGGTTTACTGTACTTCAGAATAAAGGCTTGTGCTTTTTAATTTTCCCCCTTGCACCAAATTAAGGTGTATATTTTAGAGCTGAACAAATATATTTGATTTATTGGCTCTTCCCCCAAGTGGGGAACAGTAGTTCCACCACTGCAATCCTACATTTCCTTTATATGGCAATGATTGGATTTATCACTAGCCATTTTTAGATCATATTAAGTCAAACCATAACAACTAAGCACCCTTCAGGGCTTACTGCAGATTATAAAATGCTGCTTGAAAAACAGACATGCAAGGGTATGAGAGGCAACAATACAAAGCTTACAATAAATCTTATTTTCAAGATTCTTGATCCTATTTAAGCACTGTTTTAAGATGTTCAGGCCAACTTCAGAGAGCTGTCATACAGCTCATGAAACACTGAGTGCTAATGCTCTTCAAATATAAAAATACAGAACATTAATTGGAAAGTACCTATTAAAGCAAATTTCTTCTAGTAAGTTTTTATTAATACCTTTTGGACAAAGAGATATTTGCAAAGAACAAAACTCCGTGTGACAATTAATTAATTACCTTAAAATGAGCATAGGAGGCAAATGAAGCCAGGGAACTTCTACACCATAACAAAGCTTGGCTGGGGAAACAATTTGTTCCCACGTTCCTAGGCTGCTCAAAACAGAAATGTTTCCCTAAAAAGGGACTTGGGTGCTTCCCCATACGGTAGCCACATGGCCCTGTCAGGCCAAGACAGTCACAGCATTTCATTAACATGAACTGCTCTAAGATCTGGTCCATGGTGTGCCCTGAAAGACAGACCTTGTCTGGTGAGATGCCTGTAGTTCACTAATTGAATAGAAACAGGCACTGAGAGTCCAAGAAAAAGAGGCAACAACTTTTCCAGGCTAGTACTGGAGAGATAACTCTTAATGCAATGTAATAAATACTACTGCAAAGATACAGAAGGTCAGTGAACTACAGGCACAGCCAATGAGTATTATCCCATCAAGGAACTTTTGTAGCCACAAAACAGCAATCCTTCACACCTGACAGAAGGCAAAAATCAGCCTAAAGTGGTGAGGAAAATAAAATGTAATACAGAAGCCTGTTAGGAAATAAACAGGTCTGTCTTCAGTAGGACATGATGGGAGAGCATCAGGAAGCCAAGAACTATGATGCTTTCTTCATTGGGTTCAGCCACTGGGACTTCTGCAGGTTCCTTGGGACAACAGCATAATGCCAGCACAGTGATTTTTAAGTGAAACAGAGTTGTAAGACAGCAGTAGTTGCCTAAGGATGAACTCGTGCTTGCTAAGCCTCTAATTCCAGCTTTGATTCCTTTTCCCCCTCTATAATCAACTCAAACATAGCTTGAACTAATCACTGTTTGCAAATTTAAAGGTTGCTTTTCTTCCCTCTGCTTAGGACCTGCCTTAGGTCACACAGAGGGCTAGCATGGGTGAAGACACAGGCCACATCCCCTGCAGAGCGGGGCATTCCCCTACTGCACAGTAACAACCCTGGCTATGACAACAATAACACCATGGTCACAAAAACTGCAGCACCTACTTACTCAGCAGTGGCTCAGACTCAGGTGCCACCCTGACCTGTTTCCTGAATCCACCTCCAAACTGACCCTCCCACCCCCACTCTACAACATCTCTGCCCATCCTGGCTCTGGTCTAGCCCGGCTCTGCAGTCTGTTCTCACTCACCTCCTCCCACTTCTGGTACGCTGTTCCCCCATCCACACCATTCTTCCTTTGATATTGGATGTGCTGAGGAGAAGCGTTGGTCAGACAGCCACAAGCTGGACAGGGCTGTATCTTCTCCTGGGTGCTGGCCAAGCTGATACTCATTCACATGACGATCCTTGTATCTTGCTCTAAAGTTCAGGTGGGCATTATGGCCAGCACAACTGCAACTGATTTCCAATTTGGGTCCCCTTCACATCACAACAACTATCAGGCATCAGTCATTAGGTCTACCAGCATTCATGATCCCTTTGAAACTCTCGTTATTACATTGCACAGTCCTTTGTTTGGATTATCTCAAAGCATCCAATTTCTTCGTATTACAGAAAGTGAAGAAACTAACATGAGCAGGGCTCCTAAAAAGTAGATTTATGTTCAGCTGCACTGTGCAAGCAGAGTTACGGTGCAGAGAAAATTACAGGCAATAAATAAAGGTCTATATAGATAGAGGATGTCTTTTAATACATATCTGCAAAACATTCTTTGGAATGCTTAATGAAAAACCTATTTCTGGTCCTCTAAAACCATTTTCTTAGGACTTAGTGAGTTTTGTACTTAATAAGGTTTAGTGGGCCAGCAAACACAGTATTTTCCATTTCCATTTCAAAGAATTCCAGCAGAGACAGATATTTTCAAATGCTGCATTTACAAAGTACTGCTACTATGAAACCTGTAAGACAAACTTGTTGCATCACCCACCACAGAAAGTCTCGGTATCATTTGTTACGCCTCTAGAAATGCAGAAGGATGATGGACATGGTTCCAAAGCATAGGTTACACCTACAAATCCTCTTTTGCTCACCCCATGAGCTTCTTCATGTGATTCTCTAGAATCATGTAACACGATGGAGCTGACTCTCAAAAAATGGACAGAGCTAGGAGTCCAAAATAAAGCTTTTTGCCCTTATTTCCATGAACTTACAAAGCAGGGTCATGTAGATAGATTGAGCCAATATGATAGAAGTACCTACTAAAATAACAGCTGATACTCAAAGATGATCTCAAAAATACCACCCAGCAAGTTTCATTCCCCACTGCTGTCCCTCTTGCCCAGAAACTGCCTAGGTTTAGTAAGTAGCTCTTCCTGTCTGCTCAGGCACACCTGCAACTCCACTTGCACACCTGCTGGCTCCAGAATAGGTTGCTATTTCTCTGTCAGGACACACTAGCACCCAAGACAGACAAAGATAAGAACAAATCATGTGCCTTGACTGCTTATGCACATGCAAAGAACAAAGAGAGCACAGCTACATCTTCAGTGGTTTATCTGTCATACAAGAACACCAGAGTGTGTTTTAGATAGCGAAAGTCTAAACGTACTATCTTCAGTCAATACAGAGGTCACAAGCAGACACTGCAGTCAATAGAGAGGGTGAAGATGTGGAGAAAGGCTATAAATGACAGATAATAAGCGCAAGAAAGAGTAAAAGATGAGGATGCAACATCACACCAATTTCACAACAATGAGGTGGGCTTTGAGAGCTAAACCAGGCAACCAATAAAACCTGACATATTTAAATTGAAGATATTATCATGAGAAATCTAAAGACTCCTCAAGCGTCAAGAAAATGAGCTTGAAAAAGCAACGACCGATTGCGCCAGTAATTTATAATCTCTCAGCTGCTGAGATTGTGAACAGTGGCACTTTGTAATCTTATAGGGAAAGCAGCTCTAATGCCATCTGGTCATACATTTCCAGCCAAGATCATTTAGTGGAGCCTGTAATGAAAAAATGTGCACATCCCCCTAAAAATCCAAATTATGCCAGCTGTGCGACAGTGTCACTTGTGTTTTCAAGGAGAAAGACAGCTGTCATTCCCTTTCTCTGAAGATCAGAAGCAGACTGCCTTGCTTAAGAGACCTAATTTTTCTTGGATCGCCTTAAATTATCTTACTTGTCACTAGGAAAAGAAAGGGTGAAGTCCCTGTTAACATTTTCTGTCTGATTTTTGCTGACAGCATTCACTTTCCATAACCACCTTGCTGAGCTACTGTGAAGGTGATATTTGGTCCTTAGCTGTGATCTGAGCGGAAGCCAGTACAAAGAGAGTGTGGGCTGTACAAAAATCAACAGACCTGCCTTGGCATAAACCCAGTCTGGGTGAGAGCGCAGTTACACTCGTCATCTTCACCTCTCCTGGCGAAGGCGACATTTTGTACTTCAGATATTACCTCAGCAACATACTGCCAGTTTGAAATTGCTCTGTCATCTCAGATTAGCACTCATCATTCAAGCTAATGTAAACTAAATGGTACCTCTGCTGAAATACGTGAAAAAATAAATGGGATTACAATGAGAGTTGCGGGGCATGAAATTTCTGATCCGTGAGCAACGAACTGTCAGTATTTCTTCGTACTTCCATCCACTGAGCCATCACTTGAACCTGTAGAGTTCCTATTATGTTATTTTAAGGTCAAATCTTGTTTGCCTTAGCACACAACTACTCCCACTGCCTTCAGGGGACTATTTGCAAAAGCAAAGATACATAACCTCACAGAAGCAACAACAGAGATCCCATCACCAAACTGTCTATAGCAAACCTACACCCTTCCAGGACACAAGGGCTAAGAGCATGCCTTCAGAACGACAGCCCATCTAGACTCTCCACCTGCTCACAAAGAACAGCAGCAGTGGGGAGAATTACAGCCCAACAGTCAGTGTGACAGGAAGAAATAGCATTGGGAAATGCCTATTTTAATGAGAGAAAAATATTCACCAGGCTTGGGTTTAGCAGCAGTAGAAATGTTATTACTTTCCAAGCTGGAAGAGAAAATATTTCAAGGGCTATTTTTTGACATCTTCACTATGGTTTGATTTCTGCATCTATTAAAAAAAAGTCTCTATAGCCTGTGCTGTGGATGCTTTGCAAATCTTTGCATACAGCTCCATCTTGTAAGGCTATAGTGTGGTAGAACTGTATATAATTTACATCAGGCTGAACAGCTAGCAGAAATGAATGTATAGGAAAATATTAAAGTTCCCTTGGTTTTGTTTCCAGAACTAATGCTAATTAATGTCTTCTTAATATTATTTCTCAGAGCACACAGAAGCAAGATAGAAAAGTGCCCCATAAAGCACTACTGTGTAAAGAGGCCTGACTGCATATGGTTTCCTTCCTACTACAGGTTTGTCACCCTTTTTCACAGAGTCATTTGGGTTGGAAATGACCTTCAAGCTCAGCGAGTCCAACCATTAACCCTACTCTGCCAAGTCTGCCACTAAGCCATATCCCCAAGCACCACATCTACATGACTTTTAAACACATCCAGGGATGGTGACTCTACCACCTATCTGGACAAGCTGTTCCAAAGCCTGAGAAGTCCTTTTAACCCAAAACATCCTTACAGCAGGAATATAGAAAGCCATGTTTCCTAGCAATTTGCAGTTTCGTCTTCTCAGTATACTTATGCTCAGTGAAATTGATTTACAAATGCTATCACTGCAAGCACTTTAAACCTTAGGAAACATCTGCTGATTGCAATTACTGTGCCTGTCCTGGGCCATTCTGAGTCTTCCTTCAAATGCCCATTGCCTTTGGTGGGACTGCAGAGTCCTGAGCAATGACACTGGTGAGTACATTAGCTCTGTTACGCTGCTCTGAAATTAGACAGAGAAGAATCGATATTTCTGTGCTGTCCAGCAACCCAAACAATCATGGGGAGTGCAGTAAGCGAACAGCTTTGAAGGATGAACATTTACAAACGTAGGACCATCTAGCTCTGGAAATTACCTCTTGGACTTATGATGACGTACTTTACCTTCTCCTTCACTACATGCAGGCAAGTCTTTAGTCTAATTTCTGGGTTACTAGACGTTCTGAAAGAGTCCCTCGTTTCACTTCAGAATAAAGAGAAACGAGTGAAAAGAAAAATGAGGCAAAAATATGTCTACAAAAATGCTTCTTAACAAGGATGTCTCCTGGCTTCTGCACATTTCTCAGCAGCTCCTCTCTAACAGAGCCAGTCTCTGGTTTTAACACACAATGTTATCTTTCCTCTATCCTCTCCTTCCATGCATAATAAAGTGCATTCAAGGTACTTGTACGGCTGTTGCTACCAAAGGATGTGTGCCCCTCTTTAGCCCATCTATCTTCATAATACCTGTGGGAGCTCGGAAAGTCCTATTACAGTCTCAGGCTCAGAACATCAGAGATATTTAGAGGCCTGCCACTGAGATAAATGGGATTAACAGCCCCATGGCTTTTCTGGCTCAGAGCCTCCTCTATGTCCCTAAAATCACAAAGGACATCTTAAACGAAGCAGAGAACCACTCTTAAGAGTCTCACTGCCTAGGCTGGAGGCCTCATTTCTGAACCATCTTTTCCTTTTTGACTTAGTCTTATGTTGCTAAAAGATGAAGATATTAAGATAAAAATTAAGTCCTTATTTTCTTCTGTCTACATGTATCTTAAAAGCTTTCTACTGTTAGCATACATTGGCTACTAGCACTTTGGTGTAGTCTGCTTTAAGTCCAGCTTAGTTTCCTCTCAAAAGACTCTGCGTAATAGTCCACAACTAACTACCAAATTTTTTATTTAGCTAAACACTCCTAACTTCTTTCCCTACAGAGCAGTAAATAGACTTTTATTGCCCTTTGCACCTGGCTTTGTTCTGTAGAAGCACCAGTGAGTGGTTGCTTCTGCAAATCAGAGTGTGCTCAGGTGAGGGCTGAGCAGCTGTGCAGTGTCCATACACATGCACCCTCGCCAGCACAGCCAGTTTATAAAGGAAACTTCCATCTTTCCTGGGGAGACTCCAGTTCTGAGTAACAGATGTACAAAACACACAAACAACCTACCTACATGGCACAACAGGAGCATTATTGCTCCTGTCTTCCACATTTGGAGATGTGTCTAAACATACTCTGCTTATGAGCATGGACATCTATTTTGAATGTCAAACTTCCCAAAAGCAAACAGTGAACCAGTCTGATACAAGGTAATGGTATGTAATTTTCATAAAGAAACAAAAACTCATTGTCTCAAAATGTGGCCTTATAAAGGTACCTTCAGGTGGACAAACAAGAAGCTACCCTGAACCTCTTGTCCTGAGTAGGTTGCCACAAGCACCCCCAGCCCCCTGATGCAACAGTACTTTGATATTTAGTAGCTAAATATTCCCCAGGACAGCATGGGCAGAGTATTTTTTTCTTACTGCAACCACAGAAGATGTGATTTTTACCTCCATGGTCACTAAGGAGCCCTGAGTAGCCCCAAAATACTGTTCCATCCTAATTGCCATAGGCACACACCTTTGAGTGAAGAAGAGATAGCATTTTCCACTTCACAAAAGCAATTAGTTCTGAAGATATGCATTAGTTCTATCTTTCTAGGATTTAAATTAAGCCAAGTATTAAATCATCTAAAATTACCTGAACATTTTTGACATCTTTCAACATCTTAAAAACACATAGTCTTTGGTGCTCATACTTTAAAGCCACATAATTTTGTCTGGAAATTGACCACTTAGATTCCCCAAAGTGAAAGTTGAGGGGGAAAAAAAAAAATCTATTTCCAGACTTAAATTAAAGGTTTGTTATTTAGCCCACACGTGAAGTGTGCCTTCAGTCTGTTAGGTGGATTTGTATATTAACTTGAGATACTCTAGGATGTTAAACCCAAGAGCTTGGTATTAGGCTTGCAAACACAACCACATTTGTACATGTGTTGGAGGTAGGAGGGATGAAGATGTAAACTCCTTTAGAGATAAAGATGAGAAATCCCTCTACAAAGGATTATACTGGGTTTTTGGACTTGCATTGCTCACTTTATCTAAGATGTTGATAGGCTGGCATGGTCATGGTGGTAACCCCTCAGAGGATGGGGGCTCATTCAACAGGTCAGCAATTCCTGTACAAAAGAAATTACAGATTGTTCCTTAGGTAGCAGTTTTGCTAATTTGACAGTGTTGAAAAATAATTTTATTCCTAATAAGAGTTCAAAGTGTGACTACTGCCTTACCCAAATTATCTGTTTGCAGCAATTGGAAATGGAAGTATTTTATCAGCATAGTTTGGCACAATGAATTTCTATTGCAGGAAGAAAAAGAACTGCCAGTATCCTATTTCTGGTTCAAAATTGTTTCAGTTCATTGTGAATCTCTGGAAGGATGGAGATAAATGTACTCTATCTCCAGTTTAACACTGCTGTGAAATACCCTAAGTCTGCAACTCTATAGAGAAATGTCTGGGTTTGCATACAAAGAGGACAAAACTCCACTGAAATAATTAGCAAGATTTACTGTAGCTCTATGACTGCAGAAGAGATCTGAGAAGATTTAAACGTGCCATTGGTAGCTGCTTACTTCCTGGGTTGCTTGGGAAGCTTCTGGTGCAGAACACAACAAATATCAAAGAGTCCAATTACCATGATGAAAGTGCTCAGTCAACACGCTGTGACCCATCACTCGCGTCTGGCAGGGAAGCTTTTTATCCAGATTGTGGTTTGTGGCTCGCACAGATACCTCCTGCTATCTCAAATGCCTGTCCTTTTAAAATGTATTGCACAATAGAGACCTGCAAGCTATATGACAGCACAGATTCCAATCTTTTTAGTCCTTTTAATGAAAATTAATCATACTTTTTTAAATGGAAAACCCCCAAACCTAAACTATGCTGTCTGACACAGGTCTGTGTATTGCTTCCAATTCCTTTAAATGTGCTTTTCATGTCTGCAAGGACTATCCCTTTTCTCCCTCTACTTATATACCCCAATCTATTCCCTAGATGTCCAAACATGACCACTGCTGATCAGGCTATTTCCTCCTGACCACTGTCTGCCAACACCTGCCTTCTGCATGCTCAGCAATAAGCCTCTAAAAAACCCGAATGGAGGGTGTGCAAGCGTAACTGGTGACAGCTTATTTATATATTCTTCTGGTGTTAAGCTATCTCTATCTTCAAAGCAGAGTCACCTTCCACAGAGAATCCTGCACTGCAAACATGGAGTGTGCAACGCAGCAAAATTCTCAGCCCTGATACCCAGAAGGAGCAGCCTGTTAAAAAAAGCCTTTCCAGCTTCACACCTGAGTCTCGAGGTGGTTTTTCACCTTATCCATACAGAGTCCACTTCAGCAATCTCAGCAACCTCTGTACCAGAACCTTGACGTGTTGTGTTTAAAGGGAGGCTTTACAGGTCCTAAGAAAGGCTATAGGAGTGTGTCTACTCATTTAGGAATGACAATCAGAGACACAACAGAAAGAGTTGTGAGGACAAACCAGTTTGTTTCAGTAGCCTTATTTTGGTGGTGCTCATCTCTGCCTGTTGCAGAAAGAAGACAAAGATTCCACCACAAGGATGCCTGGTTGTGCCCCTCAGTGCAGGGTGAGGCATGTGCCCCCTTCCTATCCTTATGCCCCACAAGAGCTGTGGCTATCGTGATCACTGCCCTCTGGCAGTGCAGTCACTTAATGGTCTTACACAGATCCCAGCTTTAGTAAGTCTTGCCACACTGCTTACCCCTGGTCCAATGAAGGCATTTATTCCCACAGCTATATTTCTGCTATTAATCTTCACTCAGCAGTTGGGTTTGGTAAGATGATATCTCAAGGTGACTCATATTCCAACCTTGGTTCACCCAGGCACACTCCTGAGGCAGCTCTTATCTGGGCACTGTGTGTAGGTTTACAGCAAGCATTTCACGTTTCATGCTGGTTATTTCCTCTCTGCCCTTTGAAGATGCATAAGGCATGTGCCTGTTGATTCTCTACCACAAACATCTCCAGTAAGAGTATCCCAAACTGCTGCTGTAGACATTTCCAGCTCCTCCAGGAGCATGACTGATCTCAGCATCACTGACCAAAGAGCTCCTAGCTTGAAGGCTGCACAGGCAGATCCACCAGCACTCAGAATGAGTCAAGGAAATAGCTCCAAAGAGCTTAGAGAGGACTCTGGTGTGCAGCTACCATAAGGAGAGAGCCCTACAGACTCACTCTCTGAGCTCGGTAACTACAGTCTTAAACAAGAGCTACTTAGATCTTGTAAACCCATTTCCATTAGCTCTGCTGACCAATGTTTTCTTTCCCTGTTTGACATGCAGCAGACAAGGGTTGTTCTATTTTCTTTGGCCCATAGGGAGAAGATTTTATATTTGTAACTAGTGTATTTAATTTTCTGGGTTTCTGTCAGAATGATAGAATCATAGAACTGTTAACTTCTATGATTCTATGAATGATATAGTCTGTGAATGTCTATGAATGATACAAAATGAAAACGTCTGTCACAGCTTTATTCCCCTGTGCAAACCTGAAAATCATTGGACCATGTCTTAACCCAGTTACATCAACTTATTCAGTGTCAAAACTTGGCTCATTTTTACAGAAAAAGCTCTTCAGTGAGTCAGCTTCCCAGTAAATGTTCAAGGGATGTTAATCCACAGGCAGATCCTACTCCAGTATGATACATGGCTGGTGTTTCCCTTGGCTAGGAATAAAACAGAACTGCTTCAGACACACCATGCTTCAGCTGTATAAAATGTC
Organism: Indicator indicator; assembly: GCF_027791375.1. Lineage (NCBI taxonomy): Eukaryota > Metazoa > Chordata > Aves > Piciformes > Indicatoridae > Indicator > Indicator indicator. The sequence continues at coordinate 13,159,578 of NC_072022.1, read as the reverse complement.
TGGATTAGCATTTCTTGTTTGGTTTTCAGAAATAAAAGGAAATGACAATAGGCTCCAAATCTCTTTCTCATTCATAGCCCAAGCTGGCCTGCATAATTAAAGGTAATTGCTAGCTTCTTCATAGCTTGGCATTTTCCACTGCACCTTCTAGAGAACAGAAAAATACAGGCAGAAGAACTATTCAATTGTGAATGTTCGTTCAGCATTCTCAGTAGGCATTTTTCTCTTATATTTAAGTGAAAACAGTAAGTAATGTAGGCAGGAAGCATAGAGAGCAATTGCTTACAGGTGACCAAAACTAAGAAAGGTCAAATGTTTATTTCCTATGTTGTTCCTATGTGTGCAGTACCCAGAATCTTTTAATTATATTTCATGGTTCTTTGAACTTGTACAAGGACATAAAGTATATTTATAGCTCACTTAAACTCTTGGTAATGAAAAAGCCATCCTACGCAGGACCTCTGCTAATCAAGTGAAGACTTTCTGAGCATTAACTTTAAAAACACAAAGAAGCACTTGTTCATTCTCCAGCAGAAATGCTTTAAAAGCAACAACAAAGAAAAGCTATATATATATGTGTGTGTGTGTGTGTATATATATTCCCCCCCCTGCACCACCCTGAGGTAACAGTTTGAGCCTGTATCAATTCAGCTGTGATGTCTGAAGTACAAAAATACAATTTCACTGGCAATGCACATTTCTTATAACTGTTATTATAATGCTGAAAGCTCTCAACCACACTGTGACACATACAAGAGAAACATACAATAAAAATATTGCCCCTCCCTAAAGCTTTTCCTGAATGTGTTGTTTTCTTTCTCTTAGACTACAACAAAAAACAAGTTATAAAATAAAGAGGTCTTTAAAGATTTCACTTAACTAACCATACTTGATGCAAATTTCTGTATGAGCACACTGAAAAGCTCCTGGACTCCTCTCCTCCTGCAGTTATACACCTCACAGCAAATCTCCCTTACATGTCTTACACAAATCTTCCATGTTGGGGATCTGCTCTAGAAAGAATTTCTAAGGCTGAGAGTAAGAAAAAGAGTTGATGCTTTACAAGCTCAGATAGCTACCTCTGTTTTTCCCTTTTCCCCTATAAGTTGTTGGGCTGGGCCAGGCTGACACAGGTAGTGATCCCAGAAAGGCAGCAGGCTGGCCCTCTGCTTGGGACTGCAGCTCCCTCTGCACCTCCCAGGCCAGCTGCACACATCCATCCACCTTGGAAAGTGGGAAAGGGGGATGCTGGAGCAACTGCCTCCCAACCTGGCTGCTGCCAATCTGATGATACAACCAGGATCTCAAGGGTGAAAGTGAGGCCTTATATTAGATTTGTAAAGGCTGAAGTTCAGTATGTCTTATAATTGCAAAGACAAACATCCCCATACCCAGGGTAAGGAAAAAATCCAAGTTGTTAGCAAAACCTTTATTCGTCTCCCTGATGCATGTGAATTATGATACAATCTTTAATTAGCTTATGAGGAAATTAATAATTGTGTACTCAGGGCAGGATTTCACTACTGTACAGTAAATAATGCACCGTACAACCCAACAAATGATGATGATTCAGCACGCATCATCTATCATATGGCCTGCAAGAGACAAGGGGGCTGGGAGGAAAAAAATAGTCTAGGACCACATCATTAAGGAGTGAATAACAATATTTATTTGTGCCAAGGAGGGAGGCACAAATTAAGACTGCACAAGAAATTGCAGTTCTAGTCTTCTGCCTGCTTGCTTTTTCATGATGCACTATGCAAACAGAAAAATATTTAGTGTTATCTCTTTCACGCAGCAGACATGCCTAAACATAAATTGAATGGATGGTAACAGGCCAGGTACTACCAGGAAGTTAAATGCAGTACTAGACTGGGCTTCATCACAACCTACAGGGAGCTCAACATGTTAGAAGAGTTGAGGGCAAACTTTATCTGACTTAGCTCAACCATCTCTTTTCCAACCTGACTAAACAGTGCTGTAACAGACACAAAAAGCAGAGGATGCCAAATCTTGGAGAAACAGAAACAATTATATTCCTTTCAAAGAGCTCCTCAAGCTGGACAAAATTCAAGTTTGAAACAGCTACGATTTTTCTGAGCTGCAGCAAACCCATGTCTGACATTTCAAATACTGGCAGTTTTCACCTTGGGTACAGCCAACAGCATATCCTTCCTATTCTCTTGAAATGTGAAGGAGGAGGATCAGCTGATGCTCCCAGGCTCTTGATGCTAGCCAAAGTGGTAATCACTGAAAAAGGAGGAATGCTACCTCTCTACCACAATTAATTTGGAGCCAAAATCAGAAAGCAAAGATACAGGCAAGACCTTGACTTACCTGTGACCAAGACAAAGAGGATGCTCTACTTCTGCCCTCAGATGTCACAAATAAAGCACAAGGCAAAGAAATTGTGGCTACAGATTACTCTTGGAAATTTCCACCTAATCCGTTGCTTTTCCTAATGACTGGGAGGGCAAGAATGGAGCCACAGGCATGGATGGGCATGTGAGAAGAGAGCTGAAATCCTGCACTCAGAAAGTAAATTCCAGCCACTTCCTCCTTGGCAAGTTTACTACGTGCTGCCACACAATACTTTTATTGGCATTCATTAGTCCTTGAGGACCAATTTATTCATTTTTAGCAGCATTAAAAACAGAGGTTGCGTTTTACAAGAGAACGGCTGTACTGCTGGGGCTGTAGGAAGCCGCTCAATTATCTCCAGTGTGTTAAAAGCTGAAGCCAGACTTGATACTGATCTTAAAATGTTACCAAAAAAATATATCCCTGAGCCTTGATTAACCCACAGTCTGATCCCCAGCTTGCAGCTGTCTCTGGCTTTTGGGGAGGGAGGTTGTGGGTGTTGGGTTGGTTTGTTTGTTTTTATCTTTGCCATGCAGCTTGGGAACCTGCTGAGCAGAGGCAGTCACCACTGGGGTGCTCAGCAGTGCGCTACTGGAAATGAAACGCAAAAGACGGAAGCCCCCAGTGCTCACAGTGAAGCAGCTGCTCTTTGTGTATCTGATTTCTCCTTCATTTAGAGTTCCACTTCTGTTTAAGAACAGCTGGAGACCACAATTTAGCATTCACGTTTAACCAGATATTTGTGGCACTCCCAAGTCAAATTAACAAGCTTGTAACCTCATGACATGTAAATAAACTGTAAATATTCGTTTCTAGTAACACCTATAAAGAATACAGCAATGCCTGAAATTGGGGCTTGCCTCATTTCAGCTGAAATGCACACACCTGTCTACATATGCATATACATCTATATAGGTTTTTCTTACATATTTGACCCTCTCACTTAACCAGCATCCTCAAACCACTGAGTTTCAGTGAATTCATACTCTTGAGTTTACTGCTTTGAAAAATATCACAGCCCTCATTCTTCATGTAAAAATGAGAATCCAAGCATTTTGCATGTCTCTCTTTATGGTAATTTCTGCTATTTTGTTTAATTTTTTTTCCAAAATATCATTTGGCAGCTCTTGCTGGTTAAGCCATGGAAAGTGATAATGGTTCTTGTTTGAAGTAGCAGGTACAGAGGTCAACATGGAAATGCATGTATCCCTCTTGGAGATGTAGCTGTGACAAATGGAAACAGGAATTCCAGCACTACATGCCAAAATAAAGCTAGGTAATTGACAAAAAAGGTGCTTCAGAAAGGGAAAAAAAAAAAAGAATCCTTATTTCTTTTCTCTACTAATGAGCATGGTCTCACTGTTTGGCTAGGGGCTCTTGCAGGGGCTGCATTTGTGATGGCCTTCAGGTGTGTGCTGATGCTACCCCCTTAGCAGAAATCACGGCTGAGCAATGTCCTGATAGGACAGCAGCAGACTAGGAGTATTACTTAAAAGAAATCTTTGAAGGCCCTCCATGACACTATCACTTTTACATCTCCTTTCCTAAGGATGGCAATCTAGCTGAAGTAAAATTCGTAGTGTATCTGACCCCTGGCTTCACCAACTCAAAGCACCACATGCTGGACTCGACATTTTGCAAAATCAGATCCTATGGAATCTGTGCTTTCTGATTTCTATTTCTCTTTACAGTGAAACAAACCCAGCTCATTGGTGCCCTGGCCAAAATGGAGGCTTAATGACTTAACACTACCCAGTTTCTTCCAAAATAGCTATGAACTACTGGGTAAAACGACAGTTTTCTCTTTCCCTTTAACCTGGCTAATGCCAGAAAATACAAGACATAGAATCAAAATACCTGACATAGCCTGGAAGGGAAGTGAGGCACTGGAAAAAGCTCTGCACCTATTAAACCACGTTAACTGTGCTTTTAAATGCACAGCTGTGTTGGTCTGAATAGAAGAAATTAAATGAGAATAGGAAAAGGGAGGGAAAACTGAAGCATCCTTGAACAGCCATAGAAAACACAAAGGTCAGCCTCAGCCTCTTTCTACCAGAGATCATCTTTGACTCTCTGCAGACTCTCAATTCTCAGCCCAGTTTTCATATGTACAGAGCACCAGTGATACCTCTGGTACTCGTGCTACACTCTAAAATTCAGTCAAACTCCCCTCATCACACAGGTTCTCGGATTCCAAAAAACTCTTGCCCCAAATTCTACAAGCTGTTTGCAGATTGGTTTCATGAGTTTTATTCTTACTTCCACTTTGGAAGGAGCTTTACACACAAAAGAACCCCCCACCTGTACCAGTAAGCCTTCCTCTTAGGTTGGGGGTGCTGAGAATGAATGTATGGGAAAGTCTTGGCTGATAAACCCTAGTAGGACATGGAATGACATTATGTCTTCTGCTCTCTTACCAGAAGAGGATCAGTGCCTTTTATGAACTAGAATGACTTCAGGTACTCTTGCACCTTGCCAAAAGCCAAGGCACTCGAGTTCTACTCCCACCTTTAGCACAAACCCATCACATGACCTTCCATTCATCTCTTCCCTCATGCTCCACTCAAATACAGGTTTTGGTTTTGTTTGCTTTGTTTTTTGTTTTTGAACAAAGTCCTTGGACTACAGGATGAGTCTCAGCTAGGCAGGATGCCCTGTAGTGCATTACAACAGCAAGAAGCTTCTTGGCTCTATGGATGTGCTACTTCAAGTAAAAAACCAGAATCAACAGTTTGCTGCGAGTATTTCTGATTAAAGAGAACAAAGTACTTCTGTTGTCTCAAATGAGAACAGATAATTTGGAAGTACTCAAAATAACACAATCTCCTATGTCAGGACATGCCATGTATATTCGTAGACTATTTTCAAGCTTATTGTATATGCTGATCTGTAATCAGGGACAGCATCTTGCTGCTGATGTTCCCATATTACCACAGCACCTGGCTAGGAACAGAACTGTGATTCTTGGCAAATGCCAAGCTAGGGGGGAATTATCAACTCAAGAGTTGATTCAGAGCACCCACATTTATTTGCAGTAAGACTATCCCAGGATTCTCCTAGTATTGTACTCTTCTGAGAAACATTGAGCGTAAGAGAGTTCAGGGTGAAAACTGCTTAATGTGGAAACCAGTAGCCCAGCTGGAAGACAGCTGAGTATAAACTAGTTCAAGACACAGACTCTTCTGCAGACCCATGCAGAAAAACCTCAGCTGTTCATCTCCCATGTCACTGCTCTGACCTCCATCTGGCCATTTGGATGTAAAATGCATTAGTCACTGAAGACAACATCCAATACTTGTACTTGAAGTTTGGCTGCTTGGCTGCTTGGCTGCTTACTTTGTGAAATCAAAGAGATTCACGCATTGATTCCTGAATGTTAGAATAAACTCTGTCAACACTTTCTTCTAAAATGACTATCTGGACATCACTAATTTCTTGCAAAATATGTCTGTGTCATCCAGTATCTCAGAAGAGCAGGTGCTTTCCTTTATGTCCCCTAGCAGATGCACATTTCACTGTTCTCTGAGCACTTGGAGGCAGCTTTTTTTGAGTGTGTGACAAAACATGGTGACAGCTGCTGAAACTGAGATGCCTGATCTACCTTTTCCACCTAATCTGACTTCTGTAGGGATGAAGCAGCTCATCTCTCGGGGTGCACAAGCCCTTGCAGAAGGCATCCCAGTGCAGTTTTCTCATTCCAACCGCTGCCACTGCCTTCTTTTGTTCTCTTTTCTATAGAAAGAATACTGTGCCTATGCCATCTGTTAAGCAAAGTGCTGTACGTACATTGCAATAGACCCTGCAGCACACAATGGAGACTTGCAGGTTAAATGTGAGGAGAAGTGGATGTGAGGGAAGAGAAAACTCCAGGTGCTAGAGCTGTTACAGGTGAGCCTAAGCATTTGCTCCCCCGAGGCCGCTACCTGTCAGGATCAATCTTGTCAAGCTCAGGAATGCAGCTCGGTAGACACCGCACCCCATTCCAGGAAACCATAAATACCAAATGAGATGCTCAGCACCACACATGAAAGCATCTTCTTTCTGCAGAGCATGACTGTGAGGGAGTAACAGCTGGACTAGCATCAGTCCTACCTTCTGCTGGGGTTTTCTTAAGGTGGTTCCTTTGGAGAAATAACAAAGGAGGTGAGTGTGAATGCCTGCTGCCCTTCTTCCAAGGGGGCCTCCAAGAGAATCCCCTTTTTCATTTCTCTGTCCTGGATCCATCTGAGACCCTGGAGTTTTTTTTTTATTTCCAGGTTAAAGGATGTCCTATTTCTTTCTCTCTCATTCCAAAACCAACCCTAAGGAAAGAACTCCAGAGGAGCCAAAGGAATCATCTCTGACAACCCCTCTTCTTAAGTGCTTTTGATAATACATCCCAGAGGCAAAGCTGGGGACAGCTGGTCTTCTTTTAAACAATGCTGCACAAGCACCATACAGGAGGGGGCACAAAGCAATTAATAGTGCTTTGAGTAGCACAGTTTTGCTGAACAGGGGACCCTGGCCTGCTAGAGTGTGGTAGTTTTAGGTGGTTTCACCCACCACACAGAGAAATGTAGTGCAGGTGGTGAGCAGTTATTGAGCAAAAGCAGTTGACTCCCAGGTGTCTTTTCTCCTGTGTCTTTGTCACCTCACTAGGAAAAAAAAGATCATTAAGCTTCCCTGCTTATCTTAAATGACTTCCTCCCCTTAATTCCACCTTCTTCCTCAGTTTCTGTGATGTTTTGTTTGGGGGCTGAAGTTTTTTAGGTCTGCTTATACTTTCTGGTTTGGAAAAGCTGGCTGTGCACAGGCACTGCTTGATATCAGATGCTCAGTTATGAGACCAGCAGAATGCCAACATGACACTCGTGTTTGGAAAGGCGAACACCAGGTGAGCTGTGGAAGACCCTCGATGTCCCCATGATGTACCTGGAGGGACAACTGAGCCTGCTGCCTCATGGGGTGCTGGGACCCCGTCTGCCTAAGGATGCCCCAGAGGTCAGCGCTCTGTCACAGAGCTGAGCACATGGCCAAGGCCACCAACTGAGGCCACACACCACAGTGTGGGGAGTTATGCCCCCCCCCCCAAAAAAAAACAAAAAACCATTCCTGCCTAATTAGGGACTTCTGGATCAAAAGCAGTATGTTTAAAGTCCAAACTCAAACGCTTGGCCTTAGGGAACAGTCACTGCTGATGCCAGGGTAGGCAGGAGGCAGCCAGCTCAGCAAGCACAGGCTGGGACTGCTAGAGGGACACTGGTAACTCCAGAAATACTCCCTTCCACAACCTTTGAAACAAAGGAATTTATTTTAAAACATAGCACCATTTCCATATTTTGAGCCATAACCAGCCCCCAGATTTCTTTCCTGTTTCTACATAAACCCAGTACCTTTCACACAGCACCTTGCCAAACCCAAACCACGTGATGCCTCCAAGAAACACCCACAGATGAGAATGGTGGCAGCAGGATGCTGGAGTGTGGAGTGGTCGTGTTGGGACAATGTGTCTGGGGCACACTGGCACTGCATTCTCCATGGCACAGATAATCATTGCTTCAGTCTTGTGTCAATCGTTTTCCATATAGAGAAGTTCCACATTTCTCAGAACACATCTTTTGATGTGTGGGTCACCAAACTTGAGTACTTTAAATTTTCAGACTGTCTGGGTTTTGCAGTCCAATTTTTAAGTCAGCAGGGTAGGGCAGAGATCTGACTGCTGGGCTGACTCCAGCCTCCTGAGCAGCTTCCCTAAACATCCATAGGACATCTAAATAAACGTATGTATATATGTCTCTCTCCCCAAATAGTCCTTTAGGAGCTGAAACCCCAAATACTGTGGGTTAATGAAGTCAGTTCCCCTGACAAAGGCACATTTGGCTGAATTTAAACAAGAGGCCTTTAGAAAGCTCTAAATCTTTAGCCATCAGTGTGTAACAGCTTCAAAGACATTCCCTACCTTGCAGCATTTAAAACAATGATTCATCTTTGTAAGAAATATGTGGCTGCCTAAAACCAACTCTCAAATACTGTTAATTATCTGCATGGTCTGTGTTTCAGCATATGCAGTTTCCAGCTACCAGCATTGGACACTATGAAAGCTTTCACATCAGATGAGCTTTCCAATGAGCAGCCACCTATAAAATACATAATTTTTAGTCAATATTTGATGGCCACAGCTTAAAGATTCCAGAGTTTGAGAGCTACAAATTGTTTTCAGACTGTGCAGTATGAAAGAAAAGCCAAGATTTTTGATTTGGCTTGTTGATATTTCCTGAAAACATGAAATAATTCTAAAAGGACAGCTAAATTCTGGCGCACAGCTAAAGGTCAGCAGTCACACAGGGAGCGCTTGCTAAGTGTACCAAAATGATTGGGAAGGAAAGATTGGCACAACATTGCAGTAGTATTAAAAAGTGATTTAAGTGGGGGAAAAAGAAAAGAGAGACAGACAAGGATTAGACTCTCAACAAGTAAGCTTTCATTGAGACTAGAAAAACAGCCTTGTTCCTTGCAGCTTGCAGGCACCCACTGTTGCTCAAAGCATCTCTTGCTCCTCTTTCTGCCCACTCCACCAGCTGTGCAGCCCTAGCCTGTGCTGCCGCCCCGGGTTGCTCTGGTTCTGAAAGTCCCTGCTCTGACCAGGCACCCTGGCATTGCAAATCATGGTCTTTCCTGCATGGTCCAGGGATTTTTCCAGGCTCACCTCTGTAACAGCTTATAGAGGCACAGGTTTCATTGGGAAGGACAGCAGTTTGGAAGTGCCATGGCTTTTACAACACTGACATTAGCTGAGTGATATGCACTTTACGTTTCCCAAGGAACCTCCCCCAGACCTGAAGAATGTTTCTAACTTGCTCTCTGCACAATTTAAGTACCAAAGCACTTTACTGGCTAACTCCTGCTCTGCAGCCGACAGAGGGGGCAACAGGCAGCTCACAGCAGGTTCCTGAAATCATCTGCTTGAGCAAAGTTCTTTGCCAAAGTGTTTCATTTTATAAGAGACACTAAGAACTTCCCATCCACTGAGATGGTACCTGTCTGAAAAGAAGCACATTCTGCAACTGAAGTCTCTGAGGCCCGTATAGTGTTGTTTGTTGTCTTGTTTTTATTTTTATTACTGACATTTTTCTTTTAAAGTAGGGAGGATGTACAATTTTTCAGGCAAATAAACTCTACCTAAACCCAACTTGGCAGCCTTCAGCAGGTCCCTGCCCCAGTTTGCACCTAGGAAAATACACACCCATCCCTGCCTGATGAAGAACCCTGGGACATCACAATTAAAGAATTTGTGTGTATAATCTTGCTAATGAAACACTCCTACTCTGACCTCAATGTCCTCCACTGACATATCCATAGCACATGCTTCCATCATTCATCACAGTTTCTTGTGGGTTTTCCCTCCCCTTCCCCCCCCCCTTTTTTTCCCTTTTCTTTCTTTTTTTTTTTTTTAATTAAAATCAGTCAGTTGTAGCAAAAAACACCATCTTTTCAGCTAAAAGGCTAACAGCAACCCAGTGACCACACATGTAGCTCAAATCTGATGCCCCCAAATCCTGCTAACTACTGCAAACGAAAGGAAAACAACAAATGCACTAGTAAGCAGCTAAGCAGTACTGTGGGTGGTTCAGCTTTAAATATAGCCCTGGCAGATCCTGGAGGAAGGGCAGCTCAGAAGGCATGTGTGAGAGCGAGCACTTAAACCATAGGATCCCATTCCACATGCATCACTTTTGAATATACAGCTATACCTATTGCATGTCATCTGTGCTTCATACGTATCTTGTCTCTCAAAAATACGTTGTATGAGAGACAGCACACTCTGTTTGCCCCCAAAGCAGCCAATCAAGGCTGAAACAACAGATTTCTTGCAAGAGGGCACAGCCATAGCTGAGAGCAGAGGCACTCTGACAATTCAGAGTTTTGCAGATCACAGCCTGAAAGGATGAAGTATTCTCCAAAGCAAAACGTTGAACACTAACATGAAGAATATTACTTCTGAGGCAGACTGCTGTAGCCTTGCTATTTTCTAGCTTGAGCTTCAGGGCAATTCACGAGTAGAGACGATTGCCACGATCGGCAGTGAGATTACAGAAGCGGGATTTGCTGTTATGAATCTGAGAGAGACAGCTCCAGGTTTAAAATTAATGTGCCACACCTGCTAGCAGAGAATATATGAATAATCTGATCTCCAGGCTGCAAATACTACAAGCAAGGGTTGGACAAACACATCCAGTGGAGCCTTCCTCACTGAGTCCTCCTAAAGCCAAATGAAATTGCTAACATGAAGACAAGCTGTGCATCAATACCTCTGCAACCCCCACACCTGCACTTTCAGCTGCTGCTAAGGCAATCCAGAAAAACCAGGCACCTAGTGCCAGAAAGACTAGCACTCATCAATGTAATATTAAAAACTCTTTTACTGACTCCTCTAAACAGCACTACCTGCGAAAAGTTTTGTTAACAGTCTAGTTAACATTAACTAGAAGATAGGGTGGTTTCTATGGCATTGTTTCAGGACCGGAGGTGATTTCACTGCCTCATCATCAGGACTCCCTCAATTTAAAATCATATATGCAGTAGCTGAAGAAAAAAAATACTGCTGATAGGTGAAGTCATGCCTGAAACGCAGACACAATATGATGATTTTCTTCCTTTTTAAAATCATGTCTTGCATAAATTATAAACTCTGTATTGATTGCAAGGGTAGTTAAGCAAACTAAAAAGGTATAATGGGAGCAGGAGACATCTTATTGGCTTTGTGGGCTCAAGTGAGGTTATTCCCACTTCAAAACACCAATGACTTGTGCATTATGGTCTGTCAAAGTAATACCTGGCTTACTGAATACTAATGTTGACTAATGCTTAAAACAAACTCAGGCATGCACAGAAATAAAGTTCTGATTTTGTAAAATGCTGGGGAATAAAAAAAACACACAAAGGCAAACCATGACTGCTAAAACTCGCATCTCAGAACAAACATCCTCCTTTCATATGTTTGGATTTGCTTACTATTTTTGTTATTGCTGTTATTACTATTAACACGCCAAAACATCACACTCATACTAAGCCAGTTCTTCACTTGTCAATGTAATCCTCCAAGCTTCTACCAATTTTTGTACTCTCTTACATGACAGATGCAGAACTATGTTCTTTTGAGTGAGAGCAGATATATCAGTCAATGCCACAACAGGCAATGGAGGGAGAGGGCGCCAAGGCTGGCAGACGTTCTGCATTAACTCCTGCGAGGGGCTGGATGTTAGAGATCAGAGAGTGTGCTCAGCAGCAGCTATGTCAGGTTCCATTCAGACATGAGCCTGAGCAACCAACACTGGAAGGCTCTTTTGAAAATCCCTGTTACTACTTTTTAAGGAAGGTGAAAATCAATTAATGCTGAGCTTTTAAAGGAATGTGTTCGCTGTGGTCAACCTTGGCCACACACTGCAGAGACGCACTGCCTTTTCTTGCTATTTAGCGTAAAGGCACTTAATCTTGGTTACCAGCTCCCTGAAGGTCAGGCTTATTTCTTTAGATCTATTATTTACTGCTTGAAATTTCCAGTTCCACCTTTGTGGCTATTATAGCTTCTTTCCCCGACTCCTTTTCACGATAACTCCATGTGATGACTGTTGATAAAGTTAGGAGGACTGCGACTCTAAATGTCTGACCTTCTTCAAAATCTGATAATGGATACAGTTTCTGAATCATAGGTCGTTTCCATTTTGCCAATAAACCATTTATTTCCAGTGGCCTTCAGACCTTGAGGCTTACTCTGCACTGCAAAATGGATTCTTCAGGGAACAGTAAAAGTCAAGAGAGTCATCCTTAGCTTTGGCTTAGCATGTTAGTAGGAATACTGTACTTTGGAGAGCATATTTGTTCACACCATCTTATGCACCACAGTCTCCAAGACTTTCACTGTTGTACAATATTTTCTGATGTTTGCATGAAGCTGAAAGTTGTGTCTAATATGAGCCACTAACCTCTTTTTCATTCGTATCTTTATGGAAAGGAAAAGAAAAATCCAACCCTCTTTCAGCCCTCCCCACCTGCTAAGGGCTATCCAGTTACCTTTACCATATCGAGCTTCAATTTACAGCTCAAGGCACAGTGCCAGGTTTTACATCACTACTGCAAATATTATGCTGCTGTGGTAAGACCTGATTACACCATGCTTGTAAAAGCTCTGCCAGTGCCAAGGTACACAATTTGTTGGTATGAGTGCCTGCCAGCTTCCTTCAATGGCTTCACTTAAATGGAGTTCTCAAAGTGACTTGGTCTTGCAAAACCACTGCCAGAGATACAATTCCTACTGAAGGTCAACATTTCACGCAAACTATTGAGCAAGACGCAGAGGAAGTGTGTCAAACATGAATCCCTGTCTTGAACGGTGCTTGGAAAATCAACCAGTGACTGAATCCTGAGCAGTGGGGAACCAAGCAGGTTTTACTTACTGTCAAAGCTTCTGTGCTGTGCCGTTAGGATTGCCTGCACAGAGCGACCGGCCTCTTTCATCATGGCTTCAAATTCACTGCGGCTCTTGTTTGCAAAGTTCTCCTCCATCTCGCTGGTGCAGCAGGTGTAGCCTTGTGGGCAGATTCGCAGGTGCTCCCCTAAAATGAGAGGAAATGTAGTTGAACAGCCACCTCTGGAAAAGGAAGGCTTGAACCCCAGATAAGCTCAGCATAAAAATACTCCAGCTCCCTAGTAACCTGGATCTGTATCAGGCTTTATCCCCTAACTTTGAGTTAGACTGCATTAGTACGGTGCTTGGTGTGAATGCACTGCTGACTGTAAAGGAAGTGAAAGTGAAAGATAAAATTCATACATGGGGCAAGGAGAAGGGAAACACAAGTGTTTCCTGCTCAAAGTCTGACTTAGAATCCAGCTCTCTCTAGAATTCCAGAAGACATGGAAGTCTGATTAAACAACAGGTTTCAAACAACTGTTTGAAACTACTTGGTCAGGAAAAAAAACCCAAAACAACTGCAACATGTTCTTCCCACTCCCACACCAAACCTCCCCAAACTCTTTCCTGAAAAGGCATTTCCTTAACCAGAGAGGTGAGACTAGTGAGAAGTTTTCACAAGACAGAGATGCACTGAATGCCACTGGACTTTAGATGACTAAATAACCTCCAAACATGTTGAATTTTCCTCATTTACTACTTTTTCAATGAAAAACTTATCTTCCAGGAAGAGGCAAGACCTCCCAAAAAGGGGCTGCAATAACAATCACTGAATACACCCTTTGCTATAGGGAAGGATAAGAAAGGTAAGAAGATTTGGCCAAATTGAAAGATTCTTTAGCTTGGGAGCTCTTCCTGCCCTCTGCAATCTCTCTATTGTGCAAACATTTGCACGGGTAGAGTCAGCAACATTTTAAAATTAATTGCTTAAGTTCTTATGAATCCTTACAAACAAGGACACATCCACCTGCAAACACACCCTTACCCAGCAATAAGAATTCATTTGAATGAAATCAAATACCAGGGTTATTATTTTTTTTTGAAGAATAGCCCCCCAACTTGCTCCAAGCATGCACCAAGATAAACCAGTCACAAAGGAGCTACTGTACTTAACATAATTTGATTAGGATTGTCAATGATTTTGCTGGCACTTCTACAGGGCTGCTGTCTTAACATCATAGCTGAGCTGAAACATTTAAAATTGTGTTTTATCTTGTGCATCTCAACAGCTTCAAATCCTGAATCTACACAGTCCTCCAGAGTTTCCTATTGAAGTCCTCCAATATTTCAAGTGTAAAGCCTCTAGTAAATGGTTGCTTTAGGTAAAGGTTCTTTGAAACTGGACATATGTCCTACCCTTGTGAATGCCATGTCATTAGTAGTTTAAGAGAAATTTTGACATGTGTGCTCTGTAGTTGATGTATTTTAGGCAGAAGCCATTCAGAATGAGTTTGCATTTTGCTGGCCCTTAGGTCCCTGCTCATATGCAGCTCTGAAGCAACCTCTGCAGGGGCTGGGGTAAGCCTGCCCTTGGATAACAGGGTACTGTATGCTTCAGCACTGACAGAGCAGCCCTCCTGCCTATCTGATGGGAATTGCTGCTCTCCAGATTTCATAGGAGAATAACTCCCATCATCAGGCTTGCATTGAGCTCCTAGATAAGAGGAGTGTCAGGAAGGGTGGTATGTCCCTTGGGGTCCCATTTCTCAACAAATCTCCTTCCCAGTCCCCGTGGGTACTCAGGCACCACTGCACCACACTGTCAAAGCAACAGGAAAAGCAGCAGCTTGCTTCAATATAAAAACCTGAGTCAAATATAAACATTATGTGGCTCAATTCTTGCAATACCAGCTGCAATTTCAGTTACAATGCTTGCCTAAGCCTATCTGTCCTTCATAAACTAGACTGTTACAACTCATTCTCTGAGCTCATTTCTGTAAAGCTGCATTTGTACAGGAAAGTCATCATGAGGACTGCTGACATGTGACAGGCAGGCAGAAAAAGGGAACTATAATTTTTTGACAAGACACAGCTTTGTTTCCTGTCACAGCAAATTAAAAACTTTCTTGTCCAGCCTCTTCCATCTCATTTCTGCCACCACAGAATTTCTGATGAGAATCAAAGTTTTGTTGACAGTTGTTTTATTGCAGTACGTGTCCTTCCACACTGCCTTTGGTGCCCTCTGCAAAAAGGCCTTTTCAGTGCCCAGCCAGTCTGAAAGCCCTATAAACAAGGCAATGGATCCCAAAGGATCCCAGTGGTTCCCAAAGATTGTCATTGCTACCACCAAATCAGTTCTAGGAGCCCTTGCACTTGACAGCACTCAAAAGCATGAGCACGGATGCTGCTTCTCCATGCACTGTTACCCACCAGGGCTTGCAGGTTCAGCCTAAGCCACAAATAACCCATTAGATTCATGCAGCCATGGGATGTTTTGAGTTGGAAGGAACCTCTAAAGGTCATCTAGTCCAACTCCTCTGCAGTGAGCTGGGACATCTGCAACTAGAGCAGGTTTCTCAGAGCCCCATCCAACCTGACTTGGAACGTTTTTTCCTGGGCAGCCTGCGTCAGTGCATCACTGTTCTCACTGTAAAACAAACAAACAAACAAACATTCTTCCTTGAATCCAATCTAACTGTCCCTTCTTTTAGTTTAAAACCATCATCCCTGGTCCTGTGCAATGGGCCCTGCTACAAAGACTTCTTATAGACCCCCTTTCAGTATTGAAATGCAACCGTAAGGTCTCCCTGGGGCTTTCTTATCTCCAGGTTGAACAACCCAAACTCTCTCAGTCTGTCCTGACAGCAGAGGGGCTTCTGCCCTTGCATGATGTTTGTGCCTTCCTCTGGATCTTCTCCAATAGGTCCATGCCTATCCTGTGCTGAGGGCTCCAGAGCTGGACATAGCACTGCAAGTAGGGTCTCATTGGACTGGAGTAAATGGATTTACAAATCCTCTGTCCTAGTAAGTTGAGAGAAACTAGTGGGAGTGGACCACCTGGGGAACTGCCATCTCCTGGCCTGCTGTCAAGGAACAGGGTCTGGCTATGCAATGGCCTCCTACCACCTCAGACAACAGACCTGCCTGAAATTAGGAAGAGCAAACGTGGCCACCCCAGCAAGGAAACATCTACATGTTCAAAGTTGCTTGTCAGGTGGATTCCTCACATAGGCTTTGGAAACAATGGAAAGGGAGAAAGTGTGGGGATTGCCTTTGGGGGAGAGAAGGACCTGACTCAGGAGGAAAAATGAACTGGCAGAAGGAGCCCTGTGATGTGCTGAGGAACATGAGGAGCGGCAGAAGTGTGAAGCCTGCTAATTAAAATGCGACATGACCAGACAAAAACCTCCATGCTCCCACCTCAGGCAAAGCAGCAAGCGTGTTTCAGCAAAATGGCATCAGTCCAACACCTTGCTGTGCTAGCAGAGCTTCAAATAATTGCCAACCAGCTGGCACCATGCAACAGAGGGTCAAAGAGACAGGGGAAAAGAAAGCAAGCAAGGGAAAAGTCACAATTGTAACTAAAATTGCTTAATTTTTACACAACTTTGTGAACTGAATATAGTTTTTCTTAATGCTTGAACTCAGAGCAGTTTCCATCCCTTTTGAAGCAACATTTATCTTAGCTTTCTGCAGGCATTTGTACAGCACTCAGCATCACAGCACTTTGTCTCAGTGGGAAGCAAAGTTTTACCATTTGTCTTTGTAATTCAAACTCACTGTGCACAGAATGGTCTTACAGTGCTACAAAAATGCTTTGCTTTCTTTGCTTTTTAACCTGACACATCCTGAAAACATTGTTATTATTGAATCTCTCTTTTTAAATTGATTCCAAAATAAATGCACTCTAGATCATATTTTTACTCTCCTTATATTTCAAAGTTCATTTGTTTGCTAACTTGCTGTTACGTCATTGCTTAAGCTGCACTATAAATATCTCTGGGTCCACTTGGCAGGAGATTATCTGCAGATGTCTGTGGAGAGCTGGAGGTGTTTTACGAGGAGTAAATCTGCAAGACACAGTGTGTGTTCTCTCCTCCACTGCTGTGTCAGAGGAACTTCCCCTTGTATACAGCTGACACATTGCTAACCACTTGCTTGAGAACGCCTGCTCCCAGCTCCTGGAAGAGCTTTACTGAAGGCAAGTGAGCGCAGCAGAAGCCAAACTGGCAGCAAGCAGAGGGCTTGCTCCTTGAACATAATGGATATACTCCCGGTGACTCAGGCCAGCTCTGAGTCAGCCCCAAAGAGAATGACACTGTTCCACACGGGTCATAAGTGGAACTCAGCCACATCACCCCAGCTCTTGACTTGCAACCCCTGAGCAGAAAGATCTGGCAGTGGAGTGCAGAGGCAGCCATGGTGCATTTGGAGGCTCAATTAATACCAGTACTGCTCTATGCAGTCTGGATTTAAATCACATTTGTCAGTAAGAGAAGATGCACTTTGGGATGCTCAGCTTCCCTCTGGAAAACTATCAGCTTGCCCCAGCCCAAAAGCATGGTTCAATCTGGGTTTCCCTGGGCAAGCTGGCTCTCCTGCAAAGGTTGCCAAAGTCAGGGTAGGATGTAACCCACCAACTTCACAGTCTCTTGGAAACAGAGACAGGGCAGAGCATGCATGAAAACAGCATCAAACATTTATATTAACTGCCCTAGACTTGAAAGGAATAGGCAGAAAGCTGATGACAAGAAAATATCGCACTGCCTGGCTATGGGCTTGGGTTGTCCTTCAAATATCCTCTCAGCTGGCTGGGTTAGCAGATCAAATTGGTTATCAAATTCATTACTGTGTTTGGGAGTGCTGAATATTAAATTACTTGACCCTTGGGGCTGCAGCCAGGCTGCTTTGTGGCAAGGTCCCCACAGGCAAAAAAGCCCTGCTCAAGCCACGACCTGAGATAGGGCTCAGCTCCCTACTTCCTTCCCCTGTGTGCTCCCAGTCTCACTGCCCTGGCCCACGTTGGTTCCCTTCAGTGATGGGCCCACCAGCCACAGGCTGTGCCCAGACACACTGTGGTCATGACACATGGTGTAAGACACTGCAGCAGCAGGATCTCAGCTAACTGCATTCAGACAAGCTCTCTAGCTGTTCACCGCTCCTGTTTCACCCCACCATAAGGCTCCATAGCTGAAAATAAGAAGGATAAGCAGTCCCATGGGTGTAAAATGCAGTACTGAGAGAAGGGTCCTTGGCTCCTTTAACCATGTAAATAGTGCTGCTTCTATCCCTCTAACAAGGTGTTGGATATTGAATTCAGCACGTTTGCAGAAGGTTTAGGGTTACTTGAATGTGTCAGAGTATCGAAATGCAAATTGTTACAAAATCATTCCTCCCAGAGGTTAATTTACTTAAGGCTGTGAAACATCCATCATGATTCTTACATTTGTAGCCCTCCTCCCATTAACTCTCCAAACTGCCCTAAAAATGAATCTTATGCTCCTAGACCAAAATCAAGCCACAGGCTGCCTCAGTCTAGCCTTCCATGTCAGGCCACCTACAGCCCAAAACTACTCCTCAGGAGTTTTTGGGTGAACATGTCTCAGGCAATCAGGCTTGCTGAAGTCCCACAATGCTGAGACCTACCTGCCAGGCATGGCAGGGACACCAGGGACTCAAGTCTGTTCAGGTACAGCCAGTGAGCATGAGAGCATCTGGCAGCCAAGGAGCTCCAGCCCTCTCCTACTGTCCCTAGTAGGCACTACTCTGTTGGCCTCTCTTTGCACCTAAATCCAGGCTAAAAAGCATCATGGTCAAGAACTGAAGACAAAACAATCTAATTGGGACAATGGTGCCTTTTCACCCCTCTTTCTTAACCATGCCTGGAGGTGGTACAGACGTTAAAAATACCTTGCAAAGAGGTAGTGCAATGAAAGAAAATCCTCTTCCTTATGCTCCCAAGCTTTTCTTGCTTCAGGTATGCCTGTCCCCATCTTTCTTGACATACATAACTTTAAAGAGAACATGATTTAGTACATAATGATACATAACTGACAGCACAGCTTCTAGCACCAGTACCGCGATGCTACCTTGAAAGATTATTGTCACAGATAACTCCTAGAGAAAACAAGGGTACCCAAAAAAATGTTCAGACTAGGAGACAGTCCTGTCTGACTACCCTAGAAAGAGCTCTTTGTGCCTTTTTTGTTCTAGATGCACTGAGAAACATCAGCTAGCAAGCCACTTCCAAACACCCGCATCCCATACAGCTGGCCTTTCATGGTAGCTGCTAACATCAGACTGAACTGGGTACCAGACTGCTCTACTAAGCAGAGTACCCATATTGCCAAGGCAGGTGTTAGCCAAGTGCTGCACAGCCAGCTTCTTTGATTTGCAGGCAGCTGTCAGCAAAATACCCCATCTTCTATTTGCTGATTAGGCATGAAGAGTATTGTCTCCTTTGGCTTCGCTTCACACATAATGTCAAGGGAGTCATAGCAGTCCTGAATATGGCAAACCTTCTCATTTTGCTCCAAATGCACTGAACCCTTAGTGATACCACAGGTTGAGGATACACATGGTGGGCAAGGCTACGGGCTGGCCAAGAAATCAAGGGCAGAATAGGGTCCTGAGGGAGGGCTATGTTCATGTGAAGCCACGACATTCCAGAACTTTTGGACCAAGAAGCACACTCGGTATAAGAAGCAGAGGTGGCAGGGTGTAGCCAGGAACCAGCTCCACCATGGACCCAGGGGACATCTTGGATGAGCCAGACTGGGAGCTGTAACACAGCTAGGGGGAGAGTGCCAGAGAGAAGTTCTCTGCTTCACCAGCACCTTGCAGGAACCTCTCATGGACCTCAGTATGTGCTACATAGCAAGAGCCAGGCTGACCGCTGCAAGCCCTATGCCACCATCCACTCCAGTCTCCCCATACAAATGGCTGCTGCTTCCCAGCCTCAATAAGGTGGGAGAGATTTGGCTGTAGTACAACCAGCCCCTGTTTCTCTTTGCTACTGCTGATAGTGTCTGGGTATCTTGAGAGACTGAAAACAAAGGCATGAAGTCTTTTCAAGCTGCACACCACAGGTCTGAATTTGTCCCATGCCAGCAGCTTTTATAGAGCCTTACCATCTGATGGCTGATCAAACAGCTTGTGCTATCTGGACGAACTAATATTTTCATTCCAGATAAAGAAAACAAGTGCTACATTCCACATCAGTGATAAAAACAGCAAACTGGAGAAAATGGCTAGAGAACATGCTTATTCTGTTAAAGCAATGCCCGTGTTTAAGATGAGACAATAGCAAAACATTAAATGCTTGTTCCCACAGCTCATCACTCAGACCAGGATTATACCAACAGAAGTGAACAACCAGGAGCATATAATCCACCAGATTTGCACTTTCCACTCCTTACATTTCTACTCCTGCCATGATTTAATAAACTATCAAAACACTGTTAACCAAACAAGACAACTTAATCTGGCTACTGCGTGGAGTTGGCTCCCTACCAGGTTAGCGCTGTTCTGTAATTGCATTACAGTGAAACCCTGACCCAGTGAATAGATACAGGTACTTCTGAGAAATGTCACAACTGGCATCATCAGAGTAGAAAAGCACTGATGGGTAGGAAGGATTTGGGACTGCCCTGTTTTCTGCCTACAGGGTCTGTTTAAGTCAGGAGCCTGGCTCTGAGGGAGGGTGCAGGGAAGGCTGAATGGGAATTTCCTCTGTATTTGCTCTGTTTGCGTGACAAAATAGCCAGGCTCCGAGGCTGTCAGCTCAGCGTCATGCTTGCACACTAGAATTGTGGCACCAATTTGTTTAATCCTAGACCCCGATGTCAGGGGAATTTATAAGGCAGGCAAACATGGGGAAAAGTTAACTTAATTAACAGAGGAGAAGAGCCACCTCCATATCCTGGAAAAATGTTAGAGTAAAGTAGATAAGAGTGCCTTCAGAAACGACAGTCTGAAAATCCTAATGTCATCCGTGTATGTTGCAGTGGCAAACTGCCCAAAGGAAGGGAACAGAGAAAATGTCACAAATGCTGACAACAGACTTGATTCTTGCTGAAAAGATCTGCATGAAAGCACTTCACCCACGCATTGCTCCTTTGGTGTTTGGAAGCGTCTCTTTGAATGAAACAGAACACCCCTTCCCATCTCTCTGCTCCCCCAGTTTCCCACTCAGGACCTAGATCTGCACTTAGCTATGTGGGCCTGAGTCTGTCTCTGACTGAGTTGTGCACACGAAGCTGGAATCACCACAGGGTGTAATGATCCAAGCCCGTGTTTAAGGACAAAGCAGGAAATGCTTTACAATTCACAGCAGAAAATACATTTTTCAGCAGTTTGAGACAGGAATGAAAGAATAAAGGCCAGATCCACGCATACCACAAGCAATGAAGGACCTCTGTCTAGCAGAACTGACTGAACACACCAAAACCCAGTGTTCCACAGATCGCCTTCTGGGCACTGGACCCACTGCTGTGGAGCTTCTGAGCATATCTCTGCTCCAGGAAAGGAAATAATCCATTATGAAAATCTTCAAAGGGCAGCCAGGACATGGTCTACAATTAAGGCTCGCCAAATAAATCAATCTTGAAAGAAGGCTTCAATTCAGACTATACCAGTTGCAAGGATCATGGAGAAACGTACAGGGAGTTCACTGTTGCAACCCTCTCCTCCCCTCTTCTCTGAAAAACAGAAAACCCTTAAAAAGAATCTTAGACAAGGGAAGAATTATCTTGTCTCTTCACATAACCCTTGTGCGGGGATGTATTGAAGTTGTGTGTCATAATCCATCACTATCAACCCCTTTTGGACTTGTCCTGAGCACATCAGCTTCTCACCAGATGTTTTGGTAGGTTTTTTGCATTTTTTTTCCTTCTTCTTGGAACAATGAGTCTTTCTATGCTTACTTTTCTGCAATCTAAAAGATGAAATTGGAAACCTATCACTCATCAGATGTGGCTTCATTGGAGATTTCATAGCAACATAAATATGATATTACATAAGAGGTAAAGCCGTTAATTAAGCATTTTTTCCCAACTTCTTATCAGAAAAAAGTCTGCTGGAGAAACCATCATCAGTTCCCTGTGCCCTGGCAGCTTGCTGTCAGAAGGATAAGATTGGAAAAGGAATCTTCATAGTAAACTGAGGATTAAAAATACAGTTCCCACTATCAGGTTTATGAGGTGAAGGCAATACTTCATGTAATCTATGACAGGAACTTGAGGTAGCATTTGGTGACAAACAAAAGGCTCTCACAGTCCCTTTGCTGAAGCCTTGCAGTAGAAATGGTGATACTGCACTTTGGGCTATTTTGGGATAAAGAGACTAAGGAGCTTCAGCAAACTTGTAAGACTGCTGCTGAAGAATGGGGAATGCTCATGTGTAGTCCCAGTCATTGATGGTGGTGTGAAAACCATGGGTTCCACACAACATGCTAAATATGGGCCTACTTCAAGGCAACCTTTATTTCTTAAATCTCTGCCACTCTTGTAGTATGCCATAATGAACGGAATGTACCACATCAGAGGAGGAGGTTGGACATGAATCTTGAGTGGGCTTCCATGGTTGCTCACCCTGATGAATCACACTCCTGGTCACCAGCTCAGCCAAGTGAGGACTGTGTGCTGCCTCCTCTGCTGAGTACAGCTACAGACACTGTTGATGGCACTGCAGACTCTGGGGGTAGCTCATTGCCTTCCTGCAAGAGGATGTGTAAGTGCAAGAAGGATCTTGCCCTCTAGCAACAAAAATCTCCCAAGGTCAAATAAACAAATTAAAAAACCTCAACCACTCTTGTCTGCTGGTAAAGAATGAAAATCACTTCTCAGTCTGCAAAAAACTTTGTCTTTAAATACTTATTAAACCAGCTAACTTCCTGGATCTGAATCTGATTCTGAGAGTTTGCAAAAGCAAAACGCTTATGCCTAAAAACGTAGGAAATGAAGTTTAATGGCACTCAAATTCCGTAAATGCATGTACGCTTTTCAAAATCAGAAACAAAAATACACATGCAACCAATTGTCTGAACCTCACAAATTCCAGATCACTCTTTTTTAGATCTTTGTAAAAAAAATTAAGAGACTTAACCCATGCAGACTTGTTGGCTTGTGCCATGAATCAGGAGTGTTTATACCTCCTCTAGAACTCTTTGCTGTATGTGTTGGCAGGGATGTGGGAAGGTGAAGGATTGGAGGGGCAAGTTCTGGTTGCTGTGGGCTTTTTCACTTTGCAGCTTGAAGCTCTTGTCAGCCCCAGAAATGCTTGGTTCTTCTTCAGATACTGCTTTGCTTTATTTGTCTCATGAACATTTCAGCTCACAGCATAGGTGCTGAACAACTGTGGAGCCCTTTCCTACAATTTGAGCTACCAAGAAAGGAAATTACAAGTACAAGGTCATCTTGTGGGAACATGAAATTGCAGACTTCCCGTTGGACAAAACTGATACAGCTGATGTAGAACTTGGATGAGTACCAGCATCAAGGCTGGAGTCTGCAGAAACCTCTGGCCACTGTGTGTGAGAGATCTGCAGCAGAAGGAATTCAATATGCTGCCTTTCACTTCTGGTTCAGAAGTACATAGGTGCCTATGCCATCGCTCTTTTTTTAAATGCCTCCATCTGATCTTCCGAAAGCAGATTATAGAAAGCTCCCATAAATGCAAAGATTCATAAGGGTATCCATAAGGAGATCCTCTTCTACCCTTAACATTAACCTAGGAGTATGAGGGCACCAGTCTAGTCCTGCCACAGACAGATTTCCATTTCTGCAAGAGACAAACCATCACACCTTTCAGCCCCACACAGAGGGGTGACCCAGAGGACAGGGTTTAAAGTAGGATGAACATTTAAAACTCCAATGCCCTGCTAGATCTCAGCAGGGCTAATAGTGCATATGCCCAAAATTTTACCAGAGAAATTTATTTTAGGCAACTTCTGTTTGAAAACTTAATGGAAGTGTAGCTGTTCTCCCCTGAACGTCAGGAACAGATGACTAAGAAATGTTGCCAGTATCTGTCTTTCAGTGAGATTAGTGTTGGGTTTGTGTGGTATCCTATTTATAACTTTGACAAACGACTCACCCAATCATTTCGTACTTAATCATAGCTGTCTGCCCAGCTCCCTTCAGAGAGAAGCTTTTCAACAACTATGTGCCAACATAACATGAACAAAAGGAAGCAAACCACAGTCAAGAAAAAAAAATTAGAATTTGCTCCCAAACCCAGCAACTAGCAAAAGCTCATGAGCCACACAGAAACCAGGTCCTGCTAAATCATAAGGCATAATTAGAGCATCATTATTTGTGGGACTGCATAGCTATAGTTAGTCACTGTTTCCACTGTAACCCCCTATTTTCATAGAGGTCTGTAGCTCATCTGCAAGGAATTAGACTGTGATGAAATTTGGCAGAAGAAATTTTAGAATAAGGATTATTTAAAAAAAAACATTTAAAGATTTTTCTTCCCCCCCCCCCGACTTTCAATTCCCCTTTTACTTCTGAGGCTGCAGCAGTACTCATAAAAGAAACAAACCCCACCTCTGCATGCTCTTTGATGTTTGGTTTCTGTGCATGTCTCTGTGTGGTTAATAGCACCAAAAATATCAATTTAGCAGGAATTTGCAAATATAGAAGTCTTAAAAAATTGAAGCTGTGATTCCCAAAACAATTACAACTCAATTTTCCTTTGAATGTGCTCACAAGTATTACTACCTCTGGTGTTAATTGCCATGCATTAAGAGGCCTTTACATTCAGTGTAAACTCTGCATATCCAGCTAGTGCCAAAGATGAGTTTACGTTTCATGACATAAAGATTTTAGATTCTTTATGTCTTTCTTTGAAATAACGTTTCCCAGTGATCAGGACAGATGACTTCCTGGACTCACCTCTGAGCCCTACATTTGCCTGGCTGCTTCCACCCCACCTAACTGACTCCTCCCTTAGGGCTCACAATTCAGCATGTACACAGGTGTGGTTGGAATCCCTAAGAGAAAGCATGAGGAAGGCAAAGGGACAGGAGAAACATCTTGATGGAACATTTTATCCCAGACAATACTAAATAAAGTCCTTCACAAAATTTTCAACTATTTAAGAGTAAAAGACTTCTGTTTACATTAAGAACACCAGCAGAATGCATTTGCTCTTTCCCAACTAGCTCTGGCTGAAGCATCCTAGAGATTGAGCATCTCTGGATATGAATAAGATTTACTTTCACACATATGGACCACATGCTAACGAGGTGCAGCAGTCACTGGGCACTATGCCTGGTTGTCGCTGCATGCCACAAGCAACACATATCAGAAGGTACCTGCTTCAAGTGCAGTCCCAGCTCAGAGTGATGGAACAGTTACCTAACTTGAAAAAAAAAAAAAAAAAAAAAAAAAAAGGAAAACTGTGAGCTTGAAGAGCTACATGCCTCAGTCGGGAACTGGATCACTGCGAAAGGTCTAAATGTCCATTCCAATATCTTTGGTGCAGTGTTTTTAAAGAACAGATTAGTTTGCTCAGGCAGTTTGATTTTCTAGCGAAACAGATGCCACCATGTAACACCACCATGCTTCAAACCCTATATTCCTGGACCCTGATGTTGGCATATGGGAAATTAGGCTATTTTTGAGCTTGTAACACCTTGCAATGGTCATGCTTTGCTTGAAACTCCCCACAGCAGCACTAATGAGCTTCCCCTCAGAAAGCCTGGCAGAGGTGACAAAGACAAAAGTGCCTCCAATAAATCAGCAGCAATCCTGAGAGCAGCTGCCACCAAGCTCCCAGCAATCCCAATGCACTCTTCAGAACAGCAACACCGTCTCTTCTGATTGGGAGGAAAGCAGAAACACCACCCTCCTGACCACCATGATTTGTGAAAACCATAAAGGAAAAATTCTTCTTTCAGCCTGAAAGTCCTTATCTCTGCTACAAATTGCAGCAACCACAGTATTTATGTTGCAGTGAGGATATGAACTCCTGTCATGTCTTAAAAACAGTACAAAGGAGAATTCCTAGATACATTGCTGGAATCTGCTTTTCAAGGTGGTAGAAATTAAGAGGCAAATGAACTCTGTAAGATTATTCATGTACCTTCAATCATTTACAGGAATGTTAGCAAGATCTTGGCTTCGGAGGGCTGGATCACGCTTTCCCACTGCAACCATCATTAACCTGACATAACATGTTCATAGAGTGAGAGATGATAACGATGCTGTAACTGGTCTCCATAGAATATGGTTATGACTAGGGAATATCTTAGAGAAACTGTCATTTGTTAAGCACTCAGCTAAATGCATAAAGATGGGTGAAGGAAAAGCTCTGCAATTTCATGAATTTATAACCTGAAAAAGGTCTGTTCTTGACATTTTGGTTATTGGGTCTTTTTCACTTGAACCTTGCTAAGAACTGGCAGAGTCAGTTTAAATGCAAGGTGCACAGTTCTTTTTCCCCTTCACCTCTTTTCCCCTGAATGTAAGTGATCAGTTTCCTGCAGTCACCTTAGAAGACATTATGGGCCAAGTCAGTAAAAGATGTAACTTTTATAACTTGAACTTAGTTCTCCCAACACTGTGTATCCAAGTAGGCATGTTATTCCCACCTGGGAAAATCTCTAGTGCTTCAAAGTGCATCGCATACATCAGGTCCCAGGTACCTAACTAGGTCTAAATCCAGGATCTCAGTCAAGCTCTCCTTTTGATCCCTCTGTTGTCTGTGCTCACAGAGATGCTTTTGCACTTGAATAATAATTTGTGCACCATGGCACAATATTACTGTCACCAAATTTTTCTTTCTTGTCTTAGTAAGAAAGAAAGGCCCATCCCAAGGATTCAGAAAGCAGTTTTATCAAGTCCACAAGTCAACTTCACTTCTAGATTCAGCTAAGCCAGAGGGAAATGTTCTTGGCACTCTTAAAGAAACGCTACATCGCCTCCACACATTCACCCTACTGGTCGTTATTAGCATAAATCACGAACGTAATCCAAACACACTTTGTCTTTTTGCAAGAGCTTAGGAAAAATTTAATACCAGTCTGATCAGTAAGCACACAGCTCTATGACTACCACCATGATCTGTATGTTTTTCAGCAATGCCTTGTGGCATTCTTTCCCCGATCCTGTCCACCCCTTGGCTTGTTTTTGAGCTACTAACATAAACCAAATCACCGACAGAGAAGCAAAGACTTCCAGAGCAGAAGACCGTGTTCTGCAGAGCTTGCGTGCAGGTTACTTGTCTCCCACCAGCTAACTACATGGCTTTACTGACCAATTTGATAAGGAACTGGGAAGGATTTGCTCCTCTGGGAACCCATGGAATTAAACACTGTGCATTTCTCTTCGTTTTGGTATTTACAAGCAAGTCATGTTCCAGCCTTCAGGCTTCCCCAAGGTACCACTGAGGGACTGCTCCTCTCCTACCATATGTGCTCACACAGCTTGCATGCCAGTCACGGTGAGCCTTAGTGAACCTGTACTGGAGAAGATCCAAGTGGAAATCTCACGGGAACAGGTCTTGTCACTGGGGATGCTTCAAAACAGGCTAGGCAAACGGCTCTAAATATATTCTACTGAGCGACTCTTATTTGCTGTATCCATTGAGACTATGTGGCTCCAGAGGACTTTTTCATCCTCCATTTCCCAAGACATTATGACCTGTCCATCTCCCTGATTGGGGTGTCTGGCAATGGTATAGATTGTGCATGAGGTTCTTGCACCTCATCTGGGAATCAGGACAACACATCCATCAGAATGTGAGAGTGACAGTCAACTGTACTTATCCAGCATTAGAAATAAGAGGGTGCAACAAGACCTGCACCTTTAATTGCATTCTCATTCCCTGTGACAGCTGAAATCCCCTTAATTAATACACTTCGCACACTGTCTATTTTTGATCTAGTTCAAATTCCAACCATCAGCAGAGTATGTTTGTCCCACTCCTGCTGAGAGCCCCTCTGAGATTTGTGATACCCATCACTTGTCTCACTCAAGCAGGAAGACAGCAGCAGATAACTCTTCCCTGCTATGAAATATTCCCCTCCCCACCTGTCTGAGTTTGATTGGCTCCTTCAGCTTCCTCAGCACTCCAGATTGCCCTTCTTCCCTTGGCATACAAAACTTAATCCTTTAATAAATCAAACTCCCTGTCTTCGACCTGCCTTTCAACCCCTGTTTCTGAAATTCAATTGTGAGCCTTCTCCATTACATTTATGAAAGGTATGTGACTGGTCTCCTGTAATCAACAGATTCTATATGTCCTCACACATGGCTCATCAGCTGTGGACCATACTGCATTACTCAAGGAAGGAGAAGACCGTGTGGCAGACCAGCAGCTCTACTGCCATCACTTCTTGTTCCTTCCCAGGCTCTTCTCACTGGTGCAGATTCCTCACTTGTTCCTTCTGTGACCCCTTTCGCTCTGACCCTGTGGTTCCCCAGATTTCATGCCAAGTGAGCAGCACTCAAGTGGCAGCAAAGCAGCTATGCTCTAAACTCCACTGTGGGCCTAAATCTTTGATTTCCTCAAAGTCTCTGCTTCCTTTGCAGCACGCTGCAAACACCTGGCTTACCAGGGACATAGAGGAAACATCCCTGCTCCTATCCCAGCATGACCTCCCACTGTCAGCCAGCTCTTCCCTCTGCCTATAGAGCTCTAGCATCTATCTTAATAAGGTATTTATAGGATGCACAAATAACAAAACCTGCGCTTTGATCAGTGGTTGCCTTACACCAGCAGAGACACTGAACTCCTGACTTCCTGAGGCAGCATCTGACAAGGGGAACAAATGAGAATGAATCAGCTCTCCTTGCAGAGGAGCTGCTGTTAGAAATCCAGGTCCTTCTCAACATAATGCAAAGCACTTATTGTAACTTCAGGTTGTTACCCACCTGAGGTCTGAAACCACTCTCACTAAGGTAGAGGGCAAAATGCTTGTTGACTTCAAAGGCAGAAGGACTGGACCCACAGCCCTTTCAGTTCTTGTAACCCACCTGTGTTTTAACCAGCAAGTTAGCCAAACTGAGAAGAACTTCCATATCCATCAACTCTCTTCCGAGCAGCAGAGAGGTTTGTCCAAACACAGGCAAAGCCTTTTGCTCAATTACTTTAATCACAACCCCCACGCAGCTATCGGCCTGATGTCAGGAGCTTAAACAAAGTGTCACTTTTCAGAAGTGAAGCACACTGCAAATAAGATACTTCATAGACACACTACGGGCCTGAATCAACAGTTCCTCCAAGGCAGGCTCTGTATGCGCTGTGCCAAACAACCAACTAGTTCCTACTGCCTATGACCCTTTTGACGCTGTAATTAAAGATACTGGCAAAGAAGAGCTTCCTTCATGAGTCCTTAAAGTATTCTGATTTCATGCTTTTGCCTGGTTGGATTTTAACTTTTTTTTTTCCCAGCCTGAAACAGGATATTTCAATGAAGGGATCCAAGGGTCACAAGAACAAGTTACTGTATACTTCCTGAAGCAGTTCAAAGATACCAAGATTTCATGTAAAAAGCAGTAAAACAGTTTCAGAACAGGAAAATGATCTCAAAGTCTTATCACACTCTAACACGGGCAATTTTCAATGTGTCCTTTATTCACATTATCTACTTTAATTCCTAGCAAATTCTACTTTCATAGCTGATTAGTTTTCAGAAAAGCCAAATGGAGCAGTCTGCAATGCAGCAAAAGTACTGCACTTTTCAGGACTGTTGTAATTTTGGGATATCCTACTCCTTCCCTCTTCCCTGGATGCTTTGCCAAAAAATCCCCATAAAAATCAACAAACTCATACCACTGTTCCAATTCTGGTGGATCCCTGATGTCTTTGGAAAACTCTCTACTATGCTCATATATCAATCTGATCATACAGAGAGTGGGAAAGAAATTGAGGTATTTTCTCTAAAACCCCCATCTATCAGGAAGCACCAGGTCAGGACACTCGTGAGCACAGTGAGTAAAAGACCAAGTCCAAAGAGCACTTGCCTATTTGATTTCCATTACCACTGAACACAGCCCTGGCTCCCCTTTACATAGGCTTTTTCAGGTCCCTATAAGCAACCTCTCATCCTGCTCATGGCAGTGGGTCATGTCTCCTTTTCTACCAGAAGTCCTCTCTCTGTTCAGCTGTGTGGGGCTGAGATCAGCTGTCAAAGGAGATGCTTTGCTTTATAAGGGAATGAACACATAGTGATCCTATGGTATGGGTTATGTAGGAGGACACTCCAGAAGATCAGTCCCTTGTAGCTTCCCCACTTCCCAGTTAAATCCCTGACACCTGTTGCTGCTGAAGAATGTCCGTGTTATAGTGATCTGTGCTTCTCTCACATCTGTTTCTCCATTCAAATTTCTTTGCCATCTTCTGTCCTTTTCCCTTCTCTCAAAGGTAAGCAGCTTGACGATGGCATGCTAGGAATTGTAGCTACCTGAATGCAGTGCTGAGGTTGCTTTCTCAGCAGGAAGAAACAAACTCCATCAGCTGCAGTGCCATGGATTCATTTTCTCTGCAAGGCAGAATGGGCATCCCTATGGTGCTTCTTTTCAAAAGAAAAACTTCTCATAGGAAAGCTGTCAGTATCTCAGAAACAGAAACATTTAATAGAATGGCCTTAGTAAAAGCTTGCATTGTACTAAGTATTATAATCTATCGGTCTATAATAACAAATTGTGCTTATCTTCACAAAACAACCAAAGCAAAGGCACCATTTCTCTCACAGATTTGCAGAGTGGTAAGGGTTGGAAGGGATCTCCAGAGGTCATCTAGTCCAGCCTCTCTCACTTTGAGCTGCTGACTTAAGGCTCAGCAGTGGCGCATACCCTCAACCCCAGGCAAGCTTAGGAAAGCCTCCAAAACTGTACCTGCTGCCTGCTGGCACCTGAACTGCAGACAACCATCTTCTCAGGTGAGATGAATTATGCCAGTAAAAGATTTTTTCACTGTTTCCATCTTGGACATGCTCAACAAAATGGCTGGCAAAGGTGGCCAAGGACCAGGATAAGGAAAACCTACCACATGCCCTGAAACAGCTCCTTCACAGAAATCTACCACTGCACTGGGCTGGGTGTCAGCAAGCCCACTCATCCTCATGCCCCTGCACAAACACATGCACACCACCATAATCTTGGAGAAGCAGCTAGAGAAACCGGTAAAAACCAGCCCAGCAATTCAGCTGCAAATGTCAAATCTGCCTGCGTGGAGGGAGCTTGGGGGAATGTGGAGCAGGCACAAGCCGCAGTGCTCCTGCGTAACAAGCAACAAGTCTTTCCATAACCAAAGTGAAAATATCACTTCCCTGAGGAGCAGGGCATTAATTAGAAGCCTACACAGTTTAGCAACGCCTGCTATGTTTGTTTTGATCCTCACTATCACACAGATAGGAGTGGCAATACCATCGTTCGTTGGAAGTATTAGACATTACAAACCTTGTTTAAGAAAACAGATTTTGCCAGCAGGCCAGCAGCAAGATAAAAAAATAACCTGAATACACTCTAGGCCATATTTGTTTCAGGATTTAGCCACTGAAAATACACCCTTTGTAGCCTGCTAGGGTTGGGAGATACCATCTTTTTTAATCACCTTTGCTCAAGCCCTTCAGATGCTGCTTAACAGCTCTATTCAGACCTAGAAAGCACAATTCTGGGCTGTCTGTCATTCCTGCTTGGAATCACTATTTGTTTCCCATGCAGTAAAGGGTTGCTGTCAGCTTGCCTGTATTTTTTCTTTTTTTTTTTTTTCCTAACTGATGAAAGTAAGATTGTGGGAGGCCCTTACAAGAGCTTATAACCCTTGTCTTTCCCAGCAGCATGGCCACTGTTTTGCTTTTTGTTCAGCTCCCAGACTATGAACCTCTGTGCCAGTAAATCAAACAGGATCTGGTGTTTATATCTCCCACTGGTCACTGATAATTTTTTTCCCCAGGGCCCAACTAACACTCAGCCTTCTCAACTCATGTGCTTATCCTTTGTGCTTTTCAGTCACTGCAAATCTGGTTCAGTGTCAGCTGAAGTGGGATCAATAGCCAAGAGCTGGACCCAGGCAAACCTTTGCTCACATTCACATACTGAAGCCAGACCACCACAGAGCCCTGAGTAGGGAATATGCTGCAGGGAAATCCACCTTGTCTCCTCCTGGCTTTGTGCAAAGTTTGCTCTATCTATGGTGGGACAGATGTGCCCCAACCCAGCAGCGGCTACTGGGCCTCATTTCTAGAACCCAACACTCTGGAGCTGGATCTATGAAAACCTGTACTGTTCAGATTGAGGACACTACGTAGTTACTGCCACAAACCAGCAGCTGACCTGCCTTGAAACGTGGCAGTCCTTCAACAGGTCTCTTGAGGTCAGGGCAGGTGACTCACAAGGGAAACCCTCTGTCTGGATATTTTCCTGTCTGCTTTGGCCATTATTTCCCAGGGTGCTGAATCATTAAGATTATCTGGTTAATATTTTGAAGCACATTTTGCTGTTTTGAGCAATTCCAAGCAAGGAAGGTTACTTTTCAGAAAGTACTGAAACTCACCTTCCAAAATTCAGAGCCTCTGTTATTGCAGCAAACTGAACAACTTAAAGCAATGGAAGTAACTACAAAAATCTGGTAGCTGATGATGAGGAGGGAGAGCATGTGCTGGTTGGGAGCAGCCATCTTTCTGCACCCTTTCCCCCATGTTTCCAATGCTACAAATCCTACGGGATTTCTTTAAAAATTCTATTTCTGTTGAGAACAATGCATTACCCAGAAGGGAAAAAATGCTGCGTATCTAAATGGCTCTCCATGCCAGCCATAGCCCTGCAGGAGAGCAAGGCTCAGGCTCCCACCCTGTTACCTCTTGAGTAAGTGACATGATGCATCAGCAGGTGAAGAATCTCTGCACCGTGGAGAGTCCCTGCCTGAGGGATTGCCTCCTCCCTTTGCAGCAGAGCCAAAATGCTCACTCAGGGTAGGAGGCTGAGAGGCAAGTCAGGGCTGAAAAAAGTGGGGTGATCCCTGGGGAAGGGGATTCTGACAAGTCTGATGTCAACACATTGGCTGGGCAAAAGGCGTTCCGGACACCAAGAGCCACGTGCGGCAGAACAAAGCAGTGCAGCAGCTGCCAGAATACCTGAGGCTCCAGCTCCCAGCTTCACCCTTTGAAAGCCCCAGCAGATGTTAAATTCCCTACAGGAAGTGTCTGCCTCCCTTATGTCAGAGCAAGGTGAGCAGCTATGCTGAGTGAGCAAAACTGAGGTCTCTCAGATGAGGCAAAAATGTATCGTCACTGAGCATGAAGGGGGCTGCAGTACACTTCAGACTGTGCCTCTGTGTGCCAAACACGTGCCTCCGCACCAGAGTGCACCAGGGCTGCCTGTCTTCAAGGGAGGTGCATATGCAGAAGGGACTGAGTTGCTGGGAGCAGCACATGTGCAGGGGTGATGCAGCTCCTGGGGTGAGCAAGGCCAAGGGCGTATGGTTTTGTACTGATTCAGAATGGCAGATGTTGCTCTGAGACAGGAGCACAATCACGGCAGGAAGCCCTTTTGAAAACACCAGGGAGCTAAGTGGTGTCTTTAAGGACAGCAGCAGGATGCTGCTGTTCCCAAAGCACATGGTGATGAGCTGAGCAGCTACATGTGCCCAGAGTGAGAGAACTTTTAGTTGCAGGATCAAAGAACACCATCATCCAGCTAAAAGTGTGCTTCCTTCCCTGCCTGCCTTCCAACTCCTCATTCCACCCTGGGTGGATGCTGCGAGTCCTGTTGGCTCTTCTGAATGATTTGGATGAGCTTAAAACTTTCCTCAAACAACTGCCAGGTCTCTGCAGTGCATCTCCCCGTCCCCTTATCTGCTCAGCTGCTGACAGCGTGCAAGAGATGAGTGAACAACCAGTGCTCTGCGAGTCACAGCACACCACCTTCCCATAACAAGGCTGTGTTTGATCTCCTCCTGACAAGGAGTGGCTGACATTCTTGTCTTTGTCTCCAAGAGCAGAGCATGGGAAGGAAACAGTAGCAGAGCTGCCAGCAGAGAGCGGCCCAGTCCAGCATAACCAGCAGGCAGTTTTTTGGAGAGCCATGGCAGCAACACCATCCTGGCAGGAAAGGCCCTGTCACAGAAGTGCCAGGTGCTGAGCCTGATGCCTTGCTCGGCCTCAGAGTCAACCCCTGCCCTGCAGTGAAGCCACAGAGCCACCTGCAAGTGTCCTCTGGAGCAAACTTGGCTGCTACTCCAGCGGTAGTGAGAGCACTGCTCCCCAGCAGTTACAGGTTTATACCCTGGTTCATGTTCAAACCATATTCTCCCTGAGCACTTTGGGCCTCTCCTGTCTGGGCCAAAATCCATCAGTGCATTTGGTATCTAAGTGCTCACAGACATTAGCTGCATGCAGAGCTGAGGAGCACTGGTGGACTTGGCCTCAGATGCCAGTGCAGCTCTCACGGCACAGCAAGCACACTTAATACTGCGCCAGGACTTTTCTTAAGGATTTAATGGAGTGTGAATGGCATGGGAGGGAAAGATATGCAGTTAGGATATGCTGGGTACTAATTCCATGCTATTGTCAAGCATTTTAATATACAATAGACAATCACAAGCTACAATAGGTATTGCATGTTGCAGTTGTACTGCACATGCAGTACAATGGCTCCCAGATAGAACTGGCTTGATTTAAACAGTCATAAAAACAGTATTCTTGACACTACAGTAGCAGACTGTTTTCTCAGCCTAGGTTGTTTTTAAGATATCACCTAGCATTAGCAGTCAAAGGTATTCAAAGTTCCTTCTAAATTACCTTTTGGAAAAATACGGAAAAGGATGCAGAAGGGATAGTTCGCTATTTGTTGTTTAGGTTTATCTGGAAGAACCAGCTCCAAGAGCATATATTCACTGGACAGGGGTTCTTGTGTGTGATACACTGCACTGCATATCTAAATGTTTTTTATCAGTTCTTTGCTTTGGCAGTATATAAAGCCATGAATTTATTGTACATGTAGAGAGAGCATTTAAGTCACTAAATGGACTTTTAATATACTTGCAGCTTCAACAACACAAGAGCAAAGCGTCTGAGAAGCCCTGTCTGAACTACCTAAAGCACTTCAGACTACAGCCTATGCTTCCTTTCCTATCACCCTTCTACAGATGCTACAGCACCCCAAATGCAGTCATTTGACTCACAATTTCCATGGTCTTCTCCCTACAAGACTCTTTCGTATGTGCCAACAACATCTGGAATTTCTTTTCCACCCCCCATCCAAGCCCTGGACAGGACTAGAACTGATTTGCTTGCAAGATTAGACACAACCTTGTGCATTCAGCACAGGACAGATACCACTGATGAAACAAGCCACTTGTTTCCAAAGACATTGCTCCCCATTGTCCTTTTTCCTGTGCCCCTTCTCACTGGATTAGTGATGAGATTAAATTCTGCTCAGATGATCTGCCTGCCATGTTCCTTCCAGCAGCACATGCAGCCATGCCTGAGAGTACCCATCAGGAACCTTTTCAAAACACCTTTTTGATTCACTACAATGGTGACTTAAGGAGTTCAAGAACCAATACTTCGTCCTCCTCCCCACTGCTTTCAGCCTCTCCTTATCTCCCCAGCTGACCACGGCAAGAGCAGCCTCAGAACCCCTATTCAGCTGATAAGGCATGCTGTGGAGCTAAGGCTGTGTGTCTTCGGGTTTCAACCAAACCACTCAAGTGGCAAGGAAAAAGACAGCCTGCCTGCTGAATTCCCAGTTCCCAAATGCTCCCCTAGCACTGTGAAAGCTGTCATTTGCATTCTCCAATTTCCAAGTGTTGAACAGAATTCATCCATGCTGAATACATCTCTGCCGTTGCCTTCCTTACCAGCTGTTTCACCTGTAACATGTTCCAGCCATCCCTGTTTCATGTGTATGGCAGCTGAAAAGTAGTTGGGAGCCAAGCCTCCTTCCCACTGATTCCAGTTGTTGGAGCCTTATTTCTGCAGTGGGCTGGGGAAGGGGTGTGTGTGTGTATATATATACACATACACACGCATGTATATGCACACACACACACATGCAGGTATGTCTATGTGCATGCAGATGATGGTTACATTCTTCCCCTAACTGGTCACCTTACAAATTTGGCCTACATCTGGAGAACACAGGGAGGCAGTTTGGGGAGGCTTCCTCTTCCCAGTACCTCAATACATATTAAACAAAAGATTCAGCAGGCTTAGTGCAGTTGCACTATTTCCTGACTCTCTCAGCTGCAGTGGGCTCCACACAAACTCTGGCTGAACAGCAACATTTGCTTATTTTGGCTGTAACTTCAGCAAGACAACTTTAGTAAAGCCTACCTACACCTCTGTCATGCGTTGTGACTTTTCAGAGCAAAACTGGTTTTCAGGATTGATTCATCCAATGAATTGCAACCTACAATTTCTTTTTGTTATTTAAAATAAATCACAAAAGAGTTGCACCTAGGCAGCTGTTTAAGGGCTGTTACTCATTTGCTGTTTCAACTCCACCAGGGGCTCAGTACTGGTGTCACTGAATGATATCCATAAATGTGCCAGAAAACCTAGTTCTTCCAAGTTTTCCAGAGGGAAAAATCCTTGTCAAACACCATTATGACCCAGCAACAGAGAAGACACAGCAGGCAGTCTAGGAGCACAGACTTGGACACAGATTAAATGCAGACAACCTAAATTCAGCTGTATGAGCACAACATTCTACTGCCTTTTTGCAACCAGCAATCTTGGCAGCTCACTTGAAACTGGTGACTATCCTATAGTCCAGGCAAAGCTGAGTCTTGTTATGCTCCAACACCATTGTAATGAACCGCAAGCGACCAACATCATAGTACCTCATCTTGGTCCAGCCAGGACACACGTCCCTGATAAATTGCAGGTCTTGTGTTCTGGATTTACACCTCCAAAAGAGGACAATATTTGAGAGACAGCTGTGATTACTCCTGACCAATAAATACTTCACCACAACCACTGTGTGTTTAACCACTTGGTAAACAACATCAGACTTGATACGGCCCTGGGCAGCCTGATCAGCTTGGGGGTGTCCCTGCTCACTGCAGAGGGGTGGGAAAAGATGGAAAAGATGACCTTTGAGGGTCCCTTACAACCTGAAACAATCTGTGAAAAAGTGGTTTGTTTTTTTTTTTACTTTCCAAAACTATTGGTTAACATACACCGAAACATAATGTAATTGTGGGAAATGTCGAGATTTGCAGTACAAAGAAAAGAATCTGGTGTCTTCCCGTCTTCAGCAACTTCTGTGCCCTAATGCTCCTGCACAAAGCACACAAAATTCTTCAAACAAGACTTGACTCCATGTCAAGCACTCTTTCCTTTGTACCTTCCACTTGGAAGCAGATGATCAGCAGCTGGCACACCACTTAAATTAGGGCAAAACCACTCGAATGACTGCCAAACAAAGCCTGAGCTCTTCCATGAACTCCCATCCTGTAGACTTCTTTCTATTCACTGCTGGTGAGCAGAATCCCAAGCCCTTGTCTCCATCATGCCTTCCCTGTCCTACGCCTGTCTGCTCTGCTCCTGTGAGCTGACAGATTACTGAAGGCTGCAAGAGCACAATTCTTGTACATATCAATAACCTGTCTGTTCCAGAGAATAAGCAAGCAGGCTGACCTGGCGGACACCACGTGTGCATCTCGGCTGAGAAATAAGGTCAGCAGAGAGTCACTGGGTACAGGAAGTCTGGCCCCATCAGCAGTGTGTGCTTGCTGTTGCTTTAAAAATTCTTTCCTTTACTTGCTCCAAGGAACTTTGATGGATAAGATTTTTTTTTTTTTCAGTAGAGTGACAGTCAAGGATAGTCAGGTGACTTGGGCTGGATGTGAGATTCAAATGCAACCTTCAATTGTGGTAATGAAATCAACAGCTTGTTATTAATGGATGTAGTTCTGATACTATGAATTGGCTGGTGTAAGCAACAGCAATTTAACTGCCCCTCATTTGCTAATAGCTAGCATCCATTAATTATCCTTATTGCAGAGGAGTATGTGTAAGGGCTGCTGAAACACAAAGAGACTGCACTGCATCATTATCACCTGTCACAGACTGCCACTCAAGGGCTAATCCTGAGCAAGCCTCCTCCGTGCTACTGCCAAGGAGGAGTTTTATGATATTCTTGCATCTGGGCATGTATTGGAGAGACAATGGATAGATGAAAGATGGTTTGGAAGGAGCTGAGCTACTGCCTTGCAAGACTTGTTCTAAGGTTGTCTACAGGCAGATCCTGGGAGGGAAGGCAGATGGGGAAGTGCTCACTCCTCAGTAGCAATTATTTTACTACTGCCAGCAGCCATCAGCATAATATGGGTTCTGGCTGCATGCTTGTATAGATGTTCAGGGTACTTTCTTAGCTCTGGAAAAGGTCTTTCTGCATACCAAAGAATTTACAGCCTAATTGGACATTACAAGAGAAGGGCTGGCAAAGGAAGCTCTGCACAGAAGGGGTACTGACTTGCTCAAGTTTATGTAGCAAGTCTGCAGCAAAGCCAGAAATGGTATCTACAACTCCTGTATCTCATGTTTGCCCTTTAACCACCAGGCTGTTCTTCTTTGTGAGTCCTTGTGCTGTGACTGACAGGCGTGCAGAAAGAAGGGCCATCTGCATAGGCCAGGAAAATGCAGCATATCCAGCTCCAAAATCTCAAAACTCCATCTTTATACAGAAGTTTTGTGATAGAAAATGGTTCTGTGAATGTCAGCGTTTCCATATTAACACCCTCTGTACACAGATTGCCATGGCATTGAAGATTTAAGAGATAAAAATATGCAATTTAAAGATAAAAAACAGTTTAAAGTTGATAGTCTCAAGCAGTTTCAGTCCCTTGCGTCTCTCATCAGTTTTCATTCATCTAATGTTTTCTTTTAAATACACTCAACAAACTCAGATGCTTGGAAGGGAAGTGTTGTACCAAAGAGCACACTTCTGCATGTCCCCCACAGCATCACTGCCCAGGAGAAAAATGGCACTAACAGCACAGGGGAGGGCTGTCTCCTGCATCCAGCCACAGCAGCTTTAAGACACAAAACCTACAACAGAGAGTATCAGCAGCACTCCGCTGGCAGAGGGTGTTTATCTTGGAGGAGTACAACACCCAGGGCAAGCACAGGGGGATTCTCAAGCACAGGGTATTTTGGCTTCTATAAAAGGGAGATAAACATGGTATCATGAACCATGAGATGGTGCCTCAGAATCCTGCCTACGTACCCACTTTATCGCCATTTTGTGGATTCAACCACAAGCAGCTATTTTACTGTTTCCTTAGCCAGCTACCAAAAGACAAAGGGCCAGGAATACAGCCAAGCAAGTAAACTAATCATAGTTGTTAAGGCAATAGGCACCTTCATAAAGCCATCTTACCCTACCTCATGATAAGATAAAGAACTCAAAATTTGAAAGCAGTGACTGAATGAGATTGTCCTTTGTCCAAGGAAAACACTGACTCCTGTTATTTGGAAACATGAGATAGACTGGCTGGAAGTCCAGCTCTTGAGACAGAAACCATCCTGTAAATTCACTATGGCTCCCCTTGCTCAAGCCAAAATATTTCTTGGTTTCAGTTCCACAGCTTAACACTTCACTAAAGAGCAAATGAGATGTAAGCAAAGGGCAGCCGGCACCAGTATGCCCACTGAAACGGCCTCTGCTGTTGCAAAACACACTACTGGGTTGAACATGGATCTGGGAGATGAAGCCTTATTTTCAGGCCACTAATCTGGGCCTGGACAGGACAGTAGTTGTCACCACTTAAAGCTGTTCTAGAGTCTGTGCTGGCTTCACTGGCGATTTTAATCCAGATGAGGCCAAACAAGCATCTTGGCTCACATGCAATCCTGCCAGCAGATACAACACCTACCAGCTTCTTGGGGAGCTCTGCTTGCTCAAGTACTGCAAGATTAGAAGAACAGAAAGCAAAAATCCCTTGCTGAGAGGATCAGTCCTACAGTTCAGGACTATTTCCTGTTCCCAGGGTTGCTTCTACAGACCAGAGAACAAGGAATGACTGTGCTGTACTTTGAGCTGGAAGAGTGATATTCTCTTGCTTCATAAGAGTCCTCACGTTAGCCAGCAGCAGTCAGTTTCTTCTGTTCTGATATTTTGGGGCTTGTTCATACCTGACACAAACTGTTTCTTACATGCTTTCCTGTCTGTTTTCAGGTGATCCAGAACATTTGAGAGGTGTTTAATCTGAGAAAATACTTGGCTATACTGTGAGATTTTGTCTCTGCCTCTAACAGAGCCCTTCATCTCAGGGAACAAAATGAATACCTCCTTGCTCTCCCACTGTGCACCTGTGACCTTTTGATGAGAAACCAAAAGACAGACAGATCAGTTTCTCCAGTTAGCAGGAGAAAAGCGATGAGGAAAATTTGTCATCTCTGCTGCAGTATCCACAACGTTGACATGCAAACCCAGCCTTGTGCCAATCAAACACACATACCCTGCAGGCTCTGAAGTCCTGAGGTAGGAAAGGATTTTTCATGGTTCATTCCAGCACTGAGACTTTATAGAAAGAGTCATCTACCTCTTACATTGGGGAAACCTCAGTGAAAACCAGGTGTTCCAAGGAGATAGGGAATCTACTGTGTGGACCCTAACCTAATCCTGCTCGTGCTGTTCAGTTTTTGGAGGAAGAGGGCAGGTTGCATTAGTGTGGGACATACTTCAGAACAAGAGAGCATAAGTATTATGTAAGACTGTTCTCTTTACAAAGTGGGGCGCCATGTTTCTGACCACATACCACGTATTAACAAGAGACAGTGGAAAGCTCACAGGGATACCACGAGCCAGACCTTCATCTATGGTACATTAGCATAGATCAATTGCTATGCCAATTTAAGCTATCCAAAGAGCCTGTGTTCCTGATTCAAAGTGGTAGAATGAATAGCAAGTATCCTATCCATATTCTTAATGATCAGAAATGAAGTGGTACAGGTAAGGAGAAATCATAAAACAACAACGTAAGTAGTGGAATAAAAAAGGGAAGAATTACTCATCCTTTGCATCCCATCTGCCTTGAACAGCAATGGTGTTTTATTTCCTTTGGTAAAGGAGGGTTTGCATAAAGCATAAGCAAGGTTGTACAAACCCTTGTGGTTTAATTTGATTCTAGTTTATCTTTTGATCAGCACATCAAACAATTGTGCAGGACTTTCTCCTCCTGCCTTCCCTCCCAGTTTCTAAAAGCTGCCTGAAATATCTGTGTGCTGTGTCTCATCAGGGCCGCACACAGCCTTCAAGGTAATGCCATTAAATTTAAAGTGAAGCCTTTGCCAGAACACCCCAACACAGGAACAGACCTACTGCTTTAAACCATAGATTAAACATGCCTTTCAGTTTTTTTGAGCCTGTCTTGAGTTGAGAGGTTATTACCAGATGGAGAAAGAGGAGGAGAAGGCAAAATTATTACCCATCACAGCAACTGCAAGAGGCCAAGCTTCTGCCATCTACACCACCAGGGACCCATCATAGCTAGACAGCAATCCAGATGTAAACATCTGTGACCTGCCCCATTATCTGCAGGCCAAATCACTGCTGGAGTGTCATTCTACTTAAACCTCGGATTGCACTCAACATTACTTCAGTGGCTACTTCAAGCTCTTTGACCTCTCAATACAAGCAGAAATACCAGCCATGCCATTCCAGATAGAAGGCAAATCCAGAAGGAAACCATCCTGTGCAACCAAGAACTTAGGCCCCTTTAAGCTAAGCAGCCAACTCAATGGTGTGATGGCAGTTGATACATAATCGTTTGCCCGGCTCATTATACGTATGTCTGGACATATCACATAGCTCCCAAGAAAAGAATGATGTAATAAGAAAAGAGGGTTACATTTTTTTACCCAGCCTAGAAGCTACACAGAATGAAAAAAAAAAAAAAAAAGCTTTCCAAAAGATTCATTTGGGGAAAAAAAAAAAGGAAATCTGACTGAGCAACCAGGGATCGTGATGCCTCCATTCTG
The DNA here is from genome assembly GCF_027791375.1 of Indicator indicator. Classification (NCBI taxonomy): domain Eukaryota; kingdom Metazoa; phylum Chordata; class Aves; order Piciformes; family Indicatoridae; genus Indicator; species Indicator indicator. The sequence goes on along the minus strand of NC_072022.1, from coordinate 13,117,888 downwards.
GGCAGTGGGAGATATGCCTGCTACAGTCCTTACTACAGCTATGTGGTGTATGCTGTTTCAGTTCTTCTTGTTGTTGCTAAATCATCATTACCTCAGTGACTTCTCAGTGACTTCTCCTTTTGTCACTGGTATTTGCCATTCAGTCTCACAGAGCCAGTCTCCACAGGCACAGCACTATGAACAGACTTTACCTGTACCAAGTATTTCCTCAAAAATGCAAGCAATCTTTAAACCTAATGTGACTCTATGCCCTGTAGCCAGCCTTGTAAACCAAAGCTCTTTGTTACTTACAGAGTGTAAGTGGACCCAATGAGTAGGATGAACCACAAGACTCTTAAACTCAACCTCTCCAACCCCTGGCTGACTCCCACTATCTCTAAAAAGTTCTTCTCTTCTTTTTATGTAATAAAAGCCAATGGGAGTCCTCTTGCTCTAAGCACTTTTGACAAAGTCCCCAATCCTCTGAGCACTTTGCTGCCTTCCTCACATGGAGAACATGTTCAGGGGGAAAAAGGCTGAGTGAAGACCTTCTTGATCTCTACAACTACCTAAAAGGAGGTTGTAGAAAGGTGAGAGCCAGTATCCTTTCCCAAGTAACAAAGAATAAGATGAAAGGAAATGGCCTTGAGTTGCACCAACTTGGTTCTCAAACACTGGAATAGGCTCCCCAGGGAGGTGATTGAATCATCATCCCTGGAAGCATTTAAAAGAGACAGAGATGTTGTGCTGAGGGACACAATTTAGTGAAGGTAGATGATCATAGAATCACAGAATTGTTTTGGTTGGAAAAGACCTCTATGACATTGAGTCCAACCATCAACCTAATACCATTAAACCATGTCCCACATCCACACATTTCTTGGAACTCCTCCAGGGATGGTGACTCCAGCACTTCCCTGGGTCACTTAAAAGACTTTTTCAACTGAAACGATTCTATGATGGCAGGTTTTGGGGTGGGGTGCGTATAGCTTGCTGGTACGTACAGCCCTGGGGTGCATGGCAAGCCACGTGAGCTGTCAGGCAAACCCTGTTTTCCTGGACACAGAACATGCTGCTGCATGTGCTGGTAACACCATGCAAGAATCAAACCACAAAGGCAATGAGCAGTCCCAGCAGTGGAGGAGCTTTCCTGATCTCCTGGGTTTACCTGGCTCTCATGGCACCTTGTACAGACTTACCTGGGGGTGTCATGCAGAGCATCAGAGCAAGACAGCAAGCAGAAGGCCCTGCAGCATGTACAGAACCTCCTACAGTTGGTATATTTAGGCTTGACAATATATCAAACTGATTTAGCTCTCCTGTGCTGGACACTGGCTTATTTTAGACATGCTTTGTCTCCTGTTTTTATTCTCTTCATACTTCTTGTAAGCTGGCATAAAACTCTAAGGTTTGCTTTCAGCACCTTCTGTAGCTTGATTTAAAGGCTAACAAAGAGCTCAGTGCATATGTCACAATTGAGGATAATGGGAAAAAAATCCTACATTTTTATGACCAGAAGGGGGCCACTGGATCATTTAATGTGACCACCTGTAAAGCACGATTTCCCTCTGCTGAGCCCAGTAACTGCCTTCCACTTAATTAGAGCTCGAAGCATTGACAGTCCTGGTGTTCCATATAAGAACCAAGCACAATATAAAACAACTTTAGAATAATCAAAAAAGTTCTGAGAACCTCCTGGGTGTTCCTCACATATCACAAGGAACTTAAAAACCTCTTAACAGTCCCTGAAATGTATTTTTATGCCCTAGTCACAGTTTCTCTGAATAAAAGCAGACATTCTTCATTGACCCAAATAAGCTGCAGTAATCATAAAAAAGAAGATCTTCCTTGTGGGGCTTGCTGCTCCTGATATTTAAGGGATTTTCTGGGACAAGTAATTTTTAAACCTCTCTATGCTTGGCTACATAAACATTCACATCCTCCTGAGTTCTTACACAAAAGCTGAGAGAAACCACAAGGATAGCAAATGAAACCAAAGAATTATGAAGACAGAAGCAGGAATGTTATCACTGCACTTAAATTCTGATGATAAACCTTCTGCAGAGGCCACCCCTAGCTCCTTTCTATCAGTCTATCTTGTTCCTGTTAAAAAAAACAACCAGTTATCACAAATCAGCTCAACAAAATAAGCGTGTTGATGTCTGCACCAAGCTGCGCTCCACTTCCTTCCTCACAGCATTTAAGTTGTTTCTACTGCCTCGTGACTTGGCACTTGCCCTGGATGGGGTCATGTTGGGGAATCTGCTGGCACTTCCCCAAGACTTCTCCCCAGCCCTTTACTTATCTAATCGCCATACACCTGGGTACACACACATGCCCCACGGACCAGCCACTGCTCCAGCCAGTGAAACATTCACCTTTCATGAACGCTGCAGATACCATGAGACACAAAAGCAGAAGTTTGATCCACAAAACTCTTGCCATTACCACTCAGTTTTGGAGAAAGCCCTCCTAATGTGTTTTCAGGTAAATGGTCACCAAGAATTTCTTTTTGTTTAGGAACATAAGCCGTGCACTGTCCTACTGTTATTGCACATCATAAAAGCTGATTGGTTCAGATGCTTTGATCCTCCTCCTGGCAATGACAAGAAGGCACTACAGTCCTGAAGGTCTACTTCGAACACTTCTGTCTGGGGTCTCCTCAGAGGCATGGTTTGAAGCCCACCATCAGGATAAGAATTGTTCCAATTCCTCTTGCTTTAGAGAGCCACAAATGAAACTGAATAAACTGACAGGTAAGAAAAGATCAGGAACAAGAGCAGAAAGAGACGATAGAGGAACAAGTAAAGACAAAGGTGGCTTTGGTGGAAGACTGGACTGAAATGTGGCCCAAATATTTTGCAGTTGGTGCACTGTGAAGAGATTATTGTTTGCTTTTACGAGGTACTGAAAGGAAGAGCCAGCTGTCCAGCTAAGCAGCACCAAGAGGCACATAACTCATGCCTTCAACTGCTTTGGAAACTCCAACTCAGAGGGGCAAAAATACTCTGCATTCATTACCCTTGCAGTAGCATGATTTTCCCAGTGTGTACTAAGAGTAAATTCAGTCCCTGTCCCCTCATTCTGGCAAGGACCTTCCTGCTACATCAAGAAACATCTTCTCAGTCTCCCTGCCTACAGAACTGTGCAAATTAGCAAAGTGCACTTACACATGTGCAAGTTAGAAAGTGCAAATATTTTCTTTGTGTGTGGTTGTGACACAAATTGGCTCTTGACAAGCATAACAAAGCCCTCCCTCCTCTCACTTCACAACAGAAAACAGAAAAGCTGGAGAAAAAGAAGAAAAGCCCACAGGAGTTTTCTCTTGCTCTCCCAGCTTTCATGAATATGACAAGAGAGGTAAGGATCCCATAACCTAAGACCTACCTGTAATGCCTTGTTCCATGCACTTTAAACTTGCAGAAACAGCCTAGTTTTTTTCTGCATTTGAGGGACTCCAGTACAGGGAACGCTTATGAAAACTCTTGGACCTGTGCACAAGAGATCTGACATGGAGCTATACTCCATTTATTTATGCAAGCTTTATGCCTGGAATAATACTAGGTTATCTTGATGAATAAAGAAGAAAGAGGCTATTCTTCACCTTGTTGAGGCTATTGAGCACCTATTGCAGCTCCCATTGGGCCTGCTGAGATCACCCTAATGTCTCTAAAGAGCAATCATCCTTTGTGGACAATGCTCTCCATAGCAGGTATCCTAACTGTGATCAGCTCTCTCCAAATGTCATGTGTTTTAAAGGCCGTATTGGTGTACCAAAGATTTAGGCCAGTTATGTACATATTGCTCAGCAAAGTCCTTGTTCTTGTTTAGAGCTATCAGGATGCACAGAATTATTTTGCTCCTAAAAACCGTGTTGCCACAGGAAGCTTATACCATCAACTCCCCTACAAGGTCCAAACCATCACAACATTCTGTGCTTGAGACCATACCATAAAGCAACAGTCACCTCTGACCCCGCAATCATTTGGAAGAGTTAAACTCTGTTATAAATCCTAATTTATACGCCGAGTATAGCCGTGGAGCAAGGGATCAGATCTAGCACTCGCAAGTAAAAGCCCATAAAAGAGGGGGAAACGTGTCATTAACATTTACTCCACAAACAGACAGACTGGAAAGGAAAGCATTTCTCATTTCTACAACACTGCCTGTGAAATTGGAGAATGCTATCAAGGCTCACACATCAGCCTGGAAATCAAAATCTCTGCTTAGATGCATGATGCTAATTCTGCTGTGCCTTGCTGAGGTAAATTAAAGGCCAAATACAGATTTGAAATCTTGTTTAAGATTCTCACTGCTTTAATAGCAAGCACTGAATTACTTACGGCTTTTTTTAACAGTGAACCTGTTTTGAACATATTTCAGCCACAGATATTATTTCCACTATCTTGTTACATAGGTTCCTAACCGAGAGGTAAATTTGCCTCTCATGACCATGAGTGCAATATTAAAATGTATTCCACAGAGATGGGTTCACAGGGTCCCCTTGGTAGTTGGTCAGAGTTAATGGAGAGAAGGAAATTCATTTATTGGGAAAAACCTGTCAGACCATAATCAACCACACTTTTTGTTTGCTTGCTGTTACCAGAAAAGTGAGTGTTCACCTTAACAGTCAGAAATGGCACCCCTGTCACTGCACACAAACACTGAAAACTATTGTAGTTGATATCTTAATTAAATTGTTTAATTAAGCAAAAAGAACAATAATTGTGCATTGCTTGGACATTCTCCCACCCACCTACTGGTGCAGTATTTGTCATAAGGACAAGCCTAGAAACCCAGAGATTCACACAAAACTTGAAAAACAGTTACTGCTGACTGGGACTAAGCTCAGCATGTGAAGGCAGCTGGGCTGCACTGTGCGTGGCCAGTGCTCAGTGTTGCTGCCTGGGACCCAGGTGACCACCTGCAGCCAAAGGGGATGGGGAAGGGGAAGCTCTGTACTCACAGGACAACCCACACTCCACTCAGCAAACATAAATGCAGCTCTGCTATGTTCCCAAGCTCAAGTATGTGCCATCTGGGGAATGTAAGCAGCTTCTCCTACAGCTGATATCCCACACCAAGTTCTTCACAAAGACAGCAAGAACCTAAAGCTAACAGCAGTGCCCAGGCTTAGCACTCCTCAGCACCAACCTCACTCACACATGGGGGGAGAGAGACAGAGAAGCCAGTAATTCATTGTGGAGTCTAATGTGGGGAACAGCTGGCAGGTTTAAAGACAAAGGTTGTTACAATAAATTACTTTGCTCGATGCTGGCAAAGTAGATTGTGACTCATATGGAGCCTGTGTGACAAACTGATTCCACCAAACTGCAAAAATTATCTGGGGCAAAGTCAGATATTGATCTGATCAGATATTTGAGATAGCAGGTATGATACAGAAGTGCCTGGGGATGTCTGTGTGATGGATCCACCAGGTAATGACAACATTGCATGCTGACTGCTTTCCAAAGTTGTTCAAAAGCAGAGAGAGCATTTGAAGAACTAGATTTATTTTCCTCTTGACTGGTCTCTCATACAGAAGGTACTTTGAGATTCTAGTGGTGATTGAACTGGATGAGACATTGACACACCTCTAGGCCCTTATAACCTCAAAAGGGTCAAGACATACCTAATGCTTTGCTCTCATTATGTCACTGGACTGTAATCACTTCTGGCATAGGAAATAGTGGGCATTATCTACTAATATCAAGGGGATTTTTATCTCCTGAATCATGAGTCCAGGGCCATATTCATTCTTACTTTTGGCTAGACTGTTACTTAGGATGAGATCCTGTAGCATAAGAATAATTGGGTATAAAAAAAACCCCAAACAAACCAACCAACCAAACAAAACCCCCCAAGAAAGTTATGAGTGATATAAATCCTTATGGAGATAAGCACTGGGACATCAGCTTGGATTCAGTATTGTTTAGGAAGCAACAGTTCCTCTATGAGGCCAAACCCCATAACCAGAGCAGCCTAAAGTAGGAGACTCTCCTGTTTAATAATGAAGTCCTAACCACCAACTCTAGGAAGGCTGCAGCACATTCATGACCCCATGCACATTGCCCAGTATTAGATGAAAGGAAGAGCTGGTACTGGGGTTACAGACACCAGTGCTTTCTGCTGCACACAGGCTGCATGAGAAGCATCCAATCTGTCCCTGATATCAAAATCAGTGGGGCAAGACTTGTCACCTACCAAGGATCTCTAAGAAGATGTGAATGCTTGTTTGTTGGTTTTTCTGACTTTATTTGGTCAGTCAGCTCTACTTTTTAATTACATCTGTCCTTTATTACACTGACAAATGGCTAGTGCTCAGCCATATTTATTGTTCCATAATAAAATAAACCCTGCTTGATACCAACAAAACATAAATAGAGTTTATTAGAGTCAGGAGGAATTGACCATTGTATTAATTAGTTTCATTTCACATGTAAAGCTGCTTTAATAGTGGATAAAATTAAGTAAATTTTCTCAATTACATGAAGTGCATATGGTGAGCTGAACTGTGTATCGTACAATTACACACAGCTTTGGGATCCAGAGAACAGCTCTCTACCACAAAACTCTCAGCAGTAAGAAGCCTGGAGCTAATGTTAGTGAAATGACTTATGTAACTTGCTCTTTTATTAATGTGAAAACAGATTATGATTAAAAACTGGAAGCTGGAGAAAGGAACTATCTGGACTAGTTTGTACTAGACTAATGCTGTTTATTAATTTCCAAAAATACTCTAGGACATAAGGGTTAAAAAAGGAGAGATTTTAAAAATGTATGGGCACTGTTTCTCTACAGCAGCTGGCTGGGCTGCACCACTCACCCTGCGTTTGGTATGCACTGTACATCCTGTGTGACCATTTCAGTTGAAATAATGGTTGGTTAGTGCTATATTCTCAGAAAATTAAAGAATGAAAGAACAAGTAGAACCATTAAATGGCTAAATAAGGAGTGGCAATTCAACTGCGCAGCTCAACAGAAAGCAAAGGGCACATGCCTACATAAACCAGCATAATGCATGGGACTAAGCTCTGGCCTTGGCTTCTCAAACATCTTTTCAGTTCCTCTCCACCAATACCCCCATGGATGCACATCTGGACACCTTGACTTCACTGAATTATTTTCTTCTGGAAGACACACATACTTTGTAGACTAGTTTTCTCTCCATTTCTATCTGTGGAAGCTGGAATTTTCTAGCTAACAGCTCACCATAGCAAAAATGAGAGGATGCATTCCTGGGAACCTCAACTCCCTTCCTCCTTAGTCTGCAATTAATTTCCTTTAGCTAATACTGAAAGGTCTACTCTTTTTTATTGTTTCTTTCTTTTTTCCCCTGCCCCCCACCCCCAGGCTTCCTCTGTGGAATGGAAGGAGAATTTAGGACTTTTGGAACAGATGTTTGGGGAATCTGGTATTTAGTCTGTGACAACTGCTTTGTAAACCCATTCCCTTTTTTATCATGAGCCACTTAAGAAGTTCAAATAAATAAAATTCTGTTCCAACAGTACCCACATTGACTCTGTTAGCACTATCATTGCTGCATTAAGCACCACAACCTGAGTTCCTATAAAGCCAACAACTGAACCTTCCACAGAGTTACAAAGTGGCACCACACAATTAGAGCAAAATTATATCCACTGTGGTGTTTGTGCTCTTGCTAGAAGGGCACTGACGATGGTCAGAAAAAGGTGGTACCAGATCAACATCCATTATTTTGCAAAAAGAGAGTATCTTATACTGGAAGTGAGCCACTAAACACTACCACCACATTTGCTCACTCTGTATCTTACCAAGCATCTGATCTGTAAAACTCCGCAGAACTAAATGGGAAATGTGTCTGAGGAAGTACTCAGGTTCCTTCAAAACTGGTTCTAGCACTGTTCATCTGAACAGGGAGATGTGCTTCAACAGCATGAATTCAACATTAATGCCATTCATATTTCTGAACATCCTTCAGGGAACTCCATTCAAGGGCTACAGGAAGAGCTGCTCCCATAGCAGCTTTGCCATGGCAGACAGCCTTCTGTGTTTCAGGAGACTTTGGAAATCCAGGCACTGAAATGGGGGTTCTGGCATCAATGCATTTTATTGCACACATAGAAGCAGCAAACAAAAGATTTCTAGTAGTTAAACATAAGGTTAATTCCCCAAATGCAGTTGTCTTCAGGGTCCTCAGAGCATCAGAAACAACAAAGAGTTTTGAATGTGAAAGTCTAAAATCAGAGTAATGTTCTCTCTCCTTCTCAAATTGAGAAAATATCTAAATTTGGGTTGAATGAGCCACACTTAGGTTCTCCTGTTTGAAGATCTCTATATACACCCTCATTATGTCAAGGCTAGTGCACGTTCTTCCAGCGCAGTGCCAAGAAAGGATGTAAGTCACATAGAAACAGGATTTTCAACTTTTGTGTTTGCTCATTTCCCAAACTCAGATTCTGGCCTCATTCTCTTCATGCCAGAAGCAATGGTGACATTCCATCACACCTCTGCAAAAACAATACTGAAGATATCAGAAAATCAGCACCTGAAAAATCAAGATCTTCAAGACTTCATATAAGGCTGAAATCTGCTTTAATGATGTCCCAATGATACCAGTACTATGAGAGAGGAATTTGGATAGGATATTTTGAATAATAAAAATATCCATCAGTCCTTTTGGAGAGCCTTCATCAGGCTTGGTGCTATATCAGCTGCAGTCAGCATCATGTCCACACTCAGTGCCTCAAACCTCCTACAAACTGTTACACTTTCAGCCTAGAAAATGGTCTGACAAAACAAGGAGAAGGAAAGAAAATCAGGTAACAATGCTATGGCTGTGGTGGAATTGCCTGCCAGGAAGAGGTGGAAGTATTGCTCATTAAAACCAAGTTTTGAGTCCAACTTTGGACTTTGTGAAACATGAGTGATTTAGCCAGCCCTAAAAATGAGCAATGCTTCAGGCATGAACTTAATGTTCATTTATCTCACTGATAAACAGGCAGCTCTCCACTATCTCCTATTCCCCACCCCATCCTGCCCCTGTATGGAAAGGTACAGTACCCACCCAGAATAACTAACCTTACAGCACACAGGTGAGCAAAGCCTGTGGTGAAAGCTTTACCTCCTAGAGACTGCCAGGAAGGAAATCAAAGCAGCCAAGGAGAAACAAGGACCATTAACCAGGATTGTGCAGTGTTCTGTGCCTGTCAGCTCCCAGAAACCAGAAAAGATGGAGACAGAAGTTCTATTTTCCTATCTTCTGTTGTGCTTTTCAATTAATACCTTTAAATGCAATGGCACTTTTAACCTTACAGAAAGACAAGCTCAGCCTCTAACATCACAACCTAGGACCATTGGCAGCAGACTCTTCCTCTCTTTAAGAAGAGCATAGTGATACTTGAGATAATTTCTTCCCAGTATGGCAGATGTATTAATTTTCCACTTAAAAGCGACTTAAATAACATCTGGCAGAACAAGGAAATTCATTAAAACACATTCTGATCTTAATATTTATTTAATATTAAAGTCTCCTACCACCCACTCTGCCTTTTAATATAATGTAGGCAGGTTTGACAAATTGCTAAGAGCCACTAATGAGCATCTCGTAGAACAACCAATCATTAAAACAAAACGTAACAGTTTCTGGGGAGCAGAGACAACCCCCTGAAGCCACAGGGACCCTGCATAAGGCAGAGGCAATGGTCATCCAACTACTCACAAGCTCTGTCCAAAACTAACAGCTATTCCCAAACTGCCAACTGCTGCCTGTGACATATCTTGCAGCAGGAAAGCACAGCGTGCCAGCACAGAACCGGAGATAAAGGCAGCAGCACAAACAGTGGCTGACTGTGCTTTTCCTGCTGCAAAAAAAAGAGAGAACAAATAGTTCACTTAGTCTCATGCTACTGTCAAAGACAGAAGGACCTCTAATCTTCTGGGGAACAGAGCCAGAAGCGTGCTGGGCCAGTCTGAATGCTACAGAAGCAAAGCTTTGTGGAAAACTCTGCAAGTGCTGTTTTCCTATGAAACACAGTGATGAAAATACACAGAGATAAGGAGGAGAAGCCTGCTCCTTCCACCCCACACCAGCCCAACCCTTCAGCTGTGTCCACTGCTTTTCGGCTAGCAAGCTGATGATGTGGAACCGAGGTGAATCTATTCCTTGTCTGACTGCCAGCATGTCCTCACCTCTTAAAACCACTTTTATTTCTAGCAAAAAATATCCTTTTGGTCTATTTGTAAGAAATCTGAAAGCTTGGACACCCGGAGAACAGGGAGGGAGAACAGATTCAGCAGTCCTGTGCAGGCAGCCAGGCAGGAATGTGATTGGATTGATCCAGCATTTCCAGCCACCCCCCAAAACCTTCCTACAAGTCCGAAGAGACTGCAGGCAGGACGTGCAGACCAGCCCACATTGCCATTGAGACCTACAACCACAGACTTTCACCTCTGGTACTGAGGGTCTTGTCTTTCTCACCCTATATCACAGCATACTCCTGCAAACACACCAATGGGCAAGGCAGGACCTTGGCAGCCCAGTAGTTTCTCACCTAAGCAAACACCACGACTTGTTCACTGCAGCAGGGAATGTGCAGATTTGCTCCTTCGTACCCTTCATGTGTGTGTTTCTGCCAGCCCATTGGAGCCCTGCATGGGGCTCCTTGCTTGGCCATACACTCCGTGATTCATTTTCTCTCCAAAGAATTTGTGGTATAATTGCTTAAGTCTCCACTCAAGTCACTGCTCCCCTCCATACCAGAGCACAGCAATAATGAGCACACAAGGCCTGTTTCCCTTGGGCCTTAAATCATTACGGCATGTCTGAAATCATTACTTTACATCCTCTGCAGACCTGGGGTCAGCGTGCAGTGAGGACAACGAAGGAGTGCTCCTGCCCTTTACATAAAACCATCTTGATATTCTATATTTTGCCATGGAAATAAGATGTACCACAAAGTGTGCACTGAGGAGAAATAAGGTATGAAGGAGTGATGCGATTTCTCCTGAGCACTCAGTCAAGAACTCTGTGTGCTCCTGCAGGAGACAACAGCTTCCATTGCTGAATCAAGAGTCCTGCCAGCATTATGTTGCAGATGCCAGTCATGTCCAGTTCACTCCTCTGCAGGCTGGGATACAGCTGCTGCAGGTCATAGTTACAAGCACAGGCAGAAACTATGTAAAGAAGTAGAGAGGCTCCTTGGAGCTTGGCAAGAAGCCCACTGCTTTCTGCATAAAAACACCAAGAGCCTTCCAGCTGGGTTTGTTTCATAGTAAAGGGTTCTGTTACAAAGCTGTGTGGGAGAAGGAAGGAATAAATGCCCCCAAGGCTGTTATGAAGAGCACACTTCAGAGCAGCTGCTGTCTTGTTATCTAATCTTAATTTTAATTGAGGTTTTTCCTTGTCTTGCCTGGGGTACCTAGGTCCCTCTGCACACGCTCCTCATCAGGCAGCCAGCCATAACCTGCCCACACACACCAGCATCCGCTGTGGCCATTGCTGGCCCCTGTGCTCCCCCATGGCACACTTGGGATGCTCCCAAGGCAGCACCAAGACTAGGCTTTATAGTCGCTTTGTCTGACCTCCCCTCCGAGATGTTCCCTTTAATGCCACCTCTTCATCTGTTAAATGTCTTTGAATTGCCAAATCCCTGAGGGATTCTAAATATTAAACGAAAAGGGTTATTAAAATACACCCAGCAATCGAAAACAGGGTGAGGCTGACGGTCACAGATAGCCTGAACCAGAGTTAATTAATACATGCTCACTCATACTTTTTTTTCCTGTTTTGATAAAGGGCAATTTATAGTTAGTGTGACTGTCACAATGCCCCATGACCCTCAGTCTAATTATAAATTTAATGTGGAACTGAAAATGCACAATCCTAGGGAAGAAAAACCCTGGCTTGTGCAGCTTGTACTTTTTCCCATTCCAGCTTTCTTTTCTGAAGGTGTAACTGTGGCTTCCAGTGCATGACAAGCACAGAACATTAATGTGTGTTTATTTAAAGACACTTCTAATGTGTTTGTGTTGTGTGTTTCTAGAACCACAGACCAAAACAGGCAAGGTAACAGCAAATCAACTGCAGAGCAATTTCCCAGAGGGGAAGACAAGAAGGGTTAGTTGCTGAATGCATCTTAGTCAGGAGAGAAGCTGGAGCTGTTTTAATTGTTCATCAATCAATTAACAGCACTCTCACATGTCTAATTAAGCAGACAACTGGAATTAAGCAAAGGGCATCTCTGAAATGCCAGTCCTCTTAACAAAGGCACTTCTTAGATTCAAGAGAGTACTTGATTAAGGTGTGCTTATGCGGAGAGATGTGCAGAAAAATCCTCAACCAGCTGATTAGTACGTCTCTGCAGTAAGCCTATGAAAAATCAATCCTTTGGTAATGTAACTTAACCTTCTTATCCAAGTGAGCACTAGAGCTAGGCAGCAAAGTGCAAAACCAATTAGCCTCATTTAGCGTGCACAACTGCAGCATGGATGCCAAGATGCCCTCAGTGGGCATGCTGGGCTCAATCAAAAAAAGGTAATGGAGACAAGGTTCATGCCTACAGCCATGGAGACCTTGAGGATGCCAATGACAGCACAGCAGGACAGAGGTCTGAGCAGGCACTCCCACAGCAGGCTCAGGCAGCAGCAGCAAGATCCTGAGGGTTTGGTCTCCTTCCACAGATAAAGCCAAGGCAGACAGTGACCCCAGCAAAGTGGGCAGCAACTTCAGAGCCCCATCATCAGTTGTCAGGATGTATTAGTCCAGCACAAGTTCGAGGGAGGACATATGTCCCTTTGCAGCTGGAACGCCGCTGCTGACACGTCAGCAAAGCATCATCCCAGGAGGGGACCGAGACTGTTATCTCGATGGATGACACTGAAATGCTGGTGATCACTGCAAACGGATGGCTGCTCAGCTCGGGGATTCATTGAAAATACAAACAAGGGAGTATGAAGAAGCTGCCACCGTCAACCATCCATACATCATGGACATCACAGACCCTGAGGGAAACCATGCAATAAAACCAGAGCAGCAGACGGAGATTTAGCATTTATCAGAGAGATTCAAAACCAATGCTGTTTTTCTTTAGTGCTCACAGGGATCGAGAAGTTTCCACAAAAGCTCCACAACTGGTTGCATACACTGCATCACACAGCATATGCCATGGCTCTGTGGCCCAGCTGCTTAACAGGATCGTTTCCACACCTGTGTGCAAATACTTAACACAGAGAGAAGAAAAAAATTTCCAGGATTTCCCCAGAAATTTTCTACCAAGGGGTGTGACTGTTCCTGTTCACTAAAGTTACCCACAAAGCAGCCTGACTAAGAAAAACAACCCCAAAGGTATCTTTTGAAAAGGGGATAAAAAGTGACAGAGCTCTGTTGGCCTCTTTTGGCACTCTTACCTACAGAAGGTACTCCTGAGCCTCTCTGTCAGGGTTAGAAGGACCCTAAAAATAACCCATTGAAAACTGATAGAGCTATCCCAAAAATCTCTCCCGTGGGCTTAGTCCTGAAGTGTGATACTTTGACACTGACTTTGGCCTTAAGCCGAGCTTACAAGTACATACCAGTCTAGGGAGATCAGCTTTCTTTCATCTTTATTGGCTCTTTTCCACCCTGGCTGATACTTTATCTCCTTGTCTGCTTCTCCAGTTGCTCCAACATCACAAATTACCATCAAAACCTTGTGTAGTCACTTTCCAAACATGTAAGTTGATAAAATAACAACTGCTGGGTTGGCTTGACTTTGCAGCAAGGGAGCTGTGACATTAGGATTTATATTTCTAAACAGATTCTGTCTTTTAAACAAAACAAAACAACCCCAACAGCACAAGAAAGAGCAACAACAAAAAATAATCCCAGAAACCACCTCCTCTGCCACCAAGTACTCTTGCAATGAGCATCTAAGGGAAGAGCAAATGTGGCAAGCTTACAATGGTAGAAACTATTTTAACACAACAGATTTTTCACATATATAATCAAGGTAGAAAGTCTGGAATTGTGACACATTCCTTGTTTTCCCTAAATATTTTCTGAAAACCCGAGTAATTAATTATGCTGTTGCTTCTGGAAATAAATATTCTCACAGGTCATAAAAGATACATATAAACAAACAGGGGAAAAAAATCATGATAGCAGCTCTGGCACTTCCTCAGCGCTCAGCTTCAGCAAACTAATACTGGCATGTTGCAATATTGATACATTGTTTTCATATATCCTTTAAAAATTCTACGCATCAAACTCTATATAAAGGAGCCTAGATGCTACAAAGTCGTACCTGAGTAAGAAGAAATGAAGCAAGTCCCTCTACAAAGGAAATTACTATCAAAATCGATGCTTCCTGCCATGTTAAAATTCCAATAAGCATTTATCTCTGCAAATCCTCAGCAGCCTCTGACATTTCTATTATTGGGGCTGACTGGGTTCATCCTGCCCTTATGAGAATAAATAGAGGAACATAACAGGGGAAGGAAGCTGCTGCAATAATACGCACATCAGTCATCAATTCAAAGCCCCTCTTCGGCAAGGGAGCAAGTTGGCTTTTTCCAGATGTCATGTCCAAGGGAACGGGGAGGGAAGGCCAGGTTCAGCAGGTAGATCTCCTCTCTTATCTAGGAAAGTTACCGTGATAGTGCCTCAGCCACGATTCAAACAGTGCAACATGGCTGGTTTTCAGGCCTCTGAGGGTCATGGTTAAGGAGGCTACCCAAGAACAAAAACTAGCCTGCTCCTGCCAGGAGTTACTGCCCAATAACCAACACATCTCTGTCTGATCCAGCAGGCAAGGAGGCCTGCTGGCATAAACCTGGCCAGGATTGGCCCCAGTGACCGAACCTGGAACGGATCATTCTCACACCGAACATCACCCAGAGCTCCCCTCTGCCTGGTATTGTTGAGGTTACAGAGGAGGCTGGGTGAAAGCAGACAAGACCACAACAGGACTAAGAGGCAAGGCAAAACCCAGGAGCGCAAAATAAGGCAAGCCAGCATGGGTGTCCTTCAAGACAGAAGGCTCCCAAGTGAAGTTCATAGTAGGCAAACTGCGCTAAAGAGCAATTCAGGGATATGTGCTGTCCTTGGCTGTCTATTACAAGGATGCAAATGACTGCTGAGCCCAGAGCCACCATGAAGGCTAATTCCCCACTGCCACATTAGCCACCTGCCAGGAGTGGTGCATGGAAGCCCTGCAGTTCTTCCTCTCTCCTCACTGCATGTAGCTCCAGCTTGCATGGGTTAGCTTCCTACCACTCTGAACAGCTACAGCACAATATGCTGCCTGTCACTGCTAAAGGAGAAGCACCAGTGCCGAAACCTGAGTGCCTTTCCCTGGCTGAGAACCAAATTCTTTATTTAAATGTTATTTCTATGATTCCTTCCTTGCAGATCTCCAGCCAACATTAATTCTTTTGGAAAACAAAGAGAAACTGTCTTTACAACTTTTCATCATACATTTGCTCTTCAGAAACAGATACCCTCATTCTTTTAATACTTTCTTTGTTTGTTTGTTGTTTACTATTTAATTAAAACTCTTTCCGTTCCTAAAATTAGTGGTTGGTTTGTCCTTAGAGCCCACAGCAGTAGTAGCAGTCAGTTCAGAGGAAGAGAGCTTTGTGGCTTGTGCACACATTCGATTTAGAAAGCCACAAGCAGTATTGCAATTTCTTGGCTATTTATAAATATTTTCTAAAGGAATTTCAAATGTAGAGACTCTCCCAGTACCAGTGGCTCAGTATTACTTCAGCGTTGCATACAGTTCTGGGCTCCACAGTTCAAGAGAGACAAGGAACTACCAGACAGAGTCCAATAGAGGCTATGAGGATAATGAAGGGAATAGAATATCTCTCTTATGAGGAAAAGCTGAGAGACCTGGGGCTGTTTAGCATGGAGAAGAGAAGGCTGGGAGAAGATCTGATCAAGGTTTACAAATAACTTAAGGGTAGGTGTCAAGAAGATGGGGCCAGTCTCTTTTCACTGGCACTCAGTGATAGGATAAGGGGCAAAGGAGACAAACTTGGAACACAGGAAGCTACCCCTCAACGTTAGGAGAAACTTCTTTACTGTAACAGTGACGGAGCACTGGAAAAGGCTACGCAGAGAAGCTGTGGAGTCTGCTTATCTAAAGACTCAAAATCCACCTGAATCCTGTGTGGCCTGCCCTAGGTGACAGCACTTTAGCATGAGTTTGGACTAGATGAGCTCCAGAGGTCCCCCTACCATTCTGTGATTCTGTTGCAATAAGAAATATGCTCATACCTCACCCGTAGATTGTTTTTCCATTCTCAACCCTTTAATATGGGCAGTCCCAGAAATCTCTCACTGTGAAAACATACTAGAGAGTGCAGAGATCAGTCTCTCTTCCATATGTAATAGAGTAGGAGACCTCTTAGGGAACCTGGTAACCAGAAGGATTAATAATGAAACACCTCTTTTCTGCTTATGCCTGGTTGAGTAACAAAATTCCTTTCTCCAAGGTACCTCCAGAGCCAGGGAACAGCACAGCTTTGCTTTGTAGCAGTCACTGCCTTCAAGTGGAGTAAACAGTTTCCCCATTACTGCTGCTCTGCAGAGTAACCAGGACAAAACCCTCACTTCTGACTGACCACATTCCTGCTGCAATGTCCAGTGTGGCTGAGCAGGGAGAGCATAGCTTGTTACCTACCCTTTGTACACATAACAGCCTAACAGCACTTCAGAGAAACAGAATCCCATTAAGATAACACAGATGTGATACATGTGTCATGAGATAAAATGCTGGAGGCTATGATAAGTTGGGGTGTGGAGGGTGTCCCATTGCTCTCTGTTTATACACATGTGCATGTTTGGCCACGCTCCTGCATTAACTGTGTACTGCACTGCTGCTGAGCAGACAGGCAAGTGTTGCAAGGAGGGCAAGTGGATCAGCAGAAAAGGGCTTCTGCAAACCTAAACATATCTCAGAAGGCTGGAAAACCTCTGCTGTTAAGGCAGGCTGAAAGAATTTGGGCTGTTCAGCCCAGAGAAGAGAAGGCTCTAGGGAGACCTTACAGCTACATTTCAATAGCTGAAGGGGACCAATAGGAAGGCTAAGGAAGGACTGTTTAGAAGGGTTTATAGCAATAGGATGAGCAGCAATGGTTTGAAACTGGAGCAGGGTAGATTCAAATTGGACATAAGGAAGTTCTGTGCAATGAGAATGATAAAATACTGGAACAGCTTGCCCAGAGATGTGGTTGAGCCCTCACCCCTGGAGACATTCAAGATCTGACTCAGTGTGGCCATGGGCAGTCTGATCTAGTTGGAGGTGTCCCTGTTGACTGCAGGGGGGTTGGAGAAGATGACCTAAGAGGGTCTCTTCCAACTCAATACAATCTGTGAATCTTAGTTCAAAGGAAAAACACAAACCCAGAGCCCTACAGCTGACTGCAAGGGTGGCAAAAGCCTCTGGCACAGCACTGCCATACTCAAGGCTCCTCTCAGACCTTTCCATCCTGACCTGAATCCATCCTAAAAACAAAACCTTTTTCTTGTCTTTTTTCTCTGGCCCTTGTCCACATGACAGAATTAAGTATCATGTTAGGTTTTGATCCAGTTATTAAGATATTAGTAAGATGATCAAGCATATTCAAGTCCACTTACATTTCAGGAAGGTGGATGCAGTCAGCCTCATGGCAATCACTGCTAAGAGCAGAGAAGGCTCAAGAGGATCTCTTCAAAGTGTACAAATACCTGAGGGAAGGATACAAAGATAGAGCCAGGCTCTTTTGAGTGGTGCCCAGGGACAGGACAAGGGGCAACGGGCACACACTGGAACACAGGAGGTAACAGTAAGGGAGAAACATTAAGGCAGTTACTTTTAAGATATTTGTACACTTTGTAGACTAAGGGTGTAGTTAGGAAACGACTGCAGTAAGCTCGCAGAGCTGCTCACTCCGGAAAGCCACTCTCAGGGTAGAACATGAGCTCCAGCTAAACTGGCAGCCAGGCAAGCATCCAGCAGTGGGGATCAGAATCCAGGAGTGATGAGCAGAGCTGTCACCAGGGAGAGCACCTTAATCTGCTTTCTCTCCACTTTGCTTCTTTACTTCCAACTTTGTAAGCCAGGTACACTGGCTTACACTCTGCTGGAGTGCTCTTTGACAAGGTTTATTTTTAACTTCTGGCAGTAGGTGTAGACCTGGGATAATCTGGCAGGCACTGCACTCTGTTCCTCAAAAAGCAGCAGATCTGCCTATAGTAGGATGCAGATATCTTCACTTGCTACCCCTCCTTTGGGAGTAGAGATGGTTCATTTTCCCCACCAAGCTGAAGCAGTAATGAGTTTCTCTTTGAAAACTTAGTTAGTATTCCTTTAACCTTCAGTGTTGAAGGACACATGTTCAGGTATCTGGTCTGCAACATTTTACCCCAAACTGGTATTTTTCTCCTATCAGAATATCTTAGCAAAAGTAAAAACGTGTTTTTATAACACTCTGGCTTTACTTCCACATATCCCCTAAGATATAAAACCTCCAGGCTTCCCATATCTGTTTGAACATGGTTGCAGAACTCAACAAGTCTGTACCCTTCTATGTTCACATTCATTTTTCTTCTCCACTGATACCACAAAGCAATCTCTAATTCATAATCACATCCACGTCAGGTTCCCAATCTTAAGAGAAGCACTTGGCACTTTAATCTTCAAGGAGATTACACATTTCCTGTTAGGACTTGAAATCTAACTCTGTGCATGTGTGTGGGTGCCTGCACGTTTCTTAAGATTAAAAAAAAAAATTAAAAAAAAATAAAAGGGAAGGATGAACAAAGAGCTAAAACTTCTCAATCAAGGGTCTGGGATTAGTTTCACTGACGATGCAAAAACGAAGTGGAAGTGGCTGTTTTCCCTCCACTCTGCTCGTGTGGCACTTCATGGACACTTCCTCCACTAAGTCCCACTGCACAAAAGGTCTGTCCCTGTGTGCCCAACTCCTTATTGCATAGAGCGCTGGAAAGCACCAGGCCCTAGCTCCTCAGGAGACTCTACAGCACTGTAATATTACACAGAACAGGGCCATTTGTGATACACATGCTTGGAAAATAAGGCTGGCTACCCAACATGGAAAACCTAACTATAGGGGAATTTACAGAAGGAGGGAAGGTCAAAACAACACATTTTTACTGAGAAATATTCCACTACTAAGAAACTTGTAAAACAGATTTAGCTTCAGCAGCCTCACTCCTGGAATGAGCTAGCATTCACAAGCCTGCTGCACAAACGTCCAGCCAAAGGGGGAACTTAAAACATAATCTCCTCTAACAGGGGCTGGGGTAGAGGACAGATCTCCAGATGAGAGCTTGACTCAAGTTACTGAAGGCTGGCATGAGCCCTGCTAGCGACCAGTGTTGGAGAGATGAATGATATTAGGAATACAATATAGGGTTTTGAATTGTGAAATTTGACATGTTTGTCACTGCTTTTAAAAATACCTTCCCCTTAAGTTTGTACTGGCAGCATTTAGCAGAGAAGCTACTGATACCTGTGACACAAATCACAGGCAGCATCAAATCAAACTCTGCACTGCTCAGCTTTAACCATGATCCAAAGGAACTGTTTCTGGTGCCCAGAAGCCTCCAAGTTTCCAGGTTGTGCCATTCCCTGACTTCCCATCCAAGGCTACCACTAACACCATCAGCTGGGTACTTCTGTGATGTGGGAGGCTGTCTGCTAGAAACTGGAGCAGGGTCAATAAATCAAGAACACATACTGGATGCAGATGGACAGCTGTTATACTGCAAAGCTTTTGGTCACCAGTGGTCTGGTCCTGATTCAAACCAGACACTGTTGTTCTTCAATCTAAGCAGCACTTTCATATTCAAGTGATGAAATTAACTTCTTTTATGCTACACCAGAATGGGGTAGATTTTCACTAGGGAAAAGAGTACTTTGTTTTGGTATTTTGAGCATATATATGTTCATGCACCCACAGAAAAGAGCAGGATAAACATCTCCCTTCCCTATAATGCATTTTGCCAGGAACTAAGCATGGTTCCTGGAGTTTCAGCTGTGGTGTGGGCTTGCCACTCCTCAGAATGATGGTGGGATTGTGCTGATGGCCATAGAATATTCCCTCTCCCAGAGATGAAGCAGAGGGCTGTCAAGGCAGGAAAGCTTTGACTAAAGCTGTGCCTGCCAGTGAGTCTGATGAGAAAAAGATGGTGGTACCTAAAAACTAGCAGTTACGGGATGTAGCACTCACTCACTCGCTCATTTTCAGAACTATTATAATCAAAGAGTGCTCTTAGTAGTTTGCTTTGCTCCATATAAATGGGGGACAGAGGCCAGCAGAGTGTGTTGCAGCTAATCATAGAGCCCAATAGGAAATAGCTGTCAGTGAACTGCCCCCTATGCTATTTAAGGAGGAAATGCCACCAAGAGTGTAGCGTGTATCTTCCCTGCTCAGTGTGGCATCTTGTGCCTGTAATGCCACCTAATCAAAGCAGCCTCTTGTTAGGATTCTAGCCCCAGCATCAAAACCCACCAAACCAGACCTGAAATAGCATTGAGAAAAGGCAGATTACAGCCTGGTGCAAGCCCTGGTGAGCTGCTTCCTTACAGCACATCCCAGATGAAAACTGGGCTGGCTCACAGGAGAGGAAAGAACAGCTCAGGTGGTATAGCAGGTCTTATAAGGAAGTAGAATATGACAAAAAGAACCAGTAGAAGTAAATTTAGACTAAGCAATGTAGTGCTGAGATGTGTTAGAAAACACAATAGTGTCCCCAAAGTACTGCTTGTAGACAGCTAGTCACAACTGGGCTGAAAAAACGCTAAAAAGACAGCAGTCTTGCTTCAAATCAATATGGTTGCAGGTCCTATTTTGTCTTTTGTCCCTCTGAAGCCTATGAAATATGTAGTCACTGTATCTATTTGCTCCCTAATCCCTCCATGAAGTCAGTCACTGTGATGGTCAATTAGTGCAAGGTGAGGCAGGTTTTCCACTCTTCCTTCTGTCTCCTTGTTTGGAGATGACCCTGGTTCCCCATGCCATTCCACAAATTCAGGAGAATGCAAGAGAAATGGGGCTCATCAAAATGCTTTCCTATGTACACTCACATGCACATATGGACACTTTGTACTTGGCAAAAACAGCCAAATCTGCTCCAAACCACTGGATCAGAAGTAGTAAACACTTCATACTGAGTAGAGGGCAAAAGGAGGCTCAAGAGAAGGGCACTTTGGGAGAAAATGGTACAGGAAGCTCAAGAGGGTATTTTAAATGCAGTGTCTTACCATCAACACACTGGGAAACCAGGAAGCAAACATCCAATATTCCCTGGAGATCTGCTGTCCCACATGATTACAGAGCTAGTAAGGCAGAGGTGATAAGTGAGCTGGGTGCAGTCATTATACCTCTCAGTCTGGGATAGATTTATTCAGGCCCATCAGAAAGAAATGAGACAGGACTGTGCGACCTGACTTGCAATAAGCTTCAAAAAAATAAAGTCATGACCAGGACAGGAAATGAATTTGGCAGAGTCCAGAACAAACCCAACACATGATATTTGCCCTAAAGTTTCTTGTTCATATTATGCAAAGAAAGTATGTCAAAATAATAAGAGTGACTTTTAAGGACTGGAAAACAAGCTGAACTGGGGCAAATCTCAGAAAGAGGAGACTTAAATAATAGGGAATGTTGTTGTCTCTGAACCCTGGGCTCCACACCCACAGAAATAAAAAACAAACTTTCATTCCTGAGAATTTTTACACAGAAGTGTTATTTTTTGTTTTGTTTTCAAACATTTCCTTCCTAAGACAAGCCTATGTCAAAATGAAGAACTGGGGAGTGGGCAATGAGTCTGGAGATTTTGAGGGCAGCTGCAGAAAAATCCATTCCCAAACTATCGGTCCAGAAGCTCTAGAATTTTGTAGCTCAAATATCCTTTACTTGGGAAAATAAAAATAAAAATCTTATGAGACATATGTGGCTGGGACTTTTATATGCTGCCACAAAACAAATACTAAGAAAGTAATTTTCCAAAGACCACTTTCTGGCCAGCTTTGCTCACCTGACCAAGCTGGTGTTAGTTAAAGCTTGAATCCCTTCTTTACTTTTGGTTTTGTTGGGTTTGAGTAACAGTAACTGACCTTTAGAGAAAAATTAACTCCTGCATCCTACAATAGCGCAGGCATATACACCACTACTAAATGTCTACCAGCTTGAAGTGAGTTAACTTCAGGACTCGGTAGTTCAAACGTCATGCAAGATTTTCTGCTCCATAGTTGAACCCTGCAAGCCTACATCTGCATGCTAAATCACTGAGCAAGTGCAGAGACCATTCACACAACACATTATTCAGATCTGGTACTCAGTGTTCAGTACTATCCCTGACCTTACCTCTTCTTAAAGTAGGTCCTTAATTCTGCAACAGAGAAAACCCATCTATCCTGCATTAATGCAGTGGCTGAAGTGCCAATAGTGCAACAACTTGGCACACTTGGGGTCCTAAAGACTCCAGTCATTGAGGGATGTAAACGAAGGTAAATCCAATACCTGCAGAGTCAACTCCAGTTGCTTAGTCCAGCTGAGCTGTGGAAAATGGCAGCTCTCCAGTGTGTCTATGCTAAAGCTGCAGTCCAGAGGCAAGCATGCTTTCGAGATGATGTCCCCGTTAATTGCTCCCCACTGCCAGCACAGGAAGGGGATTGCTCTTGGCTGAAACTCAGCTGAGAGATGTGCACAGGAGCACACCAGACATGTGCCCACTGCTGGCAGGCGTTCTGTCTACCAGTCAGAAATGGTCTGTGGTAAAAGCCATCAAAACGTGTAGAGCGTGGATGCTTGCTTTGTGTGCTGCTCTGCTCTGACACACCACAGCATCTGATGGGGTGGCCTCAAGGGTCTTGCCCACAGCCACTACAGTCACCCAGTGCACACCAGCAGGAAACCACAATTTGCCTGTCTGCAGAATCTTATCACATACATTATTTGTATGGTACCACACAGAGGGCACACAAATGTGCAAATAAGGTCTCTGCCCACCTCTCTGTTTTTTTTTTCTACAGTATTACATTGTCCTGCTCACATTTTTTATTTCTTTCTTTCTGTCTTTTACTCACCTCTTTATTCCTTTTAACTCTGCTCTTATTTTCTCTTCTCAGCTCATCTTCCTTTACAGTTCTTCCCTGCACTTCCCTAGTGCACAGACTCCCTTTGAGTTCTTAGTCTTTGCCTTTTTATCCCATTGACTTCTATTCCTTTCTGTTTTCATGAAATCTTCTACACTATTTCTGTTGTTTATGACAAAGGCTTTCAAGTGACTAATTGTTGTTAGAAAACCCCAGCTACAGGTCAGGTCCATAGTGCCAGGTAGCACACCAAGATAGAGCATTCAGCTCATTTCTCTACAAGGACTTTACAACTTGAGCCATGCACTTCTCCACCTCTGTGCCATTACTCCTGTTTGCATTGTGCTCTCAAACAAAGCCACACAATCACACTTATGTTTAAGCAGGGGACTGAGGTTTCTTACCACAGCTGGATGGGGAATGGGGTGAGGCAGATTCTGTGGCTCAAGGTAAACCAGAAACCTATGGATATTGAGGTTAGCCCTCTCTTTCAACCTTCAATGCCAAGTATGTTAAACGGGCATAATTGTCCATTATTTCCATAGGCACCCAACGGCACTGAACTCAAGAGCAAGGAGCAGAATACTGCTGCTGCCTCCTGAGAAAACATGTGTTTGCTCCTCCTGTTTATTTTAATTCCTTCAGCTTTGCTGCTGTTTTCAAGATACTATAATTTATTACCAGAGCTGTATGAGAGTTTCCCTGTTTCTGCCCTGCCCCAGAGAGGAGGGACAGCATGAACAAGAGAGAGAGAAAAAAAAAAAAAAAAATCAAGCAAACTAAAAAATAACATTGTGGGAAAGCTTAGCAAGCACAGTGACTGGAAGATTTATAAAGGTGTGTAAGAGCATTCTGACCAAGACTATTGCAGTAAACTCACCAGAGACATTCTGAGAACAATTGATGCCTCCTTCAAGGAAACAAGGTATTAAAACCAAGTTTATTCCCTCCTATTTCTTATTATTTTCCAATAACCATATAACATTCCTGTGGTAAAATAGTAACATGAACTTTTGCTGACCTTTGATATTTGAACTTGGACCAAAAGAGAATAGGAAATACTGAGTCCATGAGAGGCCAGAAGTGAATGGGGCTATTCACAACTGCATGCTGGCTCACCAGTGGTGGCAGCTGCTAAACCATGCACTTGCACTGCATGCAACACTCTGCTCCTCCCCAGAGGACAGGAGTAGCTGGCACTTACTGGGCTGTGAAACACACCATCATTGTTACCTTCTTCAACACAGACACCCGCAACACCTACAGATCCTGTTATTCCAGGTTTGTTTTTTTTTTCCCAAAGGCCAGGTTGCACATTTGCATTAAGGAGTCACAGGCCACATAATTCAGGCTGCAAGGACTTCAGGCTTGGATACAGTGCTAACGCTGCCTTTGCTTAGGTAATATGCAGGTGCCAATATCATCACTGGTTAGTTCATTACAAGGGCACTTGTGATGGCAGCCAAAGAAAAACACATGAGGTAATTTTGATCCTGCATTTCACCCTCCTTTTAAAAAAAAAAAAAACAAACAACAAACAATCACAGTGGCACACGATATGACTGTTAATCCTAGGCTTCCAACCACCAAACTAATTCTTCCTCCTGCAGGTATCTCATCTGAGCATGCAAGAGAAACTCTTCAAAGGATTTTTTGGAGGACAATTTGTCTCATTTAAAGTGAAGGTAAGTGGATCTCAAGAGAAGTCGTCAGTCATACTCAGTTTCACATCTGATCACACTCATATGTCCCAACAAGAGCCTTTGCTACAAGTGCATTTGAAGTTTTAAGGATGCTGTCAATTTCCTAGGGTCTTAACACAAAAAGGTAGCCAGGGGAGATGCCCCAAGAGAAAATTAAGTGTAGAGGGAAATTAAAAAAGATCTGAATACAGACTGGAGAATGTGAACTGTGACAAAACATGCTCAGAAGTTTCCTTCATAACCTTGTAAAACACTGGAGAAAGTCAGTGGTGAGACAATTTCTCTTTTTAAGAGGGAAATTTATTCCATCGTAATTCAGTATGCAAGCCCTGTTAAGTTTATAGACTTCACATTTTATTCAGTTGTAAAATTCCTGCCCTTATTTGTCAGATCACGTCCAAGACCTTATAGCCCAAGTCCACAGTAGTGCTGGCAGGAGCTGCGGACAGAGGGACACTGCAGAGCAGCACTGGGACCTGCTTCCAGCTTGTCTCACCACACAGGAGAACAGTGGATCAAACTTATTTTTCAGCTTCCCTTTGACAACTTATCCCACCCCTAAACCCAAACCAAACCAAATCAAACCACCACCAACAACAAAAAAGGGGTTTTGGTTTGTGTTTCTCGTTGTTGTTTTTCTGGGTGGTGGTGGTGGTGTTTGTTGTTTTTCAGTGCTGACAGATGGGAAGAGGAACATGCAGTGTGAGCTTAAAAGGCTGGTGGTCCTTATTCTGTTTGCTGTCAGAGAAAAGCCAGGGTAGACTACAGCTCACAGCTGACCAAAGCTCATTTCAAACAAAAATTAGATTACTTGTGGGTAAAGCTTCCCCAGGGAGCGTGGTTATGGAGCACAGTTTTGCAAGATGGACTGCTCTGGACATTTAATTTAGTTATCTCAAACACAGTTCTGTTCCCTTGAGCCTCTGGGAGTTCAGCACCACGGTACAGTGCAAAGTTTCCAGAGCACTTGCACTACAGGTGAATCTTCTCAAGCTGCTGAACAACATCAGATGCCTTTAATAGCAGTGCCAGAGACAGGGATGCTCAGACTCTACACTCTAACATGTTTTACTGCATGCTTTACAAAAACTATTGAGATTATTACCTCAATTATAAAGGTGAGACAAAAAAAACATGCATACTGAAAAGAAACCAAGATGATTTTAAAAGCTGCTGCTCTTACAAGCCTCCAAAGGGAGTTTTCTGTTGCTTAATTAAGTTCAAAGAAATCTATTGATCCCAATAGTACGTGCTGCAACTTCAGGTAGGTAAAGACTATTCTTCAAATCATGCTGCCAGTCAAAGCCACTTATCAAGGGTGTTCACTTAAGTCTGTCATGCTCAAGAATTCCTCTAGACTAATACTGCTGTGTCTCTACATCCAACTTCCTAAGACATCTTTCTTTTATTTTAATAAATGCTGGAATTATTTTGCTGCTTGAAGGTGACACATGCTTAGGGTGGACAAATAAAGCTCATGCACTTTGTTCGTGATCTGAGTAGTTCTTTGCAGATAATTCAGTTTTCCTCTCAATCTAATTATAGTCTGAAGTTACTGCAGCAAAGACTTTCAAGTACAAAGCAAAGAAAATCAAGTAGGAGCAAAAGCTGCTCATTAATCCCAGCTGGCATTAGTAGGAGTGGCTCATGCCCTCAGGCTATTCTCCCCACCTTAGCATTCAATCTTTATCTTACCTATTATGTGAATCAGATGGCAAATATTTTACTTTCTCTAAACTGCAGTAACCCTTGCAGTGATCACAGAGACAGTTTATTATATGAATTTCTTTCTACCAATCTAAAACACTCCTGAGCGAGATCCCCAAACAGTATTAACTGACATTGTGGCAATGATTTATGGAGAGGATGGGAATAAGAAAAGGAAGCCTGTTCAAGAGAACAATTTCTTTCTCCATAATAACTTTAATAAAAACAATAATCTATTCATCCTTCTTTACTTCTCATCATCTTTCCCTTGTTTGAAGAAACTACATCTGCCACATCAATTGCTGCTAGAATTTAATTTTTAAACCTTGAAGTCATTAAGATCACAAGGTAATTTCAGCCCAGCAGACACAGAACCTCACCACTTCAGGGCATGATTTGCTACAAGGTGGGGGGAAAAACCCAACCCAGCAGCCAAACCCTGCCTTTTCCCTTTCATTTTCTAGGGCAAACAGTTTGTCTTCTAAGATTCAGCCTGCCCCTTGGGAGGGACAAGGCAAGCCTGCCTGGGCCAGTCAGGTCCCTGGACAGGAAGGATACCCATCTGCCACACGATTAACCTCATTGCTCTGAACAAGTGCACAGTGCATTGAGGGTTGCCCATTCAACACTGCAGCCAAAGGCTATGCCAGAAAAGGCTTCACCCTTTCTGGCACAGTTATGTGGCCATCTGCAATTTTGTGCCCACATAGCAGGGCTGATGGAGTGTTAATAGTTCTCCCAAAGTGGTGGTACACCAGGGTTTGTCTGAAGGCAACAGCAGGAAGCTTGTGAGCCCTTTGCACTTCTGTGCTGGGCAGACTCCTGAAGGCTGACTGTGGACAGCTGGGACATGGCTCCTTTTATCAGGCTGCATTTGTCCATCCAACAAAGGAGCTCAAAATCCCTTATCTGCCTCTCCCCTCCCTCATAGGAGGATCCTTGATCTGACAAACCCACACAATGAAGGCACAATGATGGCTGGCTTTGGAGGGAAGCAAAAACCAGCGCTAATTGAATATGATGCTCAACAGGTGACACAGAACCAGACAGTGCCCCAGCTCAGCTCTGCTCCAGACACTTCACCCATGCCAGAGGCAGGCCATGAACAGGGTTGTGAGGATCCCAGCTCTCCCACAGGGCTGGGTTAGGTCCAGTGAGGGGACCCCAGCCCCCTGTCACTCACAGCCACTACAACAGAAGTGATTGTGAGCATGCTATATTCCAGATACAGGCTGTGGTAGTCCTTTAGGAAGAGTCACAATCAAAATTAAGCTTTTAGGATTGGAGCATGTTGTTCTGAGTAAAGCCATGACAGCATCACCTTAAATCACAAGTTACTATTCTCACAAGTTACAAGTACACTGCTCTGGTGAAAGCGCCAATGGGGCCAACACTATTCTTACCATCTGCTCTCATGTACAAGGACAACACTCTTTGGAGAGTAGCTGAGATTATCAAACAAGCCAGTGGTTCTCAGTTTGCCAACAGACCTATTAGGGACTAACATCCATTATGATCCATGGCTTTTCGACAGCCTGCCTGGTGCTCACAGTTAATGGCACTGCAAGAGAGTCAGTCCCAGTAAGTCTCCTGTGCCCAGAGGCAGCTGGGTAAAGGCTCTGCCACAAGCACTGCTGAGTCAGGTTTCTGTCCACTGTGTCCCCTAGGACTGCTCCACCTGTGTCCTGCTGGTCACCCATCACCTGCCCATGCTACACCACCCCTGCTCCCTACCAGCCTTGCTCTTCCTACAGGACCTCATGGAGGGTGAGCTCTGGGACAGACTGCTGTTGGGAGCAGAGCTTGCCCTGAACTGCTGGCTCCAGGGATAGGTGGCAGGAAGAAGGCACTAGCCCAGTGCTGGGACCAACCAGGCTGCAGGGGAAGATGGCAGGTGAGGCAGGTGGCCAGCACTTAAATATTTATTCTGGCCTGGAGCCTGCTCCCCTGTCATCTACAGAGGTTGTCCTCCTTCCCTTAACCTGCTCTGCAGGGGAACACATGCACCACAGCAGCCAGCAGCAGTTTAAAATCCATTGCTGTCACAGTTGTGTGCTATGGATGCCAGATGACAAGGGTGGGAAGTAACCTGAAACAAAGCACTTGGTCAAGGCCACCACTACATCTCTGTTCAGCACTGATAATCCTTGCTCCTCCTTTCCCAGCTTCCAGGCTCTTATGCAGCCCCAGCACTTCACTACCAACTGCCCAAAGCTTTCCCCCCCGGCTTAGCTTTCATATCAGCACTGACAGTGGCCTCAGCCATCTGCACGCTGCACACCCTGCCAAATCCTGCTCAGAGCCGAGGAACTCTTCAGCTAAAGAGAGAAGCGTCTGCTGCTCCTGACCAAAGCACTTATTTCAGAGGTGCTGTAATTGAGTGTAAAACATGACAGGAGACAGAGAAACCTGATAGGGCATTTGTTACTCGGTGAGCAGAGTTCTGTGCTAATGTTGCACAAGGTAGTTTGTTTAAGGTTTGGTTCATCATCCTGTGCTTGCAGGGCAGAACCTTTCTTTCCTATTGTACTCCAACACCAGCCAGGCAGAGATCACACTCTGGGGAGCTGTGGGAGAGCAGGAGACTGATATCTGCTAACCAAAAGGGAAGAGATTCTCCCATCCCCCAAACAAATTCAGATATGAAAGTGGAAGGATGCTGCTACTGCCTTCGGCACTAAAGCTGCAATATGCTCTGTGTGGGCAGATCCCACTTCAGCAGCATTCACAGTAAGATCACACAGGGAAATAAAAGGAATTCCTAATGAATGAACAGAGAACGTCACGTCTAGGCACAATCTAAAAGTTCAACTCAATTTCTGTGTGGCCTTTTATATTAAATTCTTGCTTATTTCATATGTCAGATGAAGTTTTTTATTTAAAACTGCATCTGAGAGTTCTGAAAGACAGAATTCATTAAATTTACTTAGTTCCCAAATCCATTCATTTCAAAAGTCTCTCTCTCTCCTACCACTCATCATTCCCATCTAGTAGTCTCTCATTATTTGTTCAGCATTGGGTGACACTGCTCTTTCTTTTTAAAATGATTCTTTGATTGCAGTGATCAAAATCAAAGGAATACAATGAGAATGTCTCCATTTAGTAAATATAGGCAATCAGCAAGATATGCCACAGGGGACTGGTTTCAGCCGAGTTTTCAAAAGGACACCAAACAGCCCTACTTCAGACTGGGTCTTGCAGAGAAGTCAGGCAGGACTCCTGAAGATGAGTACAAATGGCACAGAGCACCTGCCTGCCATCCCACTGGATAGGTTTCCTCTAAGACAAGAGAATGGCCATGTGCCTACATAGTTCAACAGCCACAGTGACAGGTTGCTGCTTGGAGGGACGGTGTCCCCATCACACTGCCTTGTCACCTCTCCGGTACTACAACATCAGTGACTGAAATGCTGCACTGCATAACCACCTCTGGTATGGGCGGGCAAAGGACACCTAATTCATCAGTCTGAGTTCATCAGGTTGAACCCTGTCCTCCTGCTTAGCTCTAGTCATTCCTTGATTGTTTTTATGGAAGGAGAATGAGCCCAGTGGAGAGCTCCAAGATGTTTCTTTAGACAAATTTCAGAAAGGCTACAGAAATAGAAAAAAAACCCTTAAAACTCAAAGTCCCCCTTTCAAGACCCTGAGAACAACCAGAGCACCTCAGCTACAAGGTTTAAAGAAATTACTCTAAAAACCCCAAATAACCAAGCTGCTGTATGGTTTATACACACCTTTTGTATGTGCCTTCCAGAGCTTAATGCTTTGGGTTCTATGTTTTCTCTCTTTATCATTAAGAGGTTGCTTTCTATTTTTAATTGGAGTCAAACTTCTCACAAAGCACCACTCTTGGCAAACAAATATTCCCTATCATGAATCTTGTGAGGAACACTCATGAATTATCAGTGTTGGGATCTACGTATAGCCACAGAGCACAAAAAATTCCCATTCGGATCCCACATACAGCATGGGTAGGAGAAGACTATGAGTCACACAGTTAAACACACGAATACCTTTGGACTGCCCTTCATGCCCTGTGCTCTGTCAGTCCTCAGGCACCTGGATATTGCTGCTTTATGGAGACCCCAAGAACTCCTCACGACTGCCCTTTACTTCAAGGGGAAAGGACTTCTTAACAAGAGACCTGAAGCATGAATTTTGCCTAATAACAGTATCGCCACATAAGCAAATAGCATTTCATGGCTTCTCCAAAACAAAGTATGTTCCAATTACACCTCAGGTGGTATCTTTGGATATCAGCTGAACCAGAAATCTGAACCACAAGGGAGGGAAAAAATAAATAAAAATAATTAAACTAGTAGAAGAACATGCTGTTCATCACACTCATTGCGAAATAAAAAGACAACATTCTTCAGCATATCCATAGACAAATTACTACACTTAACTGATTTTCAGCTTCCACATTGCAAACCCATAAATATCTGCAATAGAAGATGTCTGGTTTTGAGCCTTTAGAACACATTATCTGGGGAGAAAGCAATCCAGGCTATGCTGACTGAATGACTTCATCTTAAATGCAGAGTTTCTGTGGCACACCAGCACATGCACAGCTAACAGCACTGACATGGCCATGGGAAAGTGGTACCAGAAGTCCCTGAGGAGGTGCTGCAGGTTCCTTCTAAGTCTGTGATGGTTTTCCAGGTAAACAGACTGGGAATATATACCTGCTGATCTCCCAGGTATACAGACTTTCAAGTAACTGTGCTCCTCCTCCTGCGCTTCCATTCTCATGGCAAGTGTTTCTGAACGTGTATCTAGACTGTGCAGAGAGGAACTTCTGTCTTAAATATGAAGCCAGTACAGTGCCTACCCCAAGAGAGACCAAAAAGGCAGAGTTCTCTGTGTCTGGACAGTCCCACAGGCAGTGTCTGTTTAGTTGAGATACTGAGATAATGATGCATATAAGGAGATATCCTAAAGACAAAGTTACAAGTCACAGCCCCATGGAGGGGATTTTCACCTAATAGCAGCAAGCCATTTCGGATTTTCAAAACACAGATTAATCCATTTAAAGACAATGGGAGGTAAGTCCTAACTATTTAATGACAAAACCTTTCCCTACATATTCATTTCCGTAAGGTAAGTGAAGAGCACCTCTATACCCCACAGCTCAGCTTTCAGTTAAATTCTGTGTCAGTAAGTGATGGGCTCAAAGAAGTACTCCAGCAGATATACCTCCAGTGGCCCTTCACAGAGGTGCTGCACACCCAGAGCTCTCTATGTGACTAAGTGTCAGCTGTCATCTTCTGGACATCATGACACTGATCTAGTTCATAAACAAGAAGGAAAGTCACAGTGGCTGATTGAAATTCAGCATTTTCCCAGTGCTGCTCCTGGAGACCTCTGTGAGCACCAAACACGCAATGGAATTAAGCTGCCACTAGAGAAACCTTGCAGTCTGTTTACATAGCTACAGAGCCCAGAGAAAACACTCATGGCTTTGCATCATAACCAAGGCATAAATTGGCTTCCCATCACTGCATTGCATCTGGCCATCATCATTAATGTACCAGCAGGAAAGGACAGCACACCAATTTCTCATCAAATCCCCTTCTCTTACTGTCACTAGAGGAAGGAGCTTTGCCTAAAGACCTCCACGCTTTCCTGACCAGCACCCTGCACAGCATGGTGCTTTTCCTAGGGATCTCTCCATCCCCATAGACCTTCTGAAGGATGCTCAGCCTGCCACAGTTGATTCGTGGGGACTGACTGAAGGGCAAGCTGGAGGAAACCACCACAAATCTCAATAACAGATGCACAAATGAGCCTGGCATAATTTGAGGGAAGTGGCAGAGATGTGACTCAGTACCAAGGATTACAGTCACTTGGTGGAAGAACAAACACAGAGAGCCAACAGGTCAGTGTTAACAATTTGCAAGCTACAATAAGGCAGCAGCAAATGACAGAGGTGGTGTGACCTACACCCACTCAAGATCTCTCCCATCTCTGCAGATATCTGAATAAAAGCGTGTTTAAACAGAAAGTTAAGGCCTGCACAGCACCCCTGTAAGCTTCTACTTCAAGCTGAGTATCAGTAAGACAGGAAGAGATTATTCTTATGAAATATCTTATCAATATTTATAAATATCTAAAGGACAGGTGTCAAGAGGATGGGGCCAGACTCTTACCAGTTGTACCCGGAGACATGAAGTTCCACCTAAACTTCACTTTGAAAGCTATAGAGCACTGGAACAGGTTGTCCAGAGAGCTTGTGGAGTTTCCTCCTCTGGAGAGATTCCAAACCTCCCTGGATGTGATCCTGAGCAACCTGTTCTAGGTGACTGCTTTAGCAGAGGCATTGGATTAGATGATCTCCAGAGGTCCCCTTTCCAACCTCACATTCTGTGAGTCTGTGATTTTCCCCTGGTATCACCTGTCCTGAGACGATAATGTAAGCTTTTATAACTTCAAACTCTACAATCTCTACTACAAAAGGTTGAGGAAAAACACTTTTCATGGGGCTGGACAGAGTATACGTGTATTTCTATTCATAAAAGCTCTAACAACTGCACTGTGAAAGTTGTTGGACTTGTATATAAGACAACATAAGCACAGAGCTGAGTTGACAGACATGCACAGGACCACAGCATTGTTTCTCCTCCCAAGCGAGCTGCAGTACATGTTCCAGCACTATTTACAAAACCAGGGAAGAACAATTCTACTAAATCTGACAAATAGGACAGGCAGCCTCACCAGTTCTTCACAGACAAAAATTCATAGCTGGTTTCTTCTAATTGTACTGTAACAAGCCCTCAAAATAATATGCAGTTTATTAAGAGATGTCAAGCACTCACTGCCTACTCTTGAAGGTATGAGGAGTTGTAGGTATTCAGTGTGCTTCAGGATTAACCTTCAAGAAGGGCAACTCTCCAAATGCACAGCAAAGATTGACATTATTGAGGCAACTGGTCACATTTTACCAGCTTAAATGGACATATCTGTAACTTCATTAAAAATAAGAAATTAAAAAAAAAAAAGAAAAAAGCTTAACTAGCAAAATATAACCAAGCCAGGTTCATCTCCAAGGACTGGAGAAGAGACTAAATGAGACATATGCTAGTCATATTGCTTAACACATGGTTGGGAGGTACTCAGAAACCACAGCAACAGCAATATCAAAACCTGAACAGAACAAAAGAGACAGCTGAATGTCTCCAGGGAACATTACCATGCAACCTATGCCCAACGTCAAAATAAAGAAATAATATCTTAACTGACTGCATGTATCAGAAATTGAACAGAAGATCAATTCTTCTTTCAAGCAATAAACCTAGGAAATCCTTTAATTCTGCACCCTGTGCCTTAGGTATCAATATATTTGTACAACACACTGATTTACTTGCACACATTGCCCTCATAAATGCCAGGGGCTGACTTGAGCTACTTCAGGATTTCTGAAAGCCACAACCAATGGTTACAGTCAGGGTAGTGGTTGTCACTTGGGATCTCCACACTAATATCAGCTCCCAGTGTTTCACTATCTGAATTTTCTGTTCTCAGAAAGAATGAGACATACTGACAGCTACTGCTTTAGCACCTACAGGGACTAGCAAGAATTGCAGAAGCAACCTGAGTCAAAAGGAGACAGCCCAAGAGCAGCAGCTGCTCACTTTAGATGTCTGCGAAGGCTCATGATGCAATTTGCAAAGCTAGAACAACTAGACTTGCCAATTTGTTTTTATGGGAACCCTGAACCAAATCTCACTCCCTGGTGCCTCACTTGCTGGGACTTGCAACTCTTTGATGTTCACAGACACAAAAGATGGAAAGTAATGATTCTGTTCTCACTGTGATTAAATCGTCACAAGATGCAGTTTCAGCCTGGTTTGTCTACAAAAGTCCAACAGGAGGAATCTCATAGGCAGGGAGATGGAGAGATGACATTACTGAAAAGGACATTGCTACAAAAAGAAATCTAAAATACTTCAGCAAACACATCACAGAAGATTGTATGAAAACCAATGAGATGTGCATAAAGAGAAACCATTAGTTTGCTCACAGGGGTTTCATTACTAAATGACTGATTTGGTATCCATGCAAAACAACACAAAAGCCCATCATTTTAAAAGTATCTCAGTCCATGTCACTGTGCAGAAAACACAGTCAAATGTACAGGCCAGATGGCAGATCAAAGTCCCAGCCTGGTGAACAGCAGTGAGGTTACACATGTCCAACAGAACTGACGTTCTTATAAAGGGAACAGGATACGTGGCAAAAAAAAAAAAGAAGGAACAAAAATACCAAGAACCACCAATCATCTCCTCTTTGCAAAACACAAATTAAAAAAATACTTTAAAGAACTCCAATTGCTTAAAATGGAAAAAACACAGCATATGAAAATTGTAGTATCTGCACTAAGTAAAACCATAGTCATAGAATCATTTCAGTTGGTAAAGATCTTTATGATTATCAAGTCTAACCATTATCTAACTGTATCAGGTCTGGGGCTAAACCATGTCCCTCAGCATCACACCTCTGCATCTTTTAAGCCCCTCCAGTGATGGGGATTCAAACACCTTCCTGGGGAGCTTGTTCCAGTGTTTGAGAACCCTTTCAGGAAAGAATTTTCTTCTAATGTCCAACCTAAATCTTCCTTGGTGCAACTTGAAGCCATTTGTGGCTATTTCCTCTTGTCCTAAAATATATATATTTATAACTAAATGCAGGAATACACCATAGGGAAAGGTATAATTATCAGACTGATGGAAAATGACAAACTTCATGGTCAAAGGTCTTTCTTAAAGTCTAAAACAGAAGCTATAAATTAAGCTAAGTGCTGATTAAGAACACTACTTATTCTGATCTAGTTTAAGAGAAAAGTGCTTGTGGTAAAGGAGGAGGAGTAAGGAGACCCACAATCTCTGCCCATGTATCTGGGATGAATGATGAAAAGGGGGAGTGTGGCAAAAAATCCTACTGTGACATAAAGCCCATCATCTTTACTGCAACTGAAAATCAGAGATTTAGTGGAGTTACAGATTTTCATCTACGAATTTGTTTCATTGCTCTCCTGTAAAGTTTACGACTGAGAAGAGTAAGATTACGTGGATGGTGAAAAATGTTCTTCCATCAGTAAGTGGACATTTCCAACCTTTACAAGGGACTTCAGAGTTACTCACTGGTTTGCTCACATCCACACCAGTCTCAAAAAAGCATCTGGTTCCACAAAGAAAATATACTGCAGTACAGTGGTCATGGTAGTTGGGTTATGGTTGGACTCAATGATCTTAAAGGTATTTTCCAACCTTAATGATTCCATGATTCTATGTCTAAATTCAGTGATTTTAATAGTTCTACTGAAATTAGGAGGCTTTGGTAGCAACTGCAAGTGTTTTGCAAATTTTGAGTGGCGGTTTTGGCAGGGTCTAAGAGCACTCAAACATTCATTGGTCTGCAGAAAAAACACTTACAGGTCTAAGCATGGTAGCACTGAGGGCATTGATTGAAGAACAGGAGCTCCCACTTGACAGCCAAGAAAAGGGCTAGGAGCTATATTGTCTTATCAGCTGGTTTTAATAAGAGGTATTATCTCCCCTGCCAGCCTAGCCCTGCTGTGGTCTATGCTCGGCACACTCAAAAAAAAGCACAGAAGATTGTAAATATCAGTAAAGATGGGAGAGAAATCAGTCTAAAACTCTTAAGTCCAAAATATGCAGCATGACAGAACATGCAAGTCGAAACACTCCTACAGACAAGTGAGACAGACTGACAGATGTCTGTCCCCTTTGGAAGAGACAGACCCAAGGGCTACTGCTTCCATGGAGTCATTTCCCTGCCTCTTGCAGGTATTAACCTTAAGGTCATTTGCAGAGCACACAAATTCGTCTTCCAGAAGGAGTGCATAGGAATAGCAAAGCAGGAGACAGAGGTTAAAGAATGCATTTGTTAACAGCACTTTTTACAAATGGGAATTCTGCCTCTCTTGACACACTGGCATGTGAGCTGAAATATGGCTCACTAGGTGAGAGTTGCCAGGGCCAGAAGGAGCTTGTTCATGGGGCTCCCTAGGAAGAGTCATGAGCTCCATGAAGATGAATCCAAGCATCAGTCCAGGTGACTGCAGGGCTCTCTGCCCTCTGCAGCCCTCACTCCTCTGTGCATCAGCTGAGTTGTCTACTACCAAGGGGAAACGCAAGGCAGCAGGTATGTTTTTCTTGAGCTGAAACACCTACTAACCCATACCAAGCTCTTCCACACAAAAGAGTGGACTGCTCCACAGCAGTGACTGACCACAGGTTAACACTTAGATGTTCTATGGAGGGAAAGTCTGCACTCTCCAGTATCAGGTTCTTATTAGTAATTTGTACTACAGAAACATTGAGCAATTTGTGTAAGGCCTTTGCTGTACAAGGCATTTTACATTTACACCCTTAAAAGCCAATTTCTGAAGGCAGAAGCTGGTTTGAGGGCATTTTCCAAGCAACATCTGAGTCTGTTCTGCAGTTGGAGGCACAGGTGCTCCCCTGCCAGCTCTTCAACAAGCAACTGTTTTGTCACTGCATGGTCCGCACAGCCTCTGATGGCAGGGCACTAGCACAGCAACAGAGCCTCTAGCTCTCCAGTGAGATCTGCATGGCCCTGAGCAGGGACAACAGCAGCAAATGCCATGTTCCTTGGAGCTGGCTACGCAACCTGTGGCATGTGTCTGCACCATGTAGCAACTACATGGCCCAGAGGACATCTTCAAAGTTACAAAATTGACCAAAAGTTGCTCTCAAAATTTTCAAAAATCCTACCTCTGGAAACATTAGATGCCCTACAAGGAAGGAAAAAGAATACAGGGAGGGGATGCAGAGAGAGGCAGGACCATGCCTTGCAGCAGCTTCCTGCAGCTAAATTAGATTAAGCGGAAGGTGAGACCACGCTGCCAGCCACCCTTGAGGAGTCCTGTGGCTGTGTGAAGCACATGCTGTCAACTACAGCAGAACAGGAGCGACAGCTAGGAAGAAAAATGAAGAGTGATAAGAGAAGCTAACAGCAGCTCCAGCAACTGCCTGAGGACACGCTGGGAAATTTAATGCATTAAAATAACACTTTTAAATAACGGTGTAGTTAATTGATGCTAAATTACAGCTGAATGCCTGTAGAAGTACTTGCGACATCTGCACTAATACCATTTTGGTTCATCAGGATTAATATTATTCTAATACATGCCAAAGGAATTAATAAGTATTGGCACTCTAAAGCCTTTAAAGTGATGTTTTGAAACAGTTTAGCTTTCTTAT
Organism: Indicator indicator; assembly: GCF_027791375.1. Taxonomy (NCBI): domain Eukaryota; kingdom Metazoa; phylum Chordata; class Aves; order Piciformes; family Indicatoridae; genus Indicator; species Indicator indicator. The sequence continues at coordinate 13,080,187 of NC_072022.1, read as the reverse complement.
CCCCCTTCTCCTAACTCTCAGCCCTCACCAAAGCTCATTTGCAAAACTTATTAAAAATAGAGGTGTTTTCACAAATCGCCTCTACTTGAATGATGATGTCGTTCTTATTTCCCTGCTTTCTAAACCTGAAGACTGGAGGAACACTTCATCTCTTGCCATCACCACAAAAAGAGGTGAATCTGGTGCAAAAATAGTAACCTGGTAAGAAAACATGCCCAAAAAGGAAGAGATGGTATGATTACACCCCTACATCTTGCCCAAATAAACACAAAATCTGAAATATTACCTGTTGACCAAATTTTGATTAATGGGGTTAAAAGAAATTTTTTAAAATCCCAAAGCTCCACTTTTCCATTCACATACAACTAGGGTTCAATGTCGTCTCCTCAGTTCAATGTCGTTTCTGCAGGACTGCAGGCTGGAAGACAGAGTGGGTGGGGAAGGACAGTGACCCTACCAGTCCTGCCCTTGTGCTGGTGACAAGCCTCACTTGCTGTGTAAGCCCACAAACCCTGGAGGCAGCAAAAGCAGCTGCACAGCAGTTTGGATGACTTGGCCAAAGGAATTGCTTCCCACTGCTCCTGACCAAAGCGCCTTCCAGAGCAGCCAATATTTCAGCTCTGAAAGCCACATGCTGGGTTGCAGGTGTTAACTCACAGGCTTTCTGCTGTTATCAGTCTCAAGTGTTGTTTTTCAAGCAGTGACACGCAAGGAGTTGTAGCTAAAATCTCATTAAAATTTAACAGGATTTGGCGCCCTTAGTTTTCTGCTTCAGAAATGAAGTCTCCAGCTCATATATTCAGTGTTTTTATTTTCATATATCACATTGCTTCTCTCACAGCACCACATGCTAGCAGAGAAATTCAGAAGCTGAAAATCAGCCTTTTATTACATTCTACCATTCATCATCTTTAACATTCTCTTACATTCATAACTGCTAAAGACGGTTTCTTTTTTCCTTCTTTTGTGTTTATTTCTATGTCAGAGATACCCAGTTCTCAGAGCCCACCTTCTCCTCCAGCAAGCTTTCCAATAGTGAATGGAAAGCCTTGACCTACAAGAGAATATTGAGGGTCATTTTGGCATTTCTTAACATTACCCTGTTCAGAGGAGCTGTGCAGGCAGGAACATACAAGATTAAACAGTATCAAAACTCATTATAGCAAAGACCAAGAGTCCTGCTGACCTTGTCTTGGGGTCAGATGCTGATAGAATCACCATCCCAGGGGTTCAGAGTTTGAGTAAGTGACAGTTAAACAGAGCATTACTGTGTAAAAAAGTATTTTGGGTATAAAAAAAACCCCAAAACCACCAACAAAGTAGAAAAAATTCCACACCAACCAGAAAACAACCTCTCTATGCCCAAACAAATTCCCACCCCAATATGGATGTACACTATTGAGCTGTGCCCTATGCCTCTGTAAAATGGCAAGTAGAGATAATTGTGAGAAATGAGAAAAGACTAGGACATGTCCAGTGATGTCAAGACTAACATTTAAAGATTATTCCACAGCCTGATACAAGAGAGATGATAATCTTCTTTAAAACTAAGCAGAAAAGTTGGAAACCAACAATAATATTGCAGTCCCAACAAGACCTTTGATTCCCAGGGAACCTGTGGTCCACCAGCTAGGATCTTGCTTTACAACTGAGTGACAGTAGTCCAAATTTCAGCTGTGCCACCAGCTAAATAAGCCATCTGAGAAAGCGCCCCCAACCCATCTATAACTCTCCTTCCACTGACACATCATGCTCCAACATAAACACTACTGTTTGCCCAGTAAATAACATCCTGCTGTGGCTGTGGAGGCTAGAGGAGGATATTAAAAGTAGGGGACAAATTATGTCATCAAACAGATGTGTCATAAACACAGACATGATGGAATAAGGCACTATAAAATTTTGGGAGTTTTACTACAGTGGGGCAACTAACTCAGCAGTGGCTGTTTCACTTGTGGGTAACATGTTGCTGACAAAACCACTTCTTAACAGCCAAGACTCATTACATTCCCTTTCTCCCTTGTCTTCTTCTGCACATAGGCAGATACATGGTAAGATCATGGAAAAGAGTGGTTAAGAAAACTCTTCATGGGCCTGAAAGATGCCTCAGATGAGACTGTTGGTATAATGAATCACACAAAGTGTGTGTGTGCTACAGAGTGATGAAAGGCAGGGAGACAACTGCTGTGATAAGGTGTAAGGTGCTGCTGTAAATCTGGGACTTGGGACAGTGCAGAGCTGAGCCATCCCGCAAGCAGGACACCAATCCCACTGTCCCACTAAGCAACTCTAAGAGTTAAAAGTTGGCTGCATTTAAAAAAAAAAAGTCCAATTCAGAAGCCTTTATCCTCAGTTCTTTCTGTGTATAATCTTGTTTCAATCTGATTTATACTCCCCAAAATATTATCACAAAATGCATTTAACTAGGAAGAAGAAAGTAGAACAGTTTTCAACATTTTTCTCTCTCAGACCATTTTGTTTTCTTCTTCCTGTGGAGGTTATTATTTAGCTGTTAGTAAACACTTCTGTGACATATATATACAACAAGTGAGTGTCCTTTAATCAGTGTAAAGGAGAAATGAATATGAGCTAAACGATACATTACAAGCAGGATCCTACAAGACAGCTATCAGCAGGCTGATACAATGCACCCTAAAACTCTGTAGCTTTTCTGTGGGCAGGATGCACACAGATGTACCCAGGCTCATGCTCAGCAATACTGCTTCCCAGAAACGGCAACGGATCCATCTTCATGCAAGGAAGAGCTGGGGCAGCATCAAACATGGAGATCATGGAAACGCAGCAGCATGCCATGTTCACACACACATATTCATGATCTTTTCCAGGCCTCTTGTTTCTCAGCAGGCCTAAAAGCTGAGCTCTGGCACTACATGCCAGAAGTTAATACAGAAGATTGAGCGTTACGCAGGCAGGAGAGTAACTCGTGTCAGCCTGTCCGTTCTGTGAGCTAAATGCAGATCAAAGGGAAGAAAAAAACCCGACTTCTTTCTAGCAAAATCCCAAGTTGATTAAGGACTTTAAGGATACAAAGTATTAGAAAGGACTCCTTTTCACAATAAAGATGCAAACATAGCAAGCTCTGATAGAAGTTGCTTGCCCCAGATATTTTTTCTGCTTGCATCAGTGGCAGGAACGTCAGGGTGTCGGTGGGCTGCAGTTCCCCAAAGCCCTGCACAGGGTACACCACTGTTCTGAAGTCTGAAGCATATGGATAAAAAGTTTAAAGAACCTCAAACACACAGTGGAATTGATTTGTGATTAAAGGGAAGGATTAAATGCTGAATCTGGGGCAATCAATAGCCCGGCTAATGCTTAGTGCAAGATTGCCTGCTCCAGTCAAACCTCCTTTTCTTTGCTTTGAGACCATTGTCCTTATCAGTGGAAAGATGATCCTTTGAAGATAACGTCTGTCTTTGTTTCCACACGCACACTACTCCTCAGCACTGCTGCACTACAGCACAGAGCCTGCAATACCAGTGACAGCAGGGTGACAAACCCTCCAGGATGCTCACATCCCATTGGGAACACTCTGCTTTATCACTCAACCCTCCCCAACCCCAAAAAACCACATCCCCCTACAAGCACCAAAGGCATAAACTTACTCCTGGAAACAGGGAGTTCCACTGGCAGGGGTTTATGTTTTTTCTCCCAGAGACTGGGATGAACCTGTGCAGCATGTTTACAGAGACAAGAAATGTGGCTAGTCCCATTATTATTTTTAATTGATCAGAATCCATAATAGCAGCAATTAGCCCCCATTAAGCAATAGATCTGCATGCTTACACTTCACAGCAACAGATTTTATTTCTTCCCTTGCAATGAAGTATTTTTATTAGCCAGATGGATCATGAAATTATTACAAAAACTGGGATGTAAACTCTCTAAAGGCACCTAAAGTAATTAATACTGATTTATAAACACTCAGGATTAGGGAACAAATACTTAATTCTTCCCTAATCTCTCAGCCAGGACTGCTTTGCTTTTAACATACAGGAATATAGATTAACCAGGCTGAAGTTAACAGCATTTGAAGGACAGAGCTGGTCAGTCATGCACAGCACCATGATATACAATATGCTTCCAGCACTGATTTACTGTAACCCATGGGATTACGACAAATTCTAGAGACTGTCACTTCCCTGTTCCATTTCCAGCTTTCACCATAAACTCAGACACCAAGATTAAAGATATAGAATCTTTAAAGAGAATCAAACTGGACATTTTACAAACCTATAAACCAGTCCACTACGCTGTGATTAAGTGCCAAAACTGCCACATAGAATCATTTAGGCTGGAAAAGCCCTTTAAGATCAAATCCAACCATTAACCCAGCACTGCCAAGTCCCACTAAACTGTGTTCCTAAATGCCACGTCTACATACCTTTTTAACACCTCAGTGAATGGTGACAGCTCCACTTCCCTGGGCAGCCTGTTCCAGGGCTTGACAACCCTATGGTGAAAATTTTTTTCCTTAAGATCCAACCCAAACCTCCCGTGTCCTAACTCGAGGTCGTTTCCTCTTCTCCTTTATATCATCTACATACTATTCGTGTTGAGTTTCATAGGAACTGATTTCTATTCCCAGTCCTTCCAGTGACTTGCTTTATGACGTGGGGCAAGTCACATCTTGGTACCTCTGTGTTCCTTGTCATCATTTCCCACCTCCACTTCTCAGCAGGTAGGGCCTGAACTGCCTCTCTGACTCATTTTGAGCAAGGCCACCAAGTGCTGCTATAATACAAGCAATTAATAATAAGAGCCAACATCTGGTACTATTAACCTCCATTTCAAGCTATGTGTCAGCATAGCTTTGCATTGGGTGTTAGAAGGAAATTGGTGCAATTCTCTGAAAAGCTGCTCGATACATGTCTCAAAAACTGTCTATCTTCTCTTCTCTTAGCTAGTGCTAGCCTTCTGTTCCTGCCCATTACAGGATAGTTTGAAGAACAAAATCTCCTCTGTATAAAGGAAGGATGCACTTGCTTCAGTGCTTTTCAGTTGAAATAAAGATGCCATTGAGCAGAGAAATCTGTCTAAACCAGATTTCAGGCAAAGCACAAGAACTGACACCCTGTTGCATTATCACACATGCACAGAATGACTAGCATGATCACAAACATAGCTAAAGCCAGCTAGGCAAATCCAGCAGAAGGCAGGCTGATCAAGTCTGCTAAGTGAGGAGTTCACTAACACATTACATCCAGCTGCCAAGAACCAGGAAGGAGGAGAAGAAAAATTATAAAACCAATGGCCACATTGCACACTTCTCAGTCACTTCAACTCATCTAGGCATTGGATGGAGCAGAGAGTCTCAGAACGAAAAAAAAACCTAAATGAAATACTGTTGTCTTCTGTAGGGAGCAAGCTTGTTCTCCTGGAGTGGTGGGGCACGAGCATAATCAAGAGTTAGCACTTCATTTATCACAATCATCAGTTCAGCGATTTCAGGGGGTTTACAGAATGACCTTTGCCCACAGTACTAACTTCAAGGTCTCCTGCATCTTTTCCCTTATGAGGTCCACTTTGCCCTCAGGTGAACTGATACACATCAGAACCAATTTTCGCAGCATCTTTCCCCAAATAATCAAATCTTGCACTTATGTAGCACTTCAACTCTCAAAAACCATCTCAGCATTTTATGAACTTAACAGGATAAAACACACATTCTCTTTCCGGGTCACTTCATCCAACACTGAGGTGTGGGCAGCTCAAGGATGAAATGCTACTGCAGTTTAATAGTTCACTACAAGTTTTACAGCAGCAAGAAAATACCATCCTGTGTACCAGACACTGCCATTTGATAATTGAAACTGGGGCTTACCCATGCATAAGGGACAGGAAGGAGAAAAACAAACAAAAAAAAGTGGTCCATGACTCACTTGTTTTGTGCCTGACACCTATGATTTTTAATTAATTGCTGCCTAACTCATGTACTGGAAGAGAAAGAACAGTTGTTTGCTTTATCCTCCCTGCCAGACTTTGAACTTCATCTCTAATATATTTATCTGCTGCCATCATAGCTGCATACCATCAACTATTTACCAGCAGTGGAACTACCCTTAAACAGAGCTTATCATGAGAGCACCCTCTGGAAGGCCACCAACTCTTCCTCACCAACACCAAGCAATTTTAGCAATGCAGAAAAATGTTCTACGTATCAGAGCAGAATTTGCAGAGTATCTTCTCCTCCTCTGATCCACCACCAGTAGCAGGTGACAAACCAGCTTCTGGACAGAAGCAGGAAGCTCTCGTTTGCTCAGTAGAAGCTGGGGCATTGTTTTCAATGCAAACCAGGGTTCTCATTCTCCCAACTCACCCTCTCACTACTCTCTATGCTGTCCCTTTGGATTATTTTAACATCATTCATAAAACAGCACCCCCCATTGATTACTTCTGCTGCCTGGAACAGCCTTCTTACCTGTCAATCCTCCAGACACTTTCAAACTGTCTTCAAAAACCTCTCTCTTGTCACTTCTTAGCTGTCTTGGTTTCTTTTCTCTTCTGTGATTTTGATGAGGTCATTCAATTTAATGGAATTTTTCCCCAGAAAACTGAGTATGTGCCACCAGTTACCTTTCTCACATCAATTTTTAGACACATGAGCCAATTAATCATAGAATCATTAGGGTTGGAAGGGACCTCAAGGATCATCTAGTTCCAAGCCCCCTGCTGTGGACAGGGACACTTCACACTAGATCAGGGTGCTCAGAGCCACATCCAGCCTGGCCTTAAAAACCTCGAGGGATGAGGCTTCTACCACCTCCCTGAGCAACCTGTTCCAGTGTCTCACCACCCTCATGGTGTAAAACTTCTTCCTACATCCCATCTGAATCTATCCACTTCTAGTTTTGCTCCATTCCCCCTAGCCCTATCACTACCCGACACCCTAAAAAGTCCCTCCCCAGCTTTCCTGTAGGCCCCCCTAAGATACTGGAAGGCCACAATAAGGTCTCCTCAGAGCCTTCTCTTCTCCAGACTGAACAGCCCCAACTCTTTCAGTCTGTCCTCATAGGAGAGGTGCTCCAGCCCTCTGATCATCCTGGTGGCCCTTCTCTAGAAGATAACTTTATTTTATATGCAACTCTTTTTCATTTATGAGCTGCAAGCACTAATTCCCAACATTTCTTCCAAGAATTCATACACCTCTCTCCTGCTTTGTATAGCTGCCATTAATGCTAGTGGATGCAACATACAACCAGCGAGGACAGGTTGCTCTTGCCTGTGAAGAAAAGAGGTTTGGCAGATGTTTTAGAACAAGACAGACAATTTAACCCCAAGGCTGTTTAGCTGCCCAAGGCATGACAGAATACCCAGCAAAAGGAATACCCTAGTGCAGTTTCAGGCAATTTGGGACTAGGTGCTGAAGCTGCACTTTCTGGGAGATAGAATAAAGGTCTTCAGAGGCCACACTAGAGATACACAACAATTACATACAGCTACATTCATGCTCTGTATAAATGCCTCGAGGAATCAAAGCAAGGAGGTTAGATTCAAACCAAGAGGGTTAGATTGCTCTAAATTGGTAGAGATGAAGCAATTTCAGGACTTCAAAAGCCAATATGCCTGGGAGACCAAATGTATACTTGCATTTAAATGACTGCACAAGCCATATTGCACACAATGTATGCAGAATCCTAGTGAAAAAAGATTTCCATGTTACTCCTCATTCTCGCAGGTAAGAAAGTAAGTCCAAATGAAAGCATTACTGATTAAGTACGGGATGAAGATACAGCACCATCACTTGCATAAATATTTCCTCCAACAAATTTTAAGGCTATTTTAGGAGGCTGATCTCTCTATATCAGTGATGGAGACAGCTCAGAACCTGAATAGCAAGAACATTCAAACACAGGTTGGCTTGTGTGAAATATCTGAGGTTGACCTCAGGAATAACTCTGTGTATTGTATGACATTTTTCAGGAAGTGCATTAAGTTCCATGAGTTCCAGATCAGCTTTCCAAAGTCCCACTCTGACTGCCAGGACCATCCTGCAGTTTCACCTTCCCTGATAGGGCAGAAATTACCCATGCAGGAACATATTTTGGCATTGTTGCAAAAGGAAATGCTTGCTCAGTATTTCAAATATTCCCTATACAGGGTGTAGCATCATTTGGTTAAATACTAAGAATTTCCAAAGCTCAAAGGGGAAAAGGGCAGATGTATCACTTACTAGTCTTCTTCATCTCCCAAGCCCTCTGGAGAAGCCTGGAAATGAAGCTTATTATTCAGCCATTTGCTCTCAGATTCAGCTTGGATGTTTGACATGAAGGCCTTGTATACTTATACTTGCCTTATAAGCAATAGCCCATAAAGCTTACTGAGTAGTGAGGGAAAATTCCTGTGCAAATTCAGGGTGACCCATCTTCAGATGAGTGACTTTGTTTTAGCTAGCAATGAAGATGATGCTAACAACTCACTCCTGAAAGGACTGAAAAAACACAAACTTGTGGACTCTGCTTATTCAGCAAGGAAACATCCTGTCTATGCCTACGCCATACAGGGTAATAGTACCCAGAGCCCAGATGTGCCGGGTGCAGATCCCTGCATACAAGTCACATTGCTGCCACATCACTAGACTATGGCTAGCCCTGACTGACAGATAAAAAAGGGATGGGATAAGGGACAAGGTAGCAATGAATGCTGAAATCTGCACAAGGATGTGATCAGAGTGCTTACAACCATCAGTAGGAGTTACAGACAGAGACATCTCCCACTCTGGAGCCTTAGTGAACTCCTTTTGGGTAGCTGCTTGGTTCCAAAGAGAGTCTGTGAGAGAAGGCAGAAGGGGATGTCCATGTACTGCATCACCATGCATTTGCATCAGCATCTGCTGCAGTTACCACAAGCTGAAGTCAGGTATTTGCTGTGCACTTTTGCACTGGTCATGAACCTGATGAATGATATTTGCTGTGTTATGTTTTAATGAGGGATGCCAGGGGAAAAAAAAAAAAAAAAAACAACCAAAAACCAAACCAACCAACCAAACAACCCCACCCCCAAAAAAAGATAGAGCAGTAATAATGCCTCTTAAAATGAAAATTTGGGAAGTGTCCAAAGAGAGATATACAAATTGTATATTTTAATCACAGAATTCTGCAATAGTTTTCTATTAAACATCAATCTCTAGTCTGCCTTCATTATAAACCAGTAGCAGAAATTACTGCAATAGTCTTCCACACTAAATGTATTATACTCTTATGCTGCAATTTACCTTTCTCTACATAATGCTATTTCTCCCTATATTGAATATAAAGAATACTGCAAAGACAGCAATACAGTGATTTATTTGCAAGGGGAATGGAAAGGTTAAAGGCAAACACTATATAAACAGTTATTATTTACAGACCACAATGGGTGTGCTTTCTCCAGTGGAAATGCAGAAGACACTGTCTATTCCATAGAGAGATTTCATTTTAACTGAAGCAGAAACTGAAGCAGTCACAAATGGCATACACAGTGGAGGAACACATTCTGGGCTGCCCTTACTTATATGTGGTTACATGCAGTGATTATGTCTAGACTTGTAACCTCTCCTATTTTGTGCCTGTGTCTGGGTAGAGTGCTTTAAAGTTCAGTGCCTTGTGGAAGAAGCGCATTTTAAAAAGGAAGGTTTTATGGAACATGGTACTGCCAACCTGAGTTTAATTAGGTATTGTTTTTCAGGTGAAAGAGGCACTAGCAAAGCCTAACACCCAATTTAAGAACTTTTCAAATTCCCTAGTTAGGACAATGAGGAAGGCATACAAAAAAGGCCTAACAGCATGAGGAAGCTGCAGGAGTTCATGCATTAAAAATTTCTCAGTTTGGACCGGATTCTAACAGCCATCTACCAACCCAGGTCAGGAGCATCTGTGCACTTCACCTTCTTCAGACCTGAAGGCACACATGTGAAGTAAACCAGTTAAATCAATAACTAACCATCTAAGACTGGGATTTTCTTAGGTGTCTTCAGGTTAGTTGCCAAAATTCCACTCCAAACTATGTGGTTGAAACTTAAGGGGACGCAATGTGGAACTGCTTGCATTTGTGGAGCTATTCTTCCAAGTTTCACAAGTAGGCCTCTTCGAGTGCACCAGCTAACAGCTGTACCAAATAGGTGCAACAGAAGTATTTTCACAGCACAACCATCTCTTCTTGGTTTTGTCTTCAATTCAGAGCAACTTCAAATGATTTCTTACACTATAAAAATGCAAAATAAGCAATCTCACACAGTTTTGTTGGATAGTCCTGTTGAGATACAGGGTTTTACCAAGCTTTTTCTTGCTATTTTTCTGTGATTTAGAATGCGTTCAAGCCTGAGATAAAAACCATCATAGTTAGTCCTGATGCAATTCCATTAGCAATGAAAGGCACTAAAAGAGACAAACCTCATGAGTAATAACCCACAAATTGTCCAAAGACATCACAAGATGTAGCTATAAGTAGCAGAGTTTAGATTTGAGCTCCTTGCTTATGATGACTTAGCAACCTCCTCTGAAAACCAAGGCAAACCTGCACATGCAAAAAGGCAAAAATAGCGTCCTCCTCTGAGCATTACCATTACTGAGGTACCAGACTGCTGCCACTTGTTTTAGCAGGTGAAAGAGAAATGCAGGTTCACCAGTCTCTTTTGTAGGTACAGAACATTCATATCCAAAATTAAAGGAACACCTCTGAAAAAATCCCCAAACCCAAGCAGCTTAAAGAAAAAATAATGGGCAAATTTCATGGGGATTCTAAAGGTGGCATAGGATTGCCAGGCTCTGCTGTCCAAAAGATAAATGGGATTAGTCTGAGGAACAGAAAAGTGTCAGCCTGGTAGAGCTCCATTGTGCATTGCTGTATATGGTATGTTTGAAAGATGATCCAGTGCACACCTATGGCCACTTCTAGGCATGATGCACTTAAATACCACAAGAAACCCCGCAGCTTTTCTAAGTGACAGCACCAGCCACACAGTACTTGGTGGCCTGGGCAGAAACCCTCTTTTTCCTCATGTTGTCTACAGGACACTCAGCTGTTTGTGCTGTTCACAGCCCCTCCACGGTACTGGGAGCATATCAAGTACTCCAAGAAGAATTTGGTTCATTATTATTACTGGCCTAAGATCCAGGAGCTCCAGTATAAATCTGAATCCCACTGCACATACGCCAAATGCATGAGGACATAGCCCAATGCCTCAGGGACATTGCTCATGAGCTGCAGTGGTTCCCATTACAGCCAAGCTCTGCTGTGTTACACAATTCAGAGACCTGGGCATAGCTTCAAAAGCTACAAGAATAATGAACCATGACACCAGTTACTCATATCTTGCTGCTTAAGAAAGCTATCAGAAGTATTCATATATCCAATATACAGAAACGGCCACCTCCTCCACACTGGGCTAAAGCCACAGCAGCTATTTGCCTCAGCTGGACTAAACAGGAAAAGATTGGAAAGCTGCATAGAAGCAGAGGATGTGGCCAAAGAGCAGGATCCAGCTCCTGTGCATGCCAGGACCATCATTAGGTACAGTGAAGTTGGACGGATTTAAAATAGCAAGGAATAGAAAATCCAATACTGCAATTCTCTGTTCAGATCTTCAACTCTGGGCTGATCTGTGCAGTCAGAAGACTTTGATAAGAATTATGAAGAATCAGTTTGTACATTGCCAAACACATCTGTTTTTAAAGAGTGAAAATAAAGATACAGTGGCCTTCAGGACCTCCCTGTGCACTGCTGAACTGGAGATGAGGGCAACCCCAGCAAAGCATATGGGATTTCCAAGGGAAGAGAGCATTAGTTCATGGTGATGTGAGACAGTATGAAGAGTAAATGGGTCAAGAAAGTCTCCTGAGACTTTACCACACGATTCATGTCTAACAAGTCTTTTTTGTTTCCATATTCAACACCCGTACCACGCCATTAACTTGCCTGCGTTTAACTGAGCATGTCTGAAGTCTGATTCTCTCCAGCTATCATGGGTTCACCACTTGCAAAGCATAATGATGTAAATCAGCACCAAACAAAAACTAGCAAAAAACTCAAACCAACAACGAGGGGGAAAAAATTGCGGTGCAAACTGAAACAAGCACCGGGTTGAAGGCTGTGCAGAACTAGCCCTTTATTCTCCTTTCTCTTCCCTATCATTCACAGCCAAAGCTATCAGTTAAACCTCACACATGCCTCTCCTTCAAACCATGCAATTTCCTTGTATGTATGGGTTTTAGTTGGAAAGCAGACATCTAGAAGTGCCACATCAAACAAATTCACCAGCAGCCAGCGATGTTCTGGTGCTGCCTCTTGCTGAGAGCTTTCAGCTATCCAAAGTTTAAATTAACTTTCTGAGAGGGCACAAAAGCCAGACCTTGGGTAATTACATACTCATTTTGCCCTTAGGCTCAGTATTTATTTATTTTAGGACATCTAACAGCTCTCTTGGGCTTGTTCTACAATTCAGGAAAAATGATTACTTAGTCTCCAAACCTACTAATTCTATTCCTCTGTAAATTTCATACCTGGAGCTATGCAGGGTGATTAAAAAAGGCAGAGTTTATCAAACTTTCTGAAAGCTTGATTTGCTTCATGGCTCATCTGTCTTCATAAAATCCAGTGAAGACTGAAACAGTGGGTAAAATTTCATGATCAGCACTTAAATAAGAAAGAGAATGTGTGTGCAACCACTTAACTGTATCGATTTGGATTTTTATCTTGTTTTCTTTTCTTAGTAATTGGTAAGGGTTATTTGTTTTGCCCTTTTTTTAAAAAAACCACCTTATGAGGCTATTAATAATAACTCATAGCTAACTTTACATTGAATGTTTTTGCAACTCTCAAAGGGGATACAATCTACAGTTTGAAACCTTCCTGGCCTTAAAATCCATGAGCTTTTAGACTAATGGCTCAACTTACACACACAAGTCATTCCCTTGAAATCCTCACCAGCTTGTCTTTTCTGGGTGTTAGAGCTTCCCTCATCATCAGAAGGACCTCCTACCCTACACACCTTATACAACTATCACCATGAGAGAGGTCCATGTGTAAAAGTAGATGTTTTCCCACCAAGGTGCTGCCCTGGATGTCCATTTAAAAAACATTCTAGTGGATACATCAACATACAGAAACGTGTAGTTTTCTGCTTGCTTAACAAAGCGTATTTTGTAAAGTCCTGCTTCAACAGCTGGAACCAGCTCAATGACAAGGCTACACTAAGGGGATATCCCATTAAGCTACATGACAAATTGAGTATTTGTGTTGATACAAGAGCTGCTTTTCTCACGCTCTAGGAAAATGTGGTATATTATCTCTTTGTCTGCAATTTGAGGGTAACTGAAATGAGGATTATGTGGGGCTGACAAGGACCTTTGTCTTCCTCCCTTCTCTACAGGATGCACGTGCAGTTTTTACCACCGTTCCCAACACAACACTTCACTGCAGATGGAAGGCAGCAAGCCTTGTACAAAGCCACCTTTCTGAGAGGACTAGAGAGATGTAATTTGTCTTTAGTTCAGGTCACCAGAAGGCTGGCAGCCAAGCTTCAGACTGCAGCTTTAATGTGTGCCATGCACAATACAGTATCACTATGAAATACAATCCTGCAGCCCAGCAGCCTTTCCTTGTGACCTACCAGCCTGACTCCTCTCCTGTCCTCACACCAATGATGCAAAGCGACCAGAGACACCAGAGCTACATGGCAGGTTTGCAAGGAATTTGCCTACTTGCTTACACTACCGCCCAGCTCACTGCAACCTCTCCATCACTTTGCTATGCTGTAGGCTTGCTGAAGGCCATCGTTGCAATGTGTTTCTCTCAAAGCTACTTCATCAGAGAACAGTTAGGAAGTGTCCTTGCTGTTTGGCCAAGCCATACATAAAGGAGGTGTTCAACACAAAACCACCACAGTTCCCTGCGCCAGCAGAAGCAGAACAGGCCAAAGCAAAACAAGCTCTCACAATGTCTTGACTGCTTCCACTCTAGAAAAGGATTCACTACCAAATTCCTCAGACTCTGTCATTGCCCTTACCCTGGCCAGCAACAAAACCTAGATTCTGACAGTATTGCCAGTAAAAAAGCATTGTATCTATTTGCACTAAGGACTAAAAAAACCAGATTTCTTGCTGAAGAACAAATCATGTAATAGCTGGTTATCACTCAACACAAACCAGCATCACCAAAACTGTACAATGTCCTGTTATTTAAACTTCTAGCATGTCAGTTTGTAGCACAGGTTTTATCCATCCAAGTTCTTCATAGCACCCCTGAACACTTTGGCCTGGCTGGCCAAGACAGCCACTTCTATGTGTCCAGCTTGGAAACAGCTGGGTTCAGCCAGCAAACCTTCCTTCTCTTGTGTAGGGTGACATGGCCAGCAAGAACCATGCCACTGTTGTGAGAGAAAGCAAGATTAAAACCAATCCTAAAGCTGCACTGGAGCAAGAAGAGAGATGTCATGTCACATCATAACAAGTCAAGTATATTTAACAGCTATAGACTCATTTTATTCTTAGCCTAGTTGAATCAATCACTTATCTCTGACCATCTTGTGTCACTTGTTTTTATCTGTAGAAACTCATAAAGCTTGAAAATCTTGCAATGACTGAAACCATATTAATGAACAGGAAATTAGGAAACATAATTCTGAGTAATGAGCTATCAAAGCAACCCTGAGCAAATCATTCCACTTCATAGCAACTTGATTTCCCCAACCACAAAACTGGATAGAAAATACTTTGCTGTTACTTTCTTTGAACAGCTTCCTGAAGTTTCTTAGGATGTGCTTTGCAGATGGAAAAGTTGATGAAGAGATATATATATACATGTATATGCACATATAAAATGTTCATATGTCCCAATGTGCTGAGCTTTCAACATGGCAAAGAAGCAATGGCAACGATCGATAGAAGAACATAATTTAACTCCTGATGGTAGCTTTGCAAATGTAACAAAGAGAGTTCCTTCCTTGCACAGGTGCAATTAGATCCCCTAGCATGCCTAGGTAAGAGATGCAGACCAATTCTTCCTTATTGCTGGTCACTAGCAACCTTTGTTTGTTTTAGGACATGAAGGAATAGGAATAAATAAATACCTTACCAAGGCAGAAGGCAGCAGCTATTTTTGTGACCTGTGGGAACAGAGGTCCTAGGAAGTCTGCAAAACATCACACAAATGTCTTCAGATAAAATTGTTAGCTCTGGATGGTACACATTTCCTAAATACTTAATACTAAAATTACCTCCCAGAAGAGTTTCTCCATGTTTTGCTAAATTACTTAAAGATAGGCAGCCCAGATCCACACAAGAAGCTCCAGCAAGTAAATTCTTAATCAATTCAATTGCTTATTGATGGTATTTTGAAAGTTACATGTGTGGTGACTGTTGAGGGCCAGAGAGTAAAAACAGTTATCAGCAAGAGGCGAGTCTTTACCATGTTTTCAAGGGGTGCCTGGTGGACCAAGCCACCAGCCTGCCACAGCTGTATCAGTCAGGAGAGCCACTGAGAGGGATGTTTCTCACTCAGGTCCATAAGGACAGATCTGAAAGATGAGTGCATTCCCATATGAGGGAATCATAGAACTCTTTTGGTTGGTTCAACAAGACAAAGTGCAAGGTCCTGCATCTGGATCAAGGCAATCCCAAGCACAAATACAGGCTGGGCAAGGACTGGCTGGAAAGCAGCCCTGAGGAGAGGGACTTGGGGGTGCTGGTGGATGAGAAGCTCAGCATGAGCCAGATATGTGCACTTGCAGCCCAGAAAGCCAACCAGATCCTGGGCTGCATCAAGAGAAGTGTGGCCAGCAGGTCAAGGGAGGTGATTCTCCCCCTCTACTCAACTCTGGTGAGACCCCACCTGGAGTACTGCATCCAGTTCTGGAGCCCCTGTTACAAGAGGGATATGGACATGCTGGAACGTGTCCAGAGAAGGGCCACCAGGATGATCAGAGGGCTGGAGCACCTCTCCTATGAGGACAGACTGAAAGAGTTAGGGCTGTTCAGTCTGGAGAAGAGAAGGCTCCAAGGTGACCTTATTGTGGCCTTTCAATATCTGAAGGGGGCTACAAGAAAGCTGGGGAGGGACTTTTTAGGATATCAGGTAGTGATAGGACTAGGGGGAATGGAATAAAGCTGGAAGTGGGGAGATTCAGGCTGAACGTGAGGAAAAAGTTCTTCCCCATGAGAGTGGTGAGAGCCTGGAATGGGTTGTCCAGGGAGGTGGTTGGGGCCCCATCCCTGGAGGTGTTTAAGGCCAGGCTGGATGAGGCTCTGGCCAGCCTGATCTGGTGTGAGGTGTCCCTGCCCATGGCAAGGGGGTTGGAACTAGATGATCCTTGTGGTCCCTTCCAACCCTGACTGATTCTAAGAGACCTTTAAGATCGAGTTCACTTGTTAACCCAGCACTGTCAGGTCATCACCAACCCATATCTCTAAGCATCTCTCACCAACCCATATCTCTAAGCACCACAACTACACATCTTTTAAATGTCTCCAGGTATGGGGACTCCACCACTTCCCTGGGCAGCCTGATCCAGGGCTTGACAATCCTTTCAGTGAAGACATTTTTCTAATATCCACCCTAAAACTCCTCTGGTACAACTCAAGCCCATTTCCTCTTGTCCTATCACTTGTTACTTGTGAGAAGAGAATGACTGCCATTTTGCTCCAACTTCCTTTCAGTTGTACAGAGCAAGAAAGTCTCCCCTGATCTTCCTCTCCTCCAGACTGAAGAACCCCAGTTCCCTCAGCCACTCATAACAGACATGAGCTCTAGGCCCTTCACCAGCTTCACTGCCTTTATTTGGACATGCCCCAGCACCTCACTGTTCTTCTTGAAACGAGGTGTGGCCTCACCAATGTGCAGTACAGAGGGATGATTGCTTCCCTAACTCCCACTGGCCGCACTATTTTTGATACAGGCCAGGATGCTGTTGACCTTCTTGGCCACCCAAGCACACTGCTGTTCACATTCAGCTGGCTGTCAACCATCATCCTCAGATCCTTTTCCACTGGGCAGCTTTCCAGCCATTCTGACCCCAAGCTTGGAGTGTTCACAGGGTTACTGTGACCCAAGTGCAAGACTCAGCACTTGGCCTTTCAAACCTCACACAAATGACCGCAGCCCACTGATCCAACCTATCCAGACACCTCTACAGAGTCTCCCTACCCTCAGGCAGATTGACACATCTGCTCAACTTAGTGTTATCTACAAACTTACTGAGGGTACACTTGATGCCCTCATCCAGATTGTTGATCAAAATCTTTAAGAGAACAGGCTCCAATATTGAGCCCTGGAAGATGTTTTCAGACAGGCCAGAAAATTGGAACTGCTAATAGAAATCAACAAGTTTAGACTTAAAAATGAAAAAAGCAATACTTCAGGATTGCTTTATAATGTGGACATAAACCAGATGATAACTATTTAAAATACTTCATAAAAGTACTGAAACTAAGCATCTCCTAGAGGCAGAGCCCTGACAAATCACCCAGCCACCTACATGCATTTATGGTTGTGGCTGTCCAGGGATCACTTAGAACTAAATTAGCAATGGAAGTCATTAGACAAAGAATAATTCCAAAGAACTGGAGTCTCAATAGCAGAAAGTGAATGAAGAAGTCATATGGGCAGGCAGTGGGGCAAAATGACAGCGTACCAGACAGATTACTTCCTCAATGAAAGAAACATGAATTGTGAATGCATCAGGCAGGCAGCATGTGGCAAAAGTGCCCTGAAGAGACTATGGTTATTTCTCCCTTTAGGCAACAGAGGGTCATTTAAGATTTTCCATTTAAGCAGGAAGACACGTGATGTGGTCCCTTAAAAACCATGAACACAGACTTCCCTGAGCCTGAGAATGGTTTCTACCAGGTGTAATAGGACTGCCTCAGCCCCATCAGGCTGTGGGTAGCCAGTGCCTGCCCTGCGGCACCCGTCATACAGAAATAGCTGAGCTTTTCTGCAACAAATTTATCTCTTAGAAGAAATGAAATTCAAGGAGACTTGAAACTGGAGTACATGAACTACATCGCTATTTCCTGTGCCCTGTTTGACAAAATGGGATCTGGTATTTTAGATGCACAGACCTCTTCATCTACTTGCTCTATGACAGGATGAAAGAATTTGGATAGGAAATCATGTGCTATGTTTCTCCAGCCTGATGCAGTACAGAAAAGGTACTTGAAATTCCCTTAATACACTACCTGCTCTTCATTTCACAGTCCCTAAAGAGAAAGCCAAAAAAGGCTGTTAAACCCTTAAGCACCTGAAGCCACAGATCTCTCAAGTCTGGGAGAGCATTTAGGGGCAAATGATCACAGTATTCTCACCCTTCACTCTTCCTCAAACACCCAGCTTCAGCCTGATTTTCAGCCTGCTCTGCCTACAACAGGACAGGTGTGTGCCACATTGCCAAGCAGCACCAGAAGAAAGTGACCAGCAGCACTAATATGGCTCTCCCCAGCATAAAGAGAAAATCCTGGTGATGGCTCCATCCCATTCAGGAGAGACACAGCTGTGCAGCTGCCAGTGCTGGGAACCACAAAGGCTTGATCAAATGGAGGCCCTTACCGGCAGATATGTACCAAACTGCAATAGCTTTTTTTTCTTTCTTTTTATCTTTTTTTTAAAATACAATTTTTTTCTCTGTCACTGATGAGTAGGGCAGAGGAAATGCACCCTGGATGCACACACATACCCAAACCACAGACAGTTTGCTCTGGTGAAAGCTCAGCCCTAATAACAACCAGATCTCTGTTGCCAGAAGCCTCTGGTCTGTGTTTCTCAGCACTGTGATAGTGACAATCTTCCATCACAGCCAGAATCCAGTTAGGTGTACACTGCCAGAGCAGGCATGGGTGCAGCCCTGCCTACACACAAATGTATACAAATCTACAGACCTCCCCCAAGCCACAGACCCAAATGCATGAACTACCTTGCTCCTGCACACACCTAGACACCATATCCAACAGTGTGGTTTGTAAAGATCCATTTTCATTTGGTCAGAATTTCACACTACTTCCCTTTTCATGGCCTCCTACTAATCAATTCCCCTTCCACAAGCATGAAATCACACCCCATCTCTTCCCACTGCCCATCTTCACCAGAGACAGAAGCCCTAAGCACATGCAGATATTGCACACATGATCCCTCTCAGGAGCTGAGACACCAGCACATTCCCTGCACCTGACTGAGCAAAGCCATGACACCAGCCCCACGAGGCCAGGCTCTGTTGCAGGTGAGACACTCAGGCAGCCCACGCGGAATTCAGCACTGACCACACAGAAAAGCGGGGCTTTACATGTTTGTGTAAAGCCATGTATGTGCTTGTTAATAGCATCTGGAGTTCCTCGTGTACTGCTGACACGATGCTTCCCCAGCAGAGTCAGACACTCATGGTTCCTGTTGGTTTGCAGGTTCCAGTAGGTGCCTTGTGTCTCTCTGGCAGTGGGCACAGGGCTGGGACTGCAGAGAAGCATGGCTCCGGATTTTCTACATACAGGTCACACAGAGACTTGTATTTAACTGACACACACAGTCGCAGCCTTGGTTTTAAGGAACAGGCAGGTTTTCAAAGGGCAGAATGAGGTAAGGTCGCTCAGCAGGCTGTGCTAGGTCCAAGTGAACAAAGATAGGTATCTGTTGGACTAGTATTGCAGAAGCACTCATTCCCAGCCTGATAGTTTCCAGTGAAGTCAAGAGGAGCTTCAATGCAAACCATTCAGTCAACGCAGGTGATTTTATAAATCCTTCTCTTAAAATCCTTTGCATGCTGGCAGCTGCTGTGTGGCTAACTGAGAAGCCCTGAGGCTTCAGTCCAGTTGCTTTTCCCCATTTGTTCTGAGCATTGAAGCTCCCCACCTAGTCTGAGCCTTGGCTGCTGATGGAAATGTGTCTGTAAGAGGATGCAACAGAAATGCAAAGACTGAGGTTATGCTCTGCTCAGAGTTACAAGGGACGTTGTAAAGCCCTGGCTGCACTGCCTCTGTTGCAGAGAGATTTCTGGCTCCAGAAACACAGTGCATATCCTTTCCTCATGACTAAATTGAATAAAACTCAGAACCCTGACCTCTGTGTGTGCTAAGTCAGATTTTCACCTTGCCAATCGTGATGAAAGGTCTTCACAGACTGTCCCTGCACACCCGTCTTGGGACCTTACCAAATGCTGCAGAACTACCACTGAAAAGTGAGGAAACCCAGACAGACTGCTGGTTTGGGAAGCCCTGTAAGCTATGATCTGGACACGAAGGAAGCGACTCTAATTTGTCTAGACTCCTTTGCAAGAGGCTGGTGTTTATCTAAACAAGGTGAAAGCAGAGGCTACAGTGGTAGGAGAAAGCCTTAAGAACTTCAATATAGGTTAGGAGCAAGGGTCAGGTTGCATCTTGGAAGCCCTTTTCAATAGGTACCATTAACTCCCAGAATGGACAAGGTAGAGATCTTTCCTTTATTCATTACAGATAAGCCCTCTCATGTAGCAAATGCCAGATATCCTTCCTGATGGTCAGCTAAATGCAAGAGAAAGCAAAACCATGCAGAGGCACCTCATTCTCCAATATGGTGTGAGTTAGAATCAAAGATCTTTATAGGCTAAGGGCCAGACTTTCAAAAGTGCTCCCATAAGGATCTAAACAAGTGGTTAGATCCTCAAAGAGCTCAGCTCTAATTCAGGCACATAAATGAAGTGGACAGATTAAAACAAAACAAAGCAAAACCCACACTGAGACAACAGCAGCTGTCTGCATCCACAAGCAGCTGAGAATGACAGCTGAGAAACAAACGTGGGCCACTGGGGAAAGCTTCAGCAATGGAGCTTCGATCAGAGCTGCCCACTGTCATTGCTCCCATTTCTGTAGCCTTATCCAGCAAAGCTGCTGGGAGAGTCCCATTCCTCCTGCGAGGTGTCGGGTGCCAAGTGCTTTGCAAAATCCCGCCACACAAACCAAGTGGGAAGGTGACAGCATGGGCAAAACATCAGAAAACATTCTATGCCATCAGGGGATGATGCAGACTCAACGATAAAGAAGCGGCCTTAAAAAGCATCCCCTCTTTCAGTAGAAAGGATAAAGGGTCCCATGGGATTTGGTAACTCAAACATTTAAGTTAATGCAAACAAACACTCCAGCTCTTGCAGATGTCTGCAAAGGACTGTCAAGCAGCTGTGGAAAAGGAAGAGGAGGAAATTGCCCATAAGAAAATGCTTAATTCAGACCAAAAAGGCAGGACTGAGAGAGCTTGGCAGATCTTCTAAGGGTAAGCTACAAACCCCACTTATTGAAAGTCTGGATACTAGGAAACTCAATCTGATAGAGTTAAAAAAACACAAATTTGGCCTGCCAGAGCCCCGAGACAGCCAAGTTCAGCCCAGATGCTGCTGTTCACAGCTACAGCAGCACCTCTGAGCTGTGAACTCCTAGAGAAACGGCTTTCCCAGCACATCAGGGACCTCTGAGCAATGCCAGATAACTATAAATCACTAATTAAAAAAAAAAAAAGTAAAAATCATATTTAAGGTAATTATGTATTGGGGGAAAAATCCTCTTTATTAATTTACAATATAACATCGTTGGAAAAAGTGAACATAAGACATTTTAAAATTATTTGATCAAGTCAGCAGAAGGTGGTGGTGGATTTGAGTTGTTTTTGTCTTCTACCAGCCCCTTCCACTACCAAGTCAGAGTTGGATGCAGAAGTGAGAAAATTTATTTTTAAGGAGACGCCCAAGTTTTCTAGTAGCAGTTTCAATGGCTGGTTTCCTTCTGTAGTGCTATGCTTGGCCTTGTCCTCCTCTCCAAGCTATTTCTATCAGTTCTCATTACTAGTTAGCTTCAGGACCTGCAACTAGTTAGTTGGCTGCTTCTGAGAGACAAAAGTTTGGAAACAGCTGACTATGTCACTAATGTTTGCAGACTCCAAGAATCTTTAATTTTCTTACTCTCACCAGACTCCCACAGTGCTGAGGATCCACTGCAGGTGGCCTGTCCTGACCTGAATGGGATAACTTGTGCTGGCAAGTTTCCTGGGGGGATTGCAGCAAGAAGCTGAAAGAATGGAAGCACTGGGACAGCTCCAGGGTACTCAGGGATACTATCTGATGAGCATGATGAGGGGTTGTCAGCACACTGCACTCCAAGAAGAGACCATGGTGGCAGGTGCTATTTGCAAATAGCAGGAGCAGAACCACTGCTGCACACGACAAGTGATAAAACCTCACTTAGTTTGTACCAACATACACTTCAGTCCCTTGGAGTGGCAGAGATGGGGTGTTACAGGAACTGTAAAGTTGCTGCCTCACAAAGAAAAACAAAAAGCCTGGACAGCTCTTTCTTACAATTTCTTCTTTCCTAACATGTACTGGGACACCAGCAATGCTTTTGATCTCACCTGCCCTCTCCTCATTATTGGCTTTTGAAGTATTCCTGGCTAGTGGCATTTGAAGACACATGGAGGTGGTTCAGCAGGCCTTCACACATCAGCCTTCATGAGATAGTAGAGGACTGGTTTGCAGGACCCAGCTGTCCTTTCCCACTCCACATGCCTATGAGCTAACCTGCCAGACTGTTAGTCCTTTGTGCTGAAGAAGGAATGAATTCAGCTAACTCAATTATCAGCACAGGATCAACTACATTAGTGTAAGAAACAGAAATTCAGGAGAGGTGCGACCGCACGGGTAGTTAGTTTCTTGTTGCAGGATTAAAGTCACCAGGACATCCCACTGCTATTCCTTTTTCCACATGGATTTTACAGAACTTTTTTGAGCTGCAATCATGTTTCTTCACCAAATAGCATCCTTTCTTGTTTCCTCAAACTTAAAAGTCTGCTCTATACAGAGTCCTGAAAATAAGAAATAGGCCCTGAATGTCTATCACTTGAGAGGTTAGCTTAGATTGTTTTTAATAGTTTGTGGTACTCATAGCTGGTTTTAAACTGACAAGGGAAAGTGATAAAAAAAAATAAATCTGTGTTTCTGAGCTCACATCAAAGACAAGCTTTGAAGAATGAGTAAAGAAAGCTGTCAAAAAAGGAAGGCTTTACCCAGTAGCCTAACAAAACAAGCTTCAAAAAACTCCAAAAAATAGCATCCCAAAACAAATTAAGCAGATAGGAAAAATGGAGAGTAAATATTTAAAAGGATCTGCACCTTCCAAGAGAAAGACAAAAAAAAAAAAAAAAAAAAGAGAGAGAGAAAAGGAAAAAAAAAGGCAGCATCACACAAGAGATATTTTTGCTGTAGAAAGAAAGGACAGCCACCATAGAATTTGGAAGTACTTACAGTTCTTTTCTGCACTACTGACTACGCTAAAGTCATCAGCCTGAGATTGGCTCTCCATTACACTGCACAGAGCCTTGAGATTATTCACTCTCTGACACGAATTTCTCTTACAAGGCTTCTTTAAACTTCCCTTTGTATCCTCAGCTTTTTAACTGCCATCACAAACCTTCAAGGTTTAACCCTGGGAGACAAAGCAGCAGTCTCCTGATGCAAAGATTAATGTCACTCCACAAAGAAGTGCAGACCCATGAATCATCCCCAGGCCTTTCACTGCCAGAGCCTTTTGGCCACAGCAGTTTGCACGGCAGGTACACGCACACCCCCAGCGCCGGAGCAGGGCCGACTGCAGGTGAAGGGCGGCAGCCGGCAGTTCTGCCTTGCTTGGTTGCTTCCCTCTGGATCTGCAGTGCACAGTGATAGCAGTTTCTAGAGCTGCTTCTCCTCCTCCATGCTGAGCTATCCCAGAGCAGATGGTGCTTATACCTGTAGCAGTGCTTAGCAATACCAGAAATGCTTTCTGACACATACTTCCCCTAAATTGTTTTTGCCATTTCCTAAACTAGAACTCATCCTCATGGATCAGTAGCTCCTCAATCACCAGGGCTCGAAATGAGCCTATCATCCAATTCAGGCAAGTGCTGCTCAGTGTGGAAGCAAAAAGAGGTTTTGGCAGCATCCATTCCTGTTGCCACACAGGATCTCCCAGATCCTCAAGTCACTCCAAACACTTCAGATTCCTTTCTAAACAACTATCTGATACTGACCCCTTTCCCGGGCAAATCCAAGGGAAAAGAAAGTGTAATCACTTCCCCAGACCTTGAATTGCCTTTTGAATACAACTCTCTCTTAGTATTTGGGCTTATTAATACCAGCCCTTTTAGACCAGATGATCCAAGTGAAGAACAGCCAGGCAAGCTCAAGCAGTCTGACAGTTTAAAACAGACAAAAGAAAGTGCTTCTTTACATAGTGGGAGGTGAACTTAAGGAGCTTGCTTCCATGGGAGTTTATGGAAGCAGACCTTATCCAGGATGTTTGAAAAGAGATCAGATAGATTCACGAACAAAAGGTCTGCAAAGGACTGGACAGGGACGTAACCTCTTCACAAACCATGGGTGCGAAAGCCACTCTGTTCCTAAATATCATCTTCTGCTAAAACTATCAGACACATCTTGCAGGGCTAGACAGACCATGAGGTAACCCAATCAGACATTACTTATGTTCTTACAAGGCAACTGCAGGGCACCAAAGCCCCTGACACACCACTCCTAGGCCTGGCTGTGAGAGTGAGAACCACATGCCCTGTGAAGGCAAACCAGTCAACACATACAGGTACAAGAAACCCTCAGAAGCCCTAGAGCCCTGATTCTACACCATCATCGGATAAAATACGTAGTCTAAAGCACTCGGTGTAGGGCACTGCAGAGAAATTCTAAGTTAGAGTCATCTTCACCATGCCTCAGTTCTTTGTGCATATATTAAATTCTAAAGCCTTGTCTCAGCTTAGTGGTTACAGCCCAAGAGTGAGTCCAGGGAATCCAGGTGTACAAAGGCAGGTCATGTGGGCAGACTCACACAGAATGAGGGGAGGAAATAATCATTCAATACATGTCAATTTTTGTGCCAACTTGATGTGTTGCATGTGTGACTACTGCAGAAATCAGTGTAGGTAATTACAACCATCTGCACCCATTACTACCGTTAGTAAGTATATTCATAGTAACTGCACATTACTTAGGCATGCCACTGCACAAACATATTAAATAGCTAATTAATTAAAAGAACAGATCTTCTCTGCTTAAAAGAGCCCATCACCCTCTAATTACAAGAACACATTTTCTCCATCTGTTATATTATTTGCCCCCTCCTCAAGGTCACCAGGGAAGATGCAACTGGCCTGTAGTCTGGAGAAGGCTCTGCTGCAATGGTGAGCTTTCTGTTTGTGCATGAAGGCTTCTGGATCATGGCTGCTTCTGAAAACAGGACTTCCATGGAACAGCATAGTACTTCTGGATTACCTCAGGCGACCTTTGGATGAGACACCAACCATCTTTCCACCACTCCAAGTGCTTGTTCTCCAAGCACAGAAGCAGCTAATTGAATGGCTTTTAAGAGGACAGCACACTAGTGGCCCAAGTGCACATCCCATACAATGCCTTTTGCCATGCTGGTTCCTCCTGGGGCTCCTGTTCCTACAGCAAACTCCAGATGCAACAGCAGATTATAAATGCACAGAGGATGGCTGTGCCCCAGTGCTTCACTGACATATGGTTCAGTCAGAAGCTATGGATTTAAATTTAGGGCTAAAGCAGAAGGTTAGGTTTCAAAATTCCAAGATAAATCCTCCTGGAAGAGGCAATGAGACCAGAACTTTGTCCCTTGGGTATAGCCTTAAAGCAGATGGGAGTATGGAGTCAGCACTGTTAAGCATACCACATTGCATGTGTAGCCCTGAAACACTGTGCCCAGCTTTTCAGCTGTTCCAGGACTGCTGTAGCTACAGCCCTTTGTACCAGCTGCTGCTCCACCAGCACCAACAGAGCACTCAGGACTCTGTCTGGATATCCAAACTTTGGGTAGAAAAATTACTCCAGCTACTGGCTTATAGTGATACTTTATATCCCAGCAAAGGCCAGTGATGCTCTGCCTGGGGTTGATAGCTCCTCAGCCCTTTCAAACAAGTGTTAGTGTGATGGGGCAATAAGCTACAGGCCTAATATCTCTGGCCATTTTTCACTTGTTATGAAAAAAGGAACAAATATATCTCAAATCACTATGAAATATTTGTGAAACAACCCAAATACCTCCCTTCCTGCATGCATGAAATGCAGTGCTGAAGGAGCCACTACAATTCAATAAAGTGCAAAATTTAGCATTGTAAATGCTTACCCTACTTATGAAATAGCTCAAGCAGCTCTAGAGTAGATTTTACTTTGGTTCTCCTAAAACTAGACAGAATTCTCTATCTTTATGTACTTTAAAAAAAAAAAAGCACAAACCAACACAAAAAGCAACAAAACAACAAGTGAAACCAACTAAAATCAAACAAACCAAAACAAAATAAACCAAGAAAACTGAAAAGCACACCAAAACATGAAATAATTTCCATGTCTCCAGGTGCTGGCAGAAAGGCTGCAGCTGATGAGGCTTTGTCAAATAGCACCTGTGAAAATACTGTCCTTGGTTCACCACAGTTGTTGATCAGGTAGTCTGGTCACTTTATATTCATTAATGAAGACTTCTGATATCTCCTGCCCAACCCTCAAACTTCTATAGTCCCAAAAGCTGGTCCAGGCTCTGCACAGCAGAAAAAGGCAGAATACCATGATGTAGCTCTGGCCTGCAGCTCCTCTGAACTGCTGCAAAGGATTCAGGGCAGGATCAGGGGCTGAAACAAGTGACCACAACACAGGGCCATTTTGATAATTTCTAGATGATTCTGTTGCAGGACCACATAAACATTGCTGTACACAGAAAAGTTTTATACACAGACACAATTTCCTTACACTCTTTTCCAAGCACAGACTATTTACCATTTTGCAAAGCACAAAATTATGCTGACTAGATCCATGATTTGGCCTAGTACCTTCTGAACTTATAAAAATGCCACATGCAAATGTGGTCTGAGCACCACTGTCTTCCCCTACTCCTGTGTCTCCCTTCTCTGTGACCGGGGAGGCACAGACCCACAGCCAGACTTCTGGGAGAGCCTGCAGCCTTCAGTACTCCCTGTCTGCCCATCCCAGCCAGGAAGAACTGCCCCACAGGCAGAGTCTTCCTCTGGGCATTACTCCCTCCTTGTGCTGCTTGGCCACATTGGCCTTGCTGAATCCAAAAAAGTAATCTAAACAAAACCTGCCATCCTCAGTCCCTCAATCATATGAGAGGTAGTAAACATGCTGAGTTAAGTGCAAGGTAAGCAGTACTTTTATTTTGTTAATTAGAATTGTTCATCAAATAAAAACAAAGAAGTGATTTACTGCAGAACTGGTACAGGTAGTTGTTGCATAAGTACATTCCTGCATACTTGGCTACTTTTGCAATATTTTTTAATTAACAGTTTCTCCTCAGCTAAAGCAAATCATAGAAAATAAGGAAAGAGAAGTTTCACACAAGGACACTGCTGAATCCCTCAACTGCCAGCTATTTTTTTTTCTTCAGGGAGGATTTTAAATTAAAAGCAGATTGCCTTCATTAGTGTTACCAGAAGCCATGTAACTGCCAAAGCTGACAGAAACACAACTGTGATTTGCAAATTTGGCAACTGTCATTTTCTCTTTATACAAATGTGGGTAATGTCATTCATATTAACAGGGCTTTTGTGGGAGACACTGTGCAAAGAACAACTCCTTCCCCATGAGTGGAAATATATTTCCAGAACAGAAGCTTAGTATTCTAGGGAACCCAGGATCTTATTTAATTTGCATGAAAGTGCACTGCATTAAACTTGTGCTGAGAAAGGTCAACTAATAAGAGTGCTATGAACTGCCTTCTCCTGATGACTAAGCAGAATGCACTAGCAAGTCCATAATGAACATTTCAATACTGATCCCGGACATACAGCCATAGCCAACCTTTCTGACATGTTGCCAGACCCTCAGAAGACATTCAGCATGGTTTCTCACCAAAATCCCTATTCTCTTTACTTCTTTCTAGCTGAAAAAGCTTTTTCTGATGAAAAAGTTACATTCCTACCAAGGGCAACTGTGTTTGCAGGCTACATGGTCTGCATCAGAGTCTCAGCCTTGCTGACAAGGGAAAAAGTCTTGGTAGTATTTTTACTCTTTCAAATTCCTGTGTGAATAGCTGCAGAAGGGAGGGAGGCATGCGTGAAGCCAGCCTGCCAGGGTGCAAGAGCAGGCAGCAATGGATGAACAATCTGCTGTTCATTTTTAGAGTGACTCCACATGTCCTGCTCCCCTCCCTGGTACATTAGTCTCCTCTAACTTCTGGTGTCTAGCTTTCCACATCCTGAGGAAGAAAGCTTAACATATATAGCCAAGGTGTTTAAAAATATGCTGGTGTTACACATGACACAGTGGATGTTGGCTTCGGGGGGCAAACTGAAGAGCTGAGGTGAAAGCAAAGCGATGGCGATGATGACCCTGACCTGTGCATACTCTCTGGTGTCAGTAACACCCTCCTCAGGACCGCCACTGCCTCAGAAGTTGCCGCTGGCACATCACAGCAGGATGGCCAACACCTGCTATGTACAGCTCACTGAGTTTGCTGTGATGAAAAGGCAACAAAAATTGCAGGATGAAGAAATGAGACAAATGGGTAATCTCCAAACAATCTACATGCTCAGCAGCACGGCACTAGAGAGCAGAGCACCCCCTGAGCGAATCAAATATTTATTCCCCTGGCTGCAGCTGAAATGGGAAGGTCTGAACACACTATTAAACTCTGCAGGAAGTAGTTTAATGCAGTAAGTGTTATCAGAGTCACAAATGTATTCTGTCTGTAATAATTAGGATTGTACTACATATGATTTTATTAGATGCTGTCTTGTAATCAAGACAAAAAGAGCTGGCTACATGGTAGTCACCAGTTTAAAAATAAAGTAACAAACATGATGCAATGCAGGCATGGAACCAGCTGAAATCATGTGAACCTATATTCAGGCCTGCAAAGGTAATTGCAGTACGCCCACTGGTAACCTTCAATCTAACCCAGAGTTAAATGTTCGGTGACTCTGCACTTTTGGTTTGTACCTTCAAAAGGACCAGAGAATCCAGTTCTATCCAACTCTTCACCACAGAGTTCATTACCCACTGAACTAAACACTAAGTAATGAGTTAACGATAATTAAACTGAAAGAGGTACAGATTAAAGGAATTTATTATTCCCTGATCCGCCAAACAAATTGTTTAGATACTTGCAATCAATGAGTAATGATGAAACAAAATAAAAACCCAACACACTAAAAGAGACAACAACAGGCTCATAAAAATCTGTTCAGTAAGGCCCCTGTATCTTCGTTAGGTTGAACAGCACAACATTTTAATCAACAAAATCCCCGTCTTTATCCATCATGAAAACAGAGGCAGAATGTGGCCCTAAATTACGCCCTTACTGTTTATTATTCATGTATCATGGGACTGATGAAGATTTATTGTCCCATTGTGCTAAGTACTATATAGTGAAATACAAAGAAACAGCAAGACTTAGTACTCCAAGACTTTAAAACTTAAAGACAAATTACAAACCCAAGATATTATAATTTAAAGACAGTAACGAACAGATGGGGATTGAAGATATAAACAGATTGAGCAACTTGCCCAAGGTCACACTAGACACATGTGCCCTAGCAGAAAATTGAACTCAGATCTCTAGAGCACCAGCACAGGATTTTACACACATAGGAGAACATTGCTTCTCCTCTTTGAATTTACTAGGTGTCATATTTCATAAACTAATAAATAAGTTCAAAAAATACAAATATTACATGGCAGTACTGGGAGGATTTCTTTTTTACCTCTTCTCCTCTGAAGACCTTCATTAATGGAAGAGCTTTACCTACACATACACCCAGTTTCTCTGTGTATGGCACAACTGCAGCCTTTAGACAGAACCACAGAATAATTTGAGCTGAAAGGTCTTCTGCAGCCTTCTAGTCCAACCCTCACTCAAAGCAGGGCCAACTAGAGCAGGTGTCCCAGGGCCTTGTCCACTCCAACTCTGTATATCTTCAAGGACGGAGACGGAAATCCCACCACCTCTCTGGGCTCCTATTCCAGGAGCCTATTCACGCTGAAAAGTCTTCCCATGTACGAAATTATATTTTTCCCACTTCCAGCTTGTGTCTGCCACCTCTCACCCTGCCCTTATACAGCCAATTTTCTCTATTCCCACACACTAAGTAGTTGCAGACAGCAATGGGATCGCCTCTAGTCTTCTTTCTTCTAGACTTTACTTCTCAATGCTGAACAGAGATTTTACAGCTTCCCTTTGTACATCATGCTCTCTAGCACCCTAACCATCTTGGTGGCCTGTGCCTGACTTCCTCCAATACAGCCATAGCTTTCCTTCACAGAGTAGCCTGAAATGAGGCATCATGCTCCAAAAGCAGTTTCACAATCACTGAACAGGCACTCCTCACTTTTTCACATCTTGGGAAGCTGCTGCACATCTGAGCTCAGGCAGGGAAATACCATCCCACAGGGACAATGGCTGTGAAAGCTGCCACGGGAGCACTGTCTCTGCAGCTGGGACTGAGCCAGCAGCAGGTCCAAAAAAAGCCACATCCCCTCCTCCATCCGAAGCCAAGAATGGTCCAGTCTACGTCTCCCAGGGAATAGGCTCAAGAGCTGCTTGTAGGAATTTCCTTTCCATAGCTACCACCCCATGTATGGGCACACAAACACACATATAAATATATAAACCTCATGAGTTGCTTGCAGTTTCTTGGCAATAAACTATGACCTCTCTTCCGGCGGTACTTCTCACAACAGCAGCAGTCAGCTTGTCATAAAGTCATAGCTGTATGCTCCATCCCTTTCAAACACAAAATTGTTCTGGACACTAATGTCACCTCTACACCAACATGGAAAGCAAAGCAGTAGGGCCCTGGCTTTGGACTAGTTGAATCATTCCTACGTTTATGGATACATTTTAAAGCCATACCAATGATTCCTTATGCGCCGAGAGTGTAAAGGTGCCTGCTACATCATAGTATAGCTATAGTACCATACCCAATAGGGGACTTGCCCAGTTGCATGGCAGGTGTGTGTGTTTGTGAGGGCACATGGGCAGACAATGCTCTCATCCATCATAAACCCAGCACACACCCAGCACGTGACTGCAAAAGTTTGTATTTTGGGCACAGAACAAAACTGCCATGAGTCATAAAATCATAGAATTGGTCAGGTTGGAAAAGACTTTTAAGATCATTGAGTCCAACCATAAATCTAACACTGCCATGTCCCACAAACCCATGTCCCCAAGTGTCACATCCATACATCTCAAATACCTCCAGGGATGGTGACTCAACTACTGCCCTGGGCAGCCTGTTCAAGGACTTGACAACCCTTTCGGTGAAGAGATTTTTCCTAATATCAACCTAAACCTTCCTGGCACAACTTGAGGCCATTTCCTCTTGCTCTATTGCTTGTTACCTGGGTGAAAATACCACCCCCCACCTTGCTACAACCTCATTTCAGGTAGTTGTAGAGAATGATAGTCAAGTTGGTAAGAAGTGGCTGTTGAACATCACAGAGAGAGAAGCAGAGTCGTCCACCACCACCACATGACTGACGTTGGACATCAGTTACCCAAACAAGTCCTTTCCTATTTAAATAAAATCAAATACAACTTCCCAAGACAGAGCAAATCCAGCAGATGCTGTTCTAAATCACCTTAATGCAACACCTACGAAAAGGACAAAACCACAAACTCACCTGGGAAGACAATGTGGTATCTGCTCACTGACCTGAGGACAGTGCCTCCAAGGCAGCACTGAGGAACAAGAAGGTTTCCCTACAATTTGCTCTGTGCAGGGACTCCACTACCTGACACATTAGAGATTCCTATACGTATTTATAACACACTTATCAATTTTCCTTATCCAGACTTACATTCATTTAGGGAACATGCTTATGGCAGACGAAAGGTAAAAGGCAAACTGGAACATTACTCTGACCTCCCAGGGCACTTCCCAATCTCTCTGCACAAGCAGTTGGGACATTGCTACATCCTACCACCATCAGAGAGGATGGGGCACAGGCCCTAGGGAGCCTGTGGCTGAGTCAGTGGGACTTCTACCCACGGGTTCCCACTATTGTGCAGCCCTTCCTCAAATTCACAGCAGATGAGTCTCTAGCTATGGTTTGGCCTTAGAGAGCCTCTCTAATAAAAATACCAGCCTCCTTCTCCCTCAACATGGAAGCCTCTGTGGGACCTCCCACAAATGAAAGGGGAGCAAGAGGGGTATTATTGCAGGCCTTGTTTAGTATTCTGTCACAAAGCCAAACAGATGTTTGTAAAATCTGAACTGGTTATACAACTGGTTTAAACTCATGCAGCTGTGCACAGTGAGCAACTGCATCAGGGAAAAGACCACTGCTCTCTTTTAAGGCAACTCTTACATCTAGGAACAAGAGTCTAATAACCCAAACTTCCCATCAGTAATTCAAGCTTGCTCATGGTAATTTAGTGTTTACGGTAGAAGAAACTGCTGAAATGAGCAAAGTGGCTTTTCCAGCTTCATGGTGAAAATATGCATCCAGATGGGGACTAGGACCACATCTCCCTCCTGCCAGACCCACATGGTAATTACACTACCTGATTTCCACCATTCAGTTTATCTGGTGAGGTAACAAAAACAGACATGAGATGCTAATACAGCAGCTCCCTGCTTTGCCACTCATGCAACAGCATAAACTGAGAGCAGAGGAGACTAAAGTAGCCTCTTTCATCTGTGCTTTTAAAATGTAAAATTAATCTTAATTCTGTCAGTGCTTTTATCGTATTGTTATTTATGAACAAAATTTACAGCTAAAAGAAATTCTAAGATATTCATATTTTAGAAACACGCCTGTCTGCTCCAGCTGAAAAGCAAGAGGCTTGGGTAAAACTAGTGGAAACACTCCAACTAAATTATACAGTATAGTTTTACAATCCTATAAAATACCAATTTTTTGTAAGCCAAAACTATTTGTCACAGAGTATTTGCATTTTAGTCATAGAAAAGATTGACTGTCTGCCTAAGAACTATTGTACTGGTTCCTGAAACCACACAGTAAAACTTTTTTGTTGCTGTTTTCTTCCTTTTTTTTTCCTTTTCTTTTTTTTTTTTTTCTTTTCAGTATTTCAGAGGAATGCATGGCAATTTAAAAATTGTTTTGCTCATGTCACTAGCATCAGAATTTATAACAGCTGGGCAATTCTGTACTTTTGATTCATGGTGCACTGTATATGAAAAGGCAAGAAAAATTAAATTAGTTTTATAATCTGTGTATAGTCAACACAATTGTGATTAATGCAATTCCTAAAACTCAGAGCAAATGTGTTGTCAATAACTGTCATGGCACACCGCTCATTCAAACTGTAAGAAAGAAAAGAAAGAAAGAAGTTTGCCATATCTGAAGAATTCCAAGCAAAACAGGAATTCTGGGCATTACTGGGCAGAAGGCTTGACCCAGCTCAGAGCTCTGTCATGTACAGACAAGTATTTTAAGTTGTCTACAGTCTAAAGCTCCATTATTTTTTGCAGAACGATCTGGCAACAGAGGTAACTCGATTCCCTGGGAATCAAATGTTACTCCCAGACAGGTTTCACCTGTCAGGGATATAACATATCCTGAGCAACAAAGTGTCAGGGTATATAGACATCACAGGAGAGCGCAATCTGTCCTTCACGCAAGAGAGGGAAAAAGACATTTTCTGCTTTCATAGAGGATTCTTTATTTCTTTGTAACTTTGAGGGTAAGCATCCTAATGCAATGGCAGCTACAGCAACTTTATGCACATAAACTACAGAACATGATGGAATAACCTCCAAGCAACTGCTACAAGGGTTCTGGCAAGCTTTAGCGTCTCCCTTCTCAAGGTCTCTCCCCATCACGATGGGGGAGAATTATCCCCACAGCTGTCAGGCAGACACTGTCAATGCTTTCCTGTCTGTGGAACAAGCAAGAATGTGACTTTTTATTCCAGGGAGATTTAAAGGTGATGAGACTCTGTATGGACTTCCTCCAGGTCACCACCCAAGCAGGTGGAGTGTCGGCCCCACCAAGCTGCCCACTGAATCTCTTTTTCTTTCTCACAGCTGTGCCTGGTAGTAAGAGCTTGGAAAAGCGTTGAAGAAGAAAGCCCAATTTTGACCTGACTTACACAAGTGGAAACAAGGAGGGAATTGCTTAGGATTTTCAGAAAGACTCAATCTATGCAGAAAGTTCAGAAGAGCACATGAAAGTGTCAAGAGCCCTCCTCAGCTTTGCGGTCCTGCAACCAGAAGTAGCACATCCAACTCCTTTCTGAATTAATACTAAGGAGATGCTCTCCCACAGAAAAAGTCAAAAAGGTGAATCTACGTGTTTGCTACATGCCTTGCTGCAGCAGAGCATGCTCAGGGTTATATGGTAGGACCCCTGTGTGTATCAGAGGCAGTTAGAGCCAAGCTCTGCTGTCAAAGGCAGCAGCTACACAGCACATTAAGCATGGGGAGCTGGCTGTGCTTCTAGCAGCAGACACCTTGCCGTTGCAGCAGATACTTGGTCATGGCAGGACAGAATGCCTTGCTGAAGACTTCTCTGCAGGGCCTGTTGCTGCTTCTCTGAGCTGGAACAACACATGCATGTACCACTTTGGAAGCTGCTTGCTGCTTTCCTGCAAGCAATCTCATCTGGAGGTAGGTATGCCCTGTTACAGAAGTTGGGCAGAGCTGGCAGGGTCAACTGTATGCCAGAGCAGCAAACTATCTTGACCTTTTCCTCTCCAAATGACTATCCACCTGCTAGATGTACTTCAGTGGACAAAACATGAAACCAAATATATAGAAATAACTCACGTTCAACAGGAGCCAGGTTAGCAAACAGAAATTAAAGCTGTTTCCCCCAAGGAAGCCTGCAGATTTTCACTGAATTGAGACATCTATTTCCCTGGGTTTCCCCTGAAATTCCTAAGCATTTCCAGCTGAACACTGAAAACAAATGTAGAAGTTCTCCCTATGCCAGTGACACCTGCCAATTGCCATCCCACCCACCCTGCCCCTCACTTTCACAATCCCACAAAACAAGCACCAGGTACACCTAAGCTATGTCCAGGGATCAAAACTGCAGCACTGGCTCCAGCGGCACAGTGCTGAGACTTCTGCAGACAGCAGGGTCAGGGGTAGCGCTCAGAACAGCAGCTATGTGAGGCTGGGGTCAACCTTGTATCCTGCCTTCACTTTCTATACTGTGCCTATTGTAATCTGATGCTGCAATAAAAATAGATGATACTTTAACCTTCCCTCCCCAGTCCAATGGGCAGTGGTGGGTGCAGAGCCTGTGCTCAGCTGCTGCTGGGCAGGGGCTCCACAGCCTCTGTGTTCAGTTATTGTTGTGAACTGCAAGGAAAATAAAACCTCTGGCTCCAAATACACAGTTTAGTAGGTCCCTCCTCACCTTTGGTTAAGTCAAAGCACACTTAATTAGTGAAATTACCCAAAGGAATGTATCTATCCAGTCCCCTCAATGTGAAACAATTGTACTGAAAGCAATAGAACATTAAACCACCTGTTTCACAAACCCTGCCAAAAACCACACATCTCCTATCAAACCCCTCCAGCACATCCAGAGATTGACTGACGTGTTCTTAAACACAGCAGGGCACTTACAGGGCAAGAAAAGGAGAAACAAGGTGAGCTCTGCAGCTTCACACAGTGGTGGTGGTGGGTGTCTCCAGCTATATATGCATGCAGGTTTTTCTGAAAAGAAAATATGAGGCTTTTGCTTCACCAACAAAAGAAGCTGTTGAAATAGTTTTGTCAGACACAGCTGATAAGGATAATTACGTGGTGAGAGCTTAGTCATCCGTATCACTGTGACAGAAAGGCAGATTCTCTTAAAAATAACGTCAACACCACAAAATGCTAAAGACTAAGTATAAAGCCTCCCAGATTTCAGACCTGGCTGAGGGAAGCCCTGGGCGTGCATAGGCTCGGGCTGCTCCGGGCTGCAGCTGGCACTAACCGCTAGAGGGGGCCCATTTTTCTCCAGAGATCAATTTCCATAATTGCTTTGTACAGGCACGCCGCAGCCACAAATTAACAATGGCAAGGTGTAGATCTTAAGTTGAACAGAACTGGAGATACGCAGTTCAGGCATGGCCTTCTCTAACATTCGAACCAATATATTTGCCAGATGTAGGAAAAGGCACAAGTCCCTCAGTTCTGCCTCATCAGATACAGCACCCTAAACCAGGCAGGCTAGAGAAGCCATTCTAATTTGCCCCTAACAAATTCATTAGTGTAAACGGGTTGATATTGCATTTAGGAGTTCACCATACAGGAGCTAACCTTGAGAAATCCTGTCTGCCTCAAGTAACTACAAACCAAATGTAACAACAGCCTCAAAAAGTGCTGGAACAGTGTCCTCTTTCAGTTAAGGAATAAATATCTTTCCTTCGGAGTGGAGGAGCTCCAGATTTTATTTTTCATATCACAGATGCAGGTTTGCCCATCTTTGCATTTATGTCTCTTACGGTGCTACTGTCAGAATTTAAAACGACCTCCAATACTGGGTTTCACTGCCCTTTTCACACCCAAGAGCCTTGTCAAGTCCCATCCTCTACTTAACTAACACTCCTCCAAATGGCTCTAACACATGCACTTGACAATGTTTTCATTATGAAGCCAAATTATGCAGACTGAAATGACCACAAGATTAAAAAAGCTGTTGTGACTCCTTTCAGCTAAGGAACCAGGGAAGCATACACATGACAAGATGGGCAGCAATACGGCCTGGAGAAGTCCAGGTGGCTTTTTTAATGTACCCTCCTCTTCCTTTGCTACATTACACCTACTACCAGTGTCAACAAACTCAACTTAGTAGTAAACCAAGTCTAGGAAAGATTAATCTTGGTAATAAACCAAAGCAGAAGCCTAGCCCAAACACTGAGCAAAGGTTAAGCATATCCATGTCAAATCAAACTCTCAAGTTTTCTCCAGTACATGAGAGAACTGTCTCTGCTTGAGACACTGGGGAGCAGTTATCCATCCAACATCACTAATCATAAACCACACCATCAGGTCAGCAGAGGAAACTGGACATCCTCCACAAAGTGCAATATTTTCTGCTGTAGGCTGACATCACAAACCATGATGTGAGCCCAAGATGATCAGCCCTTAGCATAGGCACTAAGAAGTACACCTAGAGAAGGGCACCCCTCTCCATCAGTCACTAGAGTGGGGAACTTGTGATGGGGTGAAGGTGTCTGCTTACCATGGAACTGAGGCTTGCTACCTGCAGAAGACTCGAAAGGAAACAGAAGAGCTGGAAGCTCTCAAACTGTTTTCCCATTTTTGTATCTATCATAGAAAGAGAATGGGGGTCATGCAGCCAGTGAGCAGGAACACCCTCCAACACAAAGGAAAATTTTGTTTGTTAGTATATCTTACCAAAGCAAGTGTTCCAATTTTCCCAAGCCCAAGGAGCAGGGAACATTTTCCCCGTATTAGAAACTTTATTCTAAGCAGATCTTCACCTGGGACTCTGAGTGCATGTCTGTCTGTCAGGATTACTAATACGAGCAGACACTTCTTTCATGTTTGGGAGTTTTGCCATTGACTTCAAAGTAGTGAGATAGAACACCTTGTATACTCCCTAAACACACTTAATAGCAGCACCTAACACATATAAAGTGCTTAGACATGGTAAAGGCATTGTACAACATTAGCAAAAAACCAGGAACCTCTGTCTAGGTGGTTCATGAGAAATCTGGTAAGCTACGTCTATCCCTGAATCAGATGCGTATCTATTAGTCAGCTAATAACTGTATGCCTGCTTCCCTAACTGATCTGTACAGCTGTAAGCAGGGACTACCTTCTGGTGAGCTGCAGATACTTTATATTACTCATAATCCTCTTAAATCATAACAAAGAATACAGATTAGAAGGTGTAAAGCATCAATAAGTGTTCTAAACCCAACATAAACACAGCCATCTCTGCCTGAGTCAGAGCCTGCATCATGGGAGCTTACAAAAAGCCTTTTGAAGTTAAGTTCTGGAGGTAAAAGCAGTGTGTGGTTTGGCTCCTGGTGCCAGGCTGGTGTGACAGCAACACATACCAAGTAGTGCCTGAAGCGAGTTCAAAGTAGACAGGAGTAAGGTCAGCCTAGTATGGCAGCACTGCTTGAGAACAAGGCGATGGGGCCAAGAAATGAGTTCTTCCCTTTGCTTCAGGACAAGTAATGGAAAGGGAAGGAACAACAAGGTCTCCTTGGAGAGAAAGTGAAGTGCTTTTGCCTCCAAAGGGCTCCGAGTAAGACAAAAAAGTGCTTCTTGAAATATCTCTTGAACCTCTCTGACAACATCAGGAAACCTCAGCATAGGTCCAACCAAAACCACCACTGAACCATTTTCATCAGCATGTCTTAACTTAGCCAAAAGTTGCCATATGTCCATGCATATACATGGGCAGGTGTCAAGCAGGTGTGAACTGACAAGACTCCATGCAGATTACAACCCCCAAGGTCAGGAAGCTGAACTAAAGCTGTTTAAACCAGGCTTAAGTAATGATGTAGTAGTTTGACAAAATGTTGATGATAAACTGCACAATCCTGTACTTACTACAAGTGGAGATACTGAAGGAGGTTCTTAAGACTCTTCTTTTTGGAGACAACAAAAATGGAGTCAATTTCTGCCAACTGCTAAGAAGCATATTCAATATACAATGCTGTAGTTTATTAGGAACATTTCTGAGGTTAGTATTAATGTACCAATGTTTTCACTCCAGGGCAAGTACTGAAGCAACAGAAAAGGGCAGGAATATATCTGACTGAATATATCTCAGTCAGAAGATAGGCATGATAATTACCACCGAGAATCATTAAGTTCGCTAGCTGTTTTAAATAGTGGGCTAATAATACCAGCGGCAGGTTTATGTGTGGAACCTCCTTCCCTTAAGTCTTTCTCCATACTGCTTTCTGTGTGGTATTCCTCAAGTTTTTATGGCGTTTATCTATAGAGTTTCCCTCTTTAGAGTAACAGGATTTTAACTACTGTTGTTTGAGACTGTCAGGGTACACGTTCACATCAATAGACAGCAGGAAACAAAGCTCCTGGTTCCTAGAAATCTGTGCATCCTCTGTTACTTTTTGGGCCTCAACAATCTGCAGGCAATGAGATGTTTTACTGGCTGTTAACCTGCGATACGTGATACTTGTAAGCACAGCTCAGACAATCCTGAATGACTGCCCCTGTAGTACTATCCTGCAAGCGATGCTGTAGCCATCTCCACGAGTATTTGTAAACACTTGGTCTTGCAAGAACTTTCCGCTTGAAACATGACTGCTCTAATGGATTCACATTTCTAACAGTTAGATGCAGCCACTTTCTTGCTCAACTGAATTACTATTCTATTAATAGTGACATTCAAATGATTTTGAATTTCCCTGCTGCTTAGCTTTAAGGGCTGCTCATTTGATTTTGGAAATCTACTCTTGGTTGCAACTTGACAAAGAAAATACTAATTTGTTCACATTTATGAGACATGCATACTGTTCAGCCTTCTCCGTTCATGGGTCAGATAATGAACTGGTTTCCCTGGAAAACTGCACCATGAAATATTCAACACAAGGCATTCTGTAGTTTAGATGTGAACTACAAACTGCAATTTTACTGGGATGTCCCTGTAGGTTGGCTTTGGCACGTACGCTTGCATGTTTTATGCTTTGTCTGAGGGAAGAAGCTCCCACAAGTAAAGGAGAGAGCTCTAAGACACGGGTCACAAGTTGGTGTATCAAAACTTAAATGAGAGCTAAAAAAAATTCAATACCTCAGCATATTTTCACCAAGTCTTCGGGAGGAGAAAAAAAAAAAAAAAAAAAGCCCCAAACCACCCAATATAAACCAGCCCTTGAATAGCCTTTGGTATTTCAGTGGTTTTCTGCCCAAAACCAGGATGAAGGCAAGAGGACACCCTCTGATGTTGGTTGCTCACGTTTTCTCTATGTTTTACAAGCTCGACACTGGGTCAGTTTACTCCTGCTGCATTTTGAAGGAGTGACAAATACCATTTATAGGTTCGTTTCCCATCCAAAAGAAGATTAAGAAAAATCAATTATTTTGTCTCGTAACCTTAGGACAGTTTTCAGCGCCAATACCAAAACCCATTACAATCTGATTATTCTGATTTCTGAACTAAAACCCTGAAACCGTTTCAATCGTACTCAGAAAGAAGGAGACAATAAAGAAAAGCAAACCACCGCTGCACACTCGGTGCGCTCAGCCCCTCTCCCACAGCTGCATTCTCATCACCACCGTTGAATGAGACCCTTCCCAGCCCGGGCAGCGGCTATGGGGGACGGGGGTGCAAGGGGAGAGGGGATGTCCGG
The DNA here is from genome assembly GCF_027791375.1 of Indicator indicator. NCBI lineage: Eukaryota > Metazoa > Chordata > Aves > Piciformes > Indicatoridae > Indicator > Indicator indicator. The sequence continues at coordinate 13,039,913 of NC_072022.1, read as the reverse complement.
CCCTCGAGAGCATCTCTCGGGTCTGTTCGTCTCGCCACCCACGACCGAGACAAACTCCAACGGCGGGTGGCGGGCGAAACCCCCGCACCGCAGCACCCCCAAAGCCCTGCCTGGGGACGCCCCAGACCGCAGCGGTCCCCACGGGCTGCCCCGGCCCGGGGGCTCCGTACTTCGGCCCGCCTCCCCACCGCGTTCCGCGGGACCCACTCACCGGAGATCTCTGCCTGGGGCACGCCGCTGAGGCTGAAGCCCTTGGCCCCATACAGCTGCCGGACCTCGGAGCAGCTCCTCGCCTTGCTGCCGCTGTCACCGCGAGCCGGGGCGGAGGCGACACACAGCAGCCAAAATCCCCACGGGAAGAGACGCATCCTTCTCCGCTGGCCCCGCCACCTGCCGTGCGAAGGGCAAAGCCAAGGTCCCGCGGCGGACAGGCGGGCGGGATCCCCAAGGCGGTGCAGTATCGTGCCGGGCAGTGCAGAGCGGAGTGGGGCGCGGCCCCCTCCGTGCCCGCGGGCAGCCCCGGCGGGACGGCGCGCAGAGGGCGAGGGCGGCAGGCGAAGGAACGGCGGCTCTCAGACGCTGCCCGAGGCGTGCGAGGAAGGTGCCAGGGAGTTCAATCCGGACGCCGCCGCGGCTCGGGGTAGAGGGGACGTTGAAGGGGCAGAGATCCAAGTTTGGCAGGGCCGAGCAGCTTTAAAGCCCCGGAGCGTGACCGCGCAGAAGGCTTTTGTTCTTAACGCGGCTGCATCCCCAGGCAGTCCCGCCGCGGTGTTGCCGGCTGCGGCGCCGCCGGGCCGGGCGGAGCAGAGCGTGGGGCGGGGCGGGCTGCGGGGGCTGCTCCCGCGGCGTGGCCGGGCTCGGCGGGTCGGTCCGTGCGTGCGGCGGCACCACTCCACCTGCGCGCCGAGCCGGGCGGCGGGGGAGGCTCCCGAGCGAGGCAGGGCTTCCCCCGCCGGACGTGGCATCACGAAGCTCGGCGCCAATCCCGCGCAGGGCGCAGCCCCCCGCCCCGGGCCCGGCTCCGCCCCCGCCGCCACCGCCCCGCGCCCCCGCCGCCGGCCCGGCCCGGCCCCGAGGCCAGCGCGAGTGTGGAGACTGCGGGGCCAGGTGGACCGGCTGCGGTGCGGGTCAGGCGGTGAGCTCCGGCCGGACCCGAGAGCGAGGAGCATCGCCACCCCGCCTTTGCGACGGGAGGTCCCGGCGGCTACGCGGACGGCCGCTTCCCCGCCAGGTTTTAATCCGGCCTTGGAATACGGACTCAACCCATCTTTATCGGCGTCCTGGGCCGTGTCCTGAACCCGAAGACCCCCGGTTTCCTCAAATTCGGTGGGAAAATAACAACAGAGAAGACTTAAAACCCACTGAGTCAGACCGACGAGTAGAAAGCATCTGAATTGAGAGCCTGGGAAGCCAGTACGGTCCAGGCAGGGCTGAAAGTACCCCTTTCAGAGCAGATGTAGGAAGAGACACGATTTTGAACTTCTCAGCTTCGAAGTTCAGTTACTCCAGGAGCTTGCCAGCCCCTGAACCCGGTGCTCTGCAGCTCTCCCAGCCCTGTTTTAAACTGCTTCCCCCAGAACCGAGACACCTGCCATCAACGTGTATCAAGGTAATGCCGTTGTATTACTCCCTAGATGAGCTTGCAGGCTTTTGTATCGAACACGTTTCGCAACAGAGAGGGGACCCAAAGATCACTCCTCCGAGAGATCAGAGCAGTTATTCTCTACCGCAAAAAGAGAAGGATCTGCACGTCCTTCAGCTGAAGTATTCGTGTGAGCTTATACCTTGCTACCTATCCAAAACCCCCCACAGAAATGCCACCAGCACAATGGTCCCTCTCAAAAACTCAAAAAAATTTGCCACAGATTGTACCTTTTGGACTAGTCAGTCACTCAGACATGCAAAAACACGTGGGGTCATTCATCTTGCTGTTCCAAAACCACTTGTTCTCCTGAGGAATGAATAAGGGAGAGGTAAGTGACAGCAAAGTGAGAGAGAGCCCAAGGGAGGGCAAGGATGGCAGTGGTGAAGGGGAAAGTTGTTGCTTTCCTATGAAATTGCCTAATGATTTCCTATGAAATCTCACTAATTAAAGTCATCTATGAGATATGACAGAGCAGATTAAGAGGATCTAACTGCAACGACAGGGAGAATTCTGTAATGAAGATCATGACTAAGGTGACACATCATTACCACCAGAAGTTAAAACCTATGAGTCAGATACATCCTGTACACCCAAAATCTCAGTTCTTTCACAGATGGCATTGTGCCTTTTGGTCTCTTGCTGGTCTCAACTGGTGCACAGTTTAGAAACCCAGGTCTTACAGAGTCCTACTTGGTACACCTCAGCTTGGGGCTTGGGGCTTGCTCTGTGGACTTTCTGGAACATGGAAATAGGTCTTGTTCCTGGAAGTATGTGAGGGAAAAAATCTGCCATGGATGATGTAATGTCTGAGCTACCCTGTTTTCAAATGGGATCTCTTTTGTAAATGCAAGAGCACCACACACATAACAGGTTACTGAATCCATTACATGGCACAAAGCAATTTCAGCCCTTACTCCTGGGTATTCATTCTAATCTTATAGCCATAAACCTCTCCTCACCCCAGGCTTTGAACATATCACTCAGAGACCTGTGTCAGAGATCTCATCTAATTAATCGCACTACAATAACAGCAGAAAACAAGCACAACAGGAATGTGTATACATATTGACAGGACTACAGGAATACCAGGACCTTGGTTCCTCCTTCTGGAAAAATCAAAGAGAGAAAGTCAAATGCTTAGACACAGAGTTAACAACACTCTCACTTGGGTCTGCTGAGGGGAGTGAAGTCCAGGAATTCAAACTCCAGAAATTCAAACTCCAAAGAGGCAAAATACTTGATAAAGGCAGAGCATAAACCTCTTATCTGGTATGGCTGCTACAGAATGATTTGGGATGACACAGGGGACCAAAGCAGTACCTACTTTTTTCTTTCTCAAAGCCTGGGTTTGGACACTTGCTGCCACTGTACGTCGAGGGCTTGTTTCCAGCTCTGCCTGAAGTGACCTTGGGGAAGCTCTCTGCAAACTACAGCTGCACCCCAAGGCTGCAGCAGGAAGCCCTCCACAATCACACAGCTGCTGAAGAGCACTGAAATAATAACTGCTGACAGGGAAAGAACTGGGACTGAAACCCTTGGGTTTTGGCCTTGGAACCATCCCCCAAGCTATAGATCATTTCACAGACTGAAGTATTTCCCTTCTTCACATTCATCTCACTTCCCCAAGCTGGGTGACAACAGTGCCTGCAGCAGGGACTAAAGTTGTGTCATTCCTGATAAACTCCTGAGAGACCGCAGCACACATTCTGCTAATTCACATGCGTTCTGCTATTCCCATGGTGAAGCACTAGGCTACAAATGCCAGCACAGACCACGCTGTCAGCTCCCAAGCCCATTTCAGGAGCTAGAACTGAAGTACAAGCTCTTCCACAATCCTCCATGATTAAGTGACCATCATCAAGTCACTTACCTCCTAAATAAGGATAAGAGCACTTCTTATCAGACCGCCTGCCTGTGAGATGCTCACATATGATCATAATGAGCAGCATTAAGTAGGCAAATTAAAAATAAACCCAGGCTGATAAAAGCTCTTCAACAGGGCAGCTACTGCCAAGTCCATACAGGATCTCATCCTGGCAAACAAATTTTTATAAGGCATTCACTTTGCTGTTTGTGTGCACAGGCAAGATTTGGGCTAGGTATATAATAAGCAAATTGAAATAAACATCTTCAAAGTGTCATGATGAAAATATATTTTTGGCATCCGTTACAAATTTGATGTGTGCATTTGAGGACCACACCCACTTTCTGAACATTCTTGGCAGAGAATGAACGAAATATTGTCCAACAAAGGGCAGAAAGAGCTAGATCTGGGGAAAATAATAAAAAGCAGGGGAAAACACAAAGATGAGTAGACAAAATGCAGAAGAGGAAAAAAGTGCACAGCCAGCCAGCAAGATAGTCAGAGGGAGACAGAAAATCCATCCTGCTGTGGAGATCACCTCTTGACAGTCCTGACAAAAAGCACTGCCCACTAAAAAGCTGATGCAAGCATTATGAGGAAGCCAGCATGATAAAGGAGAGCCCAAATCATCTGGCATAAGTGGGGAAAGCTCCTTTAAAAGAAGTGAAGAGGGGCTTTTGTGGAACCTCGACTGTCACAGGAATATCCTGGTTCTCTAGCTCTTTCTCAAAGTTTCGCAGTGCAGAGGACATACCTCTCTTTTCCATACTGATGCAAATGAAGAATTGTACAGAGAGCAATACAATTACACCTGCCAGATCTCCAGCTGGTTCCAAAATGGACCTATGCTGAGTTACAGCAACCCGCAGTCAGACAGCAAAATCAGAGCAGGGAAACTCCTGATAACCTTATCAAATTGCACTCTATCCTTGCTACCATACAAAAGAATTCACTAGAATTCACTGGTGGTTCTACCTTTTTCACTATGCATCAAGTACAGAACTCACACAGAATGTGGAGTGCAGAGGGAAAGGAGTGTGGCAAAGCCTAAGAAGGCTACAGCTTCCTTCCTTTCAATGTCATGAAACCCTCATCACCGTTTCCTTAGCCGTTTTTATGCTACTTCTGATTCTATGGAAGCATGGAAATCTGTAATACTTGGATCAAAAATGTTTATTAAATTAGGAATATCTCAGTACTTTTCCAGACTGTTTCTTTTATTTTCTGCCTGTATCTATCTCCTACAAGCTTCATGAAAGCTCTTTCCCTGTTCCCTGCCTCCTCAACATTGGCTGGTGTTCGGTAGAAGCTGGACGTGTGTTTTGCTGAACCAAATCTAATTAAGCTATTCAGAGGATTTACTAGATTACACCTTGCTATGTACAGCTGCTTACTTCTTCACTGGATCTTTTTCATTAGAAATCCGGCAGCTCCTCCTCCCCACTGCACACATTCCCCCGTGGAGCTTTTCTGACATGCGCATGAAAAGTGTGTCTGGTTGTTTTGGTCACCAAAAATATCAGATCAGTCCCTCTGAATTGCTGAGGCATTGATGTGCTACTGACAAATCTACCCTGATCTCAGCTGACTTCGTAAGAAATGCTAAGGCTTCTTGGGATTTGTGCGTCCAGATTAATTAACCAAGAATATTGTTCAATAGATGTACAGAGTTGGGGATCCTTTCCAGGTATTGAAGGAGACAGATTCATGCCCCAGGCAAAGACGATCACAATTCTGTCTTCTGAGGAAAAGAGAAGTAAGGGTTGCACCAAGGACAAGTGCAGCAGTATATGCCAAGGCACAGCCAACCTGCTCTTCAACCCTTCAGTGGAACAGACCAGTTGCCTTTAAATGTAATGCTTAGTTACCCTGTGTGTGGCTGGTGCTCAGCAGAGGGAGATTATGAGCAACTAAATAATTTCAGAGAATCTGGGTAATGCAGGTAATTGCCACCCTTTTGCATTGAACAACCCAATTTTACATCAGTGACTTAAAGGAATGTGTTGCTTTAATGACCTCTTACATATGACTCCACCCTGGAAGACTGTACTTGTATTATATATGAGTCAGAGATTTCCCAGCTGAAAGAAGTATTAAGGGCCAAAAAGTAAATAAGTGCCATAAAGTCATTAGATAAACTGCTGCTAATTGGACCTGCCCCACATTTCATCCTTTCCGGACATGGCTTTCAACAAAGCTTTTCTCACTCTCAGCTCCCCGAAATACACGCAACAGTGAACAGAGAATATGGACATGACACTGAACCTGCTTTATGTTTGGTAAGTAGATCTTAGCTCAACAGCATGAAATGGCTCAAAATTGGCTCCAAAAGTACTAGGTTAGAGATGTGTCATTTCATGCCACTACAGTGATATATGCAAGAGATTTCTTTGTAAGAAGAGATCTCTTACTATGTAAGAGATTTTTTGCTTCCTGCAAAAATCACAATCAGACATCTTCCTCTTATCATTCAAGAGGCTATATCCAGAAGTTGGTTACTTTTGAAAGGGATTTTTTAAGTAGAAATCTTCCCTCATTCTCACTGTCATCATTCTCTGGGCATTGGCTTAAGAAAAATGCCCATATGAACACACCCTGTTCCTAGAAACACAAACTCAACAGCCTGTTCTCAAGCATTGGTCCAAGGCATGTGGAAGTGGGACAGACGTCCCAGACTGCTGCAAGAAAAAAAAGGTAGAGCCATGAAAGAAATGTGTGGCACTGCAATACAGGCATCTGGCAAAGCTAATGGAACTTCTCAGCTGACACATTATCCTCAGCTGTTGCTACATTAAACACTACAGACCAGAGCACTTAGAGGAATTAATACAATTATCTTGCATTCTGCTCAAGTGTTTATTTTTTCCCTCACATTCAGTTAGGTACAACATAACCTGTTGTTTTACAGAGACTGACTGTGAGGAAAGACTGACAACATGGTGCTGAAAAGCACCAAACACCTTCAGCTGGGAGCAGAGGCTCTGTCTATGCTCAAGAAAATACCCAGTGCTACGCTGGTGTCAGCCAGATGTGCAGGTGAACTCAGGTGAAATGCCAGCTCACTGGCAGTACATTTAACAGCAAATGTTCACCAGCCTTTCACACACAGAGCAGAACTTTGATTCTGGAAATGTGTCCTTTCCATGGCTTCTTTTCTGCATGGTTAGTGAGACAATTACTAGATGACACACATTTTGTGTTATGTGTGACAGCTTTACTTCTGATGTAACTACATGAGCTGAGTTACTACTGGAATGGATTTGGGCCAGCCTATGTTTTGCAACACAAAGACAGTGAATGAATGTGCTGTGGCTACATAACTTTAAAGATGCTCAAAGATCAAGCTTTCAGAAGATAGCATGATGCTAGTGAAGGTACACCAGTTAATCCTGAATGATGATTAAGCACCCTTATAATCCAGCATCCTCATGTAGTGTTACTGCCTCTCTGGGTACAGTTTGTTTGGTCAGGACCACATAAACATCCTGTGCTGGATTTTTCAGACCACACAAACCCATCTTCTTAAGGTTTAAAATAGAGCTTGTAATCAGATTTCATCTCCTCAACCTGCTAGAAACCAGAGAGCATGAATACAAGGAGATGCAGAGACATTGGGTGTTAGAAGTGATGGAACCCTCCAGGAGACTTAACTCTTTCTTAGAGGGTTTTCTCTTTGTTGGCTGGTTTGTTTTTACTTTTGAGCATAGCCTGGAAAATAAATTGTTTGCAATAGCTATGGATTTTTACATGATGTATATAGTTTTGCCTTAGGCAGGACTTTTATTCTGTGGCTAAGGGAGCAAAGCTTAGTTCTTTTGCCTCTTGTAGCAGATGCCAGGGACATTGCTTTTTTAAAGCATTTGAAATAGAAGTTGGTGGACTGGGGGACCCTGAATCACACTTTCAAATATTCCTTGCTGCCTTACAAAAGCTAAGCAGTTAGGTGCAATGACTCACTCACACTGACATTTTGGGGAGAGAATGATGTCCTTTATAATAACATTGATATTCCTCCATTGATGTCTCAACACTGGCTAATTTAGAAAAGAAACATGTAGTGCAAGGTTGAAAGGTCACAGGCCAGCCAAAGAACTCATGAGATCATGGGACCATGAAAGAAGCTCCAGCTTTAAAATAAAATAGCCTTTTTCCTTTTTGTTTATTTCTTTCTTTTTTTTTTTTTTTTTTTTTTTTAAGGAACAGACAAACTTTTCTGAAAGGCCAGGAATTTAACCTGAACTCTTCTTTCACATACTGTATAAATAAAAACTACACTGCAGAACTACTTGGAGGGGTTCAGTAGAGTTTATCTCCAGAGGTCACTTTAATCTGTATTGAGTGGAAAAAGAGAGGGAGAGGGAAGGACCCACATTTACTTTTAGAAAGCTGCCAGACCACTTTAAGCTCTGATGTTACCACTGTCAAGCCAACACTCTTCCTAGATTATTCTTCCCAGAGTCTGCAATGCCTCTGCAGTCTGAGTGTGAAATTAAATTATAAAATATTGGATTATTTGTGGCTGTTGTGTTCTGCTCTATCCACACTGTTCTCCTGATTTTTTCCATCAGAGCTAAAAGAAAAGATTTAAAAAAAAAAAAAAAAGAGCTCAACAGATCTTAATGCAGACTCAGTTTTGCGACTAAAATGAAGGCCAGATTTTCTGACTTTGAGTCGTTTCAGTGACTGCTAACCCACAAAGTACTTTTATTTTTTTCTCCAAAAGAGGACTCTATTAGTTCCTTCCCAGTATCAGGTGTATATGAAAGTAATTACAGACTGATGGAGACTATCCTTCAGACTCCAAATGAAACAGAGCATCTGAACCTGAAAATGTTGATGTTGGATTTAGAAATGGATTGGCAAAACCACAAGAGGCCTAGTGTGCTGTGTTCCCTCTTCCCTCCAGTGCAGCAGCAGCTAACAAATATTATTTGTTGATGCGATATATATAATATAAACCATATAACTTTAGTATGAGAATTTGTAATTAAACCAAAGCAATTAGGCACAGAGTGCCTTCATAACTATAACTGTCCAAACTGAAAAAGACAAAGTGGTTTCCTAATGGAACCTGCAATTGATAAGAGGTGAAATTATTTTTCATAGCTCACGTCTTCAGAATTTAAGAAGATAAAGACTAGCTCCTACGATGAAGAAATGGACTTTAGCCTTGCTGTCCTCCCAGATTTTCCTGATAAAAGACTTCATTTCTATGCTTTCTCGGGTCTTGTTTTTGTAATGTTAACACAGTTTATAAACCCTAAGGTCACCAAACATAAGACATGCATTTGCTAAACCTAACAAGAACTTGTGCTGGGTACCAGTGTATCTACAGAGCTCTTTGCTTAGGAGACTGATGCAGCGCCCAGGAAGAGAGTGAGCTAGTTGCAATCTTTGACTGCCTGTCCTTCCTAATTCTAGCCCAGTGGAAACAGGAGGCTCTCTCCTGTCTTGACATACAAACACACAATCACCTCAATTAAGAAGCTCATTAAGTATTTGCCTGTAAAAAAACCCATAATCTGCCTTGCACTGTGGCATCCTGTTGCAGCTTAGCTCCAGTAAGTAGCTAAGCATCACACTGCTGCAAAACCAGTTCTCAGCCATAAGTACTCACTCTTTTTTCAAGCAGAATGCTGTAAGCCATTTATTGGAAAGACAGAATAGAGTTCATCAGGGTTCTTCTAGCATGTCCTTCTCCCAGTGCTCCCTCCCCCTGTATTTTAGGGTTATTTCTGTTAGTTACTTTCATGAAGAGTTTGGCAAAAAAATTAACCTCATACCAATCCAGTCCAGGCATCATGCAAATAATTCTAAAATATCTCAATTTTCGCTTGTATGGTACTCCACTAGACGAATAAGAGTGCTGATGACCATGCAGTGAGCCCAACAGTCCTCATACATACCATTTGTGAGTCTGTCACTAACATCCATGTTACTAGCACCAGCCTGATATAGCTCAAGTTCAACTACAAAAGCTGGTATCAGAATTTAGAGTTGTTCCCTTAACAGCTGCTGTTGCTCCCATGTCCTTGAGGCAGATGAAAGCTGACCCATCTATAGCTGCCTCTGGTTTGATGGGTCACAGGGTGAAAACACAGTGCGGTGTTCCACAATGGCCTTCTTGGGTATCAAAGCACAGCAAAGCCTGTAAGTCCTTATAAACTCTACTGGTATACTCCCTAACCTTCTATGTATGCTTAGACAATTTCCTCCTTCCTCCCATTGTTCATTTTCCACAACTCACAAATGTCTGTTTCTCACAAACAAGAAAAATGAGCTGGCAAACACCCTGCCCATAACTCAATTTTAAGGCAGAGAAATACAATTTCCCCCAAATCTTTCCTTCTTAATGTTTTGTGAAATGAACTGTTCAAAACTATCTATTGAGAAGGAGCTGAAAATCCTTCCCCTCAAAAAGTAGCATAATAAATGTACTCTTTACTCTTCAAGAGATGCAGCACAGCCCACAAGAGAAAGTTCTCTTTTTCTCCATTTATGGGTTTTGATTAAGCATTCTGTTCATATGGATTTGGAAATTTTGATGCCATTCTTTGAACTGTTGTTTTTGTATATGAAAAGCAAAATTAGAGTTAGCCAAATGCAGATAAAAACCAGCAAAATTATCTTTGTTAGCTCAGTAGGGATAACTGGAATCTCTTCTCTCAGACAAACTCCTCTTAACATCAGTGGGAAATTTACTCAGCTATTGAGCACAGATACTACTCTTGTGTGGAAAGATCCTGAGGCACCAGCTGCTGCAAGCTCAGAGGGTGTCAGTGTGGAAGCACTGCTATATGCTCTTTCCTATAAATCCACTAGTAGCCATTGTCACAGACAGCCCTTTGACCTGACCCATTCTCATGTACACTTCACAGAGTCTCAATTTGCTAATCTGGTTATCTGAAACCATTTGAAGTCACAGTTACATAAACAACAGCATTAAGAACTCAAGTGATTCCCAGTGAGGCTCTTTGCACACTTAGGTGCTTCAGAAGAAGCACGTTGGTTTCCCAGGAACAAGCAGGAGGTGTGGGATCACAATGAGGACAAGCTTCTACCTCTTGTCAGGTCCTGCAAGGAGCCTTCTGTGAATGGTTAGGCAGCCTCAGCTCTCCTGGCAGTCCAGAGAAGTATTCTTGTGTGATGTGGTGCTCAGGAATACATTTGGCAGAGTAATGGATAGGAAAAATCCTCTGAGTCTTTGGTTCTCCTTCTCAAAGTGATAGTTATTTGTATGCCATGCGTATGATGATGCTAGCAAAGGTCCAAGGAAGCTCACAAGAACACTTGATCACAATGGTAACCCTAAACATATCTGAGCAAACCTTCCAGTATCACTGGATATTCTCTTCTCTCATACTCCATGAATCTCCCTGCTTTCCCTGCCTGATGGTTTTGTTCTTTACTCATCTAGAGGGGCTGATGTTAGGATGCTCTTTCTCCTGTTTGGTCAGACTGCGTTCCCTTTCTCATGCTCCTCATCCTCCCGGTCCAGAGAGGATGAGGCTCAGAAGAGGAACTGAAATCACACTTTGCTGAGAGCAATCCCAAAAATTGCGGAGGCTGAGCTTTCACCTGTCTTATTTATATTTACTCAGCAGTGACCCACAGCCATGAAGAGGTTCTGTTTGTGTGCAATAATCAAGCAAGTCAGGAACTCACCTCAGAACTTGCTATGCAGGACTGCTTGTAGCCATAGCTCCAACTCAATGATTCATCAATTCATTTGATTGACAGGGTTGATAGAAGGTCTTAAAGGCCCTGCTGAGAATCAAAATCAAAAGAAAATCAATTCAGATATGAAGGTGCCCTGTATCTTTCTAAAGCTTCTCTTAGCTGGGAACTAAGCTTTCCTACTTCTAATTTCAAATAACGAGAAAGTACAGACTTACCTTTGTCAGAACATGGCAAATATTAATTAAGTACTAGAAAGTAAAAAGAATGACAATAGCTACCAGGGAGGATAAATTTAAGAGTCTGAGGTTTAGACTCTGAGGTGAGGCTCAAAAAATAATAGTAACAACCAGAAAGTATGGAAATTAAAAGCAGAACTTGTTAGTTAGAGAATATTGAAAGCAGTAGATTGGTAAGAAATGTCCACTTTTCACCTGTGACAATGGAAACAACTCCTTCCTAAAATTTCTAGTCTTTCTGTTCATTGACCTATTAGCCTGGCATACTGACAGGATCACTATGTTGGATAACTTGGATGATCATATGCGAGCATCAGATTGTGCCTTATTGTACTGAGGGTTCTCCCCTACAACATGTGGTGGGTTTAAGCTGTCCTCATGGAACTGAAATGCCCAGTTGTAAGGATCTCTCTCATGGAAAAAGCTGAAACTCTATCATTATTGTTCCTACACTGGCAGAATTTCTGTGGGAACACCTGACTGACTGACTTTGTCTGTAGCTTCCTTTCCAGCTGAGCTAAAGCAGTTAACAGCAACTGAGGATCTGCATCACACTTCTGGTTTCAGGCAGAAACCTATTTTATTAGGAGGACAGAGACAAATAAACTATAAATAAAACTGCATAAGGGCTTTACAAATCAGTGTTTTAAAAACTGAACTTTTCATCAATCAATCTGCTGCTCTGCTCTCTGTGGTGCCACTTTATCTCAGCAGAGACACAGGCAGCCTGTATTCTTTTAACCTCAGCAGGCTGTCACTGGTCTCTGATATAGCAGCTGTCTCATAGCTACCACTAGATTTCAATTAAACCAGGCTATATTTAGGGTGAAAATAGGGCTATTTTAAGCTGCCATACCTGCCAACTTTTATTCACTCTCAGCAGTAGTTATTTTATTTGATGTTCGTGATTTTAAGCTGTGCCATCCATAAAATTAAAAAGATAGCAGAAACTGTGATATATTTTACATTCACATCAACAAAAATCTATCATTGAAAGCGGCACTTCTCCAGAAAAGAACATACTTAAAGACGATAAATAATAAAATACTCTCCTCTCATAGCCAGGGTTGCTAGCACAGCCTTGCCATGGTGGGACAATACAAAATTATTTTCCAGTGCCAAGGAGAATTAAACTCAATGTATTTTTCACTGATCACAGGGGTCTAGTGCTAACACAGAAAAGAAATGGCACCTGAGATGTCAGTGTTGTCCAACACAATGTCCTAGTTTTAGGACACATTGTGTGATTTGAGGTAAAATAGTTACATCTCCTCGGGTTTTCACTTCAAACAGTTCATCCCTTCCTCTCTGTCCTCCCTCTGCATCCTTCATATTTCATGAGCAGATAACACATGAAGGCCCCATTAATGGACTGACTGCAACCCCCAGTCCCCCTGGCTGGGGTGGAACACACTTCCCCAAATCCTGTAATGCTCAGCTTGTGGTTAGCGTGGTTCACTGTCACAAAAATTCCATTCTATATACATGCCTATGTAAACACATGCTGTGATGCTAAACTGGCATTAAGAGCATAGCTCTGTTGTAAAATGTGTGAAGAACCCACATTTCTAGATAATGCAGTTACCTGCATGAAAATGATGGTGCCCAATTTTATGTGAACAAGAAAGAAACTCTTATTTGAGTCATCTACAATTTAATAGGCTGTAAACCTAGCTAAAGCAAAAGATAACTCTTTCATATGAAAGCCTGCTCATAAACAGCCTGTAATTACATTTGCTGCCTTTTGGTTGAAGGCATGGACTTTATTAAAGTGCAAGAGCTGTTTTTCTGCAAGAAAGCTTATTGGAGAGTGACCTGAAACAAGCATGATCACATCCTGACACGCATAAAATGCTGAATGTCTCACTTGCTTTTTATGCCAAGTGCTTACTCTTGCAAGGTATTTGGAGCTGTCAACGCCAGCTGAACTCATCTTAGACAGAGAGGTGCTCAGCACATCTTAAAAAACCCTTGGCATCGGGAGCAGGCCTCAGATGCACTCCATGTTTGCCAGTAAAAGGTACCATGGGAACGATGGCAATTACAGAACAACTATTTGCGTGAGCATTACTGGAATTTCAGCCCATCCTTTAGAGAAAACATGCTGGCAAGGTGAAGGGGAGGCTTGTCCAAATTGCTACAGCTGGGCTCAAAGACTGCAAACCTACCTGACACTGAGAGACTAAATAAAGTGTACCTGATTAGCTTGCAAAATACAACATGAAAACAACACCACTGAAAGGATCAAGTGGAGACGCTCAGTGTACCAAACATAACAATGGCAAGATGGTTACACCAATAACCTCTGCAATATGTTCTGCCATAGCCTTTACATATGCACATTTGGGTGTATTATCTGCTTCAGCTGGGGCATCAAGTGGGCAGTGTGTACACATGGGGTAGTTATCCAACATTTTGGCTGATCCTTGCTCTTTTCAGCAAGGCCCTGGACACTGCTTGTCTGCTGTACTTTAGCCAAGCCCAGCTTTGAAGGCACCACAATTAATTTTTATTATTTATTTATATTTAAATGGCAAGATAGTATCACAGTACTTCACATTGTCACGGAATTTATTTCCAGAACAAAGATACACCTTCTCAAATGCTCATCAAAGCTGCAGGGCTTATTTTAACCATTAAAACAAACCAAACAACAAAGAATGTGCTTGTTCTTGCATGTGACCAAATAATTTTGGCCAAAACACACACCCCGCAAAAAAAAAAAAAAAAAAAAAAAAAAAAAAGAAGAAGCTGTAAGCAGTCATTTAGCTTGGAAATTACCCCAGACTGGGAAACCAACCTAACCAGTTCCAGTTTGGAAAAATGATAAGTAATTAAGTAATTGGGAAGAAAAGATTCATACAATGAGATGCATTAGAGAACTATTATATATCCCCAAGACTGTTTAAGAGTGAGTTCAGTACTAAGTGTATGTGTAGGGAGGGGATTTCTCAAAGCAAAGTCCTTCAATACCTGGGAGATAAAGGCATAACAAAACTCTTTGAACGCGAGCAATGCAGATGAGATATTCTTGTTTTACCTGCCAGGGAAGTAGGTGTGAGAATAGTCCATTCAGGGATATGTTATAATTTCTATTTCTTGAAGTTTTAAAACCCCTAGCAGACACACATCTAAAAATATGGTGGTGCATGGTAAAAGGACAAGGAACAAGGGGTTCAAGCTAGAACATAGAAGATTTCACCTCAACATGAGGAGAAACTTCTTTACAGCGAGGGTGACAGAGCACTGGAACAGTCTGCCCAGAGAGGTTGTAGAGTCTCCTTCTCTGGACATGTTCAAACCCTGTCTGGATGCATTCCTCTGCAGACTACCCTAGGTGATCCTGCTTTGGCAGGAGATTGAACTCAACGATCTCTTGAGGTCCCTTCCAACCTCTAATGTTCTGTGGTTCTGTACTAGATGCTGGGAATCAATGCCAGAATCTTCCAGTGCAATGGACAGAGCTGTGTGGGATGGTGGGCTATGGAATTCCTCCTGCCCCCAAATGCTACCATTTCCACAGTGCACACTCTGAATAACCACCATTGTCTTTTCAGGTGGATGAGATTTTTTTTTTCCTGAAGTGTATGGTTATTGCTTTTTGAGTAGTCAGAAATCTTCTAAGTTACCTCTTTTTAATATGTTCACTAAGCCATAACAGCAACTGATCCACAGAAGAAATGGGTACAGCAGCAGATTTCCGACTGAGGTTTCAGAACAGTTGTAGCGAGTGTGAGCTTAGTATGTGCTTAAACTATGTACTCAACTCACTCCCTAATTCCCAAAATTTTGTTCATGTCTCTGTGATCATGAACAGAGTCACAATACTTACTCTGCAAACCCTCATGGCTTCTCACAGCTCCTGCTTAGTGCTAACCAGCACAGCTGACTGGAAACTTGTAATGTGCTTTTCAGCTCAGCTACCATCATTTCTGCCTCATCTGGCTTTCTTTTGAGGGAGTTTAGGGCCATGTCTGATACTTTACCTTTGTTTGGAGTATTCACAGATTCTGCATCTTTTGCTATAATTTAGAACCGTTCCTGATGCCTCAGAGCTTGTGTAGGTTTTTTAACTGCACATCTAAAATACATGTTTAATTCCTTGCTGTCTTTTCAGTGCTCTTGAGCTCAAAGGCTTTTATGGTGCTCCAAGCACTCTACCTCAACTTATTCCACCTCTGATCCCTGTGTGCTGGTTGCCAATTTCCCCCCTTGCTCCTTATTGTGAAACTGACAAGGAGCACAGCAAAACTGACACAGCAAGGCACAGAGATCCTGTGGGAATGGCTAGAAATTGACAAGTGACAGTGGAACAAGTGGCATGGACCAGGTTTTAACCCTGAGAGTTGATTTCACAGTTAATATTCCTTGAGATGATGTAGGAATAAACATATTTTGGTTTCACTCCTTTTTGTGATCTCTGTTGTAGAAATATGATCAGTTTAGATGCATTGCTCAGAGGAATTGCAGTTTTGCTGGGATTACTGGATAGACTCTAGGCTCACTCTTATTTCCCTGAGCCAGAGAAACAGAGATATAAGGGGTGGGATGATGAGGAGGCTTGGTGGGCCTGAGGAAAACTGACTTGATATGATGGTAGCAAGGGACTAGGCAGAGGCAGCAGAAAATCAGTTTTATTGGCCTGCTGGAGGCTCATTAGTGTGTTGGGAAGAGATTGAAGCTTTGGCACCACCCCGCGCCTGCCCCACCGGCACACTGGGCTGTCAGAGTGACAGGGCTGGGAAGCTCATTGGGGCAGCTCCCTCAGCACAGAAGAATCTGACAGCTCAGGGCCCAGGCTCCTTGTGCTCTACCTGCCTGGGGACACCTGGATAAATGTCACTATATATAAATAGTAGCCACCCATTATAAGCATTGCCTTTGTTTTTTCCTACTCCAGCCCAGCATATAGCACTTCCAAAGCAGTCTGACCTTAAATCTCAATTCACTCCCAAATCCCAAGGGAGAGTGAGCTCTGTGAGGACTCCAGGAAACAGGTCATGAAATTAGCATTTTTGTCTCATTAGCTTTTGAAAGCAGCAGTTACAGTACAAGGGACTTGGCCTGGTGATGTACCTACATATGCACAGCATGCTCTTACTAAACCCATTAGAGCATCTGCCTAGAGTACATTTTTCTTGCCAAAACCCATAATATTAATCTCTGCTGTGTCCTAAATCTGAAATCTGGTTTTACACCTACTGCTCTGGGAGATGCTGCATGAATAAAAGGGATCTGTCATTCTTGCTTCTTTTGCAGATGGAGCCACTCTGGGTTCCACTCCAGTGCTGCAGGACCCCAAGGCAAGACTGGGGATGATGTGGGGACTGGGAGGACAGCAGAAGCCCAAAAGCACTGGTGGGGGCAAGGATGGATTTGCAACAAGCGAAAGGAACACAATAGGCAGCAGCTGTAGTTTTGGGGTGAGGAAGATGCATGAGAGCGCTTCCTAGGAGTCTATAGTAATGAAGATCAGCTATGAGAAGTCTGACTCCTACCACTTTGAATTGCACGTGTGTGTGTGCATGTGTATGTGTGTGTGAAGAAGTCTCTCCTTACCCATGTCTGCACTCACTTTCACAAAAACACACAGCATGTGAAGACCAATGCAGAGATAACGCTGCAAGCTGTGCCTGTATTAGGGCTAAAAGTTTAAGTACAAGCTCCCAAAATGAATGTCCAGTGTCCCTAGTGTAGGCCCTGCTTTCCATAAAAGGCTGGAGCAGATGAGGCCCTTTCTAACCTAGTCATTTCTATGATAGTGTAAGAAAGAGAAGGATCATAGAATCATAGAGTTGTTTTGGTTGGAAGAGACCCCTAGGATCATCAAGTCCCACCTTCAACCTAAGACCACCATGGCCCTCAACTGCCATGTCCACAAAGTTCTTGAACGCCTCCAGGAATGGTGACTCCACTGCTTCCCTGGGCAGTCTGTGGCAAAGCTTGACTCCTCTTTCCACAAAGAGATTTTTCCTAATATCCAATCCAAACTTCACCTGCCACAGTTTCAGGCCATTTACTCAAGATCAGGATTGCAAGTTATTCTGGGGAAACTGTATTTAAAAAAAAGTACAGAATACACAATTGTGGATAAATCTGGTGAAAAAAGACCAAACTACTTTGTTCTGCTAATGCTGAAGTTTCCAAACAGTTACAAAATTTGATTAACACATCTAATAGTCCAGACAGTACCTAACAGCTGTCAGTAATTTTGTAGCCTCTGGCTGGCATGCTTATCCTGAATAGATTAAAGGAGCTGCAAATGTACTTCACAGTGGAGACAAGTAACTAAATAAGATTATTAGCTTTTATGAGAATAAAGGCTTGACCAATAAAAATGACATGGAAGAGCTCAAGTCATAGTTCTTGAACAAAAAAGAAGTAACTATTCTTTATAAACTTGGTATTTCACAAATGCCATGATTATGTATCTTGGGAAGAGCCATGGGTTATAGTTAGCATCACAGACACAGTATTCCCCAGTAACAGCCATAGATGCTATCTGTGATGAAGTATAGAACTGGGCATGGATGTGCTTGTTTTGCCAGGAGCTGGAGAAACACCATTCACAGGAGCTGTCTATGATTAACAATTTCTTAAACTATGGTACAGAGAACAGAAGTTACTCTCAAGAACCAATTTGCGTTGCTTTGCATAGTAGCTATCTGTCATTAACCTGATGGCGACATTTGGGGCTATGTATTTTGCTTCTTCTCTCATTGTTAGGAGTAAGAGTGTCATTTAGCGTGAATTAAACATTGCTACATGCTGAATCCCATACTATGAGGAAAATCTATGCCAAGATTTTGGTCTAGACTGCGAGAAATACTGTATTCACCCTACAGCCCAGAGAAGCCAGAGCAGAGATGGAAATGGAGAGAAAAGAGTCAGCAGGGAATCTAAATGATTAAGGGATAGATGTCTCTGCCAGGTGGTACCATTCTAAAGGTTAAGCCTAGTTTTAAATGACAGACTACATGTTTAAAGCACCTCCCTCTACTTAAATCTTATTACAGAGATCTACGAAGTCAGTGGATTGCCTTTCGATTATCTCTCAGAGGCAGCAAACATCCCAGAGATGGTGTCCTTCCTCTTCTAAGGATTTGCACAGCGTGCAGGACCAGAACTATCTTTGCTAGGAACTCAAGATTGTAATGAAATACAAACATCAGTTACCAGGAGGTAGCGGTGCAGTGCCACTGTTACCTTAGGCAAGCCCAATGTTTTGTATTAACTGAAAGGTGACACTGAAGGCAGCTGAATTAACCCACTATTATAGGTGTGTGTTCCACACCACACTGCACTTCAAGGATTTTGTGAGTTAAACACATTTCTTGGTTAGCTTCTCATGAAATTTTGACGTCAGGGTACAATAGCATTAAATATTAACTGATTCCCCAGAGGGCTTGAGATTGTTTCTTTCTAAATAAGCTAAAACCCCTACAGTTACAAATTACAGCTGAAATTCTAAAACTCAGCAAGTGACTTCAAATTACAGTGAATAAGCAGAAGACCAGAGCTGATAGGAAATTGCCTTCCCAAGCTTCTTGTCATCCTCTCTTTCATTGTATCCCTCTCACTAACAGTGTGAATGGGTGGGCAACTGTTGGTATTCAGGTGGGTATAATATGTAGCACCTTAGGAACTGTAATTTAGTGTTAATTATCATCCACTTTATCTGAAGTTAATGGCCAAGATAGTTGTCCATTAAACAAATGAAACTTGAAATTGGTCTAATTGTCAGACTCTAAAGAGTATCTGGCAGATTTTATGCTTCCCCTCCTTAAATCAGATTAAAACTACAATCAATAACCAGATATAGCACAAGTTCTGTGTTTTGGGTTTTTTTGTTGGGCTTTGTTCTGTGGGTGGGTTTTTTGTTTGTTTGTTTGTTTTTTAATCTTTTACATAGAGCAAAGTTAAATGCACTGATTTTCTTTGAAGTTTAAATCTCACAAGGCAACAAACGCTAGCTGGGCTTAGCAAATCGATGCCATATTTCTGGAATACTAATTAAGAAGCCCAAACCCAAAACAATTCTCTCCCCTCTGCTTAAATAGAAGGCTGGTGCATATCAAACTCTGTCATCAGCTATTATTCAAATTGAAATAGGTCAGGTCCCTGAACACCTGTAAATTAGCCTGAAAATTCCCTCAATTAATGAAACCTTGTCTGGCTGAATTTATCCTGCCCTCCCCATAACACTTGGACAATCATAGCTGTAGCATGTAAAATTAATCTCATTCTGTTACTTTCTATGGAAGGGCATTTTGATTGCGCTCTGACCCATGAGAAAAAAGGTTAATACTTGCTCATTCTCCTCCACATTTTGCACAGCAGATGTCCAGCTCTTGCAATCCAAACAGGCAGTCTTACTTGAGTCAACAGTCACAGAGCCTGAAGAACTGGACTGCAAATCTAAGACCTGAATTTGCAGTTCACCACAATGCATGTCTTTTAAAAGAGATGCTTACATGGGTTTAAAGAGAAAAGAGTGGAGTCCAGTGTCTTACTTTCTTGCTGCCTCTATATAAACACAGCAAGTTTCATATTTAATTTTCTTTGAAAAATTATTAATCTTAAAATAGTCTTTAAGTTACTTAAAACTATCAGTTGTTTTGTCCCCTTCTTCCTTCTCTAATGGCTTGTGCATGAGGTTTGATCTGGAGCATCGCATTGTGCTGCAGGATACCATCAGCCCTGGAATTTACGGGCAAATCCAACCAGGCAGATGATTACCTCTTCCAGAGTTTGTTCCGGTGTTTTTGTAATGTTTTGTAATGGTGCTCTGGGTATGAGGAGCTGGGCCACTCACTGTCAGTAACACTGTTTGTAATTTGTACTTACACTGTCAGCGATATGCACTGAAGAAGCTGAGAATGAATTAAATGAATGCTCTCAATTAACTAGAATGTTGTCAGCTTCAAATAATAACATGTGGCACAGTGATTAAAAACAAACTAAAAAGGCATCATGTAAGTAGCTGAAGTTTTGTGATAAATGAAATTAAGCATGTGCATAACGCTGACTTCTCTGGTACTGCTTTTGGCTGGGTAGTCTTCAACTGCATGGAAGAAAATGCTCATTTGCACTTACTGCCAATGTTCAAATTCCATAGCTAGGATAAAATAAAATCATATTAAATAAAATGTAGAGGCAGGAAAGGACTTTGTTGAAATACTGGGCTAGGATCAGAAAAATCCATCTTACCCTCAGCCTGTACAGAGCATGCCTTTCCACTGGGCAAGGTAAGTGCATCAGTGCCAGTAGCCTTGCCCATCTACACTAGGGCTTCCCTGGCCCCAGCCTAGCCCTGCCACAGACTTCAAAGAGGACTTCAGCCAAGGCTTTCTGATTACTGCTCTGTCTCCTGTCATGAAGACTATGATGGCCCCCTTCTCCCAACCTTACCCGTTCATTTCCCAAATTTTTACACTGTAGGTACCATCTCTGCCTTTTTGCTGGCAGACTCCTTCTTCCAACACAGTCCTGAAATGGATTTTGTACCCTCAGGCCCAAATTCAATCATGTTCTGCCAAAATCTGGTGTTGAAGATAACTGCTGCAGAAAATTATCCCAGTGCTCAGTCTTCAAGGAAGATTTAGTTCTCCTCACAAGAAAGAAACTCGTCCTTTCCCTTCTAAATATTTGAAATGTTTTATCTAAGTGAACCTGGATTAAAAATGAGTTTATAGAGAGATATGGATACATGCACATTTATAAATATAATGGCCTTAAGGGAACTGGCAGACATGAGCTGAGAACAAACCTGGAATGGTTGAAGATGTTCCTGCTGGTCAGGACCCAGCTGAAACAAAGTTTACTCACGTGACGTGAAACAAGTTAGTTTTAAAGTCACCTTTGCTGACTGGAGGTGCCCCCAAATCTCCTTAACGAGCTAGTCAGCTATTCAATGAAGTTAAAAGAGCATGTCTAATTTATATGTATAATTATTTCATCCATATATGCAGATTAAGACTTGCACACCAGCCCTTAAAGAGGCAGAAGCAAGAAGCAACTGATGTAGGACTTGAGAGTAACAGGCAGTTTCAAACCCAGGTAAGCATGGAGCTCAACCAAGCAGAGCCCCTTATTATGAAAGCAAAGCTTAGTTATGGCACACTAAAACTTGGGCTCTGATTTTGCAGGTTACAGGGACTCCTTGGCCTCACACAGAGTCTCACTGAACTCGGAGCACACCAATCAGCTGGTTATGGAATGAGCCACTCCACGTTAGCAGAGTGCTCACACTGACCTTTGCTGCAAAACTGTTCCTTTTGTGCAACATCACCAACTGTTCCAAGGAGATCTTACCCCAGGCAGTGGTATTTCTGGACAGGTTGTGCCAGAAGAGCAAAAATCCAAGAGTTTAAGAAATGTAGAGCATTTTGCTTAGGAACTCTAACTTACTCGAAGTTGCCATCAGTAAGCAGAAAATTTTAGTTACTGAAGAGGCTACTGCCAAAAATCTCTAAAGTATACATGGAAGAGCAATGAGGTTGATGTGTAATAGGCAAAGAACAACTTCCAGTTCACAGTTTCCCACTGATATTGTCAGAAAGAAATTCCTTCAGAGCTTGCCAGGGAAGCTGTAACCTATGGCTCCTGGGGTCACCCCCCCACACACACTCCCTGTGCCCATTCTAAGAGTGCATTTAATTTCATTTTACACTTTGTGGTTTCCACACCTTCCACACGCTTGCAGTTCCTGCCTTTTATTTGGTCTGTTAACCAGTTAAGCCTGTTTTACATCCAAAAATTTGCCGCTGAATACAGCATATCTTTAAGAAACCCTTACTCTGAAGACACAAACACCAATGTCCTTAGCAATGTTTCTTAGTGGCAAACTTACTAAAATTAATAATACTTACTAAATTTAATAATTTACTAATACTTACTAAAATTAATAATAATTATTACATATGTTAATATAAGTACTAACACTTTAATAATATTAATTATTTCTACATAATTCTATTCTAATTTTGTCTACCGTTGGCTTTCAACAATGTTTTCATTGTGTCCTTCTTTGCTGGTTTAAAGAAATCTTTACTAGATGGTTTCCCCCCTCCATGAAGACACTATCCATTAAACAACTCTCCACTGTCCTCTTTTTGAGAGGCTTAAATGCACTGAATTCTCATATACACACACTTATCTCTAATTGCTCTTTCCACTGCAGAACCACAAAAACCTTGAGTCTAAAGTTGTAATCTTCCTTCCCTGCAACTTTCTAAAATGCTTTTCTTAAACAACTTCCAGTTTCTAGTTAGGTTTTTCTTCCATTTGAGTGCTGCCCTCTTAATTTTCTTTATTTGGAAGAAAGAGAGCAGTTCTGAATCACTATTTCTGGTTAGGACTGCTATGTATTGGCTCATCAGCACCAGCAGCTACGTTCTAGCCCTATTCCAGGGTTAAAGCTTTTCCTTCATGGCAGGGTCCAAAAGGGCTATCCTGTGTGACATTTTGTGTATTAGAAAACCAGTCCATTGTTGCATGGTGACCACAACCTCTCCTGCATGTGTCACTGAAGGATACTTACATTCCCAAATGCCAGTTTTAATTGTTTCCTGTGGCCGTCTTTCCATGAGCACCTTGTACCAAGTTTTGTTCATATCCATCAACTCTCACGACCTTATGTGTTTAATGGCTCTTTATAACTACCTGAAGGGAGGTTGGAGCAAGGAGGCAGTCAACCTCTTCTCCTTGATGACAAGTGACAGGACCAGAGGAAATAGTTACAAGTTGCACCAGGGGATATTCAGGCTGGATATTAGGAAATATTTCTTCACTGAAAGGGTTATTAAACATTGGAACAGGCTGCCCAGGACAGTGGTAGAGTCACCATCCCCGGGGGTGTTCAAGCAGTGTGTGGACCTGGCACTTAGGGATATGGTTTAGTGCTGACCCCTCAGTGCTGGGTCAAATGTTTGAGCGGATGATGTTCAGGGTCTCTCCCAGCCAGATGTATTCTGTGATCCTGTGAATGCAGTGGAAGAAAATCAGAGATGACTGCAAAGAGATGAAAGCATGAGTGCAACCCTGGTGTATAATCTGCATTATTCTTGCATGAGATGGACTGCATCAAAAGATCCCTGAGTTAGTGAAAGGTCAAGGTAGGAAGAAAACTCATGGTAAAGTTCTCTGGTGGCTTCTCAGCCTTAGTTTAACCATGTTGCCCTTGGGCTGTGTGGAATGACTCATTCTCCACCTGCACAACAGTGCCTAACCAACACCCATGTCCAAGGATGAGCTTGCTCACACCCTGACACCACTGCTGACTTTTGATGAAGCAGAACAAGCTTAGGTTTGATCTCTTTATGGGCAAGGAGAGGTCCTCAGCATCACAGCTTGTTAGGTCACACATATGTCCAACAGGTGCAGCTCCTATCCAGAAACTAATTGAGTTATGCCATTTTGATGACCAACCTCTCAGCGACTGCTGGGATCTGCTGCCTGGGAGTGTGATACATGGTTCCTCCTCCTACAGTGCCTTGGCTCTGAGAGACAGACAGCAGGTGCCAATTGTAGGTACCTAAAGGGCTGATATAATCACTGTTAAATGAACTCCAAAAAGTGCACTTTGTGTAGAAACTATTGTGAAAGTGAGGGTTTCTAAGGGTTGAGACTCTGGCTTCAAACTGTGCTTTCACTTATTTCACTGTAAAACCTGAAATTCAGTTATTAGGAGCATTCAGCTTATCAGTTAAATGGATTTTTTTAGTAGCTCTTCATCATCTCCCTTCAATATTGTCAGGTTTTGAGGGAAGATGTTTATAACCTACTATATAGAGGTATTTTTTATGTGTGCTAAAGAGCTCTTTCTCCAAGACTCACACAAAGACACTCACACTTTAACATATAATCAGCTTTTGCAGATATATTAAAGTCTTCAGAACAGGTGGTTAGTTTTTACAGTGGAAATCCTTGATATATCCTTAACAACACTATTGCTCAATATAAAAGCATAGGAATAAATTTAATATAATACAGACAACATTTTATCATGAAAATTGCAATTATTTTCAACAGAACAACAATTTCCAACCAGAAAAGCTGATCTGACTCTTCTTCTCCCGGTAAATGCTAAAACCAGCACTTACATGTTGCAAAACAGAAGAGAACCTCTCCTCTGACAGGACAAATTATAAAAACTAATGCTTATACTGTAAATAGCTTTAAATACCATATAACGTGGGTGTAAATTAGGGTACCATTAGAGCTACACTCATTTACGCCAGGCCTCTAACTAGCCTATAACTCTGTGTAACTCCAGTACTAATTACTGGTGGTTTTTTAGTGAATGGTCTATTGTTAGTCCTCTCAGCAGGCACTCTCGTGTTACTGGGTGGATTGCCTCATGCACCAAGAGTTATGGCATGTCCTCTAACTTCCCAGCAAAGGAAAACAGAAGAGTTAAGTGCTGTTTCTTATTATATCTCAAAAGAGATATCCTATGTGTTTGTGGAAGTAGAAGGAAGAATGACAGTAATTTAATAATACACAGCCTTTTACTAATCTTTGCAATCAGATCTTCAGGACTTCTGCTGCCATCACACAGTACAATCACTCCATACAAGTGAGAGATCAGCATGGGGTATCCTGATAAAATTCAGTACATAAACCAGCTAAGCCTGGACAATCAAACTTTCTGGCTGGTGCTTTATTTTGACAACTACTGTATTTGTGTCCTTTCAGATAATATTTGTCTAACACAAACAAAATCGATCTAATTTGAGAGTGAAATTTAACACATTTAAATCTATACTTAAAGTGTGGTGTGCACTCTGCCAGTACTAACTGAGCCGAATGCTGTCAGGCATATTAACAAATCTCATCTGCAATTTGCTACTTGTTTTAAAAGAACTTTGTTGTGGAAGTTCTGCATCCAGTTCACTACATGTGTGAAGTCAGCAGAACAACTCATTTCCTACTATAATAAGACTTTGGTCTCTGGTTAGGATGGTTGGTTGCCAGAGAAATGGCTTTCTTAAGAATGGAAACACACAATTGCCTTTCTTAGCTGGTCTATTATTCATTGTCAATCCAATGACCTTGCCATTTGTTTTTTTCAGTGTTGATTGGAAGTTTTCTTTTTCATCAAAAAGGGTGCATTGCCTCCTTTTCTCCCTCCCCTCAGATAACTGTTCCTTTAAATTATGCAACTTTCACAACACCTGCTTAACTCATGCTTGCAACTCTCTTTTATTCCCCCCGTGTTAGCCAGCTCCTCAGCCAGCATACACTGACCTAATTCCATCTACTCTGACAAACCCACTCCAAATTGTCTCAACTACAGCATACATTCCCCAAAATTATCAGGCACCCAGCTTCTGGAAGTCAGGTCTAATTCAGGGCTCCGCATCTAGTACCCCGAAAAAGGAAGTCATCCGAAGCTGCTGTGCGAACATTGATAGCAATTAGGAAGGTTCACACGTTAAAGAACATGGTCTTGTCAGGAACACAAGTAATGAACATATGGTAATGAACATGGGTTTTGTCAGGAACAATAGTCAAAGACTGATGGTCCAAGACCATCTTTTAAGAGTCCCAAAGATATATATTTAATGAACTTGCAGAAGGTCTTATTTCCTCCAGATCTTTTTCTTTTCCTCACAACTGTATTACTTGGTCTAATAAAAAGATTTCAAATCTCCCTGCCCATCTTTCTCATAATTAGCAATTTTTGAGCAAGCTCAAAAATGTTATCCTTGGACATTCTGGTGAGACTTGGGACATAAAACCATAAATTAGGTCACCTGTCCTCAACAGACTCTCCATTTCCTTTCTGTATTTTTATTGCTCTTCTACAAAGACCCTCAGTGCAGAGAAAGAAGAAAAATGATCTCATACAGGGAATTTCAAAAATTCAAGTTAAAAAAAGGGGAGGGGGTAAAGGAATATTTGAGGATTGTATGCATCTGTGCTTTCTGGGTCACTGATCAGTGAGAGGATTTCCTGATCTGTGTTTATTTTCCAAGACATCAATTTAATTTTTCTGTTTGAGTCCACTGTGTTTTCGTCTATGATTTTCTTCTTTTGGGGTTAACTGAAGTGGTGTTTTTCTGCATCTTAGAAACATACATTAGAATATACAAAAATTAGAAATCGGAGCAGTTGTTTTGCTATAGCAGATATGTGTTTTCTTTTATAGCTTTTGTGGTGGAACATGAACAGGAGAAGTTTTGTAGTCTTGATATTCACTGATAATTTTTACTATACATTTTCTGACAGTCTTCTGTTATTGCATTTATCTGCACATCTGAGCAATTAAAATAATCCCCAAGAAGTATTCAATTCAATCCTGGCAGACACAGCACAGTGCCCTTGGACACTAATGCATATTGCACCCAATATCATCATGATATGACCTGAGACTATATTTTCTCCTTCAACACCCTCGAGCAGCTCTAGGAATATGACAGGGTGCTAGATGTTGTTATAAACCCACTCACAATGAGCCTTCATTTCTTTCTACAGTCTCATTGGGACAATAAAGGATTGTTTCTCTCACCTTACTCTAAGTTTTGGTATTTTTATAGATTTTAATTGTAATTTAAGGAGAATGGCTCTTGCTAAATACTTTGACTTGCAGTTTGCTGAAATGAATCAGCTAAATATCATGCACTCACCTCTACCTCCTCACACTCACGGACCAGGCATCAGCACTAGCTACTGAGACATGTAATGGCAAATGGTATTTCACAAATAATGTTATTCCTGACCCACATGAATTTGCTATGCCTGTCCTAAGTGTACTGAACTTGTTCAGTCTTCCCAGTGGTGTCTCCAAAGCCAAATCAGTGTGGGTGCATACAGTCTAAGAGATAATGAAAGGAGAAGTGACAATTAACTCTGCTTCAAAATATGCATTACAAAAGCAAGCATTTCTCCAACAGTGCTAAACAACATCTCTGAGACAACACCATAGCAGAATCACAAAAAGCTATCTCAGAAATACACAGGTTTGCCTCAGAAAAAGTGATTGTAACTTTCATTTGCCCCCTACCTAAAAAGACTAAAGGAGTTCTGAGAATAAAAAATTATTCATAGATGGACAGGGTCCAAAGTACTTTAAACCAATGCAGATTGCAGAATTTATTTTTACTGACACATTCTGTTCTGAAACTAGTCTTGATCCTAACAGTCAGAACATATCACTGAGCATAAAACCATCCATAAGTATAAAAAAATAAAAAAGAAAACAAAAAAATTCCTTCTTTATAAGAAGTTCAACTCCAATGCTTCAGTGTAACTCACAAGTACTGGCACAAGACTCTTTAGCTTACTATCATTAAGAATGAATTAGAATAAACTGTGAATCCCAACGCTCCAGTTAATAGAAGCATAAAGAGAAAATTGGCAGGTAGCAGTCAAAGTGTCTGAATGGCTGCCATTGACAATGACTATAAATAGATTTTTCTAAGACAAACACATTTTATTGGATACAAACATAATGCATTTCACCACTTTGGGCTAGTAAGAAATTCTCAGTTTTTAAGAAACATGGAAAACACCCACTTTACAAGTTTGTTACAAGAGCAGATTCAGCCACTGCCTTTTTTATTCAGCTTCTTGTGCCTGTTGGTTGTTGATGCAGAACACCATGCTACTGATGTACGGTTCTGATTTTGCATTCAAAACACATACCACAAAACAACATTTATAAGCGATTTGGAAAGTAAACATTAAACATCTCATATTAGTAGAATGTAAGTGTGAAAATGGGTAGGTCATTTAGTGCACCTCTTATACAATGCTCACCAACTTGGCTTTGGCAAAAGCAGCAGCCCTCACTGCAGGAGGTGCCCCAGAAGAGCTGTTAAGTAGTGCTCTTTACACCCTTAGTTATTAAGGCTCCAGGACACCAGGGCAACTGTAGAACAATTAAGTGGGACTTTCAAAACCACTTGGCATTTGTCAAACTTCTTTCTAGTGAGGTCAACAGACATTTTACCATTGTCCCTAGTGAAAATGTATGTAGAACATGGATAAAGTGCTTTTAAATGCCTAATGATGTCCACACACAACTATTTATATAAAGGCAAAATGAAAACTGTCTATTCAGACATCCACTACCAACTGCAGATTACAGATTTGGGACCTTCAGCTCACCAAAGCATCATGGAGATGGACACAAAACAGTGTCCTGTTCTCTCTGTAAAAGTCCAAACCAACTGACCTGTTGGAGTGGATTTACAGTACTTCCCTCACTAAACCAGCCTGAGGTCCAACTACACTTTGTGTTTTAAGTGGGTTAGTACAAAAGTAAAATACTAGTTGCAAAAGAATACAGCTTCCGGTAAATCCTATTCACTGATTTTCACCATTTCAGGGCATATAAGAACCTGGTCTGCTGATATTTTACTGGAAGAAATTCTCACATACTATTTCAGGATGGAAGGTGTCTTGGAAGAGAAACCTGAAGGAGACATAGAAGATTTAGGTAAAAACAGAAGCCAGTTGAAAAGTGCAATAAGCAGACAGAAAAGACGAAGCAAAGACCTACTATTAAAAACAAAATTAAAAGGAGGAAAGCAGGACTGGCACACAGCACGAAGCAAGGATATGAAGCAGAAAGAAGCAGGTCTCTTCAGCAACCATTTGTTCGTGTGGTTTGCAAACAAATATGTTGGTTTAGTGAGCTTCAGAGAAGGTTATTTTACCTTTCAGGAATCAACAGCTTTCAGCCTGAAAATCTGAGCTAGATTCAAACATGTCACAACAGCAGCAATAAAAAATGACATGTAGCAAAGAAAGGAATATTGTGCTGTGAATACAACTGTGCAGACGTATAATTACTCAAGTTTCAATATATGACCAATCTCAAGACAGCAATATTAAAAGAAAGATAAAATAAGTGAACACCATTGAAAAATCCCTGTAGTTACACTTCTGTGCCAAACAAAGCTAGAAACCAAAGGGTCAGATGCTTTTGTTTGGAAGCAGAGAGTTTTAAGCAAAGAATTGAAAGCCAGTCACACCTGCCTTCTCCCGTGCTGTACTGAGGCAAATCATTGTAACTAATCTACCCTGTACATCAAGCTTGCAGAAAACCCACAATAATTCTGTATGTTTCCATTACAAAATGACTACTAGGATTAATGTTTTCAGAGGTCACTCTGTTTAAAAGGTATTTTGCTTCAGTATGAGTTTGTGTTATTATTCCAGTGGTGGGAATGCTGACTATTCCGAATCCTTTCAGATCAAAACCACAAATGAAATGCTAAAAACTACTTAAAAACATGGACAGATATCTGATCTTGGTACAGAGGCAAGAAAGGCTGGCTACCAACTTTTTATCTGAATAGTTGACTTCACATTCCAGTTGTCTTTATTTGACTCAATGAAACTGCCGTTCTGAAGCACACTGGAATCAAGATCTCCATTAAATTAGACTCAGGTTGGGATTGGACTTTTGTTTGTTTTGTTTGTTTGTTTTCCCCCCTTCTTAGCAAAGTACAGCATGGCTGGATAGAGACACTCCTCTTGATCTGGCTGCTTATTTGAGTTTACATTCAGGTACACAAAAAAGCTATAAGCAGCTCTACCTCTTGTCTCCAGGGAAATCACTTTTCATTTTAGGTATGTTGATGGATCATAGGGCAACAGCCATGGCACACAGGATGAGCTGTTAGTGAGTTTGTCCCATGAGTTATCTGCACTTGAGATAGAAAGAAAACTGTTTCATTTGCCTTAAAGGCAGCAATGTTCCACCAGAGTGGAATGATTGACTGACCTTGGAGTACTAAGGCTGATCATATGGCACTAGTCTCAATGAAAAATTCATCATTAACGATGATTTTTGACTGCCCTAGAAAACCCAAATATTAATAAGGTTTAATACAGCACAACAGAAAATCCAGAATGCAATAAAACTTTCACATCATGCTAGCACAGGGATTTCTTTGTGTTATTCATTCCAGGAGCAAGATATTTTCCCCTCTCTATTTCAAGTAATTCTTTCTGGAGCTGAAACAATACGGTATTTCATTGAGTACCTTTCAGCACCTTTTCAATATATGAACTCTCTGGTATTCTCAGTCCTTTTTGAATGATAAAACTTTTGTCTGCATCTTACCACAAATTCTGAACACAGAGACCTTGGATTATTTCCCCAAGTAATACTTGGATACAGTACAACTTGTATAAGTACAACAGTCTGTAAGGTACTTCTGCATTAGGAATCTCCACCCCAGACTAAAGGCTGAGATAGAACAAGGGATTCTTCCCTGAGACAAGTGGTGGTGACTTTTAGAGGCTTAGAGCTGAGAAAAAGCCCAAGCCTATGACGTACAATGTACAATCTTTATGCACAGGACCCTCAAAAGTCACAAGTCATAGACAAGATTTCATATTTTTCCTAACCTGAAATTGGGATGCCACTTGTAGAAAAAAAATAACAGCCTACCTTGGAATAGTGTAAAATATGAATTAGCCACAGGGGAATCACATTTTCTAATTAAATGCCGATTAAAATCGATTAAGAAGCTAGATCAGTCCTACACTAACGAGGGAAGTCATATTATTACATCTGCATTTAGCACTGTATCTTCCACTAATTCCATTTAATCACAGTGATTTTTTTTAACTTTTTAAAAACTTTTAAAACTTTTTTTTTCTTTTAATTCAAGGACCTAGACTAATATTGCAGTAAATTTGAACAATGAATTATGCAGAGAGGTGAGGGGGCTGGAGGGAAAGTTGTATGAAGAAAGGCTGAGGGAGCTGGGGATGTTCAGCCTGGAGGAGACTTAGAGGGGACCTTATCACTCTCTACAACTACCTAAAAGGAAGCTGTAGTCAGGTGGGGGTTGGGCTCTTCTCCCAGGCAACTAGTGATAGGACAAGAGGGCATGGTATGAACCTGTGCCAGGGGAGGTTTAGGTTAGATATTAGGAAGCACTTCCTCACAGAAAGGCTGATTAGGCACTGGAATGGACTGCCCAGGGAGGTGGTGGAGTCGCCATCACTGGAGGTCTTTAAGAAAAGATTGGATGTGGCACTTGGTGGCATGGTTTAGCCGACGTGGTTGTGTTAGGTCATAGGCTGGACTTGATCTCAGAGGTCTTTTCCAGCATCAATAATTCTGTGATTCTGTGTTTTCTAGCCAAAGTAACACATTTCCCCCTATACTACATGCAAAGGATTCTAAATGTGTTCTTGTGATAATTGTAAGAAGTGTCACCTCTATTTTTTAATTCTTTCATGTTTCAATAGTGCTTTGGAACTCTACAAATTCCTAGCAGTGAATTTTACTTGTCCTGCTAAAATGCAGGTATAATTATAAACCTTTGTGATGTAGGATTTATAAATGTGGCTTAAAATGCTTTATAGTAATTATAGTGCTAGGCTGAATGGTACTGACAATTTATTCATGGTTACTGATATAATTTGTAATGTGATTCCAAGACTTCACCAAGCTTTTTCCCCCCTGCTAAAGTGCAGTCTCTCTGCAAGACATGCTTCTTTGCGCTGTAATTACAGAGAAAGTGGGAGCAGAAAAGTATCTACAACTATTAGAAGCTTCATTGAAACTAGAGTGGGAAAGGGAACAAAAATGTCTTCCAGACTGGCACTGCTTACCATGCTAATACTTGACAAAGAACAGATATGATCACTGTGCTGCTACAAAGTGTTCAAGAACATGGGACCTGCCATACTGGATCCAATCCAGGTGGTCTTACAGTCCATCTCAGGGGTGCACAGCATGAGCCACTCATGCAGAGACACCAGGAAATGCATAGGAAGGGAGAAGAAACAAAGTGCTTATACTCATCACTGTTTTAGAACATAAAGTCATCAGTGCAAAGCTGGTGTTCCTGGTAAGTGAAGAAACATTACACTTACGCACTCCAAATTTAAAAGGAGCATGGTGATGCAGAGAGGATGAGCAACTCACCCAATGACTTGTGATGACTCAGAGAGCTGAAAATGGGGTAATATGACTCTCACTGTTGGAAAGAGTCATAGCACCACTATTCCACTTTACTGGAAATGAGTGTTGCATGATTGTAGATGTATTACTTTCTCAACCCTCCTGAATATTCCTGAAATCTTTACTATGGGGACCTCTGGAAGGACATGCCCTGCTCTGGACCCCAACAGAACTCCACTATCCTGTAAGGACTGCAATCCCACATACCCTGGAACCCAAAGCATGGGCACTGTAGTAATCCATGGGATTTAGGGAATAAGAAAAATCAGAGAATGAAAGAGAGGACCATTATCAAGGAAGACAATTATCTGTAAAATGTATTTTAAATGAAACCTGTAGTGTTTATCTGTATTTCATCCCTGGGAATTTTCTAGCTCCTCCAAAAGCATTGACCAGAATCACTAAACTCACAGCCTTTCAAATACTTTCTGTTTAATGAGAGAAAACTAATTCACCTGAGTTTTCCTCATTTTAGGATAAGCCTTTATGCCTGGATGAAGATGAAAATCTGAAGAGGGATGGGTAGTACAACACGCTATTGACAGAAACAACACTTTGAACTGTGTACATTGTCAAAAAAATTTCCATGTTGGCTTTTTATTAAAAAAGCTTGCTAACCCTTGCTAGGGCTGATAGAGAGAAGGAAATGTCTTACAGCAGTCAAGGCTTGTAGGGCAACTGTTGCAGTTTAGAGCTCATCATTTTCTCTCCTATTATTGTTCTTCAGCCTGCTGTGGCTGACACTATGCATAACCAGCTCACAATCACTTCCTTATCGCATTTGATTTCCCATGCTTCGCCCTGTGGATTTTATCTTGCTAATGAAACCCAGGCTATTTGTCCTCAGGTATTCACATGGTCCCCATTGCCAGAGAGCCTGAAGACCTGAACATCTTAATGGAGCCTCACTAATTCCACTGGCTGCTTCTGAACCACCAGAGATGAAAATAAAGACTTTAAGTCATTCAGGCTGGGTCACTGGTGTTGTGTATCAATTATGCAGATTTCCTCAAATGGGTTCTGAAAGCATCTGTCACACATGAAAGAAAAGCTCTGTGAGCCTTTGCTAACAAAAATGTCTTTTGTTCCCTGACAACTTTGTACATAAAGGTGTGAAACAAGACGGTTCAAACAGGCTTTCCTACTACATGGAGCAAGCAAAGCCTATTGCAGGGATGTGGGGGAGATAGCTTTTCATAGATTCTGAGCACTGGATGGGTGAAGTGGGGGCTGGTACCCCTGGCCTGGGACTCACCCTGGGGCAGTTCTCACTGAAGGACAGCATAAAGGGAATTTTGTTCCCTCCCTGTGCACACAGGAACTCTCCAAGAGGAAATGTGCACAAGCACAAGGCTATGAAAGTTTCAAAGACTGCATAATGAGAGTGATATGCTGATAATCAGCTTAATTCCCATTTCAAACACCTAAGTCCTTTTGTGAATCTGGCCCTATAGACTTAATCCTGCATATAGCTTAATTAGCTTAATTGTCAGCCATGTCTGGTAAAGGAAGGGTGGGCAGGACAGTGTGCTCTGGGGAAGTTGTCCACACCCAGCAGGTCAGAGAAAAGTTTATGGTGGATGGGGCTTGCAGGGCTCTAAATGGAAATGGCTTTGTTTCAGAAACAAGAAGCCTGGGAAGAGGCTGCATAAGTTTGTGTTCAGATAGGCAGAAGTAACTGGGACTGAATGAAGAGGAACCTTTTAAAGCTTTTCAGGACTGGAATGATCCCATACACAGGGCACTGAGGATGGCTTTTACATTCTTGTCTCCAGACAAATGTCCATTTTCACTATTTATGACTAGGGAAGAACTGTGTGAGTATCTTCTGACTTAATTCTGCTTACTTAATTCAGCTCAGGCTGGCTGTATTTCATCTAACTTTGACTGGAACAGGGTCAATGTGCTTGTTCTTCTCCTGTAGCTTCAGATGTCTTTCAGGATCAAAAAATCATACTGCTTAGCAAACTGCTTCCTGACATGCAGGAAGAATTGAGGCTGTGACCAAGGTCCTCATGTGGAGGAGACTCTCAGAGCCCTTGTCATGGCTGGGAGACCAGACCCTCTGCAGATGTCTTTGCAGGAACGAAGGCTGCCACATACCCCTCAGGCATCATGGCTGACCTTCAGGTTCAGGTGCCTGAAGTCACATTTTCTACTATAAATCACTAATAACCTGGCAAAAGATCCACTTGAGTATCTTCCTTTCTGTAAGAACAGTACAATAGAAGTTGACCTTCTCTGGGAAAGTGTTTTCTTTTGCGTTCAGGAAGACTACAGTTTTACTGTATGCAGCAGAAGTCAGGTGTGCAATTAAATTAGTATCTAAGACTAAGTATCTATATAAACTTAATTAGGTGACTGAGAATGCCAAAACTGAAGCTGATTCTGGGGTTTTTTGTTTGTTTTGTGGTTTTTTTTTTCCTTTTTTGGTTATTGTTTTGTTTACTCTGGTATACATGATTAAATGAGTAGAAACTTGGGTCTAACAAGCTGTCTCAGTTTGTAGAAGGCTAATTAAAAAATAAAATAAGCTAGCATTCCGCACTGAAGAAGCCATTAAATATAACTTCTACAAATATTTACTCATATGAAAAAAAGCCTTAATCCAAAGAGTTTCAGAAACATACTCTTGTTTTACTTGTCTTACTATAAAAAGAATCCAAGCCTGCCCAACCTGATCAAGCTGCCTTTCTAATACCTCAAGCATGAGTATAGAATTGTTTTTTACATTTTCCCACATTGTCCCAGAGGACAACATCATATTACATTATATACCAAAGCCACAAGCATTTAAACAGACATAAAGTTCATCCTGGCTATTAGCCAATTATTCACCCATTCAGAAAAAGCAGTTAAACTGGAGTCGGGGTAAAGGGCAAGTACCAGGAATGTCAGTGAAAAAGGACCTTCCAGGAGCCAGCAGTCATCCACAATTCAAGATCTTCATAGCACAAACTGACCAGACTCACTGATACATTCAAAACATCAGAAAGGGAGAAGCAATATCCCTAAAATCCTCTCTCAGTCCCTCTAGCAGTGTTGTCAGCTTGGTTTATGCAGATGATCAATGCTTCCTTGGCTGGAGCTTGCGTTTTCTCCTGCCTAGCACAGCTCATGTTGAGAGTACATGAGCTCAACAAGGCTGCTCAGCTACCAACCAGGTACTCTTTACTCCTCAGCAGATGGACTAAAACATACATCTTCTGCTTTCCAGCTGTACTCCTAACTGTACCATTAGTGTAGACCAGCAGGTAATAACTGTACCCATCAAGAGAGTGGGGCCTCCCAAACACGTAGAGCTACCTGCTTTAATGGTTTGAACCAGAGGCTGAAGACACATCCCAAAACACAGTATGCTGCAAGATGGCAGAACTGGTGTCCTTCACACAGTCACACAGCCACCTTTGCAGCATGGACAATTGCTGACCTGTGTAGCAGCCCTCTGGGTGTGGCAGCTCTCTTCATATAAAGCTCTCTGCCTCTATTTAGCTGAACAGAAGAGCTGTCAAATACTCCACCTTCTCTCCCTTGGCTATGTCACTTCCCTTTTGTTTTGGCTCCCTACACTCTACGCTTTGTTTAAAATAATAAGTACTAGCATGTCTTCCCCCTCCTCTCCCCCCTCCCCTCCCTGCTTTACAATCTGTTCTGCCACTCCAGACAGGTGGTCTTTTTTGGTAGACCATGCATCTCATAATCTGACAGTCTTTGACCCTCTATACGTGCTTTTCACACTTCTAGTCAAATGGGCATCTGTTTTCTCCTCCTTCTTCCTTATGGGAAGGTTTCAGCTAAGTGCTCTGCTCTCTAACAGTCACCAGTAACTAAACAACTAAGAATTTTTTTTGAGGAATTTTGTTTGACGTTTCATACATAAGCTTCATTTTGCCTCCTTTTCTCATGAACAGAGTCATTCAAGCTTATTTTGTTCTTAGTTATTCCTGTAAAAGTAAACATATGCAAATATGTTTTTCCATTTAAGGCATAACTATATTATTCTATTAATTACAAGCATCCTCATGTACTTTTCCATGACATGACTGTGGTCCTGATTTACAATAAACACTCATTACATCAAGCTTAATTGATGCTTTAACACTGGAGCCTATTATCATTCAGTGTTTGCTAATATAGTCAGTGGCCAGAGTTTATATTTCTTGCAGAAGTAATATTTAATTTTCTCCCAGCACTACCTACCATTAGTGGATTTAGCTTATCAGAAAATGCAGCAAAAACCATACGCAGCTCCCAGCCTCTGACTGGACCAAGTCAATATTTTCCAGTTGAAACAAAAAAGGAGAAGGCGGCAGCTTTTTGAAAGGTCCAAAAATCTTACTGCTTCCTCTATTTTTTTTAAAATAAAAAATAAACATTGATATGTTCAGGACAAAATTTCTAGGACATGGCAGCAGAAGCATTACTGAATCAAGCTCCTTTCATTCACCTAAAGCCACCTCCTATGCCCTCAGGCTGCAGTTACCTTTTAGCTGCACCTTTCTGTTGCTGGTTGCATGAAAGATTAATAGGGGTAGGGGTTACCTGGCTTGAGAGGTTTCATAGGATTGTGTGTCAGCCAGAGTTACTTCACAGAAAAATTATGCCAACACTGTTTGACCTTCTGCACCACCCCTCACACAGGAAGGGACATTGTTTTGTCATCTAAAGCTATATAGGGCCTGAGAAAAAAAATATTTCAATTAATGTAGGCAAATAGTCATTCAGAACCTTTAAGTATTCAGGAGAAAACTAAAACTGAAGATAGAGAAGCATCATGCAGCCAGGACTAGGTTTCCAGAATGAAGTTTAGATGCATGCATGTACATATGTGCATGAAAGCATGACTCATAATGTTGGTGTGAGGTCACATCTAGCTTTTCTGCAAATATAGTGGAACATTTAAGATGTCTAGGAAAGATGATCTTTTACTTCTTGTGATAAAATTTTGGCAGGGTGTATCCTTCTTAGAACCAAGAGGTATTACAGAATAAATATACAGTTATTACAGAATAAATAAATAATTTATACAGGCAAACACATGCAGTGTGGATATCTTTACATTGTCTCCCCATAATACATGAGTAAGGGCTTATGAACGTATGTCTACATGCAAACTACGTGCAAAACATGTATTTGGGGGTAAGTTTGAACACAGACAACTGCAAATAGGAACTTACATATAAGTATGCAGATACATTAAATAGGATTGTAGTCTAGCTGTTAGTTTTTGTCATAAAAATTATATAGGATTTAGTTGGAGTACTCAGTAATGAGATACAATAAAGTCTACTATATTTCAAAGTATAGGCACCAATCTAATCAAGAAGAGGACAGAGGTATTCAGAAGGCTGTGAAAACCTCTCAGTGTTAAAGCAGAATGATGGATATTTAGAGGGCTGTTTCCCAAGGGGTTGATCTACAGAGTTTCTACAGTGGGGATTGTGTAAATGATTCTATGACACAGGATCTGAAGTCTTTGATTAATCCCAGTGTACAAACCCCATGCTGGGAAGGGCCAGGAGGGTGCGGATGTATCAGTGCTGTGGACTGCAGTACAGCGCAAATATAGGTGAGCCATGGTAAATAACCTAAGTGGGAACCACAGGCAGCTGTGCTGCAGCAGCAGAAAGCGTAGCATCAGCTTAGATGCAGTATAAACTCCTTCCAACCAGGAAGAGTGCTGCTGTAGCTAATCCGTGTCCAGTATCTCCCTAATGTACAGCAGGTCACTTTGAAGGCGTCTCTCAAGGCAGAGCATATAGTTCAACACCAAAGCACACAGACACAGGACAGTGTTTACTACTGAGCTCCTCACACAGCAATCCAACACTGTGCTCCTCCTTCTCGTGGGAAAGCCAAGACAGTGTTCTGCCCCATGTATGGTGTGTTGTAGCTTGTTACTGCTGATACCTGATTTCAGACTTTGGTCTAGCTCCTGAATGTAACTTTTTTTTTTTTTTAAACTGACTTCAGTTATCTAGACTTCAGCTATTTTTTTTTTTCTGCAGAGAAATACAGAAGTAGCATGAAAATAACTCAGAGACTCTGTGTGGGCAATCCAGAGAGAGCCCCAGTCTGTTTCTGAAGAGGATTATCCATGTCCTCATCCCCCTCTGCAAGGACAACAACACAAGCTACTGCCATCAGGCTCGTCTCCATTGCTCCGTTAAATCCAACTGGCAAGTTCCCTGCTGACATAACTCCATTAAAACCAATGGACTTTCATCATTGGAGATTATATCCCTAAAACTGTTTGCAAGGATTTCCCAGGAGAAAGAGCACAGATTGACCTTGAAAAGAAATTAAAGGCTCTGTCATCGATTGCCAATATTTGAAATGCAACAACTGCAAGCTCAAGGAAGACCAACACCTGGAAAAAAATTTCATGTATCCTGAGGATAAGTGTCATGCTTAAACAAAAAGAGCACATGTGTTTTAATGTGTAGTCTTCAGTGTCAGCAATGTGATGTGTAATGTTCAGGTATCCACACACCTCACTTATTTATAAGGTCTTACACTAACTTGGGAGCCCACGGCAGACAAGGATATGGGCACTCTATTGCTCAGTCAATCAGTTAAGCAGTAAGCACATAAGCACATTGTCTAAGCACTTCAAAAAAGAACCCAAACTGAAGTGTCACAACACTGATTTTAGGAAAATTAATTTTCAAGGTTTAGGTTTCTGCGTTTGGAGCAATCCACATTAGAAATTAATGTGGATTAACTGTCCTTAGTACCTCTGCACACACATGCCCTAAGCATAGAGTGAAAGAAATTCAAAATTAGACCTCCTTTTTCCATCACATCTTTTCTCTCCTGCTGTAGTTTCCAGTGAAGTCACCACCCTCTAGCTCTGTGCAATTGTCACTAGGTTCAATGAAGCTGTCACAGTTGTATCAGGTATTTATTTGGAACCTTATGTTGACTTAAACACAGAAACACGTAGAACCAGACATTCATAAGAGGCTACTCAAGATAAACATCTCAAGAAAAATGAAGGAGACAGGAGATCTCAGTGCTTTGCCCACATCTTGAGCTGCTCATGGCTAGATTTGCAGTTAAGGAGCGTAGGCTGCACCAGGGTTAGCTGGAATCTGTCCCTGGGAATTTTTCCGAGTGCTGTCAACAGTATGCCTGGGCTGGATCTTATTTTAGCCATCCAGCCTAATGATTGTCTGTCTTAAGGCAGAAATGATGCACTCTCCTCTACTTCCATTGTGGTTCCCTTCTGAGATCAAGAGACAGAAAACCATCTCTGCATCTGTCACTGATTATGAGACAATCTCATGCATGGGCGAGGAGAAGGACAAAGAACATGTGGAGAGCTATGCACAGTGACCAGGAAATTCACTGCGCAGTGGAAGAACTAGAGGCTCACATGCTCAGGTTACACAAGCATATTGTCTTCCTTGTGTACCAATGGCCTGGCTAGCTGTCCTCTTGGTTTCTGAGTATTTGCTGATTTTAGTCTGTTTTAACTGCTAATAACAACACAAGACTTTGAAGATTTGACATGATTTACCAAATGGATACACTTCCTTTGCAAGACAAGAAACAGAAATACTTTTCTCCAAGCAAAGCTATGTCTCTGAGATGCAGCACACCATGCTGAATCCCCTCACTCCTCTCCCTGTCCACACATGGGGAATGGGGAGAAGGAAGCAACCTTTTGCCCATCTGACAACTGTGTTACCCTGAGAGCTTGTTCGCATGAATAGGTAGGACTTTGCTGAGAGACAGGCTACAGAAACTTGAGGGCTTCCTGGCTGATTATTTGAAGCCTCAGCCACTCATGCTTTGGTAAAAGAAGAACTAATATTTTTTATCTTGGGCCATGCAATTGTATTTTACAGTTAAAAAAGGCAAGAAGAGATAGAAGAATAACTTCCTAGCCAAAAACATGACATACTCCTTGCAATTACTTTTAAAAGTAATTTTGACCACCCCCAAAATGAAAAATGCTTGCTTTCAGAGTGTTCCCTTCCTTTTCAATGGCACAAAGAAAGGAAAAGAGAGAAAATGGAAATACATAAATAAATAAATTCAGTCCCCCTTTTTTCAAAGACTTTGGATCACTTAGAATACAGAGTAATAGCATAATTGGGCTGCTCACTTTCAGGAAGGATGAGTGTTGGCAGCAGCCTGTGATGGCAGCCTGCAGGAGCCATTGTGTGCAGTGGGTCTGAAACAGGCAGTACTGTGGGAGAGACTCAGGTCAGCAGCAGTCATCTGGCCTGCATCTCTGCCGAAAGCAAGGACAATTAGAGAAGTCATTTACAACAGAAAATGTGCCTGAACCATGCTCCTCAACACTGTCATCAGTACTTTGTGCTTTTTTATTACCTATTTAGGCACTGGCTGGGATGAGAACTTAAGCCTATATCTAGGTTCTTGGGTGGTATTTTCGGTCTGAACTGGAAACAAGTTTTCTGCAGCTAGTTCAGACATGTTTACAGTAATTGTAGTCACTCAGCAAGGACTTGTTTATAACACCATTAGAAAGGGCTCTGAATGGCTGTTTGGTTTTCTGTGGCTTTTATACAATTTTCTCACCCAGTTTGGCTCTTCTGCAGATCCCACTGACCCCTAATGCTAACCCTGCTAATGTGATACCAAACATGCTCTGCCTCAGTTTCACCTTTGTAAATTTGGGGAAAATATCCATAGTATTTCTCCATTGAAACCCCCCGTACAACCACAACTGATCTCTCTTGAAATACTTGCCTTTCACACAACAGTGCTTTAATCAATAATCAAGTCAACAGCTTTAAATGCATACACATCATGTGGGTCCACTTCAGCTACAAGCTGTAGCTTATTTTTGAGATGATAAATGTTTTCCAACAGATTGTGTACTAATGATGCTGCTGCTGACAAAACAATCTGCCTTCAACCCTGAGCTGCTTCCAGATGCTAAACAAAACCTTACTACACCCAGATTATTCTTAAAGTTAACTACCTCTACACACGTAAGAACGATTGAACACAGTGCAGTACATTCAGCATCACTGGTATAGAAGATATTACCTCCAAATATGTAATGACAGATTTTGATCAAAGTATAAACAAAATGAGAGGTTAGCAGCATCCACAAGGTTCTGCAGCAGTTGCAGAGACTGTGCAGGAGTTTCACTTTTTCCAAGATAACTATTTCATAATACATATTCTCTCTATATATGGGAGATTCCTTCCAAGTTAGTTATTTTGCTCACATCCATGCACCTGCCACAGGGTATAGAATGAAAGTAAATTCTATGAGGGTCTTGCTTTTGGAAGAATTCGACAATCTCAAAAGAGTGCTGTCTAGTCGCTGTCATTTCACCATATAAATATTACAGCTATAATTTCTTTGATGAAGCCAGAGAAAGATGCCAAATCAGATCACACCTTTGCAGCTGTCTTCATTTGTAAATAAATAAACAAAAAATTAAGTCCCCCCGCATTCTCTTCCTAAGAAAGACTTTTTTTTTGGTAAAAACAATGCAATTCAATAAGACAATGCTTTAGCAAAGAAACAAACATGAGCCTGGTAAATTCACCATCTAATACTAATGGGAAGGGGCTGGGATCCAGAAAGATGTTAGTAACTCAGAACTCTGTACTTGGAATGATTCTGAAATGTTAAAAGAAATAAAATAGAAAAAAAAGAATGTGCTCAGGGAAGCACAGGAAAACATTACTACAACAGCAAAACAAATCAAACACTGATCAATATCACTGTGGTCACCTATTAACAAAGAATTGTGAGGCATTTTGAATGCACTTTTCCATACTCTCCCATTTCCCTGATGCCTTAGGTAATGAAACAGGTATGAAATAATTTCTGGAAGGGTAGCCCTCCTCCTCTTCCTCTTTTCCTTTCATAGATCCTTTGTGGTGGTGACTAAAGTGCAGGTGAGGGTTGGAAAACAGTGCTTACAGCTAGACCTGACTGAAGATGATATAAAGCCATACTGATGATAGATCTGAAGAATTTCAAAACAGGATTCAAGCAGAGTCAGTTCTTTGACATTCTGGAGCCATTAGAGGCTTTGTTTCAAGCAGCTTCTGTCCTTTCTCCACTCATACAAAGTCTGAAAGAACCTGCCAGAAAGCAGGCAGAAAACCGGTTTGACTTTCTTGACAGTGGAAGAATATACTGAAAGAATTTTTCTAAAATAAAAGGAATGTTAAGATCTCTGGCAGGTTGTTGAGTTTACAAGAACTATTAACAACCTAGTAAATCCTGTGTTTGCTCATCCCATTGTCTGATGCATGCAGCTTCTCTTAAAGTTGCTAGGCACTGCTGCTGCCTAACGTCCTTTCAGTGGCAAGTGCTATACATAAGCATAGCTTTTGGGAACTGGCAGCATCACACACTGGGACACTGCTCCAGCAGTGCTCATGCACAACCTGACAGTAGCACAGCTGCAGCCACACAGCCCCTGTAGGTGCACAGGTCAGCTGGCCCGAACACAGAGCTGCACTGACACAGTAATGGCTTTTGGGGCTGACACCCCAACACGGCACCAATCTCTGCCACCATGGCAGAGACACGTCCCTGTGCAGCAGAGTTATCTCTGCTACTCCAGCACCTGCAAACACCAGCAAAAGAAGGAGGTCCTACTTCGCCTGAACGTGCAACTACTGAAAAAAGCCAAAGCTGCTTCTGATGTATCTCAGGAAGAGAGGACAGGAGGCTGGGTTGCAACAGGAATCAAGCAGATGTTGAAAACC
The DNA here is from genome assembly GCF_027791375.1 of Indicator indicator. NCBI lineage: Eukaryota > Metazoa > Chordata > Aves > Piciformes > Indicatoridae > Indicator > Indicator indicator. The sequence goes on along the minus strand of NC_072022.1, from coordinate 12,996,834 downwards.
AAAATGAAACAAACCCTGCACACTGAAACACACCTAGTCCATTCGATTTCCCATTGTTGCACCAGGAGTCAAAGCCACTATCGAGCAGTCCCACAACATGACTAACATCAGATTTAACTGCAGGCTGAGCTTCTGTTCCATTAGCTCAGGCAAAGATCTAGAAAGGTGTGTTTTGGCTAGCCTGTACTCACTCAGGGCGATGATTGAAAGCATCCTTTTGTTTCAGGTGAATATAGCTGCATGCAAGACATGCCATTTTCTACAGTATGGTGTAACAAATGAAAATTTAATACTAATCAAATCACACTCAAGTGTTTTAAAGAAAATAATAATTTAAAAAATTGTTGTTTTTGAAGTCTTTTAGCAGCAGCAGTTTCTTTCCCTTACCTTTACAAAAGGAATCTACAGCAGAAGCAGCCCACACATGCACATCTGGGTTCCATCCCTTCACAGGTTGACAAGGGTGGGTTCATGTTTTTGTGTAAAGACTGCACTTGTCTCCCTAGGCCAGAAAAATGCTTGGAAAACAAAACTTTGTGCTGTCACCCATTTCCATGGAGAGCTAAGTTGCCAAGAAAAGCTTGTTTAGAAGAAGCATTGCATAGAGAACAGAAAAGGGAAAAAATGGATATGTTTTCCTGATTGCACTGACAATGCAAATATACCAGATTATATAGGCTACTACTTAGGTTCAATGTCTTATCTTTCTTTCTTTAAAGAAAATAAAATCCTTAGGTTCTTCTGGAAACCATCCATATTTTCTTCAGATGTGACTTACAGTCTTTGGTTTCCAAGTGGAAATATTCTGACAAGGACCTGATTTTCAAGATAGGTTTTAATTCCTTCAAGACTGCCTATATAAGGTGTTTCAGACAGGAATTTTAGCATGTCTCTGGGATGGGGAGTTATCACTACTAAAGATTTGAACTATAAGGGAAAGGAGATGATAATCCATATCCATATAATAGTAATTGTGCTGGCAACAGAGAGAGAGAGAACAGAGCAGAAATGAGCCCCATGCCTATGTCATGGTACAGGCTACCTCACCTGTGATTAGTCACCTGCTCAAGAATCCCTCATGAAGATCTATCTACTCATAATTGTCCTATGCTTTTCTTGAAGTATTTAATTATCTAACTTGAGGGGACAACATCTAGTTTTCTTTGTGGCTGGTCTACATGTTCGAACAGTGGCAGAGAGAAAAGTCAGCATAGGCATGCTGCCTCTTTTGAAGACAGGTAAGGACAACTCTGCCATCCACCAAACTTTGATGTTAAAACCCAAATACTAAAAAATCCATGTTTTTCTAGCAATGCCACTCTTTTCTGATTAGACTGAGATTTCACTCCATCCCCACTGCAGTATATCCTCTTCACAGCCTCTGAAGAAAATTCACAGGACCCTTTCTGCCACCTAATACAACTGTTGCACTTCCACATAGTAGCTGCTGCTCTCACAGATCAAGGTCATGAAATTTCATCTTCTGCAGATAAGTGTATTTTGGGATAGCAGTGTGAAGACAGGAGACGTGGGGACAACCAATGACATCATTTAGCAGCAGGCTAATGCTGGCTTTGGCCGACTTGCAGATAGCATAAGCTAACTGTGTTCACAGCCATTTTGTTATCTTTAGGGAAGATCTTAATGAAACAGTTTGTGGAAAAGGTAGTATCTTAGATCAGAAAAAGAAAATGAGCCTTTAAGCACATAATGCTTTCTTCGTGTCTGAACTAGATAAAAGAACATAGGTAAGTTTGGGAGAAGCCTAAGCTCAGGTCAGCTGTGGAAGGAAGGGATGCATGACCATTTAGATTGTTTTCTTTCTCAGCTCACATTAAAACAGACCTCAGCACAAAGTTTTCACAGGGACAGTTGAAAATTATAACAAGCTCTCTGGAAGCAAAGCTCTATGAACTCTGGAATTATTACAACTCTTTTTTTTTTTGGTATGTGTGTGACCAGAGCACATTATATCACCTGCCAAACCTTCTGTTGCTCCCAGCAGAAGGTCAAAGTGCTTAATAAGAAGAAATACAGCAGATGCCTTTTGGATAAAACCACATTTTTGATCTGGCCACTGGCTTGATGAATGCCATTCTGATTACTTCATGAAATTTCACTAAGTTCTAATCCTACTGGTACGTCTAGTAATTTACTTTCAGCCATGTTTTAATTAGAGATGTAAAAACCACTTTTGAAAAGCCTTCTTCAGACAACAAAACACCCTCAAAATACAGTGCATTCCTTGGCACAAGAATCTCTGTGATGCTTGCTCTTACAAATCACATCTCTTTGAACTAGACAAGGACAGATGACAGAAAAGCCTCACCTTGACTCCTGAGAACCTAGAACCATAGCCTCACACCTCACCTTCATCTTGGTCTATTATATCGCACTGCCATTCTAGCTACAAAGTTAAGCCAAGTTTTCAGGTGTAACCTGCCTTCCTTGCTGCCAGTCAAAGTCCTTTCCTGCTCCGTATGCACTCTGTCATGAAGCAATACAAACTCTCAGAACACAAGTTGTCTTGCCAATCCTATCCAGCTGATTTCAGTTGCATTAGCTGATTTCAGATGCATTCTTTCTTCTTTCTCTGAGGTGATTTTGGGGCAGTTCCTGTTTTCCAGTGAGTTACCCACATCCATATCCCGGTTCGCATAGTTTTGGGGACTGGTTTACATACCAGGTAGCATTTCTGCTTTATCACTCTGCAATGTCTGAAATTCTTTTCCATGAATGACATGTTCAGCTACCCTAACTCTCCAGAGCTCCAACACACAGCAAATAAAAACTGTGAAGCGGCTGTTTCCCTCACCCCAACAACATGTTAACTATAAGAGAGCCTATACCCAAAGGAGGATTCAAATATTCCCTTCTTACAGATTTGTGTTTATAGTCAGGGATTTTTTAAGAAAAAGTACAGAAACTCCATTGGCAAAAGATTATTTTTAATTGTAAAGATGTAGTTGTCACCTCACAGAGGAACAGTTTTAACAAGCAAGAAGGAGAGGAAGGTTCTCAGTCCCCTGGATCTGCATGGGGGACATGAGCATGGGTAAATTGATCCCAGGGTAAATGAGTGGAACACTCAGGCCCACAAACTGAAGAAAAAAAATTGTATCAAGGGCATCTGCCTGGATATGACACTCAGTTGAAAGAAGACCTTGAGAGAGCAGATTTCGTTTTCAGGTGCCAACATGCAGTGGTGCAAATTATAGAGTGTACCAGTAAGTAAGAGAACATGGGATGCTGAACAAAGGAGTAGGGGTTTGCAGGGGATTTTTTTTTTCCTAGCAGTATAACGCAAGCTCTGATCCATTGTGCACTGGTGGCCTTGGTCAATGCTTTTTCAGATGTTTACCATCCAAGTTCTGCTTTTCCACTTGTGCCAGGCCACTGAACATCAAATGTGTGTCAGGACAGGACTGATAGAAGCCCTGCTCCTTTTCTTTACCTACAGTGCAGCATGGAGGGAAGAACATATGTTCCTTGGTTTGCAGTAGAGAAGCTCCTTTCCCTTTAGAGATGCCTGCCTGTCAGCCAGGCTTTCTTTTCAGATGCAGTTTTTCTGGAGGCAATAATCTCTGATTACCCCAAAAGTACCTGATGCTGCAGTTTAGTAATGAATGCCCATGTTGTTTTCTGAGTAGGCTATGACTCCCCTTAGCTTAAGTGGATGGGATTTCATGATACTCTGCATTCTTTAAAATCTTTGCCTCACAAAGAATATTGGTTTGCTTGCTGCCACTGCTAAAAACAACAGTAAACAGAGCTCTGAAGTTACTAATCCTGGAGAGCTCAGAAGCTTCTCAAAAATTGCAGGGTAAATGTTGTATGAGTATCTATATCGTGTCAACTAATAGTCTATGTATCTTGGATGCTTTTTAAAAAGCAGCCTAGAGTCAGTAAGTCATGCTGACATGTTACCCATTTTGGCCTTAATTGATGATCTGTCTGAAAAGAAAAAAAGCTGCTACTTTGGTTTTGGTTTTGAGACTGACCACAAATGTTCACATCCCAAGTCTGCTGGATTTTATTTGATTGCTCTTAGTAACAGAAATACCTCTACTGTAGCACTGCCAAGAAGCCAGACTGAAACCATACTGTGCTCAAGACACTGCACAGAGACGCAAGTACAAATAGCAAGAAAAAGAGAGAGAAGAAGAGAATCAGCAATTGGTAAAGCAACTAGTAAAAGAGCACGCCTGAGCAGCGAAGGCACTTAAAGCACTGACAGCTTTTTCCTAATGGGCTTATTCTCCACCAGAACCGTTTGTGGAGTGACATTCCTCTGAGCCATGCCTAGCTTAACAAGCTGCTTTTCCTAGTTTTGTGCCTCCTTGGGAAGAACAGACAATCAAGGTTTCTATAGGACACAGGAAGCTGTGAGCAGCTTTTAACTAGGAGTGAAGAGAAGAGAAAGGGACAAAGTCATTTACCTAAGAGGGACGCAGACAGAAAGAGGTTGGAAAGCCCTATATGCTCTCCCTCTCCTGTGTCTCCATCTGTCCCACAGCCTTCTTTTTGCAGATTGTCACTTTCGGGTTGGAGAAGGACAGATCCCTGGAACTGCACAAAAGCGGGAAGACACTAAAAGATGCTATGGAGAATATGAGCAGGGACATATGATGTGGGATTCAGGGAAATTGAAAAAGATCCAGACCACTAGGCAGCTTTTTAGATAAATCTGTGTAAAATGACCTTCTCTGAGTTCATATGGGGAAATTCTGGAAGCATAGCCCAAATCAATTTAAGCTTTACATTTCAGGGAGCTGGCAACAGAAACCGCCTTGCAGTGGGTGTGTGTGGCAGTTTCCAAAGCCAAGCAACCAGGCTCAGCTCATGGCTTTTGGGCCCATCATCATCTCAGCATGGGAGGTCTGCCAGAGGACTCTGAAGCGCTGGGTGTGGTACCAGCTTGCCTCCCTGAGCACCCAATGGTATGGTCAGTCTCTGACCCCCTATACTACACCCAGAATGCACATAAAGAGCCAGATTTGCTGGGATGCTGGGAGCAGCACAGCTGCAGCAGCATGGTTTCCTGCCTAAACACAGCGCTGTACCGGGCAGGTAGCTTGGGTACCTCTACCTCACGTAATACTGGATTATAAGTGGACTTGTAATTTCAGAGTTAGAGCACTAGAAAAGACACAGGATGCTCTTATTCATTATGTAAGACTTAAAAAAGGCCCCAAACAACAATTTAAGCAACGAAGTGAATTTGATAAAGGTTTGGTGAAAGGGTTTTAGCCAGGCCTGCACAGCCCTCCACAACTATCACCATGGGGCACTCCTGCACACACCTGCTACTTTGGGCACTGTCTGCTGGACAACACTGTGTAGACAGTCTTTCCAACAGTTTACTGCACAGCACCCTTGTGTCCATGAGGGACAAGCATCAGTGGCATCCAACAAGATCTGAAGGAGATCAGCAGGACACTGCAGGATTATGTTATTATGCCAGCCCAGCCATTCATCTGAATACACATTAAACTCAGCAGCTGGCTTGTGGCCAACCTTCTATTTCTCCTCAAGCCTGAATACCCGCCAGTGGGTTTGCAAACAATTGCCCCTGCAGCAGACAAGCTGGCTGGTACCAATCTTTGCAGGCTGCTGGCATTTACTCTGCACTGCACGCAGCCTTTGCCTGCATTATGGCACCTATTAAAGAGCAGTCTTTGCTGCTCCTGAGGAGCCTGCTCCTGCTCTCCCCAACTTGAGAACCAGAGACTGGCCTCCAACTCTACTGGAGGGAGAATTGGGTCCTCTTGCAAAAAAAGTGCCTACCAATTAGTGACACTTACTGATTCTATCTGTAGAGAATCATTATGAAAAATGCAAAGCATTATGCAGCCACTATTAATCTCCTGGGTTTGTTGCATTTACTCATGGTTTATGGCCCTCCACAGAGGATAAATGATCAAGGCATGTACTCACATTGTTATTTGTCTGTGCAACAATACACGTGCTCAGCACTAAGTAGAAGTTATTTTTCATGGGGAATGCAGCTTTAAGGCTTTCCAAGGTCAGAAGGCTTTGTGAGGAAAAAACCTGCAAGCGACTCCGGCTCATTTGCTGCCAGCTCTTCCTTTTAAAGTTACAACCCACACAAGACCATAAGCAGGCTAAGACTCCAAGAGGAATGGCCACAGAAGGTGCTCTTGTATTTTTGTCTTTTGGTAGGGTACATTATGGCACACAGGTGACAAATATGACAGATAATGTCATTGCTGTTAAATAACAATTCCTGTTCCAAGATATTTAACATTGGTGGAACAAGCACTTCCACTGTGCACATGAAATATTGAAACCTCTCCTCTCTTTACTGCTCTTCTCAGTGTCTTATAGCTCATTGTGAGCAACAATATTTTGGTACAGTTTTGTTTATGGTAGCAGGGATACACTTCTAGCAAATTTGTGTATCTGCGCTGGTGCTTAACTAGTCAGCAGACACTGATAAATAGCACTAAAAAGTGTCCTTTGGCACTGCATAGCTCTCTGCAAGAATGACCATCTCAGTTATGAACACAGAGTGCTTAAAACAATATTAGTTCAAAAGTGGGAGTGCAAAAGCAATACAAATATTTTAGTAGCTGGTACAGAAACTACGTTCTAGTTGAAATGATCAGATTTCCACATTTACTTTGAAAACATATGGATGTAAGTACAAACTTTTCAAAGTTTTACTCGTGAAACAGAAATGTGATATTATGGTAGGGATGGCACTCTGCAATTTGATAGATGGTAAAGATGAGAAGCAGTATTTTTCATCAAATAGTCAGATGGAAAAGCACAGCATTTGTCTCTTCCTTACTGAGAGAAACAGCAAGACTGAATCTGGTCCAAAGCCAATTGTGTTGATGCAAGTCTTTCCATCACTTCTGCAGCTTTTGGATCTGGCCCCCAAAAGATTTTGTAAATACAAAACATGGCTTCAACACCATGTCATGAAAAACAGGGAAGTAAAATGTGCTGCCAAAGCAGATATCAGGTAAAGCTAAACATCTGCTGCCTTATTTCCCCAAACAAAGATTCATTCAGGCAGAGGGTAGTATCAAATATTTATAAAACAGAGTCACAGAGGAACTAGGTTTCACACCTCTGGATTATCTTTTGTTCTTGTATTTCTTCCTCTCTGTTTCAAGTCAACCAAAAATAGCAAGAGAAATCTGAGAACATGACTTTTCCCAAGACGCTTGTTAAATGTATTCTTTAAAATAGTTTTTGTTTCCAGAAAACTGTTCAGAGTGTTCACATTTGCACAGAGCAGATCTAGCAGTTACTAAGTTAAAGAAACCCAACTGCACTAACTCAAGATATGCAAAGAGCAAAACTCATGAAGAATTTGGCAATAATTGGCATCTTGAAGGACACTGATCAGTGTTTTCAAATTATTTAATGAGAGCTGATTCAGTGCCTCCTGCGAGGTGATAAATGGTGACTGCTTGAAGAGCTGGTGGCTTGCAGGACGTTGTCAATACTATGCCATGAATACTGTACTGCTAACCATACATGTTTTGACACAGAACAATACATTTCTATATAAATCAATCAGACACTGCATTCTCAATTATCCACACTGTGAATTGATCAACCTTTTAAACTGTTGTGAATGGTCCCTTCATCAAGACTTTTGTCTGTTATAAATCAAAACGTTTTATTTGGTCCATCAAACCCCTGGAGAGGGTCCAAAGGAGGGCCACAAAGATGAGCACCTCCCTTATAAGGACAGGTTAAGTGAGTTGGGGCTGTTCAGCCTAGAGAAGAGAAGGGAGATACTATAGAAGCCTTTCAGTCTGATAGGACTAAAGATCTGTTTCCCTCCATGCCACTGAATCTTTGGATCTGGCGTTGGTCCTCCATGTCTTTCATCCAAGCAAATTTTTATTCAGTGGTATTTGGAACATATTTCTAGTACCTATACTTGCCGTTGTATCTTTCCTTCATCTTGAGTAGCATCCATACCAAGTCCATGCTGGCTCATATATGCTTTCACATGCCACTAACTGCTCTTTCAGATTTATAAAAAACATGTTAGGCAAGAATGGATCTCATGTGAGTATGACGATTTCCACTAGACATCATATCCATCAACCCCCTGCTATTATTTCAAATTGTTTCTTTCCCCTCTGCCAGTTAGCAACCAAAAGACACTTAAAAATTCCAAAACATTTCTAAATAAATTTTATGAGTAAGACTTAACCGGAAATCACATTAAGATCAAGCCAAGTCTTCTTCATTCACAACAATCCAGCTTTCAAGTCAAGCTTCATTCTTATAGCCCAATATAAAGCACATATATATGATTCTGTGCAAGGATACTTGCACAGTCTCATATGGAAACCTCTGCTACTTGAAAGGGAGAGATCAATACCCCTTTTCCAATAGGGTCCTGTAGCAGGAAGACAGCATATAACAGAAAAGGAGAAGCAGGTGTCACTGTATGTAGGGACACTTTAGTATAGCCTCTCTGAGCACTGGCTATTCATTTGAAGTTTGGACAGAGTAGGAGCAGCGACTTTATCATAGCTAAAGTTCCAGCTGGCTGGATTGAACAGTTGCCACAACCCCCACAAGCCCTTGTATACATGTACAGTCCTCTCCTGCAACTCACTGGAACTAATATGAACACATTGAATGTGTACCCAGATTATGGTAGAATAAATCCTACACAGTAACCATTCAAAAAGCATTAGATCTACTATACTTCTACAGGATGCCTTGCACAGCTCTGCATATGCTTTTGTTTTTATTTGGGAAACCTCAAGATAAGTGTGTGTCAGTCCTACCTCAAAAAGAGCTTTTCTGATCAAGCCCAACCCACCTCTGTCCCTGAATTTTCCTTAGGAGAACTTGTGTTTGTTACTGCAGAAAGGACTGGGTGACTGTTTTGGTAGCAGACCAAAGAAAAGTACTAAAAAGAAAAGGAGCCTGCTGTGCATCAGACCTCCACCTGGTTTTGGAGGATCTGTAGTTGTCAGCTGTGGCTGACCTTTTTGGTCACCTCTTCACTGATGCATCACTTTAGAAAAAGAGCATTAGCCTGCTCCTAATGCTGCCTTCTGGGCTTATCTGGAATGTCTTTCCATGGTCTTACTAGAGCTTGAAATTAGATCTACCAGACAGGAACTGCCAGGCTGTTTGAATTCTGGTATTTCTAAGACATTCACAAATGCTAGACATGTCTCTCAGCCACCTTATACATCCTAGAGGTCAGAAGAAAACTTCATAAAAGCATGACAATTCAGAATCCTGAAATAAAAGCTGTCAGACACTGAAATTTTATTACAGTAATGAAAGTTATCTGACAGGAATAAACGAACCCCTAACAGCATTCTCATGTACACACACACTTAGAAAAATAACCAGCAGAGGGAAAAGAGAGCAACAAAAATCCTTTCTCAAAGACTCCTATTATGTCTTTACTTTTACAGTTTTAAAGTTGTACTAGAGACTAGGCCAGCATGGACTTTGTTTCCTGGTTCTTCTTGCTTGCATCCCACAGAATCCCTCATACAGAAGGCTTCTTGTGAAAGCAAGCGGAGATGTGGCCTGTGATGATACTGAAAAGAGCTTTTCCTAAGCCTTTCTTTCCAATCAAACACTCTCTGGCTCTGCTACTGAGAGGATTTTGAAAATCACAGAGAATCACAGAATGGAAGGGACCTCTGGAGATCATCTAGTCTAACCCCTTTGCTAATGCAGGTATACCTAGAGCAGGTTGTACAGAAAAGCACCCAGGAAGGTTTTGAGTCTCCAGATCCTGTCACTGCAAGATTCAAGTCCCTCTTCTGCTTCAATATACCACAGAAATACACAGTCAGCCTTCATCTTTCCTGTCCCAGCCACCTGTCTTTCTACAGTCTGCTCCCTCCTGCACTTCCCATTACATTGTATTCACCTGACAGCACTGGCATTGACTTTGAAATGAGATGACAGTTCCTCTGAGGAGGAGTTCTACACCTCTGGCTCTATGCAGGTTTCAGCCCACTATACATATAGTGCATCACCTGGTAACACTTAGCAACACCTGCCATACAGGCCTAAATTCTGCACCTCCTGTGCTCAATTGCAACCACAAAATTTAGAGGTCCAGGTGATTGTTTGGGTTATCGTCATCTGGAATGACATGGAAAAGGGGCCAGGTAGATAAAATAGGGTGCTGCTTGTCAGATCCTCTGCTCTTTCACACCCACTACCCTGCCTCTGTGTTTCTCTTCTTGGACCTTGGCTGTGAGTGCTGTGAGTGGATACAGCCTGTTTCCTGCCTGATCCATATCTAAAGAGGAGCTGGATCCATAGATTTCATTACCAGGCCTCCTTTTCTTTGTACCATCATTACTAGCATCACCTACAGAAACTAAAATCTGGTGTTTATTTTTTTGTCTTGTGCATAAAATCTGCAAGTCTCTCCGTGTGCTAAATCATCTCATTTGGTTTGCCTCTAACTCTTCAGCATTGTATTTCATACAGCAGTTAATACATCCTCTATTTCTCACTACACTGAAGGCTGTACCATATTGAAGTCTGTATCTGAGCTGAGCTAGTAATTCATCAGTGCTCCAATATCTCTATGGACGATGTGCTCATTTTGCTATAATGGGCTTTTTTAATCTTGCTAACAATTGAAACGTTGATACTGTTAAGGTTAATGACCCACTGATAAATACCAGAAAACACTTTTACCCTCAAATGGTTTTTAATCATGGCTGTTGCCATGCTTTGTACCTAAACAGGCTTTAGGAACAGTACTTTCTAAATATCTGAAGCCTCCTTTTACTATGAAAGTGGTTTTTCTGACAGTTACTGGGTTTGCTTTTGTGCCAAGTCCTTAGGTTTATTATAGTGAGTTTGTGTATGAACTGGCTGGCTTTGCTTTCACACTTCTTAATGGTCTTCCCTGCATGTTAGATGTGCTGAGATGCCTTCGATCTGCTCCTTACAAATGATGAAATCAATTAAATCAAGCAAGCTAACAGAAAGAACTGAAATCCTGACCTTTATTGGGGTACAGTTGCCTAAAAGGTGCTCTTTCTGATACAGCACATTCAGCTGTGGTGATGAGGTCATAAGAAGACAGGATTAACACTGACTTTTCACATTTTAACTGCATATTTTAACACGAAGTTGCTTGTGGGGAGATGTTTGTACTGTACTAAGAAAAAGTCATGCTCAGTTAATTCATGTAATTGCTAAGCCAGCATGGAGAGAGGGCTGGAAAAGTAGTTTCCATTTTTAATTCTCATTGTTTTTTGCTGGATTACTTCCAAGCACTGAACCAGCAAAAGAAATACGAAGCACTTCACATTGTGTTCTCAGAGATACTGCCTCATCTCTCTTCAGCCAAGTAATGTCAATATAGCTTCACTGGAGCTTGAGCAGCATGTGCCTGTTAGCTGATGATCTGACCCTAACCAGAGATTTCTGACTGCATAAGCTCTGTGAAGAAGATAGCAGAGATCAATATCACCGTATGTGTGTTATGAAGCAATGGCAATGCAAAAAGAAAATTCCCATTTAAATCAAGCAATGCTTTACGGCACTGAAAGGACTGAAGTGGAGAAATAAAATCCAAGATGAGTGGGTCTCATAAATTGTATGAGATATGTAAAAACATGTGTATTGTATCTACAAAAGGGGAAAAAAAAAAGTCTTTTCCTTTGGTGTTTACTGTCCTTGATTTGTCTCACTGATTCCCCAAAAGGAGGCTGTAGAAACAGCTGGTACTTGCAAAGGCTTTCAGATGAACAGGGTGTTTCAGAGCATGTTAGCCAAATGCCACTCAGATCCATTCTCGCTTCTCACTGAAGCCAAGCAACTAAGCCAAAGGACAGTGCTGGGGAAGGACAACGAACTAATGGAAAGAGCCAGAGATATATTACCTCTGAAAGTAGGAGGCTCGGTGAGAAATGATTCGTGCTATTTGCATTATGAAGTATAGCTCCTCTGGAAAAGTCAAGGTAACCATTTTTCCTACAGAGACTAGCCTGCATGTACTAGCTCTGTTCTGAAACAGCCTGTGCTACTTCTGCTAGCAGAAGGGCTCTAGAAAGAGTCCACTTCTGATTGTAGATTTGACAAGGACTGGATCTTACAAGGCTGAACAACAGGAGGATGTAGAAACTGCTTCCTGGGTCAGACTGATAGTGGCAACAGAATGTGCTATTTAGAGCATATCAACCTGGTCATACTCTGCTCTCCATTTACTTTTTACTCCCACAAAGATGGTGTATCAAGGATATTACAGGATATCCATTTATAGACTCTTGGTCAGTCTAATGTCTTTTTGAACCTGCTCCTGCTGTCTGCCTCTACAAACTCCTATGGCAGCAGACTCCACAAGCTCACCACCCACTGCATAAAGAATCACTTCCTTTTATCTATTTTAAACATTTCCTACCAGCTTTTCTGAGGTTTGTGAACACTTGAAGTGATTCAGACAGTAACCCTTGCTGTGTTGCAAGATAATGATAAAAATACCTATAAAAAATATCCCTATTCCAGACATAAGAGTTCCAGAACCCCTCAGAATGGCTTGCAAGTCTCCAGGAACAAAGAAATGATCACACTTTTGGATTGATTTAGTACTAAAGCATGCCAGTAACATTATGTTTATCTAGCCCACATAGCAGCACATAATGAACAGGAAAAATAAAAATAGTTAATTGTATATGTATACACCCCCCCCTCCCCCCCGAGATGTTCTATATTTGTATCTTGTCTGCAGGTGTGTGTAAAAGCAGGTTTGGGACTTTTTGGAGTTCTGCTAACTGTCTTAAGTTTGTATCATTCTGAAAGAGATATAGTCCTAAGAGTCTTACTGCTAACAAGCTAAGCACTTCGCAGGCACTGGCTTTTGGTTTGGCTGGATTTATTTCAAACTGCATTATTCTCTGCTAATTAAACTTTTGAAAAGGAACATAGCTGACATGAAGTTCTGAGTAATTTGCTCAGTCCTTGACATTAGTCAGGAAGTCTCAAAGCAGAGGCCACAGAAGTACAAGAATACTAACCTCCAAGAGAAGAAACAATAGTCTTTAATTAGAGTCTTACCTCAGATGTTGTTGTGAGGGATGAGCTGACGATATCAAAGATATCTAAAAGACAGATGATTCTGGTGGTAAGTGATCAGTTCAGACACAATGTGGCTGGTGGATCCCTAGAGGCAAAAAGAAATGGAAGAAAGTCTGAGTATAGCTTAGAGACACAGATGCAGAGACTTGGCATTTGCCCTGTGGAATTCTTGGATGCACTTGAAAGGTTCCTCTCAAGGATGAAAGTGCAGTCTCTGTTTGTTTTGTGCCTGGAATGAACTGACACCATCACATTATCACAGGCTCATTGGCAAATGGTCTCTTCCAATGGCTGCAACTGCTATAAGATCACAAAATATGCAAAATGACAGATGGCTGCTAAATTAATTGCCGAATTATTAACTGCATTTTAATGATGCACAACTTTAAGAACAAAATTTAAGGGAAGAGTCAGTTATAAAAGAAACCTGAAAACTGCTCTCATTTTCATGCCATTGTTGGCTAGGCTCTACCTTATTAGAGCTCAGTGTTAACCAAGAAGACAATTTATGTGCTATTCTCAAAATAAATTTTCTCTACTCAGAGCAGGAATTAATAATTCATGGACCCACACCCTGTCCCTAAACTTCAGTGGAAGTCTTTGAACTCATTCTTTAAGTAACAAGACTTATTCTCTTCCTTTCAGCTAAAACTACCCTTCATTAGAAGCTGGCTAATGCAGTGTTTATGGAGACTTGGAGACAGAGTAACCTTTTTTACCAAATGTTGTGTATACAGATTAGTCCTGTTGGTGTCTACAGCAACTCTAGACTATAAGTAAATGACAGTAAATACACTGAAAGACATAATTAAATACTCCCACTCAACATGAGCCATAGATTTAGGCAAACCCTAGTAATGAGATGGGAAGTATAAGACATAGACTTATAGAAAAATGTAAGGTAGGTAGCACTGTCTTATCAGTAGTATGGACTAAGATGTAATTTAACATCTTAGAAGCAAAAACCACAGTCAAAAAGCCCATTACAAGTCAGTCTCAAATTACTGCCAGGTGTTGCAGCTCCCAGGCACCCAAGCTAAGAGAATCTACAGGACCAGCCCCCATGGCCTCACAGCATCCCCTTCACTTTTGGCCAAAGACCTACATCATGACTCTGCCACCCACTTACAGTAGGGAGCTGCAGGGCTGCACTCACCCTAGAGAAGTCAGAAGCAGTCTCCTGGCCATCAGTGGAAATTAAAAGCCTCTGACAAACTTGGTCTGTGATGAAAACGCCACCAAGACTTCAATGCCTCCCGTTTTCTACAAATAGGTGATAAATCCAGACATTTGAAAGAGGAAAGGCAAAGCACTGCCAGTAGTGGCAGTCACCTTTTGTCTTTCCCATTGATACACTACTACACACAGCGACATATCTTCAGTTTCCAGGCTCAGGTCAGCACTGTTGGCAGCTCTTTACTGCCATTGGTGCTTTGGACAGTGACATAAGGACACCCCAGGAACACAGTCATCTTAGTCTTGCAGCTCCCACTGGTCCTGCCTCAAGCCTTGAACACAGTTAGTGTTCAGCTAGAGACATCCAGGTGTGTCCCAGCTACAGTGCATTTCCTGGCACCCCCAGCTAGGACCTGCACACTGCCTGTGCGTGGAGACATGAGAGCCAGGCAGCTGGGTCTGGCAGGGTGGCTGCCCCAGGCTCCTGCATGTTGTTTGCCCCAAACAAAAGTAGTTGTATTGCTTCAGAGAGCAGGCTGGACCCTGACAGCAGGCATCATGGTCCTTTCTTCCTTGTACGGTTATGTCTACAAACCCAGCACTGACATTTATTTAGCTCTGCACAAGACTCTCTGGTAGGCTCTGGAAAAGCAGACCTTGTCTGTAACTCCACTCTTTCAGGTCTCACAGCACGTAGCACTGAGTATTCCTCATTCAAGCTGTCTTGCAGTTCTTAAAAAAATGTGTCCAAAACTCTGCTAAGATTTCCTTATTAGCCTCACTAATGCCCCTCAAATGCAAAATTTCGTACAACAATTTCAAACCTTCACAATTCCCTGCCCCTGCTTAGTTCTTCTGCTCTCTTGAATTTCTGCTAAGCTGCCCAAACACTTTGCCTTCCTGTATGTGATGGAGCATCTTCTAGCTATTGACCTGAAATACACACAAGAAAACCAGACTGAATCCTGTGCTCACTTGGCTTTAGAGAATTTGGTTACATTTGTTGTGGGACATGTCACTATGTTCTTTTTCCTTTTAGTTACCAGGGCTGCCTGAGAGAGACATGACGTGATAGAACATCTGCAGAGCACACAGTTCTCCCCAAGACCAGACCAAGAAAAACAGCCTGGCAATGAAGTTAGCCAACTGCAAAGTAGCACATGACATTTGTGTGCTTTTTGCTGCTGTTAAACAGCTCATCATCCTGTGGACAATTCTACTCTCTTTTATTTTGTGCATATGGTCCTATGTGTTTCTAGAAGTTCTCCATGAGATAACCTCTACCTCTCCACGCAAAGCTGTATCATTGCTCTTCTGCTCTGTTTTCACTGCTGCTTTTTGGAGTACCCAGCTGCTTGCAGTCATGGAATGGAAAGAAAACATGTAAGGGGTGTGTAGAAGGAAGATGGATCATCAAATTTCTGGCTGGGAGTGAGTGGGAATGACACCTCAGAAAACATTAGCTACTGTGTTATTTTTCTAGAGCATGAATAAACAAGGAAGGAGGAAAAAAAAGTCCTGGAAAAAGCCTGTACCTCCAATTTTAATTATGGTAACGGATCACAAGTGGTTTCTGGCACTCAGTTGAAGCGTGTCAAAGACCAGTGAGATGAAGCACCAACGTGTAGCCTTAAGCCAGACCAAGACAGACTAGCATTCATGAAGCAGAGAGCCTCAGGAAATCCAAAGTAGGGAAGTCCAATGACTTCAAAACTCCAAGGACAAGCAAGCTTGGATACTCTGTTAGAAAGCCATCATACACAGTGGACTCATCACATTGCTCTCTAAGTGCCACTTTCTGCATCAGATGGTATTTGTAGTTAGGCTGTGTCATTTCACATCGCTTTAGCCTGTATCATGTCATATCATTTGGCAGTAAAAATGATATGCCAAGACGTACACACAAACTGGAGCGTGTCACACCCTATATTTACACCATTTAGTATATTTGATTTAAACATATGACCATATTGTCCATCTTATTTACACCTTACTCTTACTGAAGCTGATGAGAGGAGCATATGAACAACTGACAGGATAATCAGGATCCATAAGCAGAAGGAGAAGATGAGTGACAGTCTAGTTCCAGTGGCTTATTACTAGCAGTATCATTTCAGTTAACCTTGCATACTCCTAATTCCCCTTTCTTTCTGTGGCACATCCCTTCTTGTCATAATGTCAGCGAATGCCATTAAGCCCAGATAGTCACTTGCAAAGTCTTGAATACACCAAAGGAATAATATTGAATTTCATTAAGTCTTCTTCATTTGATCTCTTGCTTCTTGCTTTCTCAAGGCTATCCTGAGGAATTTGATTGTTTTCTTCCTGATAGATGAGGTCGTTTCTTTCCCGTCCTGGATTAAATTCTATATGGTGGCTTTTGTAGATTAGCCACAACCAATTACAGCAACATAATATATAATATATCATCTATAAATATGATGACACGATGCCTACTTTAGTGGAATCTTCCTCATCTAAGATAGCACAAAAGATTTCTAAACAGTGAGTTGCTACACACAGTAATAGCATTCTGAAAGCTCTCCTCAGCTCTTAATCAGATCAATATCAGTAACTGGAAAGGAACAGGTCTGGAGCAAGACACAAGGATGCAAATTTATTACGATGCTGATGAGCCCTCAAGTAGAAGCATGCTGCCAAGGTAGAAACAAGAAGAGACACAGAAGAGCTCAGATAATAAAGCATCATTTCCCAGTCTCCTAAATTCAAGTGCTTCACTTCCAGCACACCTGTTCTTCAAAACTCATCTGCTCTTGGATGAAGACTTGCACAGAATTAAAATAAAAACATATCTACATCACTCCAGACCACAGTGACAATCAATCACAGTGGACAACCAATAAATGCAATATATGGTATCTTCAGCAGAAGGCAGAGTAAAATTAATGAAGATGTCCATATCTGGCACCCATATATGATCATAAAAATGTAGACAACCTCTCTTGTTAAAAAATAAACTCTGTATAGAATTGCATATTGCTGTGCACAGACAGTTTCCAGGCAGTTTGTGTGTTACAGTACAACAATAATTTTACTGCACACAGCAGTCCTACCTGACAGTTTATGGAGAATCTATAAGGCAGCACAACATCCAAATAACATGCTGGGAGGATGTAGATGGGCATAGTGCAGTAACTGGAATTGGATTTGTAATGCTATTGCAGCCTCACTCAGAATCAGTTACAGGGCCTTTGGAACCACACATGACCACAATCTTCATTCCCACCTCCCTGACAGACTGTTCTCAGGTGCACACCTCAGTAGTGGCTGCAGATGGCATACTGTCACATTCTCCTCTCATTTTACCTGCTCAGAGCACCTCAGGGATCCAGGGGTGGAAAGCCCACTGCAGAGTGGGAACCACTATATGTGCACTGGGGAATGCTGTCTTTAGCTCAGTGCCACATTTCTGCCAGGGGGGACACATGCAGGTAAAGTGACTTCCTGGGTTCTCAAGCTTGGTTAACTGGGATGCCCATTTATGCCCTTTCTTGGCAAGAACTTGGTAACAGAATAATTCGTAACTTCAGATGTAACTTTTGACTTTCTATTTCTCTAAGCATCCTTTTCATGTACAGATGACCATTTTTTATGTTATCCTTCCTTCACTCTCCAATTTCACAGGCAATGCTGAGAGGCTGAAATGACCTCCATAAGATCTTTTGCCATCTCTAAGTTAGAACTCAGGAAATGACTCAGATTAGAGTGCATGAAGTATGTCTGTAAGTCAGACACGCTGTTTGCTTGTGTCAGAGACAAACATGTATGATAGCTGATGTCTCCAGCCTGTTTCTCAAATTCATTTCAGTGTATACCATCAAATACTTAGATAAGCATTGGAAGAAAGAAAACACAACCAGTGCAGCTGAAAGACACACATAGCTGAAAGAGTTGAGAGAGAGCGTTTTTTTTCAGGGCCCATAAAAAGTGCCCACTCTTCTCATATCTATGTCTGGCATAGTTTTCTCAGCAATAAGCTTTAAAAACCCTAAATCTACACTTTGAGATAGGCAGTCAGCACTCAAATCCAATTCTAGTTTTCCTTGCAGCTGGGTCTATTTCTGAACATTTCCATTTGCTTTCTGGGACAGCTTTTATCTCTGAGGTGTGGGGCCCCCAAAGAAAAAATGTGTATGCCCAATCCTTGGGCATAGTGAACGTGGGAGGATGGGAGGTACTGACAGGGTCAGCTTCAGGTTATCTAGGTGTTATTCAGAACCTAATTCCCCAGTATGGTCAGTGGTCTTAGGCAGTGGTGATGGGAAAGGGAAGAGAGAAGTGATTGCCAGAACCTCAGCCTCAGCAGTGGCACCACGCATTTATGGGGATGGTCCCAGCAGACTCCTTGGAGAAGGCATCTCATCCAGAGACTACCACTCAGCCACTGAGCAGAAAACGTTTGCTAACTTGGCTCTGCATTCCTTTAATATTTCATGGTATCTACTTCAAGTCACTCATTTCTTGGGGAATTTTTTTTTCCTCAGTGAACATTTAATTCATTATCATTTATTGCTTAGTGGTCACAAGAGAGTTTCTCACTAAAGGTTCACTAGATTAAAAGCTGGAACATTTTCTGACCCAAGTGGAGCTTACCAGGTTAATTTTCATCCATGTCAAGACGTTACAGCATCTTGAATCAACAGAACAGTTCTGTGCCTACTGCTTACCTCAGAGTTAAAGAGAAGCCTGCAAGGTTAATGAGTAGCAGGAAGCAATTCATTAAAGTTTTGATAATGTAAGGTTTCACAGCAATTTCACTTCATAATAAATTTTACATCCCAAAGGAAGAACAAAGCCTTGGAAAAACGTGCGCCTAATGTAAGGGACTGGCAGGCAGGGAGAAGCCCTCAGCACTGTCCAAGAATTTTGGCAGCTTAAACACCATTTATAGAGTTCAGGTGTTTATTCAGAAGTGCTTATTCATTGAATTCCTTTCCTAAATGTGTTTTTTTCTGATACAATATTTCATTAAAGTTTTGATATCTTCCCTTAAAAAATTCAGTTCTCTATGACAACACCCTCAGAACATCTGTAGATGTTTCATGTAACTTAATTTCTACCTTGAAGATTAAATCTCTTTAACAAAGAAGTACAGCACATGTACCTTCTGACGCATACATGGTTAGCCCCTTAGAGACAAGATGCCAGACTGGACAGATAAAACATCTGGTCTGTTAAGGTGCTGTCTACAGTACCAACAAATATGAAAGAATTCGTGCAAAGCCTTGTAAGCCTTCAGGGAGCTCCACAATGAGTTCAGACAGTTTTGCTTTCTTTTTAAAATCAAACCTTTAGAATCTAGTTTCACATCCTAAACTGAAAAAATCCAGAGTTGTGGTTTTTTTTTTTTTTTTTTTTTTTTTAAGCCTAAGAAGTATTATCACAGCATCACAGTATATCAGAGGTTGGAAGGGACCTCAAGAGATCATCAGGTCCAACATCCCTGCCAGAGCAGGATTACTTAGGGTAGTCTGCACAGGAATGCATCCAGGTGGGTTTTGAAAGTCTCCAGAGAAGGAGACTCCACAACCCCCCCCGGGCTGCCTGTTCCAGTGCTCTGTCACCCTTACTATAAAGAAGTTCCTCCTCATGTTGAGGTGAAATCTTCTATGCTCAAGTTTTAACCCATTGTTCCTTGTCTTATCACTGTGAACCACTGAAAAGAGCCTGGTCCCCTCCACTTGAGGACTTATCAACTAGAACAATAAAATTTTGGATTCTACTTTCTCCATTTCCCTACTTCCCAGAGTTGCTCAGAAACCATAAAGCCCCTCCTTCTTAACCAGTGAACAATAGCAAAAATAGGAACATGAATAGAAGTCATGACAGATGACAGCTCTTGCAACAGCAGCCGAAAGCTAAGGCCCCCAGCACAATTCTACCACATGAGCAACATTACTCTAGTTACAGATTAGAGCAGCAAATGTGTTTATTGATACAGTGATTATTGTGCATTTTAATACATTGGCAACTGCCCTTTAACTTTAGGAATAACAGCTTAAATCCAGCCATTAAATTAATTTTAATTAAATGTTTGCAAATGCTTTTTGCTATGATATATGCTATGCAGCTGCCACTAACGACCTACCCCAACTAGTCTCCGCATAGTGTAATTCCCTGTAGGAAACCCCTCACTGATTTGCCTGCCCTATTTTGGGGAGGGTGTCAGTGCTAGTCTTTAAGCACAGGGCCTGATTTTTCTGCTGCCATGGGAAGGTATCTCATTCCTCAGACTGTCACTGTTCATCACTCAGCACTGCAGGGGATCAGCATCACATACTCCAGGGAGACAACGTATAGGAGGATGGAACATAGTGTGCTGTGCTCACTGCTGTACTCCTCAATGTTGCTCTTCTCCAACTCTTTGCCCTAAGGGTATTTCTTACTTTGTGATAGGTTTGAACAATGCTCCTGGGTGTTTACATAAACTGAAAGGATACAGTCAATTTCCAGAGGATTGGGCTTTTGCTTTTAAAGAAGATACTGTCATGCTTAACGTTAGAGGCATACCTGTTGTCTTCTCAGTTAAGCCCAAAGGTACACATAAGAATCCACACTAGGAACTTTCATCACAGTCACCTTTTCCCCTCACCACTCTCCCCATAAATCTTTCTTGAGTTAAGCACATAAGCCAGTTAAGCAATATGGCTTTTAGAGGCTGTTGTCATAGTGCCTCTCCACTTTGCAGAACAGAGCTGCCATTGTCAGCAAGGATCATCATGTCTAGCTCACTTCTGCAGGCAACCACATCATGTAATGTTGTTCATGAAGCATTCTCTTTCTGACAGGGAGTTAGGCCCTCCACATTTCTCAACTGGGAGCTGCCCCAAAACTCATTACATTTACAGCAAAAACTTCCTTCTACTCTGCAGAATTCATATTTGGTTAATGCCCATTTTTTTCTGTTCCTTAGGCATGAAAAGTCAGGTATAAATGGTTAAAAATTGCTTCATATCTTTTGCTTGCATGAGTCATGTCTAGTGGTATAATTCCACTGAAGATATAGTAGTAGTCAATCTTTTTGTCCTAATAGGATAGGGGTATGTGATGGTTTAAAGACGGTGTCTTTAATTTTTCCTCACAAAGTTTGAGCAGAAAAGTGAAAGAATGTAAATAAATCACTATTGGGTGTAAGAAAGCAAAAGTAATGATTATCCTAAACACTTCCATTGGAGACATAGAAATGTTTAAGAGTCAGTACTCAAAACAAGGTACAGTCTCGCAGTCACTCTGTTTGTCTGCCTGCTTCTTTTCTCCTCTGGCTGAAGATAATACATACCTGCATACTGACCTTGATAAGCTAAGTCTAACAAACCTCTTGGCTTCTTGGCTTTTCTTTCCCTTTGCATGCCAGCTCTGAGAAGGGGGGGGAGAAAAAAAAAAAAGAAGCAGGGGGAAGAAGCACAGACCCTCCCTTTTGGGGGGCCAGACAGGTTTGTTGTGGTTTTCTGTTAATTGTACATATTTGTAAATGTTGTGAATAGTACATATTTCATTGCATTTCATCATAGATTGTAGTTTTGCCTGTAAATACAGCTTCATTTGCTTCTGAATTGAGTTAGCCTGGTCATTGCCAGTTGTGGGAGGGGGATTCCAACCTACCACACCGCAACAATTTATATTTTGGCACCCAGTGCGCTTGCTGTTGGGGGGAAGGGTAAAACACCAGCAAGGATGCGTGGGAGGAAAAACCACTATGGGTGGTGAGCAAATCCCAGCTTCTTCACTGGAACCAGTCAAAGAAGATTTTGGAAGGAGCGTCACAGGATCTGACTTTCCATAAACTTGACAAATAAAACTCTGTCAAAATAAATTGAGAAATATTGTTTTCACATGCTTAAAGCACTAATCTCTAGAACAGAGGGACTATTAGTGGGACAGTCATTTGTCTGCAGCTGCCAGGAAAGCCAGAAAGTGGGAGAAATGGCATTCTCTGCCATTAATGGATGGGAGAGACTTTTCTTGGTTAATGGGAGAACAGATCAATGCTTTGCCTGCAGAAATAAGCACTAACAGCAATCGTAACTTGCTGGAGAAAGCACAAGAAACAGGCCTACAGCTCACAGGAACTCAGAATTCCCACTGCATTAATACAAACACAGTGTCATTGGAAATAAATTAATTCTCCTGTTTAAACAATCCTTACATTTTACCACAGAAAGAGATTTGAATTGATGAGAACTCCAAACATACCACTGACCAGCACACTGAGGTGGGTTTTCCAAAGTTATGCCTTGATGGTATTTTTAAAGATCCCAACCTTGCATCCAGGAGTGGGGAAACCCTGGGAAAGGCCAGGCCCACTGAGGTCTATGGCCACCAGTGCTTCTGTGGGCTTTGAAATGCCCTCTAACAGCTGCCAGTGCAGCAGCAGACTGCTGGGAAGGGAAGTAAATTGACAAGAAGTTGTTTGCATTAGAGAATTGGGGGGGGGGGGGGGGGGGGGGGGGGGGTAGGGGGAAGGAATCCAGTGTGTTCCTATCAGTTACCTTTATTTCACTGTATTATCTTTGCTTTCTGACTGAGGAACAGTCCTCTGGAAGATTTATACAGTGCTCTGAGTAGGATTATTGTTTGTATGCTGATCAACTGAATCAGAAGTTCCTAAATTGATGAGCACTTCAGACATTCAAGGGGAAAGAAAAGAATTTCAGACAAGCATTTCAAAACTAGTTCCTGAGATGCTATTTCAACTAAAGAGACATATCACTTGATTTTCCAGACCACTTATCCCACAGCTACCACTGTGGTGAGTAAGAATTTCTAGGTGCTCTGCAATTTTGAAGAGCAGGATGCCTGATCTGGCAACAGATGAACAGTGCCAGTATGAACATGGTGGCTCAGCAGGAGGCATGGGAAGCTGGCAAAATGCTCACCTGCTCCCATTCACTTGGCAGCCCCCATTTAGCAAATGCTCTTGTGCTTGGTATTTCCTAAGGCTACATTCACAACAGATTTCTCTGAATCCAGTGCAGAAGAAGAGGCTACATAACTCACCCACTGGCCACTTACATCAGTTTCCTTGGTACAAGGTAGTGCCTTGCCTACAAACTGCTCCCCAGCACCTCTGTCCATTGCATAAGAAACATTGGCACACTTTGCATGTTGCTACACACACTTTTTGGGGTTTAAGTCCTGTGTGTGAATTCAGCCCTAAGCAGCACAAGTACAATATTGATGCACTGAATCATGAAGATGTTGGCTTTGACCTTCTGCTTGAAAGAGGAATATTTCACATGAGTCAATGGAAAAAAAAGAAAAAAAAAAACAAACCACAAAACACAACACAACAATTTCAGCCACTATGAATTCAGCACATTATTTCCTCCCACAACATGCTGACACAGAAGTTACGCGTTATGGGGGGGGGAAAAAAAAAAAAAAAAAAAAATCAAAACCAAACCAAAACCAAGCCAACAACAAAATAAACCCCAAAAGAACAGTGATTTTAGAAGATTCAATTCTGACAACCTGATATGATGAAGAATCTGAGGTTTGTCTTCTGGAAATCCAGAAATTACGTTTTGGACAGCTAATAGGATGTAAAAAATATGGGAGGTGGACTGAAGGTGTTACCAGTCTTGAAAGCACCTGTTATGTATGAAAGAGATTTTTTTTTTTTTAATCTCAAACTTTTCAGAGTAAGAAGCCTGAAGGGCTGGCTTCAAGAAATTTCAAATTAATGAATCTCATTTAGATATCAAAGTTCTGAGTTATTGCTTTTCAGAGGATTTACAACGTAATTGCTATTTTTTTCTTCCACAATTATTCTGATAGGGTTAACAAAGGATATTTTTAATAAGCTTTGCTTATTTGAGAGAAAGCACTTGAACTAGCATCACATCAAGAGAATTTCACCATCATTCAGTGTCATAACATTTTCTGTAGATATATTCACATCAACATTAGAATTTTGCTAGAGAGAAACTTCTTCCTGTGTTTATTTGCTGTCTTGCTATATTCAGCAGTATGAAGTGGACACATTTCCTTTACTTGTATGTAGAGGCTTATATCTTAGGCAAAATACTACCACTCTTTTTTGGAATGTGTCAACATATTTCACTGTACTTCAATGAAGGTTACAATATATACCTGCACAAATATTGCTGTCTCTGTGAAAGCATTTATGTAATGATTTCACTGGCTTTAAAGTGATTGTGTCATCCAGTTTTCACATGGAATATCAAATATCAATTTTGACATACATTGTACACGTTTTCACCTGGAAACATGGGCTGCAACATTAAAGTACGCATTTTGTGGGAAAATCACAACACTTCAGCATAAATGGAAGTTTCAGTCTTGTTTTCATAACTTTAAGCTTGGAAAACAATTAGACATCATAAAGTCTTACATTTAAGTTCTCTTTTTAAAGCTTCAGACCTCAGCAATGCCCTCTGTTTTTGTTTGTTTTCCCAGCAGAAAGCATTTTGAAGACGAGATTTGCAAAGAAGTCAATGGCTGAGCATGCATGTAACTATCATCCACACATCCACGCTAGCTGCAAGCTATACAGTCAGCTTTCTGTGGGGTTTCAAAAGTGTGTTCTACTATTTGAATGCAATTGTATGGATAATCTCATTCTTTAAGCTTTCCACCTCGGCATGAGGGACTGCCCTCTGCAAAAATCCTAGTAAAGGCTATGCCAGATCTACAATACACAGCAGTATTTTCACAGACTTAAATCATGGGAGTTCCCATGAGGCAGTGACCTGTGTTTATAGAGCTGAAGATTATGAGCTATATATTTTATTATAGAACTGTCTGAAAAACATATTGTATTAAGTACACTGCATTATCATGAATCACTGTGAGAATCACTGGGAAAATGTAAAGGCTTCTCTCCTTGGGGGTCAAGAGTGCATTCCTCTGTGACCCTTCATTTTAATGCAAGGCAAGGATGTAAAATACCAAAAGCTATTTTTTTTTTTTTTTTGGCTTTCTCTTCTTTTTCCCCCTTGACTTGAGTGGATATGGTCCAGAGTTTATTAAATAGCAAATAATTCCGCTATCAATCTATCATCTTAAAACTGGAAACCACCTACAGAGAACAGGCAAGCATGAGCCAACATTAAATTGTAGATACATACACAGAGTCTGCTATTCAGAGTGGCTTTAATAAAGCTCTTTCTCTGGAACACATTGTCTGAATGATTGCGGTCTTTTTTACCTCAACTATCATGCCCAGTGAATTAAAGCAATGTAAATTATTCAGGTATGACTTCTTGTGAATCTTTAATGAAGAACCTCTGTAGAAAAAGAAAAAAAACACTGACATGTAATTTTATCTATCTGCAAAGGGCTTCCCTAATTCTAATACAATACAATACATTTTATTAAAGAGGGAAATCATAAATTAATATCTCATTTGATTCTGGTCTGTACATTATCCACTTGCATCTATTGTAAGCATCTCAGGATAACTAAAGTTGTATTTTTATATATTTCATTTGAGTTTAAAGTATTTTCCAGTGAAGAGATAACTGACACTGTGTTTTTAAAGCAAACCAGTGAATATAAGTGGCTTGCAGAGAAAAGATACCGAAAGTTAAAAAAAAAAATCATGTTTAATAACTAAAATTCATGAAATGTTTAAAATCATTTATTATTCAGCATTGCTGGTTCAATTATTTAAACCACAAAAAACCCTCCACTGGCTGGTCAGTCACACAGAAGGGTATTCAGGAGCCCCATGTGGGGCTGGTGACGGTTTCACACCCTGAATTCAAATCACAGAATTTTAGCGGTTGGAAGGCACCTCCAGAGATCATTGAGTCCAAACCTACTGCCAAAGCAGGATCACCTGAAGCAGGTCACACATGAACACATCCAGACAGGTCTTGAAAGTCTCTAGAGAATGAGACTCCACAACTTCCCTGGACAGCCTGTTCCAGTGCTCCATCACCCTCACAGCAAAGAAGCTTATCCTGATGTTGAGGTGGAACTTCCTGTGTTCCAGTTTGTGTCTGTTGCTCCTTGTCCTATCACAGGGCACCACTAAAAAGAGACTGGCCCCTTCTCCTTGACACAGGATCATATGGCCCCTGCCCACAGCACCTATTCCCCCTGCACAGGCAGAGGTCCTGTGTATGCAGCAGTCTGTCACTGCCTGCTCTCCACCTGCACCAGGCCAGTCACCTCCTCACATTTCCATGCTCCTGGGTTACTAAGAGAGGTGATGGTGTCACCTCATCCTGTACAACACTAAGATACTGGAGGTATGAAGCTGCTATAAGGGGCCCATGGGACTTAGCTAAACCTTGTGCTTGCAGCTTGTGAGGAATCAAAAGTATGTGCTCAACAGACATGTGGTTTAACTGTAATAAACCTGAACACTGCAACTACCAGTGCCAGCTCCTGCTGCTTCCTCACAGGCACATAGGAGACAAGACAGGAGACATTCACATAGGACACAAACTCCTCCCTAACACGACTCCAGAGATGGCTGTAGTGTCACACCAGGACAAGGGGTTTCTGTGTGTTTTGTGGCTTGTGGGTTAAGCTCTACCAATGCTCTGTACAAGCACACAACTTGGAAAGCCTACCTTAACCCATCTGATGGTTACTTATACCAGCAGGAAACGTAGACTTGAATCTTGTAAGGAAATATAAATTTTTTATTTGTTGAGTTTCTGAAAGAAAAGGTTTGTCTGGAAATGTAAGTGCTCCCAAAAAGGCTTCCAGAAATAGCAGCCCTCTTGTTTCAAACTGGGTAACTGAGGCAGTGATTTATAGCAGCTCACTGCGTTTTCTTGAAAAACCTCCAAAGTGAATCATCTCCTGCAGCATCAACTCAGCTGAACTTTGTTCTCAGATTCTTCAAACTCAGCTGGAAGGTGTAGGGTGGTTTGTTGTTATTTTTAAAATGGAGCCATAAGCTTCAGTACATATGTCCTTAGATTAGGCATCTCGATAAAGTAGATTGGTTCTCAAAACGGCTGAGCTTAATGAAGTTTGTTAAATGTTTCTGAAATTTAACAAACATTCACAGACTTAAATTTAGCTTTATCCTTCTAGTTGTAAAATACTAGGACTTGAGATTTTTTTTTCTCCTGGGTGAGTGGCCTAGTTGCCAGGCTATAAAAAGTCATTTACTCTCTCACTCTGGCCCAATCAATATTTATGCCAGGCAAAGGAGAACAGTTTGAGCGGAAGGACTTGAGGGTCCTCGCACTGCCCAGGGAAGCCCAAACTTATAAATTCACGTGGCACAACAAAAGCAATAACTGAATCCATGTCTTCTGCATTCCGAGCAAATGCTCTAACTGCTAAATTGCTGGATAACAGGAGACAAACAATATTACCTCTTTTGTCAAGCTGTATTTGGCGCTGAGGCCAAACCACTAGATGTGCTCTGCAGCTCAAGATCCTTAGAGAAAAAGATGGCAGACTCTCATTCTGTGAAGCCTGGTGAGGATTAAATGTGAGGGGAGCGGCTTCCTACCCTAAAGGCTGCCAAAACAATACACATCTGCAAGTGTTGAGAGTTTTGAGACCCAGTCAGAACACTTGTCATTTTGGATTTCAGCAGCTCAGTGCTGGTCATGCACCTAAAGTCCCTCTGATGTAACCTCTGATCTGGGGCCAGATATTGACTCAGTCTAAAGTGACAGGAAGGGGAAGACAAAATTAATTCATTTTTCTCTACATACCTTGTCTTCTAACTGCCATTCAGTGTTTCATGACAGGTGTTTTATATGGAAGATGTTATAAAGAGAATTGCTTTGTGTTTTATTTATGACTAAAAAAGATTTCTTTATTTTTTTAACATTTGCTTTTGTCTCACTCAATTCAAAATACATACTTCCTGGACTGAAAAAATCCCCATGACTTCCCATTGATAAGGGGAAACTTTTTATCAGCTTTCTCATACTTAAAGGGAGGCCAACAGGAAAAATGGGGAGAGACACTATATAAGGGAGTGTGGTGAGAGGATGATTGGTAATGGTTTCAAACTGAAAGAGGGTAGATTTTGGTTAGATATTAAGAAGAAATTCTTTACTGTGAGGGTGGTGAGACCCTGGAACAGGTTGCCAAAAGAAGCTGGGGACGTCCCCTCCCTGGAAGGATTCAAGGCAATGTTGGCTAGGGTTTTGAGCAACCTGGTCTAGTGGAGTGTCCCTGCCCATGGCAGCAGTGTGTGGAACCAGATGATCTTTAAGATTCCTTCCAACCCAAACCATTCAGTATTCTATAAGAGAAAGCCTTTTAGCTCCCATCACTATTTTGCAGATTCAGCTTGCAAGACTTAGTAAAAATAAAGCTCTTTTTATGCTGTTATTTTAGTCTGTACCTGAAAAGCTTTAGGCAGCCAAAGGCTAAGGTGAATGAATTCAGTTTTCTCTGTTGTTCAAACTAGAGGTGGATGTAAAGGAGCATGTATTAACCTGACAGGCCTATGTATAAGAATAGCCCCTAAAGTCAAACAAAAGCCTGAATGTTAAAATAGCACCATTCTAACCCAAAGGCAGACTCTGGGGCTTGAGTGCACAGCCCCTGACTGTGCATCTGGAAAGGCAAGCAGCACAGGGAATGGGTGAAAGGGAGAACTATGCCTACTCCCAAGCCAGCAGTTCTACTAAAGATGCCCAGATGGTCTGAGTTTGTGATACCTACAACTCACTGCTTCACAATCTGCAGTGTCCAGATTTCTCACACTTGGAGCTTGTGTCCAAGTCCTGCAGCTCCTCTGCTCTCCCAGTGCAGAACTGCTGTTTCTCAAGCTCTTGTCCCAAATTTACTCTAGCCCAAGTTTACCTGCATCCTTTCTGTCAATACTTTATTTACCCCAAAGGCTCCCATATGCCATACACCTGAGTCCCCTCCTTGTTTCTGTCCTACATCTTCTATTCCACTCTCTCCAAAACACCTTCCCATCTAATCATTGTATCCACCACAATGCCCTTTCATTTTAATTTCTTCACTCTTTATGGCTCTATCCATAACCAGTCTCCCTGCTCCCTTCTTAGGGCCACAAGCCCTGCTGGTGTACCAGCTGTTCTACTTATGCTGACATGACTATTGATTCTGTGACTTCTGCTCTCCCTCACCCAAGCTCTGACTTCCCACCAGTATTCACTGCCATGTGCTCACTTCCCACACTAGCCAATTGAGCTTATGTCTTCGCAGGACTTTGCATGCGGTTCTGCCTTCTGCTTCTGGAAAATGTTTTCACAACCTGAACGCAGGCTACACTTGCCCAAAATCTGCCTGGTTTGGCTCTGAAGAAATCAAAATTAGGCCACATTGAAGAACAGTAAGATATAACGACATGGAAGACAACATATCTCTAACCACATGGAAGAAGGTTATCAGGAGTAGCCAACATGGATTTACCAAGGGGAAAATCTTGCCTAACTAACCTGATAGCCTTCTATGAAGTTTTATGACCAAGTGGGTAGATGAGGGAAGAGCAGTGGATGTCATATATCTTGACTTCAGTAAAGCTTTCGATAATGTCTCCTATAATATCCTCATAGAAAAGCTCAGGAGATGTGGCATAGATGGTTGGTCAGTGAGGTGGATTGCAAACTGGCTCCACAACAGAGTTCAGAGGGTCGCCATTAATGGCACAGAATCAACTTGGAGGCCTGTGGCAAGTGGTGTCCCCCAGGGATCGGTGCTGGGTCCAGTTTTGCTCAGTATCTACATCAACGACCTGGATGAGGGCATTGAGAGTACCCTCAGCAAGTTCACTGATGGCACAAAACTGGGGAGGTTGGCTGACACCCCGTCAGGCTGTGCAGCCATCCAACGTGACCTGGACAGGCTGGAGAGCTGGGTGCAGGCAAACCTCATGAAGTTTAATAAGGACAAGTGCAGGGCCCTACAGCTGGGGAGAGATAACAACAGGCACCAGGACAGGTTAGGGGCTGCCCTGCTGGAAAGCAGCTCCACAGAGAAAGACCTTGGAGTGCTGGTGGACAGCAAGTTCTCCATGGAACAACAATGTGCTATTGTGGCCAAGAGAGCCAATGGGATCCTGGGATGTATCAAGAAAGGTGTGTCCAGCAGGTCAAGGGAAGTTCTTCTACCTCTCTACTCTGACCTGGTGAGACCACACCTGGAATACTCTGTCCAGTTTTGGGCTCCCCAGTTCAAGAGAGACAGAGACCTCCTGGAGAGAATCCAACAGAGAGCCATGAGGATGATTAAGGGACTTGAACATCTCCCCTGTGAAGAGAGACTGAGATCCCTGGGGCTGTTTAGTCTTGAGAAGAGAAGACTGAGAGGGGATCTGATCAATGTCTATAAGTATCTGAGGGGTGGGTGTCAAGTGGAGGGGGGCAGGCTCTTTTCAGTGGTTCACAGTGATAAGACAAGGAACAACTGGTTCAAACTTGAACATAGAAGATTTCACCTCAACATGAGGAGAAACTTCTTTACAGTGAAGGTGATGGAGCACTGGAACTGCCCAGGGGGGTTGTGGAGTCTCCTTCTCTGGAGGCTTTCAAAACCCACCTGGATGCGTTCCTATGCAGACTACCCTAAGTGATCCTGCTCTGGCAGCAGGGTTGGACCTGATGATCTCTTGAGGTCCCTTCCAACCTCTGATAGACTGTGATATGGCAGCTATAAAGATCTGCTAGAGTGAACTGGTTGTTAGGCCCCCAAAATGGGCAATTACAAGCCTGATTTCCCTGCTTATGTATGTAAAACCAGGCTTTGTTTCCACAGTGCATCCAGTTACAGCTGAAAACGATGGGATGGAGCTGTAGAGGCATATATATTGTAAATAATGTACAGAACCTTAATGCTTTAAAATGTGATATAAATATCAATAAGCCATCATTATAGGGCAAAGCTGTAAGCAATGCACATGGGTTTAGAGCTGTCACAGCTTAGTTCCTGGAAATGATGTTTAATATGTATTAAAGAACTCCCTTTTGCCTCAGAAGTAGCAGATTACAGAATATTTTTTAACTTCCTTTATCACATGTTGCACATTTCTCAGAGCTCAGGCTTGCAAATGAATTATCTGTAGCAGCAGGATGTTCAACCAGCCCTGACAGCATGATACAGTTTGTGTGGACGTCATTACTGAACAGGTTGACCACCCTCAGATCTCACCTGCTGATCAGTCCTGAGTATCAGGAGTACCACCACTTACAGAATCCATTTTGCAAGAGTAAGAGGGTGGTGCCCAATGCTCACAATGTCAGTTGTCAGTCTGATGGCACAGACCATAAACAGCTTAAAAGATTGTCTAGCAAAGATAACATTATTGCACACTGTTTCTTGTAGCAGTACTTAGTCAGCAGTTAGGGATGTCTCACATCCTGCAGATGTTCTCCAGTTTGGAGTTTTTCCTGCATTTGGCAAAGCATGAAAATACGTGAAGAGTTTAGTGATGTAACTATTGTCTTTGGGGCTTCTAAACATTGCCAGTTCTTGTAGGAGAATATTATGCCTTTGTTTTACTGGATCTCATCTCCAGTTTACTCTCCAACAACTTTATTCATTATAAAGATATTTGCCATTATTTCCCCCTATTTTCTTTAGAACTTATAATTTCTGTTAAGATAATTAACTAAATGCTCAGTGATGTATCTAATTTAGATGGGCATTTACTCATATTGCTATTAGTATTAGTTTTCTCTGTTCTGTTAGGATAACCTGTTACGCGATACTTGTGGTAGACAGTAGACCAGATGTATTCTTTTTCCAGTATGAAGAACATAGACATCTCAGCATTAAAAGAAGAAAGAAAAAAGTAGCATATATTTCATTGCGATGAAGACTGCAAGGCAGCTAGGTGGTTTTAATGTCTACCCATTTTTTGAGAAAAGGGAGGCTTCAACTGTCTGCACATTTGGAAGGAAACTTGCTATTGACCTGAGCTTTTAAGTAAATTTGTAGAAGTTTTGCTACTTCTGAGAATCCCATTCCTCACAAAATCTGAAATTCACCTCTGAGTTCTATAAACTATCAGTGAATGTAGAGTCAATTTTTCAAATATTCAGCCTAAAAGGTTGAACATGCATTTTAAACAGGCTTGGTCCTCATCATAGAATCAAGAAGGTTGGAAGAGACCTCAAAGATCATCGAGTCCAACCTGTCATCCTAAACCTCATGACTATCTAAACCATGCCACCAAGTGCCACGTCCAATCCCCTCTTGAACACCTCCAGGGATGGTGACTCCACCACCTCCCTGGGCAGCCCATTCCAATGGCCAACCACTCTCTCTGTGAAGAACTTTCTCCTCACCTCCAGCCTAAACCTCCCCTGGTGCAGCTTGAGACTGTGTCCTCTTGTTCTGCTGCTGGTTGCCTGGGAGAAGAGACCAACCCCCTCCTGGCTACAACCTCCCTTCAGGTGGTTGTAGACAGCAATGAGGTCTCCCCTGAGCCTCCTCTTCTCCAGGCTAAACACCCCCAGCTCCCTCAGCCTCTCCTCATAGGGCTTATGCTCAAGGCCTCTCACCAGCCTCGTTGCCCTTCTCTGGACATGCTCCAGCAATTCAACATCTTTCCTAACCTGAGGGGCCCAGAACTGGACACAGTACTCAAGGTGTGGCCTAACCAGTGCTGTGTCCAGGGGTACAATGACCTCCCTGCTCCTGCTGGCCACGCTACTCCTGATGCAGGCCAGGATGCCATTGGCTCTCTTGGCCACCTGAGCACACTGCTGGCTCATGTTCAGGCGGCTGTCAACCAGTACCCCCAGGTCCCTTTCTGCCTGGCTGCTCTCCAGCCACTCTGACCCCAGCCTGTAGCTCTGCATGGGGTTGTTGTGGCATGTAAGTACCTACTCATGCAAGTACCTACTTGAAATGGTCTGAGTTTTAGTGTAACTCATATCCCAGCAACTGCTACAGCCTTCAGTAGCTCACTCTTCATGTTCAGGTCTCACCCAGTATCTGCCATAGTTTTACTCAAACAGGGCTTCAGCTGCGACTCGTAATACACTGTCTGCCTCAGGAGAAGTCTGGGAATGCACAGCTCTGTGTAACAAAATGCCTATGCAGTTTCCAGTGGCTATATTCAAAACACTATAAAAGGCAGACACAGACTTATACAACCTTCCCTGTAATTAGAAACTTTATGGATCTTTATAGCAGTTTTATATAATACTTTAGTAAAGAACTGAATCAATAGTAACCTCATAAAAATTCTCTAAGGCCTGCATGTATTAAAGCAGTAAGTATTTCATGTTCTTTATAAATGTTAACAGGAATAAAACGCAGCTATAAGCAGTAAGACTCAACTGTATAGTACTCAGTTGGAGACACACTGTTCTGTCATATTCGCGTAAGTCGGGACAGTCAGTGGAACAGCAGAACCAGAAGCAAAGCTGAGTCTCCACTATGACTCCAAATATGATTCTCCCACAGAAAATCCTTACCACACTTTGTCCCACTGCATTTGTGACCTCCTCCCACTACCACTGCTGCACCACCAACACTTTCCCCTTGCCCAAGACAGTTCCTCCTGCCCCTACTTTCTTCTCTGCCCAAGGGAACACTGGTAGAAAGAAGGGAGGCCAGCTATGGAGGGTCTGCTTCCCTGGCTCATCAACTACAAAGGCAGCTTCAGCCCATGAGTTATTCTGAGTATGAATGAGAGCCTGGGAACACTCCAGAAATTGTTTTCTCTGCATCTGTAGCGTATCAGGGACACTTCCCCATCTCTTCTAGAAATGTTCTGAAGGAATCTATGTGGGCACTAGCATCCTGTCACTCAAGAATAATTCTATCAGATTTATTACATCTAAGTGCTTCAGTAAATATTTAAAGAATCTGATTGCAGCATATAAGGTTCTAAGATTAAAAAGAAATAAATTACCTTACATTAGCATATAATATTATTTACCCAACATAATTAAATCAATTCAGTTAATCACTAAATCAACTAAATTTTTATTATGATGACATGCTTAAGGATTACAGGTGACATTTGAAAACATTAAAATAATAACAGCTAGTTGATCTAAAAATGAAGTAGTATCAAAACACATGAAGCATTCTCACTGTTAATCTCGGTCAAAAATCGAGTTTGCTCTGTTGGAGGGGAAAGTACTTATTCAGTTGTGAGGAGAAAAGTATAGTTTAAGAAATATTTACCACTTCACTCTCTACAAGTACTAAATAAATATCAGGACCCTTAACCACTTCACAGGTAGCATGCACCTTCCAAGGCAACTAATGACTTACACAAAGCTTAACATTGTGATGGTTTACTTGATACATGAAGGTGTACCTATGAAGTAAGTGCTTATTTAATTGTTCCTCGTCAGGGTGTTCAGGATAGTCAAAGGTATGAAAGGCATGGAATGATGATCAGAGGAATCAGCCTTGATAATCCATGGGGAACAGGAAAGGTGTTTGAGGAAAGCAAGTGTCACTCCATTCTTCAGAAAGGGCAAGAAGGAGGACCCACATAACCATAGATTGGTCAGCTTCACCTCCACCCTTGGAAAGGTAATGGATGAACTTATCTTCAGCAGTGTTTCAAGGCTTATCAAGGATAAGAAGGCCACTGGAGCAGTCAGCATGATTTTACCAAAGGGAAGGCATGTTTAACCAAACCAATATCCTTTTCAAGAGCACATAACCAGGTGGATAGATGGACATAACCAGATGGTGGTAGTGGATGCCATTTACCTTGATCTTAAAGTATTTGACACATCCTTGCAGCTAAACTGAGGAAATGTACTCTGGATGATCAGGTAGTGACATAAACATAAGGAAAAACTTTTTCAGTGTGAAGATGACAGAGCACTAGGACAGGCTGTCCAGAGATGTTGTAGAGTTTCCATCACCAGAGACATACAAAACCCACCTGGATGTGTTCCCTCATGACCTGCTCTAGGTGGTCCTGCTCTAGCAAGTGGGTTGGACTTGATGAGCTTTTGAGGTCCCTTCCAAACTCTAAGTCTGTGATTCTGTGAAGATGGACCACTGCCATTAGCAGTTAGCAATGAAGAGACTTTTTCCACATGAAACAGTGTCACTGTATGGCCCTGCTTCATATTTTGTTTACTCTCTGCACCTCCATGTATTTGATGACATCTGGATGCTGCTCTGCTTGCACAGACACTCCTTCCTGGGGAGAAAAACCTGGCAATTCCTGTAGCAATACACCCAAAGAGTCAAAGCTTCCTGTCACTCCTCCAGGCAGCTGAGCCAGAGCTTTTCCAGGGGAAAAGATGAACTTCTGTAATTTTAACCATTCCTTTCAAGATATAACTTCTGATTAAAACTTCCCTCAATCAGAGGCATTCACTGGCAATACTAAAACTGGTGCTCCTCAGCAACATCTCTGTAGCAACTGATTACAATGAAGGGAGCTTGTTCTCAGTTAGCAGATATAATATTACAAACTGCAGTGTCCTGATCTCACTATTGCAAATGGAAAATAATTCAATTTTTATTGCTGACCACAAAAAAAAGTATTAAAATTGAAGTTTTAGAATATTTTACTTTATGGTTACTAATAAAATGAATTAATAGCTTTTTTTTTTTTTTTTTTTTAGTTTGAGTACTCTCTACAGTTTTTTCTTTTCTTATGCAACAGCATCATTCTTTCCTGTCATCTTCTCTGTAATACCTCTATTTGTCTGCGTTCTGACATTTACAGGCCCAGGAAATGGAAATAGCATCATTCCATCGAAGGCAATGGAAAAAGGGGTACAGAGGGAGCAGTAAGCACAAACACTCAAACCCATGATTAATTTATGTAATGTACTGGTCACTGCCTGTTAGCATCCCAGTGCTGATCCAGTGGGACTGTTAATGACTTGCAATTGTCAGCTTGAGAACCAACTTTTCTTGCACATATGCAAAAGCCTCGTATTTTTAGCCTAGATGTGTTGATCCAGGTGGCATCCCTTAAATTTCCGTTTACTGGGAGTCCATCCAAGAGGAGATGGAAAACTTCTTAGCCAAATGCATTGCAGGAAATGGGCCACAAGTGAAAAACCATGGCTGAGAAGCACTGAACAGCAGATAGTGAAGCTCCTGTGAGACTGTAATGCAAAAGGTAGGTGGAAGGGAGGAGCCATGAGAGATGGAGGCTTGTCAAGACAAAGTACTCTAGACCAGGTAGGGAAAGCAAAACTTTCATGCTTGCTCTGTCTTCTTTTGTGGTTAATGTTCTCAGTTACAATGCAAAGTCTCCCCCAGTTATTTTGAAAAGAGTGGATTGTCTGATCAGAAAGGGGGGATACCTACACTTCAAATACTTAATGCTTGCAGTTTAGGTTCACCTTTCATAGCTCATTCTTGTCAGTGCTTCTCCTATTTTCTATTCTAGTATATAATGCACAGTTTTTATTCCGTTATTCTTAATCACCTCTACTGTGTAGTTTTTTTAAGTACTTATCTATCTTTTCATCTCCCTGCTTTGCCTAATTACCTGTCCCTTTCCTTCAGATGGTTCTTTTATTCCCCTCTTACTTTTCAGAATCATTAGCATCACATTATTATTCTTAACAGCAGCATGTTTATGTTTATTATGCAGTGTTTGCAAATAGAGAACGGAACTTCTGGCTGTGCTTACCTAAAGCTAAAAGGAGAAAATGAAATGCAGGCTGAGTTTTCATTCCATTTACTTGCTTATTTTCGGAAGAAAGAATTTTTAATCGCTTTAAAGACCTCTGTTTTGCATTCAGTGCTTTTTACAGCTTTGGTGTTTCAAAGAACATTGGAAATATTTATCAAATCCTATTGTTTGAGCACCAAAAGAAAGTATTAATACTGAATCCAATTTTCTTCTTTCTTGGGTATTGTGCTTTTCCTTAAGAAAGTATTTTGTAACTAAATCAGGCAATTGAAATTATCCTAACTAAAGTGTGATGTTCTGCTCTGTAAAGAACTTTTTGCTAGTTTCCATAAAAGCATAAACTCACCCACTTAGTGTTTTATTACAGTAACCAGTTAGGTTTTCTATTTCTTGTTTCCTCCTGGCTGTATGGCTACTCTGATACTAAGACGACTGAAGTGATGCCTGACCCTTCTCCTATCTGGGTGAAGGATAAACACTCCTATAAAGCATGGTGAACGCAAAGTTCAAGCCAAACAGCTCCCCAGCTAGGCAAGGGTGTAGCTGTGCACTAGCCACAATCAAGACAAAAAGCCTATTGAGTGACTAAAATTCATCACAATCACTTGATCCCTACCTGATCAGGGCCCAGTATGCCTGCTGGTCATACAGCTACAGTCATCTTGATTTTCTTTTGTAGAAGCAGCAGGAGGGTGGAAGGTGTTGCCATATAATATTGCTTTG
Organism: Indicator indicator; assembly: GCF_027791375.1. Lineage (NCBI taxonomy): Eukaryota > Metazoa > Chordata > Aves > Piciformes > Indicatoridae > Indicator > Indicator indicator. The sequence goes on along the minus strand of NC_072022.1, from coordinate 12,959,336 downwards.
TTTCAGCTCATGTTAGTTAAAACTATCACATGCTGTTGTGGTTTTGTATAAACTAGTCTTGCTTCCTGACAGGCTAAGCATCAACCACTGTACCCACTGTAGGCTCTCAGCCAGACTTTAATCAGACAACTGACACAAGGAAATTCAGCTTTTGAAATAAAAAAAAAAAAAAAAAAAAGACATTCTTCTCTTTTCCTCCGGGTTAGGCAGAAACATTTTAATCACTCCAGGGAAACAGGGAACTTCTTCCACTAGGGAAGGCCCCAGCTGCCCCGGTCTTTGGGAACTACTCACTCCCTGACTCCATTTCTCTTTCTCTGCTGCTCTCTATTTAAAACCATCAGATGTGACTTGTGGTCCCCTGGCTGCCATACCCCCTTGACTGCCATATCTCCTCCTAGTGTGAGGTCTGATGATAGCTGAACTCTTCTATTGCTAATGTTTGTATGGAAAAGCACTTGCTAAAAACAATACCAGGCATGAAGTGACTCCAACATCTCAGTATTAACCCAAAGGTAATTTCATTCATTGCATGCATTTTCTGTTTTCCAGCAGCACAAAACTACTCGAATTTTAATGGAAAATCTGGGCCTCAGCCAATAAACAGTGCCTATGACTTCAAGGACCAGGCTGCCCTGTGAGATGCACAGTTTTAAGAATACAGGATGCTGGCTGCTGCATGGCCTCGCTTGCCCAAGAACTCAAGCCCAAGCTGAAACAGGGTTTACAGAACTGGTATGTGTGAGCCTACCAAAGAAGCAGGAGCTGTTAGTTCATGGGATTGCATCTCACTGGGTATAGATTGAAGTACTGGACTGGCAATTATTGCTTGTTGTCCTCCTACAAGGCTCCACTCGGCTCTAAACTGCTACTTCTATCTCCCCCCTCCCTCCACCATTGTTTTTATGTCAGGAACATTACTAGTCAGTGAATGCATTAAATCATATAGGAAGCAAAGCACTTACACATCAATATTTCCCTGAGAAGCTACATTTGTGTTTTATTAACAGAAACATTTTAGTTTCATAAATGCTTAATGAAGTGACCACCTATAGCAGAAAGTTACTTCAGAGCTGCTTGTTGCTGTGGTCAAACCACCAAGCTGCTCAGTAGCTGCTTGCAGCATCATATTACAATGAAGGCAGCTGACAAACTGGTTATTAAAGTATTGGAAACATCTCCTCAACAACAGTGATTGTTTAGTTAGTGCAAGTCAGTTGCATTACCTTTGGAATAATGTAGGCCACAAGTCTATTGAAATACTGCATGAAAGAAAAGCCAAGGTAATGAATATATCTGATACAGTAGAACCAAAGACTACAGACTCCCAGGCAAAACGTCAGTGATCACTAATTTGCATCCATTTATTTCCACAAGTGTAGCACAAATCTGAAGTCACCCTGCTGGCTTATACTGGTAGAGCAGTGAGCCACAAACCAGAAGATGCAAGAGAAAGAAAAACAAAGGTCACTACTGATCACAGAGAGGTCTGAAAAGTATTTGAAGGCAAGCCATGAAACAATCTTGGCAGTGCCAGCAGGAGCAGCACAGAGCAGCTGCTCATACAAGTGAAGTCAGGATGGTGGTGTCTGCCCAGCTCTTCTGCAATTAGGTAAGAGAGAAAGATCACTGCAAGATTAAAGCAGATAAAGAGCTTGCACAACCCAGGTACTGAAGAAGGAAAATAGTAAAACATCATCTAGATGAGATGAAAACTTCAGGATATGAAACTTAGAGTTGGAAACTGATCTGGATAGCCAGAAAGGGATTTGTCTCATTGGAGATAAAACAAATTAATTTGGTTACCTCTGTGGGATGCTGAGAGGTGCTGACACAACAAATTGCACATAATTTTCCCCAATTCTTGCCATGTATGCGTTCCCACACCTAACAGAAGGGTATTAACACATCAACTCTTTTCTTCCTTCTTTCATCTCTTTTATTCCCTGTTATTATTATTAGTGAACTGGGTTGCACTGTTCATTTTGGTTTGGCTGTCAGACAAAGCCTGACTGATGGCCTGAGAGGACAAAGGTGTGCAGCAGAAGCTAAAGAGGACCCTCATGCTTCAGCGGCCTTGGGTTTTAGACATTAGTCCCCCAAATTGGTCTGCTATAGCAAGTGTCCCTGCATCCACTTACAAAGCATCACAAAGTACGTCAGGTTCAGAGCCTAGAGCATCTTGGCCACACTGAAACCCCTATCCATAAAGCCAGAGGAGAAAATTAGCAGGCACTGATATAGTGTGGCCTAGGACTTCTAGAAATAATCATCTGTTAGTCTCACTGTGGGATGGGTGAACTCCAGAGGCTATGAATCACCATACAGGGCCTTAGGTATGGCTCTAGGGATCTTTTGCTTTTTCTGTCATTGCCTTTCCCTGCTGCACTACCCAGTGAGTCAGAACTCACGGTTAAAATGAGTGGTGAGTCATACCAAGAATCACTTTCCCAAACCTACAGACATTAATTTATTTGTTTTCCTTTTCAGAAACCCTTGCCGATCATCCACCACAATTGCAAGGTGCATCAGTTTGACAGGATTGTTTCAAACAGTGAAACATATGCTGAATCAAACAATGGAAGAACAGAGCAGGCATGCAGAGACCTCAGCACTGAAATGTGATTTGGAAAGAAGCAGCAGATGCAGAGGGGGAAAAAAAGCTATGTCAGGTCAAAGTCTGGTGATCTGCAAGGCTGCAGTGTGCATTCTCAAAGGGTTGCCTACAACAGGCAGTTTTTAGGAGTACTGATTTGATCTCCAGAGGTAATGGAAATTAATACAAGATAAGATATTAGAAAATATTAAGTGGCATTGAAAGGCTCTCCTGAAGGAAAATTTAGTTGGTAATTATGGCAGAGAATATGTAAACTACATATAAACATTTAAAATGATAAAAGAGCATGTGAGAAGACAATCATAGAATCAAGAAGGTTGGAAGAGACCTCAAAGATCATCGAGTCCAACCTGTCATCCTAAACCTCATGACTATCTAAACCATGCCACCAAGTGCCATGTCCAATCCCCTCTTGAACACCTCTAGGGATGGTGACTCCACCACCTCCCTGGGCAGCCCATTCCAATGGCCAACCACTCTCTCTGTGAAGAACTTTCTCCTCACCTCCAGCCTAAACCTCCCCTGGTGCAGCTTGAGACTGTGTCCTCTTGTTCTGCTGCTGGTTGCCTGGGAGAAGAGACCAACCCCCTCCTGGCTACAACCTCCCTTCAGGGAGTTGTAGACAGCAATGAGGTCTCCCCTGAGCCTCCTCTTCTCCAGGCTAAACAGTCCCAGCTCCCTCAGCCTCTCCTATTAGGGCTTATGCTCAAGGCCTCTCCCCAGCCTCGTTGCCCTTCTCTGGACATGCTCCAGCAATTCAACATCTTTGTTTTTGCTTTCATGTTATTCTATCCCCATATTCATCACTTTGAATTCCTTTTTATGTCCTTTCAAACATAGCTAATGTTTCGGCACAGAGCTACCCATGGAAGAATACTGTTGCACCAAGAAACGTGATTCTTGTTTGTACTGGGAGGTTTTCTTGTGCACGAGCACTATGGCTCCCTGCCTATTGCTGCCTAACACACACCGACAAGCATTCGGTGCAGTTAAGGAGAAATATTACTGTAAAGTCAATTTGTTGCAAGGACAACAGCTTACTTGTTGCTTTCCTTTATTCTTCTACTGCTGAAATGGAGATGCTCAGTAGTGGGGAAGCTGGCTAGGGAAATATTTAAACAAACAGAACCTGATAGAAATGTACTCTCAAGCACTGAAGAAGCTGGGCAACATCATTATGAGGCCACTCTCAATTGTGTTTGAAGGGTACTAGTGATCAGGGGAATTTTCTGAGGACTGGAAGAAAGCAAATCTTCATCTTCTCTTCAAGAAGACCTTAGATTTGAAAGGTCTGCATTAAGGACTGTCATACTAGAGATTCACTTTCCCCGAAACACTGTTTTTCCATGAACATAGGGTACTCATAATTGCAAGTACAATCTTAGATGTGATCTGTCCCTTCCCCACCTTGTTTATTGCTTTCTTTCCTTGACATTTTTGAAGAGATTTTGCTCATATTCTTGCCAATGGTCTCCTAGAACAAGTAAGACAACTTTAATCCCAGACATCCCAGACTTCTAAAGGTTTTCAAGTGGATTTTATACATCATAAAGTTCTAAAACGACAGATTGCTAGATTTTTTTTTTAATTTGTATTCTTTACTACAATCCTCTAGATAGCACTGGGAACCCCAGCTATATTTTTTTTTCATTGACTTAATATCAATTTCATTAATTCCCATTACTTTAAACTACTGGGCTGTTGGAAATCAGCATAACTCCAATGAAACCAGAGGAATTATACCAAGTGACTTTAGGAGATGATCCAACTATTAATCCCAGTGCAATAGAATTTTAGATTAAGATCTGAGCATGTAGGTCTTTGGTGACAGCCAAAAGCAATCTGATTAAAAGCAATTCTGACTTCACTCCAAAGTACAGAACTTTATTTCAAGGTTCCTCATGAACCTAAGGGCTTACAGGACTACCTGACCCTTCAGTGGTTTCAAATAATTTAAAAATAAACACTGTGAGCTTCCTTTGGCCTTTGATAATATGAAGATTGCAAGTATGGGCTATAGCAAAAATCTTACCACAACTGATTATGCTTTCTCTCATCTACACTTTTTGGTATTACTATGCCTACACTACTACTACTTACAGGTTTTTCTTTTAAGTTCTAACCATCAGTCATCAGATTCTGCTTACTTGCTTTTATGGAACTGGTTCTGCACCCAGCTTCTGATGTTACCCAACAGTGTACACTCAGAGAACATTTATTTTGCCAAAGTAAACCAGATAGGTCTGCTTAGTCTCCACTTACAAGGCAGGTTTGCTACTCCCCCAGTGTCCTAGTACCCTTTCTCTGTGCTTTTTCTAGTGCAAATTAATCCTTTCTGAACATGAATCACTAGAATTATTCATACTTTAAGATGAAGGTAACACAGGACTTAGAGCTATGCACAATCTCCAGCAGAAAAGTATTGTTATCAGTTTCTAACAGCACAGACTTGCCAGGTGGACTGTGGAATTTCTCCTTACTTTTTTTAGTTCAGCCCATAGAATTCTTTTGGACTTCTGGATTTTTTTGATTCATTTTATTATCTGTACTTCTATCTACCCACCCCATTAATAAAAAATGAAACAAGATCAGTCCATCCATTAATCTTCTCAAACCTTTACTCTCCACTTCAACATAGCTGTCTGATGTGCCAGATTCATCCCACTTAACAGTTCTTGCCCTTGTCCATATCTTCATCACCTTGATTATTAAACTCCCATTTGGTGAGACTGTATGGGTTGCACACATGCTGAGGCACAAAATACATGGGCACAGCCATGGAACGAAAATTGACTGCCAAAGACAACAGAATGAAGGAAAGGCTCCTTTTATGTTTTATCAGTCATTATTACCTCTTGGGTGTTTTAAGGGTGAATATCTGAAGACATGAATATCAAACCATTAACTTTTGGAAATTAAGCATATGATAAAATTGACTTTATATCACTTCAACACCTTCACCTTTAACTAGATTTAAATCAGAAGGCCTTTGGCTCACACATCTCAAGAGGAAGACTGAAGAGAAACCAGCAGGCACATAAATGGGACTCAGAAGACATAGCTTCCAGTACTATTTGTCCCAATTTGATTTCCTTTCCATCTCTGTCCAGCCCTGTAAAATGGCAGCAGCGCTCAGTGTTCCCGGAGTGATGAATACTAAGTGACCAAAGCCAGCGGTGTTCTCAGGCGGCCAAGAGTGCCAACAGCATCCTGGCCTGTGTCAGGAACAGCGTGGCCTGCAAGATCAGAGAAGGAATTGTCTCCCTGTACTCTACAGCTAGTGAGGCTGCACCTCAAATTCTAGGTTCAGATTTGGGCCCCTCACTGCAAGAAGGACAGTGAACTGCTGGAGCATGTCCAGAGAAGTTTAATGAAGGTGGTGAAGGACTTGGAGAAGAGGTCTTGTGAGTACTGTATGAAGGAACTGAGATTGTTTAGTGTGGGGAAGAGGAGGCCGAGAAGAGACCTCCTCATTCTTTACAACTACCTGAAAGGAGGTTGCAGTGAAGTGGGGATTGATCTCTTCTCTGAATTAACAAGTGACAGGATGAGAGGAAACGGCCTCAAGTTCTACCACAGGAGGTTTAGACTGGATATTAGGGAAGATTTCTTCCCTGAAGGGGTGGTTAAGTACAGGTTGTCCAGAGAAGTAGTGGAATCACTTTCACTGGAAGTGTAAAAAACCAAACAAACAAAGGGGGAGGGGGAGAGGCAGGGGAAAGAGTTGGACATGGTGCTTAGGAACATGACTGAGTCATGGACTTAGCAGTGTTAGGTTAATGGTTGGACTTTTGGAAGTCTTTTCCCACCTTCCAACCTTTCCAGCCTATAAACAGGAAGAAAACAAGTGCTGGTTCTGCCATACCTGCCCATTTCTCTTACACAGTACATCTAGAGCAAGCTGCTGGCAAAGGAAGGAGAAAAGGAAGCTTATTCTTGTTATCAAGTTCCTCACCCCTATCCATGAAATAGCAGTTATAGATTCTATTATCTTGGTAGTAACAGAAAATCATGACTCAGCAAGCTTATTGCAGGAGTGGCAGCAGACTGAAAAATCTATACTACTCTTGCACAGTTTATAATAACATGCTGAAGACTTGAACAAACATTTTTCAGGTATTTGTAAATTAAGGAAGTTTTTTAGGCTCTCCCTAACAAATCTTTCCAAAATTGTGAACCAATCTGCTAATAACCATTGCTCCAGTATACTGTGCTTCTTGATCAGATTTTACAGCATGTGTTATCAGCTTCTTTAATAAGCACTACCACTAAATTGCCCTGTGAACATTTAGGGATGGTGCACCTCAGAGGTGAATTATACAAAAGCTGATAATCTCTTGACAGTTTATTTTCCTTATCAAATCACTTAGCCCCAATATTCAAGACCCAGAACCACTCAGCATCACAGCTCAAAGGCTCACCAGGCTGGTCGCCTGGAGCAGTGGTGAGTGAGCTGAGCTAACTGGCAAGGCCCACAGAAGGGTAGCTTGCTCTTGGCACCACTGCCAAGTGGAGAAGCAGGGGTACCAGCTGTACAGACAGCACCTCAAAAAATACAGCCCTCTGTCGTGCTGAATCGTGAGACACTAACAAAAGATGAGGCCTTAGGAAGTACGTATTTTAAACCCCCTCATTCTCTCATGCAAAGTCCTGAATAATTTCCTAAGCCCCCACAACAAACACAAAAGACAAAGGGAAATAACCACTGGGCAAACGCCCACCTGCTGGTTTGGAGATGGAAAAAAAAGAAGTAGCTGGTATATTAAGAACTTTTGTTCCATGAAATAATGTGCTTGTTCTAGTTAAACAATCCACACCTGGCAAGAGCTCATTCCCATTGTTCCCAACGCTTCAGAAGGTTTGCAGAGTAGAGAAAAACTGCACCACTAATGTTTCATTTCATCTCCCTCTGACGCGTGTTGTGAATGACTAAACGTCAAACACACCCCTACTGGGTTTAAAAATGATGAATTATTGTAATCCTTCTACTGGTGGACAGAGTGGTTAGTAAGAGTAGAAATGAAAACCTGGTACTTTAGCACAGCAAGTAACTGTGAACAGAAGAGGGATGGAGGGCTGTGGACACAGAGTTACATGGGAAAACATGCTGTGATTGATAGCCATGCTGTGAAGAAAGAAGAAAAAAAGCCACATGCCACCTGGAAGAAATGTTTGTGTTTTAAGGACTAAGAGTAATGTATGTTTCTCTTAATCAGGAAAATCTGCAAAGCAAGAAGAGGAAAGCAGACAGTAAATTACAGTTACAAGCAGGTGTTGCATCATTTCTTTTTAACAGTGGCAGTATTTTCCTCATTTTACTTCTTTTCTGCTCCTGACACATGGTAGACGTGTTTTGTCTACGTATGACATTTCACTAATGCCAGAGTATTCTCTCAGCTCCATGTGCTCAGTGAATCATTGTAACATTCAGAGCAGAGATTTAGTCACAGTAATCAGAAATGATTCCCCATTTTTTTCTGGGAGGGGTGGGGTTCACACATCCACCTCTGCACAGCCTCCAACCATTCTCAATCAGAAGAGCACACCTTCTGTCAGGGAGTGCTGTGCTCCCAAACTAGTCAGGCTTTCTAAATCGGTTCTGGAGCCTACATTCAAGGAGTAGATACTCCTTACATCTTTAGCCCGCTTTCTTAGCATAGAAAATCCACAGGGCCATTTGTCCTGTTCCTGGAGAGATATTCCCCTCCCAAGCACAGAGAAGAAACCTGGTAAGGGACTGGGCTGGCAACAAAAAGCCTACCAGGTCTAGCTGCTGCCAGGGCTGCAGTACAAACGTCACATGTGTTTCCAAGTTAAAAAAGAACTTGAATAATCCATATGACAGTGGTCTCTGTCGAGTGCTTCCTCAAAAAAACCTGCACAATTGGCTAGTGAAACTTTTCTTCTCATTTTGCTACTGAGCTGAGACGTATTTAGAAACCCGTTTGTATGCTGTAAAGTGGTTGCCAAAATTCATGCTCAGAAGGGTTTCTTCGCATGGGCTGAAAAGTTAGTTCCATTTAGATGAAAGTTTAGCCTCTGGAGAAGTGGATGGCAGCAACAGAAGTCTCCCAGGAAACTACTGTGCTGGCAGCCTTCTCATTTTTTCCAGGGCAGAAGGATTTTGCCAGCCTGTCAGAAATGAGCTTAGTATCTGACTTCCAGGGGTTTCATATTTTGAAGCCTGTTATATTCAGCTATATCTGACACTGATGCTTTAGAGCTATTAGTAGAGCTTATCTGCATCTATTTTAGTGTTCTTCCCTTTGCTGAGCATGGATTTTACATTGGTTTTCATGTGCATGTCTGCTCCAAACCTATCAGAAGGTCAACAGACATATTAGCTGGCTCTGATGCACTAGATGGATCCTGCTTATTTGAAAGCTGACATCCCTCAGCGCCATCAGGTAACAGATCAAACCAGGCAAACCTATTTCTCGTTATGCTGTTCACTGTACCCAGCAGGAATCAGGGAGGTGGCTTCTTCTTGCTCATGTCAAGAGTTTGTCCACCAGAGAGAAACTCCCTTCCAACATGTCCCTGTGACAGCCAGTACTGCTGATCAGATGTCATACTAGGACTGTCCCTGTGCAAATCCATGCCTTGCTGTGGTCCCTAAATAGTGGTAGGAGCCCCACGGGTTCAACTGAAGAGCTTCATTCATTTTTGCAGAGGTCTAAATCAGAAGGGTGCTTCCACATCGTTCAACTCAAAAGCCTTTACTAAGGAGGACCTGATTTTTCAGCACTATGAAGTTCAGCTAGTGGCTAAATGAACATTCGATGAGCAAATTTTGGTTCTGTGGCTCTGTCTTTTCTCCTGGATTACACAGATTAGGAGCCCTTGAAACATGATTTATCAGATATGATTTCATAGTGGATGAGTTAAAATACTCAGTAATTTCAGACACCTCATACATCAATTGCAATAACCGGCTCTCCTTAGTGATTACAAGCTGTGTTTTGTGTATCCATCTCTTAAGAGAACTGGCCAAGTAAAGGCAGAAATATTTCAAAACACTTGAGTATTCTGACGCACAAAGTATATGTAGTTTGGAAAACTGATATTGTTGGTTGTCTTTATAATATACATTGAGAAACCTGTTTGGCTTTCAAATGTTAAAATTCAGTGCTGCAATAAGCAACTAAAGTGGACCGGGAAGTTTCCTCCTTGCTCCTCCTTCCCAAACGTCAGCTCTGTTTAGCAGCCATTCCTGTGACAAACAATACAGTGAATCCAGCATAAATAATTCAGTCCAGATCTGTGCAGACCAGGCAAAACAGAGAGCAAATATTCTGCAGAGACAGAGAAGACAACTGCTCAGCTTCATTGTAGAAGAGACACCAACCAGTGCCCTTACATGTAATAGCTTAGCTAAAGGTTGGCTGTCAGCTCAGCCCAGAACAACATTTAAAATCATTAAGTACTAGACCTGGCAGGCAATGGGAAATCAGCTAGACAGGGTGTAATGCGATGAAAGGATTTAGTGAGTGTTCTGCGTTTTAATTTTTTCTGTATGAACTCTAATTCTAGAAAGTTTAAAAAAAAAAAATCAAGAGAAATATGAGACTTCCCTATGATGGAATAATGAAACCAAACAAGGCTAGCACATGCATCAAGAAATACAAACGAAACGGTAACAGGATGCAGTGGTAATGACTGCTTCAGTGTGTCGTGTGAGAGAGTTCAGTAAAAGCAAGGACACTGACGTTTCTATTTCATCTCACTAGTGGATTCAGAAACGGTTCTTAAAAAGCAAAGGCCCAGTTAGTGGCCTACTGAAGCCTTATTACTGCCTTTGCAAGCACCATCCCCTTAGGGACTAAACCCAGAGACATTGTACATACACTGGATTTCTTTCCTATGGAAAATTCTGATATTTTGTGAAAGGCTTTGTTCTGAATTAAAACACAAAGAAATTTCAAAATATCCAGAACTAAGGACATTGTGGAAGAAGGAAAAAGAAAGAAAGGGGGAAAAAAGTAAATAAGCACTTTTATTTTTTCATTTCTGAATGAAAGACAATGGTTGATTGTTCACAGCTTTGGAGGATTTTCTGCCTGTTTTGTCACTCTGAGACTTCACAAGAAGTCTTTAAAAAAAATCATCAGTGGGACCCTACATAGAGAAGGACGACAAAACCTTGAACAAGAGCTTTCAAGGCTCTTCGACAAGAAGACTCAAGTAAGCCATTTCTGATGCTTACTGAAGTTTCTCCCCATGTCTAAATTCCATATCAGAGAGGACAGAAGGCTTGAGGTCCCAAACCTCTCAACAGCCCACGCACAGAGGCTGCACTTGAACTGTGTCCTTCAGCTCCCCAGCATCAACAGGACAGCAGGCAATCAGATAGCTCCCTGTTAGCAACTCACAAATACATTACCAATAGGCTGTCAAACAGCCAGCTTTCCTCAAACGTTTTGGGTTTGACATAACTGACATTTCCCAACAAACTCCCTCTCCTCAGGGGAAAAAAAGCCTTCTTGGAAAGTTCCCATCCAACTGTACTTGTGATATACACCTACAGAAATAGCACTGCTTTTACAGCCCTTTCAGGCTTTATTTATATGAACCCTACAAAAAAAAAAAGAAAAAAAAAAAGGGAGTACAATCACATGTGAGGAGTGCCTAATAGTATGCAATATCCTCCTGTGAAAAAGCATCTTAGAGAGCACAGTGCATCTACGTAACATTCCTGTATCACAATCTGTACAAGTCTGGCTCTTAGTCACTGAAATAACACCTTGGTATTTCATTTTTGTGACTGCTAATTAGAGCATACTACCTTCCTTTGTGGTAACATATTCTCATGCACAGCTTGACATCACAGTGCACACAGATTGCCCAGAGAAATGAAAGCTTTTTCTTTTTTTGGGTGTGATAATTGATCCAAACTCGCCTGAATTCATTTCCCTCAAGATGCTTCAGATTAAATGAATGAATCTCATGGCTGCAGAAGAGCTGAGTATTAAAAGGATTATACTTGCCACAAGAGACCCAGTACTCCTACATCCATAACCATTTTTATACACTCTCTACTTGCCCTTCAAAATACGATGTCTCCTCACCAAACATCAGGAAGTTATGGAGTTCTGCTGAGTTTAGAGTCAGAGATGCACTGACATATTTTGCTCAGGCAGACTGCATACCAAGAACTACAGTTAAGGTTAATGACCTAATGATGAACAGCAGAAGGCACCTTCTGGCGTCAGGCAGATGAAGTTCACTAACAGAATTACTAAAATGACAATGAACTTTGCTCCTCTTCCAGTTTTATACATCACTGCACCCTGGGAAGGTGCCATCTCCTCCCAGAATCAAGACTTATGATTTAGCAGTGGTGTTTTTTAAGCCTAATGATGGCTAGACAGCCCTTCGGCTCTTTTAAGAGATGGAATCACCATCTTAGTAACACTAAAATGAGTTCTAAAAGTGTAAGATGGAACTAGCAATTATATCCATTGAAACATGAAACAGCAATCGCTAGGGGTGAGCAGTACAGTAGATTTTGCTAACATTTGAGCAGAGGAAATGGTGGCAATGGATTAAAGTGAAGCCACCAGCAGCAGGTACAACATCCTTTGCTCTCATCATGGGAGCTAAAAAATCAGGATTACGCTCTTTGCAGTGGGTGTCCTTCCATTCCTGATTGGACACCTGGGGAGCAAACCAGGCTCATAGACCTCCCTATCTAATGGGCTCTGGTCTTTAATCCCTCCTCATTTGCCAGTACCTGGTTCAGGCACAACTTCCCTCACTCAGCAGGATCTCACTCTCTAGATCCAGTCTGTATCTTACAGAATAGTTTAGGAAATTATCTTCTCCAGCTCACTGGCCAAAGCCCCAGGCCATTCAGAGCCTTCTCCAATTAAGTATTGAATGTCCTAAACCTCTCACCAGCCCTCATGCAGCACTTGCACTCAAACTGCAAGGCCTTGAGTCCCCCAGCATCAACAAAGCAGCAAGAAACCAGCTGGTGACTCTCCATTAGGATCCTGGCAATCTCCTTTAGTTCCAAGAGGTCGCCTCCAGAACATGAATTTTAAGTTTGCAGGCTTTGTACTCATATCAGAAGTCCCTCCTATTAACTGGAGTGGAACACTGTGGAGGGACAAGATTTCAAAGTCCATTGCCAGAAGCTAGATGCAGAAATAAACAAACCAGAGTCAAGATAAGGATTTTACCACACTCTTCACTGCTTAGCTACCTGTGAACCAGACAGTTTGTGCTGGGCTAGACCTGACACAGAAAGCTAGACCAGTAAATTGATGGGGCACATCAAATGAGATAATGTAGAGAATTACCTAGTCACTGCTTTAAAGATATGCATTAGATGGTATTTTATAGAGCAGGAAAGTATTTCCTCACTAGGAGTGAAGGAGCAGGAATTACAGCCGCACAGGCATTCTTACACTGCCTTACCCTGTTTGTATGCCAGAAATAAAGAAAAAAAAAAAAAGTATAATTTTCACATATGCTGCCTTCCTGCCTACATATCCAACAAAAATGAGAAGTCATCCTGTAGCCACATTTTCCTGGGAGTGATGACTTAGATGTGGCATCCCATTCTTCCTACAACCACATGCCTGAATAAAATCACCACAGCTACCCAGTTATGGCCACCAAATGCGAACACAAGTTTGTGTTCACATCATCCAATTCACCAGAGGACTACTCAGACGCACTCAGGTGCATCCCTCTTTCAACAGGGGGCTCACCAACTCCACAAGCCACTGAAATGCAGATCTCTCATGTGGGAAGACAACAGCTTGTCAGTATATGGCAAGTCTGTACAACACACAGGGCTGGAAAGAGAACACCAGTGGATCTCACTTGAACTGCAAGAGCACTGCTCATAACACACCAAGCACAGCAAACGCATGATGAGGGCATGGGGCTAACACACACACTTTTGCCAAGGGCACCATCAGGTCAACATTTGCCTCTAGCACACTGGGCATCACACCTTGTCCCCCAAATACATTGCAAGGCAGTTTGCACTTAGCAGGAGTTAAAAAAAATGAACACATGGCAAGATAATGAGAAGAGGGAACTGACAAAGGCTGGGGACTATCCCAGAGAGCTCTCCCATTTATTGCCTGTGTTTTAACTGTACCACTAAATAACCCTTTCTAAAGGGGAATTGCCATGGCCACAAAATCAGCACCTGTGTGTGTGGGTTGGGGTGGGGAAGTTCAAGTGAGAGAAACAGATTGCTCTTTAAAGCTCTTTTACATAACATGGCCACAGAATCCCTCAACAGCTCTTAAAAACACTCCAACCAGAAAAACACATTGGATGACTGAGCAGCACTGGGGGAACAAAGCACAGCTCTATTCCCAACCTGACCTCTCTGAAACTTTAGACAGGAGTGATATGGGAATCTCTCATGCTTGTGCTGTGCATCAGATGCATTATCAGACTCCATGGGAAGAGCTCTATTAAGGAACCAAAAGTGTTCCATTAAGGAACATCCAGCAAGTGTGAGCCAGGACCAATGAGCAACTTTAGTATGCAGAAGATGAGAAAAGGATTTATTTACAGACTTGACATGAGAGGTGACCTTTAGGATGCACTAGCATTAAAAAAAACCCCAACAACAAAACACTGACCATGCTGACAAAAGATAACATTGAACTAGTTTTTCAAGGCTTTTTAGTTGTTTTTTTCAAATATATGTATCTGATGCACTAGGGGAAAAAAAAAAACAAACATGCTTTGGCAACCAAAAGCTAGCATTAAAAGGCTACTTGGGTTGGGTTTTTTCCCTTTGTTTTAAGGAAAGCATGACCCTTTTAATAGAAAAATAGGGTATCAGTTTTATCCCATTTTCCAGAAAGCCATTTAACTAATTCTTGAGTAAATACTATTTGTTTTTAATGGAGCTCTCTCCTGTGTTTCCTTGCCCATGAGTCCCAGGAGTGAGCAAATTCACCTGTAGGTCATGTCTTACAAAGATCCAATTCTCTGCTTTCCTCAAGACATGCTAGAGCTGCTATCCATTCATTTTTCAGTGAAGTGCTGGATTTCCTGCTCTCTTCTGCTTTTTCAGGATAGTCTCTCTACTAACGCTAACTTCAAACCGTTAGCTAAGCAGCAAGCAGGGCTGGTAAAACAAAGAAAACAGCTGGAAAAGCCCATTTCAAGAAATGGAAAACATTTGCTCTATCAAAACAGAGCAAGATTAAAATTGCTTCATTTGATGTCCTGAAAAAATGTCATTTAGCTCTGATGTGAGGGTCAATAAAAGCTCTCTAATATGACTTCACACCTCATGTCCATGTTTTACTGTTCTTGATACAGATAAGCTGGAAAGAGAAATTTATTGCCACTGCATACTGACAAATATGCAACTTGGGTGAGTTGTGAGGGTGCGCTAGTCTTAGAAAAATAAAGCATCTAGAACCTGGAAACTGACACGTTCCCCCCAAATCACCCATGGCAGGCCTGTTTGCTGCCCAAGCAGGGGAAAAGGCCTGTTTTCTGTACTCAGAGCTGCACACTACTAGAGACCTGGGTTTGGAAGGAGCATAGGATCTGTTTTCACAGGTGGGACAGGTGCTCTTGCACCTGAACAGGAACATTCACTGATTGCTCTTTTGGGGAACTGCAGATGGCATCCCTCAAGTATAACATGGTTATTGAGCACCAACATGAAAACTCTTAGGACAAAACATGCATACAGCATGAGCCTAAAATCAATAGCTCTGCTTGGGCTGTCTCCTGTGTAGCTCTTTCCAGGAATAGACATCAATCCCTACAGGGCACCACATCTGGCACAGATGTATATCACTATAACTTTGCAATGAATGTAAAGGTATAGATATTACCAAGCAGAAAAAACCCCAACAAAACACCAGAACAAAACACTGTTTTTCATTCAGTAACAAAATTATTTGCAGATGGTGACATCTTCACATGTGGAGAAATGGAGCAAACAGTTCTCACCAAAAATAGCATGAACAGATCACCCCTGGATGGTCAGGAACTTTGTTTTGTCAAAACACATCACCTGCTCTGGGCCCATCTCTAACACTGCTTAAATTATGTCTACTTTGCAGGGCCATCAGTAGAGCTGGTGTACTGGGGAGGAGAGAAGAGATTTCTGAGGTAGCACAGTTCCCTTTTAAACACCAGGTGTCTTGCTCACTACTGAGAGAAAAGCTGGGCCATTTGGCTGTTGTTTTACCTTAATCTTTGCGAGATGATTGCCAGAAACGTACTCTACAAACTCAGCTTGTCCTTAGATCTTGCAATACTCAAGACACAACAGGTGTATTAAGGCTAGAAAGGCATAACAAGGTTTTTGATTTTTCAAGAAGCTAAGTTAAACAATTTCAAAGAATGGCCTAGAATTAAAATTGCAAGCTCTTGTGAGACTAAATCCCAGCACAACACCAGGGAAAAGTTAAAGTTATTTAAGGTTGATTTATTTTTGCTTTCCAGTTTCTCAGTTCATCTCTGTGGTCTCTCAGGCTAACTCAGTAATTCAGGTGATACAACAGGATTTTTGGCTAGTGATTCACCCAACTCGGAAGTCTCACTAAAGCCATTTTAATGCTGCTGCTTTGATGCAGAAGAGGCAACCAGTATAGATCAGGTGATTTAAACAACATTGAGCTTCAAGGGAACCCCTGTACCCACTGCACAGCAGTACGCATGGGCATCAACCTGTCTTTCCATAGATGTTATCCCAGACTTCATGCACAGGAGAGTTACCTTCTCTGGTCTAGGATCTATAATCAGAACCGAGGCCAATGTAGGAACATGAGTGGGAGTGTTATGCTGTCACTTCACTGGGTAAAACCAGACTGGACACAGTACCAATCCAGTGGTCCTAAACCTTGAGTTTTGGGACTCACCAGTTGTTGCCTTTCTGCTTTTCTCATGAGCTGTGACCAAACATCCCTCCTTCTGCAAGCAACTATTCAATTCCATGCACTCAGTTAGTGCCTATCCTCACACCTCAAGCAAGGGACTCCCACCTACCTCTTGTAGAAGACTCCTGCTCTCCAAGATCTTTATGCAAGTAGCCACTATTCCCTAGTACCTACTGCAGAGAAGCAAGCTGTTGTGAAGGACAGCAGCACAGAGTCCTGGGCCAGGCAGGCTGCAGCCACCTGATCCAGAGATTTATCTGCTGCTGAAGGGTAATGCAAGGTAGAGCTACATCTGGCAGGATCGTGCAGTTTCTGGTTACTGCATCCACTCTCTTGCTTTATTGAGACATCATCAGCTTGATGCTTTTTACCAAGCTGGGGCAGGTTCCTGGCTGTTCCTGCTGTGCTGCATGCTCAAGCAGAACTTGCTCTCTCCTACAGAGAAAATGTGACAGACCTCTTGGAAGCATCCCACATGCCAAACTGTGGCCAGCCCCTAGAAATGTTGCATCGCCACTCAAGCTCCATTAGCACAGTTAGGAAAGGTAATGATACAGTGTCTCCTTCATAAAGGGGTGACCTCTGCTATGGGTAGACCCAATTCCCATTCCTTTAGGAAATGCACAATGCGTGGGTAGTTCTGTCTATTCACAGTGTGAGGTGGGAAAGAGTGCAATTTTGCTTTGTGAAGAACAGACCTTGGTTTACTTTAAGGGTACAACCTAGCCACTGCGAAAACATGAGGCAGGTCTGACACTTGAATGTACTGGTACAGCTATTCTCTTCTTTTGTACATGCAGAATTTAGGTAGCAAGAAAAATGGTCCCTGCTCAGACAAACCCCCTCACACTACAGAAAACAGGGTTAGTGAGAAGTGATTTGCAACACTGGGACATTGTCCAAAAACAATCTCCAGTGGAACATCTTGTTTTCTTGGCAAAGGACAGAGCCTGCATACCATACAGGTCTAAGGTTAGTCTAGAAGTGGAAAGGAAGACTCAAGAAAAAAAAAAAAAAAAGATTCAACTAGTTAGGCAGCATAAACGAAGATACCTCTTTTGCCAGAGGTCTACATATGGAGTAACAAAAGACAGGTAACAAATACACTCCTCATGGATAATAGCATGGCTTATGTGGTCTTCAGAAATATGATCATGTGAATGAAACACATTGCCCAACATGTTGGCAATTTAAATGAAAAGCCTTGGATCAAGAAATACAGTTTAATGTTGCAACAGCATAGAATATGTTGTCCTCCAGGCAAAACAAAAGCTAGAATATTTTTCTATGTTTCTGCTTTAATTACTTCTTAGGAAAGAAACAGGCACATTAAACTAGGTCAACATAACAAATCACAGTAAATAAAACCTGCCATGTTGCTTCATCAAAATTAGGCTGTGCCATATGTCCTTGGGCTAACTGGGATTCCACAGTAACTGGTGAACTGGGCTTGGCAGCCCATGTTAACTTGTGGGAGCAGGGCACCAGGAGCACACTGGGATTCTGGGCTTGGCAGCCCATGTTAACTTGTGGGAGCAGGGCACCAGGAACACAGTGGGATTTTGGAAGCTGCAGTGGTGCCTGCAGAACCAGTCAATTTAGTATTCTCCTTTTGGGGGAGAAGTATGTCTACAGACCAAACTGAAGTGTCATTAACACGGAGCAAAAGCACTCTTGAGGAGGAAAGAGTGATTTCACAGCACTTGCAAATGAAAGACAACACACCCCATAACACAGGATAAAAATAACCCCAAATCTCCTACTTTACAAAGTGATTCAATGAAGAGCTATAAATAAGCAGGAGAGTCAAATGCTACAGTGGGAGAGGTTGGTGACTTGATGACACATTAAGCTGATTTGGATAGTTAAGAATCAGTGAGTGTGTTCTCATATTAATAAGAAAATAAAAATACAGATAAGTCTTTCTGTGGTTCTTCACAAGTAGAGGTAAACAGAGGGAAGATTTTTCTATATACACTGATGAGATTATAAAAATGTGACCAGATGTCTTCTGTGCTTCATAATACCCCATGAACCCTCGAGACATCTGTAGAAAATGCTTTGAGGATATCATTTTGATATGCTGCCTTCTGCTTCCTTTCACTAACATTGTTTCCCTTAACAGTGGGCAGAGATTGACTTCAAGCAGCTGTTCAACCCAGAGCAATCCGATTCTCTTCATTTTAACAGGATAAGGAGGCTACAATAATAAGTGTACTAACTTGAAGGCCCTAGAGGAATAGTTTGTTGCTTAAATAGTCCTTGCACTGACAAACAGAATCAATACAAAACTAAAAATGTAGAACCTTCCCCTACCAGGCCATGTCTGTATTTCCAGGTTATTCACCTAGTTTCTTCAAAACCTTATCTTTCAATATTTGTTATGTGGAGTGGCAGAACTTATGACAAAAAGTATCATATGCCAATGATTATTTCATCTTATAATCCATTTGAAGCTAGCAATAAAGTTATAGATAATTTAAGGATTGGCACAAAATGCCAATTCTGACACACTTGAACCAATCGCTGAAGAGCCACTGGAGCTAAGATGAGGAGTAATTGGACCACTGATTACTTGAAGAAGAGTTCTGATAAGAGCTATTTGCACTGGTCTGCCCACTGCCTATTTGTTGTTTCAACAGAGCCATTTTGTTTTTAATTTAAATTGATGGCTAGAAAAAGGTTTTGTTTTAATTTTCAAGGAAGTTAAAAGCATTGGAATAAAGCCTGTCCAATTAAGAATTAAAACAGATATAAAAGCATATTTCACAGTGAGAAAGGGATGTACTCAAAGTTTTGTTTTTATTATTTGACTGACTAAAATAAAACAAATTCATACTGTTCTGGTGAAGTCTTTTTTTTTTTTTTTAACAAATTTCTGATGAAAGAATTTCATATAGCTTTTCTTGGAGACAAGTAATTTTTGCAGTACCCTGAGAGATAAATTGTTGTAGAGACCCTCATCAGGCAACATCAGATTGAGTGTATCTGGCACGTTCTTATTAGGGTTGCTAATAGAAATACACCATTAATAATCACAAGGCAAGTTTCTATCCCAAAACACTGCTAAAAGAAGATAGGAAGTGGACTAATTGAGCCACAGGAATGGTGCAGCATATTTGGGTTTGCATCTCCCTGAAAGATTTCCAGACCTGCCAGAGAGACAGCACTGGTGTTACTTGTTGGACTCTAAGGCAAGCTTCAGAGATTTAACTCCTCCACCACAGTTGCCCAGGGGACTGTGGAGGACTTCAGAGAGAGCCATATTGCATCTCTCTTTGCATCAGCTTTTCAAAGACCCAAATAAGGAAAGGCATTTGGCATTTCATGTGTCAGACAGATGGGTGGGAGGAGTGGTACTTGGAATGCCGAATAGTGTGAATGAGGCATTTGGGGATGGATTTAAAAGATTATATAGTGAGCATGGTGTACTGACAAAATCATTTGAGCTAGGGAATCTGGTTATGAACTAACAGAGCAGCCAATTAGTTAAGATTTTCTTCTGGTTTTGGCTCCAGGTGTGCCTCTGTAGCCTTTCTGCAGTCACCATTCCTACTAAAGTTGGTTATATTTGAGCCATGGTTGAAAAAAATTGCATTGGTGAGTTGCTAAGACTAATTTTAAAAAGAATCAACAAAATAAGCTTTAATGAAGAGATTGAAGAATGAACATTATTTACATGAATGTGGAAGAGGAAATCTGCATTTAACTTTCAAAAAGTCAAGATAACTTTGCAACTAAGGATTAACACAAATTCTTCAATTAAATTTTCTGTATATGTCTGCATGGAGAGGTGACAAACAGGAGATGGAAACAGGGAAACCCATAAATAAGAGACAAATTGAAGAACATTCTCATTATGCATTGTGAGGGTAGTGTCAGAAATTATTTTGTTGTGTTCAGATTCAAATCAACAGCTAGGGAATGAAGATAGCTCAAAACGCATATTCTGTGAATTGCCACAAATAAGAGTTGTACTTGGCACTTTGTAGTTGCTCCCTTTTGTTCATTGTCTGGAATCCCTTAGTGCAGCTCTAGCACTGACTGAAAACTCCCTTGTCTATTTCACATTTGTCCATTGCTATTTGTTATCACTCTCCAAACTCCCACTTTCTTGCCATTAGTTTAAAAATGTCCTGATACACACAACCATGAGCATCTTGGGGTTTTTTTAACTTCCACGTTTGCCAGCAGATGCACAGTTCAAGTAGCTCTTTCTTAAAACTTTCATTTCTGAAAAATTGAGTTACATGAGAAAACCTTCCAAACCAGATCTAGATGAAGACTCTACATCACTGCCATCCACTCTAGGCATGCTGCTATGTCATCACTAACAGTGATGTGAGGATCAAGGTGGAAGACACTGGAGTTGCCAGACTTTTTTTTTTTTTAAACAATCAATTATTTTGGCAGTGACCCCTGCATGACCTTGCACAAGCTGCTTTATCTCTCTTTACTTCCCTTCTACTTTTACTCAGGATTTATCATCTTTAGGGAGGGGGCTGTCTGCGAATAGCACAGCACATACCACAGTGGATCTCTCATTTCAAAGCAGTAAGTAGTGATACCAAATGATGACAAAGGTCTCAGAAATTATAGACAGAAGATGTGTGATATGAGAGAGAGTTAGCATTGTCTCTTTTGATTCATGAGACTGTTCCTCATGGTACATTTAGAGCTGGAATAATGCACACCTGACTGTTTTTACAACTCATCCACACACAACATGGTAGTTTATATTTATTCATGCTCCTGTTTCACCCATGTTTAAGCACTGAATTTGGTGAAAAGTGGAGGCTTGGGTGGGGAAAACCTCCTTAGTACAGCACGACAGCGAATCTCACAGCCCACGAGATTGGGGGAGTTATTTTCACTAGCAATGCATTTTGAGACAATATGAAACTGTGTGGTAAAATGGTGTGAGGGAACAGCAGTGCTCCCCACATCCAGCCTCTTCTCTGTCAGTCCCCTTCCTGCCTCCAGGACAGCGGAACAAGCACAAAGGCCTAACTCTTATTTTAAATGACAATTATCCCCCACGAGATGAAACATTACAATGCAATAAGGTAATTAAGGAGGAAAAATACACAGAATCACTACACACATCTTTCCCATTTAGCTGCCAGGTAAGGGCTTCTCTGAGGGTGTACATGAGGCAGCCCACATCATGCCATAGGTGACCACTGCTAGGAGGGTAGAGCAGAATGAAACACAGCAGAGGATTATTAATCAGCTAAAGAAATGAGGTTACCCTGCTATTCCCATTTCTGAGCACTGCTCAGCCAGGGACATAACACACTATATGCAGTTTCAACAACAGCCTCACAAAACAGATAGCAACCCATGGAAGCCTCTAAGCTGTGACCCCTGAGAAGGAAGATGAGGCAAGAAAGACTACCCATTACCCACTCTTCGCCCTGTCCACCCTGGCTTGAGGCAATCCTCCCCACAGCCCCAGGGCAGAGTAGCTGCCATCCCTTTTGGGTGACTTACTTACCCACATGGCAGTCAGCAAGCCCCGACACTCTCGCTGCTTGCTTCGAAGAGCAACTCTGTGCCTGAGGAAGGGTGAGGCTTGCAGCTACCATTTACCCAGCGAGCCTCAGGTGAGGGCCAATTAGCTGGAAAGCAGCTGCAGGTGAGGTGATGAGCACCAGGTGGCTGGCAGTCCAAAGGCTCTCCCTTCCCTCGCTCTACAAAGATGGTGGATGGGGATGTGTGTGCCTGCAGTCCCTGTCACAGACACAGGTGCCTCACGCAGGATGCGTTTTGGGGCAGTAGAGTTGTACTTGCAACCATGATCTCATCCCCTGAGATGGGGACGTGGCTGCCCTACAAAGGCACCTGCCTTGCCCCTCAGATTGTCATATAAGAGCCCAGAGGTCACATGCTCAGGCTGCGCCTGGGCCCACATCCTGTCCTCTGGCGCTTGGAGTTGGCCACCATGCAGTGAGAGCGTTGCCCATGGCCTCTCCCTCCATATGTGGGATGAGTCCAGGTATTGGAGGGAAAGTCTGCCCTTCCTCAAGCCACAAGAAGCGGGTGGAAATGTCCAGCCCAAAACATGCCCAACACTGGTCTCTTGAAAGGGGCATGCACCTCTCCTTTCAGATACCTTTACCTTATAGAATATAATACTTCAGGAAGCTGTGACAATCAAAATGTACTTTTCATGAAGTATCCCATGGGAGAAGGAAATTACTTCTGAAATCTCTTCAATACTGTGGGAGGGAAAATTTACCTGCTTTTGTTTTGTTTTGCTGTTTTTTAAAGCTAAGTGCGTTTTTCCTCTTATGCAGTGATGTCTTTTAAATTCTTCAGGGTTTGCTTTTCACTGGTGTTGTGCACACACCTTTTCTTTTAAGGGAACTGCTTCTTCATTGTGGTTGTGTTGTCTGTAGCAGCTATGAGAAAGGAAATTTCCATGGAAGGTCCAAATTGGGCACCTGTTCGTTAGGGATGGGCAACCTTTTTGAAGGGTGGGACAAACCCAATCTGTGTTTCCTAACTTAGATTTGAGCCCTAAAGTGTCATTAACCCCCCTGTTTTCTTCCCCAGTTGACAGTCACTCAACTGAGAAGACCAGAGGACCATTCCAAGGTAGGCCAAACTCTCTAAATGTGGTTTTTGTACATAGCAGACAAACTGCATTCCTGTTAAGCATCAGCAGGGTCTGCACAACTGCTCTGTTTATGTTCCTTTTGATTATTCAGTTTTTTATTGCTGCTTTTGGGAGATTTTTGTGTGAAAAGAGTTCAGCAAGCTTAGACCTGGAAGTCAGATAGCTTCCTTAGGTATTTTTGCACTACTGTTTTTCACTCCTCTTTCCTCATCTAACCTTCCCTTCCCCTACATTTGTTCTCCCCTTTGTCCAGTCCTTTTGCCATTGCTCACTGACTTGGCTGTCTTCTTTTTCTCTCTCCTCTCACCTTCTTTCAGTAGAAGGAAAACACCATATGATGCAAACATCCAATAACTTACTTCCAAATGAATTAATTTGTTCCTATCTGGGAATAAATCAACTCAGCAGTTGCTAGATTATAACCTTTTTATAGGGGCTATCTTTGCTGTTTGGTAGCAAACAAGACTGTTTATTGCTGAAGGAGCAAAAGATAACTCAATAATATTTAGTTTTCATGTTGCAAATGACTGTTGATTAGTGCATCTGGAGACAGATAAGAAGTAAGATTAAAGGGATCTGGGTACATGCATTTGCCTGAATATGGAAGTGAGCTTGGTTGAACTAGCTGGCATTAGAATAACCCTCAGTATAATTTGCTTGAATTAAATATCTAAGTCAAATACAGATGCTTGCACACAGTAGGGCTGCCTAAAGAGGGAAAGTACTGGCGAAAGGAAGAAAGGCTGAAAAACTCCAAGAAAGGTTAAATCTCACTAAAGAAAACCTGATAAAATAAATCCTCCCATCTTCTCCCCTGCTGCACACACAGATGTTTGCCAACCCCAGTGGAACATGACAGATTACAAAGGAATTTCTTCCAGAGGATATCTTCAAAGGATATGTACAGATGTATTTTAAAATAAATTGGATGGGTATTGAATTCACATCGTTATACTATATATGTACCACTTGTGTCTTCCTTAGTGGATGACTCTTGGGGATCCTTCTCTCATTAGGTCCCAGACAGGAAAAAAACCACTTATTCATTAACTGGAGGACTGTGTAATCTGTTTTTTAAATTGATCAATTAGTCATTATCCACAAAGGCCATAAGCTCCAATAGGCACCCCTTTTCAGTTTTCCATGGATAGGCTCTTTTTGGTGAAAGCAGAGTAATTTCCAAATATTCTTTATACAATAAAACATGAGCTAAAGAAAAACTTGAGCCTCCACCTCATCTGATGAGTTAAGTGTACTTTCAGCTCTAAGTGGAATAATAAATTTGTTCCTCTGTACAATTTATACTGCAATGAAGGTAAGAAAGGTGAAGCCTAATGTAGGATCACACCTACTACTCAGTAGTCTTAAGAGAAAATATTTACCCTTCAGCAACACAGACAAAGAATTCAATTCATATTTCTTTGAATATTGTGAGTTTTCCTGACAGGATGCAAAATTTCCTTCATAAGTAAAAATATAAGGTGACAATAACAGGAGTAGAATCCAAAAACATTTTTGCACTGTGAATCTTCTCTGGTGTCAGAGCTTAACCTTTATTTTGCTCCATGAATGACTTTTTATAACTTGCTCGGTCTACTCAGTCCAAACTTGTAGTTTTTTTCCCTACCCAGGACAAATGAACAAATAAAGATGACTTTGTGTGGTTTGATTGCTTTTTCTGTTACTATGATCTGCTGTTATGTTTCATTCCTTTTCCTTCTACTCTCCTCCAAGATAGTTACAGAGGCTAAGGCTGGGGTGGAATAAGGGGGGGGGGGGGGGGGGGGGGGAGTGGAATTTGGAGTAGATGTATTTGAGAACTTGAAACTTAGGGGAAAAAAAAAAAAACCACCTCTTTTTTCCTGTTGCTTAGTGGAAGGAATATTTCACCTGCCTTACACTTGCTACACATACTCTAAGACCCTGTTTAAGAGCCTGGATGAGGACTACTATCAAAAATCAGTACTACTGAATGACTTGTTAATTTCTAGACCTCTCACTAGGAAGGAAAATAAATGGTAGAGCAGATATCAGAGTTCAAAGACAGGTGCTAAATATTGATAAGAGAAACTCTTTTTAGTAGAGAACTGAAAAAAAGATCTAGAAGGATTATTGTAACGAGATGTTATTATAAAGATATAATGACTAGTAAATAGCATCCGAAAGGTTAATGAGTATCTGCTGCTACTCTAAGTCTGAATGCAAGAGTAAAAATACTATTTTTCTGGAAGACAGTTTGGATCTAGGAGCATGTCTGAAGATGGCTAGGCAGTTTGATACATGGAAATGTTTACAAAGCAAATTGGTATCAAAACCTGGTTGGGGTCTTGAAGTGGCTCAGGCAATGCACACTGCACCGTGCAGTGCAGGGAAGTATTCGGGGAACCTCTGATCCATTGTCACAGCAAATTCAGAACATGAAGTTAAAACCCAGAGGTAGGTGAAATGTACCCAAATGCATGACTGATTCCATTATTCTCCTTTTTGGGCTTCTGGGCTTTTTTGTACCTCATATTCTTCATCTTTTCTGTTTCCTTTTCTGAGATAGGTTACTGTAGATTGAGATGTGCCATCAGTCCAATCAGGAACTGTAATGCTTAACTCATCTCTCATGAGACAGAGTGATAACTCTCAGTAACTCAGTAACAGTGATAACTCTCAGTAACTCAGTAACAGTGATAACTCTTAGCTTTTCATTCCCCCCCCCCCCCCATCTTTAATTACAATTTCTTCCATTACTGAGTTGTCTTCTTTCCAAAGTTTATGCTTATTGATTTTTGAAGATAACCATTACAGACATGTATGCATTTCCATGTACCATGAAGTTGTTTGGGAGTTCTCAAAGGAACATTTGCCCAAGTAATGAGGAGTGACAGTTCACCGACCTTTGCTCATGTAACACTATAAAGTACTTATACCATCATTACAGTGAAGCACCTTAGAGTCATTTATTAAATTATTGCCTTGCTTTGTTCTCAGTAAGCAATGAATTACAGCCTCTTATACCTAACCTAGAGTCTGTAACTCACCCACTGTTCAGTTTTCTGCTGCTTTGTGTCCCAGTCTGGCCCCCAGAAATGCCAGCAGAAATATTATTTCCTTTTTTTCCCCTACAGCAAGTCCTAGATATAGATTCATAGAATTGTCAGGGTTGGAAGGGACCTCAAAGATGATCCAGTTCCAACCCCCCTGCCATGGGCAGGGACTTCTCACACTAGATCAGGTTGCTCAGAGCCCCATCCAGCCTGGCCTTAAAAACTTCCAGGTATGGGGACTTCTACCACCTCCCTGGGCAACCCCTCCCACCCCCATGGTGAACTTCGTCCTAACATCCATTCTGCATCTACCCACTTCTAGTTTTGCTCCATTCCCCCTAGTCCTATCACTACCTGACACCCTAAAAAGTCCCTCGCCAGCTTTCCTGTAGGGCTCCCTAAGATACTGAAAGGCCACAATAAACTGTCCTTGGAATCTTCTCTTCTCCAGACTGAAGAACCACAACCATAGATTGTCAAGCCAGTATTATATTCAATACAGGGAAGTCTCAGTGTGAAAGAGCAGAACCTCGCTTGCCTTGTTTGACAGAGCTGGGATTGACTGCACAAGTCCAAGAGTTTGCTCAAGGATACCTTGAATAAAACCCCACAACAGACTTCCTCTCCCCAGGGAGCTGGTGAAATCCAATAAAGAACAAGTAATGAGAGTCCCTTGATACATCCTTAAAAAAAAGACAATCTACCTACTTGCCAGCAATCCTCTGTGTCTCTTAAAGGAAGCAAGCAGTGGGTCTTTCATCTTTGTGCTCATCTGTAGTGCTCAGCTCTGCTTCTCCTTCCTATGTAAGCAAAGCAGCCCAGAGTTTGTGCAAGATGAGAATGTGTATGTTTAAGCTGACTAAAAGTTGTCACAGGCATTTGGAAGAACTGGCCAGATCCCAACCATGTCACACTACAGACAATGCCCTTAATACCTTCCTTGAACTTTGTTCATCCCTGAACTGGGCAGACAATTGGACTAGGTGGTGATTGTAGGTCTCTTCTACCTGGACTCTTCTCCTTGTACTCATTTTTAGAATTTTCTGCGCTGTTCCCTGGGACAAACATACTAAACAAAAAGAGTCTGAGAACAATAATCCATCAGAGAGAAGGTCCATCTGGCCCAATACTCTGTCTCCACTCCACAGTGGACAACCATAAATGTTTTAAGGAGAACATATAAACAAAGAAGGTCTACTTTTGCCGGGGTCCTGACATGCTCATAGGTCTCAGTGGCTGAGAACAGCCTCTCCTGGGACCCCCATATCCACCACCTACTGCTAAGGGCCCAGGGGATATGTCTCAGATCAGCCTGGGGCCTTCAGTCCCTAGCCTGAGTGATGATGTAGGTGTGCCTGTCCCTGCCTCTGTCTCCTGGATGGGGCTGGGACCAGCACTGCAGACAGCTGCTCTCCTGGATGGAGCCCTTGGACCTGTGCCAGAGTTCCTCACTTCATTCCACTCCCTGCAGTCACCATGAATCAGGCAACAGCAAGACTGCCATTTGCCTGAAATGGCAGGAGGTGTTCAGCTCCAAAAACTCTTTCAAGGACACACAACACAAAAGTTACAAGTGGAAAGAGGATTTTATTTTTGCTTTTGTGAACCTGTTTCAGAGCTGATGCTCACTAACACAAAGCCCATTGTGTAGACAGAAGCAGGCTGATGTGTTCTCAGTTTAGTTGAGAAAATCATCCTTTGCAGTCTGGCAAAGGAGAGCCACAGAAACTAGCAGCAGGAGCAGCACCACAGGCCAAGAAGCCCCTGCTTCCTGAAGAGTAAGAACTTGAACACGGAAAATTGGTATCCACTACACACAAAAGAAGAAGAGGAGGTGTATGGCACCGTGAGGTATTTTCCAAAGCAAGACACGCCAGGATGACAAGCAGCAGACTTTTGTATTCCAAACCTTGAGAGCCTGAGAGAGCCTGGGCACAAGTGGTGTCTTGGAGGTGCAGCCAGCAGCTAGAACTGAGCCAGAAGGGCGCAGAGAAGCCCTGACAAAAGACTGTGCTCAATGCTACAGAGGAAAGGAAGCAGCTCCAGGGGAACCCAAGAAGCTTCCCCGTCCTAGGAGCGTAGAAAGCTTTCTCCCCCCAGATGTGGGGCACGAGAGGCCATCTCCATGGTGCATGAGCACAGCAGCAGCAAAGAACTGAGGCAAAAGGGCCCAAGGGAGCGCTGACAAGGGGCTGTGCTCAGTGCTACAGAGGAAAAGAAGCAGCTCCAGGGGAACCCAAGAAGCTTCCCCGTCCTAGGAGTCTAGAAAGTTTCCCCTCCCCGGATGCGGGGCCCGAGTGGCCATCTCTGTGGTGCATGGAGCAGCAAGAACCAAGCCAAAAGGTCCCAGAGGAGGCCTGACAAAAGACTGTGCTCAATGCTACAGAGGAAAGGAAGCAGCCCCCGGGGAACCCAAGAAGCTTCCCCATCCTGGGAGTATAGAGATTTTCCTCCCCCCGGATGCGGGGCACGAGAGGCCACCTTCATGGAAGCACAAGCAGCAGGAACCTGGCTGGAATGGCCCAAAGGAGGCCTGACAAGGGACCATGCTCTGTGCTGCAGAGGAAGGCAAAAAAAACCCCATAGGCATTTACTAGCCCACTTAGGGGAAAAAAAGCCTTCCTCCCCCCAGCTGCAGGACACAAGAGGCCATCTTCGTGGTGCATGAGCAGCAGGCAGTGACCCAGCCACAAGGGACCAGAGGAGCCTTGACAAGTGGTCATGCTCAGTGCTGCAGAGGAAGGCAAAAAACCCCTGGGGACCAGTGCCAATCTGCCCCAGGGGAAAAAATTCCTTCCTGACCCCAGCACTGGCGATCGGCTACTCCCTGAGCATGTGAGCAAGACCTGCTTCCTCCTGCCCCAGGCTGGGCATGCCTCCCAAGAGATGCCCAAGCCCTATTCTCCCTCAACGTGGAGCCATCTCAGGGCCTTCTGAGAGTGGTCAAATGCCCCTGGCGTGACTGACCTTGGGGGCAGGAATCTTTTCCTGTGCCTGGCAGGACACCAATGGGTGCTCCAAAGCACTGGATACCCTGGCAACATCCCATTTCTTACAACTGCTGGCTCCAGGAGGGATGCTCTGCAGTGCTCCTCAAAGCTGAAAATCCTGATTCCCTCAGGCACCTCCAGAAATTGATGGTTCTTCTCATCTTCAGCAGCCCAGTCCAGCTTCTGGGCTTCCTCCCTCAGCCCTCACCAACTACTTCCACTGGCTCCTCAAGGGCCTCCTCTGGGATGTCTCTGGGCTGCTCCCAGGCCAGGCTCTGGCAGGAGGCACAGGAGGATGCTCTCTTTTATACTGTCCCGGGACTCTGTCACTGCTGTGTTGCCGTTGCCAGGTGATGGCATTGTGCCATCAGGGTGATGTGCCCCCCATGAGCAGCCCTGCCCATTGGCAGCCAACCCACCTCCCCTCTGCCCAGCATCCTTCAGAGGAAGTCTTTGGGCTGCTGCCCCTGAGGCAGTCCCTATGCCTAGGAGGCCTGGGAGGCTTGTCCCTGCCCTTGGCGGCCATGCACTGGGCCTACTGCTGTGCATCCCTGATGTGTCCTCTGCCCTGTGGCTCTCAAGTACAAATCTTGTGCTGTTACTCTTCTCTCATATAGCTCAGAGACCACACCTGTTAGCTGGCCCCTGTCTGCACCAGAGCTTAATGTCCATGGGCCCACAGTCCTCTGATCTGGAGAGTCACAATTGCAATAACAGTGATTTTTCCATTTGTAGACATTGGAATAGTAAGGCACCAGCTGTATCAGCCAAATGTCTATGGGACCTGATGGGATTCATCCCAAAGTACTGAAGCAGGTGGGCAGATGTCACAGCAGGACCTTTCTCAGTCATTTCCCAAAGCTCTTGGGAGGTCCCTGCTGACTGAAAGACAGGCAACGTTATGCCAGTGTGGGACTTAGGAGCACAGGTTGTCTGTGAGTAAATAGACCATTCAAATCCTTACAGCTTTGATGTCACATGCAGCCTGAGCTTGTCACGTTTAACAGAGCTGCAAGACAAGCTCTGTGTATTTCTGGTAACTCATTTCTGGAGGTCAAGCTCAGCTGCCCTATGAAACACCTTTCCAGGACAGCACGTGATCAGCTCCACACAGGTACAAGTGAGACTACCTGGTGCCCACAGGTCACATTTGCAGGAGATGGAAGCCAGCAGCTTCTTTAGCAGCCAGCTGTTGGACAGACATGAGAAGTTGATAGATTGTGTCAATGACAGCCAAACCAGTTGTACAAATTTTGTGCCATTCCATGCTCAAGCACAGATACCAAGAGGAAAAAGGTCATCCTTATCTGGATTCACGGTTCTTCCCCAGTAAATCAGTAAAGCAGGACAAACAAGGATTCCTGCTCATGGGCAGGAAACAAGCCAGCACATGCTATACCTTCCAAAGACAGTAACCTTGCAACTCATTAGCCTGCAGATCCTTTGTTCAGCAGAAGTAGCTCAAAATAAGTTATTTAAATGTTGCAGACCCCAGTGGATTGTCCCACAGGAGAACAAAAGTTCCATAGCCTCATTTTCTAGCACAATGGCAAAACAAGTGAGATACATGAAAATTTATGGGGAATTTTCATTTAGTTCAGACAGGCCATGAACCAGCTACATTTTGTATTGCAAGTCTTGATGAGATTATTCCATGCCAACATTGAGCTTGACACCAGCTGCTCATGCCAGTCTGTGCCCACAATCTCTATCTGCCTAAGTATCCAGATAATGCTATTTTTGCTTTTAATAATGATAATAAAAATACCTCCCCCATATTATCCCAGTGAGAAATCACAAACTGAAAGCATTTCAAATGCCATCAGCCAGGAGCACATGGCCTACAAGGAGCATCTGAGGGAGCTGGGGTTGCTCAGTCTGGAGAAGAGGAGGCTGAGGGGAGACCTCATTGTTCTCTACAACTACCTGAAGGGAGGTTGGGGTGAGGAGGGGTCAGCCTCTTCTCCTTGGTGTCAAGCAACAGAACTAGAGGAAATGGTTTTGAGCTGTGCCAGGGGAGGTTCAGGCTGGGTGCTAGGAAATATTTCTTCACAGAAAGGGCTATCAAACATTGGAACGGTCTGCCCAGGGCAGTGGTGGAGTCGCCATCCCTGGAGATGTTTAAGCAGCATGCGGACCTGGTGCTTAGGGACATGGTTTAGGATTGACCCTAAACTGGGTCGAAGGTTGGACTGGATGATCTTGGAGGGCTCTTCCAACCGGATGTTTTCTGTGATTCTATGGAGCCCTATAGTTCAGCCATGCAAGCGGCTCCACCCACCAGTATGGCCTGCAAAGCCAAACAGGACTTTTACTACCTAATCTGTGTATCCTACTCAAATAAACTATGAGAAGCACTAACAGGTGCTAATACACATGCAAAACAGCCATTAGCTGTAATTAAATAATTGGCATAAAGATAATTATGCACTTCCATCAGCTATTATGCACATCCATCAATAGCTTTTTGGTTTGGCAGGAGATAAGGGAGGTGTAGTTCCAAGTGGGAGATAAGATAGAATGTTTTGGCTGATGACAAAAGAAAATAAGGATGTCCTGACAGACACACCCTGAAGCTCTCCTCCTGGGGAAGTAGTAGTGCTGTAGGAGGGTGACAATGTCCCAGAAGTTATCAAGTTCAGGATCACTAAAGTCACAACTTGGTCTGCTGCAGTGTTGGATTATCTTAAATCCTCATTCATGTAATTACTGATGCTGAAGCTGACATACACCTTTACACTTACCTGCTTCGCAGTTTCTTATTCTGTCTTTTGAAGCGTGGAGTTACCCACTTCCAGAGCTAGGAGGATCACAGATCTGATATTGTGTGACAGCCTTCCAACAATCACACGCTTTCAGTTTAACTCATATCAAAGTTTTCCATTTGCTAGTGCACAGACTGGAGATTGAAATACATTCTCATGGTTTCTGTGATAATGGAGGTCTAGGAAACTATAAAAAGAGGATGAGAATTAGCTTCTAAAACAGATGCATCAGGGGATACAGCCAGGAGATACAGTTAATGTTAATATTAATACCTCTTCTATCAAGGCTTCTGTTGCTGCATGTGACCACTCCCTTCCCCACCCCTGCGTCTGTCTGTTTTAAACACAGCTTTGGACCACAGAAAAACTGATGAGTTCTTATCTGTTGCTCAGAGGACTCTGCATGGTGGGGTAAGTGTGCCAAACAAAACATCATATATTCAGGGGCCAACCAGAAAGCATACTGTGCACTGGCTTGCAGCATTTGTAATACACTGATGCAGTAAATGTGTCTCAAGAACTTTACATCCAATTTAAGGTGGAACTAAGAAAGGAAAGACAAGTGGTAAGTGGTGACTGTAAGCTGAATGCATCAGAGAGACACGACAGTGCACACCGTGTGTGTCGGTACATGGATGTTTTCCTGGGAAAAACAAAACTACTGCCTCTTAGTAGTCTCTAATTCCTGAAAGATCTGAGGAAATCCACATTTTAGACCAGCAAGACTATGCCACTTTCTAGCTTAGCAGACCGAGATGCACTGTAATGAAAAATATTGATTTTGCAGCTAGAAGAGTCTGCTCACTTCTGGCTAAGAAAACAGAGGACAGATACCCTAACAGTTTGTGCAATACAACAAAGGGAGCAGACTCTGCTGACCCAGCACTTGCCTGAATCAGCAAATAATGGGTTATGTGAAAAAGGTCTTTTCGGAAAGGATACCTCTGAAACTGAAGGGTTGTTTCAGCCCTAATTCATTCCTTTTTGCTCCTGCATGAAGGAAGATCAGTGTAAATTTCTCTCCCTTTCTTGATGTTCTGTTGGCTCCCTGGGGAGCATGTACCTTGAAAAAGGGAATGGCATCATGCTGCAGGACTCGCTGTGAATCGTGGTAGGAAAACATGGGTCCCTGCAGCTGAGAGGCACACTGCACCCTTCCCACCAAGCCAAGGATAAGAGAGAATAAGTCTTATGAAATCATGGGAGGCAACTCCATGAGGAACTAATTTTCTGTGTTTTCTGTGGGGGCTTTCAAGTTTTAGGTGTTTCCTTGAAACAGTGACTGTGGAGACAGAAGTCCCTATACAGAGCAGCCACTGTGAGCAAATAGGGCTCATATCTGGTGTAATCTTCTCCCACTTGCTCTGGCAAACTCCTTTCATCCATATGTTGTCTTGAAAACACACAAGATGGGAAAGTAGTAATCTGTGGTTGCAGGATATAAACCTCTAGGTGTAGGACATGGGTTTCTGTTGCTTTATGGAAGTCTTTCTTCCAAAGTAAAGTCTGAATCTCCTTGAGGACATAATAAATGCAAATAAAACCTGGCTTATACAAGCAGGAGCATTTCAGTTTGCCCTTTTTAGGATGTTGGGAGTTAATGTTGGATTCCTGACTTAATAATGATTTCACAAGCATTCCTTCCAGAAACAGACTGTTTATTTTCAGATGTAAAGCTAAAGTGTAGGAACACTTCC
Source organism: Indicator indicator (assembly GCF_027791375.1). Taxonomy (NCBI): domain Eukaryota; kingdom Metazoa; phylum Chordata; class Aves; order Piciformes; family Indicatoridae; genus Indicator; species Indicator indicator. The sequence goes on along the minus strand of NC_072022.1, from coordinate 12,925,730 downwards.
TACACTAAAGTCATGCTGCCTCTCTCAGTATCATAAGGCAAGCCATTGCTGTGGTAAGTCAGTGGTTGTATTTAGAGCTGCACCACATTGGAACCCCTGGGACAAACTAGGCTGAATTCGCTCTTTTTTTCTAGGGTTTGGGTATGACAAATTCCAGACATCTTTCAGAGCTCAACCGACATACTGCTTCAAACCAAAACAAACAAAACTAAAATAAACAACCCAAACCTTTCCAATGGGTTAATCATCATTGTTGCAACCACTCCTGCCATTAGGCTAGCTACTCAATACAATTAAAGATCTTCAGTTGAACTCTAGCACCACTGTTAAGGAATATTCTTGAGCGATTTCATCAGGTCTGATGTATTCTGAGTATTTGTGGAAAATAAGTATTGAATCAGGTGAGTGGTAAAGCCTTTAAATAACTCCACAAATCTCAACACACAAAGAAGAGCTTTTAAAAACATCTTTGTGAAAAGAAACAACATCCTTTGAAGTGGAGGCAGGTTGGATTTCAAAATGAAGCAGCTTCACAGATTCAGACACCTGCTTAATTAGAGGATGAATGTGGAATCCTTAAACTTGAAAGGCTTTTATGAGGTGGCACTTCAGAGAACAAGCATTCCTCTAATAGCAGCAGAGAAGAGCTGTTGGCTATTATCTTTGGAGCTGGGTCAAAAAAGAACATATTAGCAAAAAGTACTCTCCATAGATGCCGAGATGAGCTGTACCTAATTCCCAGACCTCAAACAGGAAGCATTTTGAAAGAATTGAGGAAAGCTAGAATCATGGAGGCAACACTCAATCATAATGTAATCAGAAAACAAAATGAGCACAAAAAACCTAGGTAGGATATAGCAGGTACAGGGTCATTTACATACTACAAAGGAACATTTTGCTCATGTTACTGTTGCAGTTCAGTGGTCTGTCCTACAATTTTCACTCAACCCGTTTGGTAATACTGCAGGAGGAGCTCCTAAATGTTACCAAACCAGGAAATAGAGAAAACACCTAATGCCTTTCCCACCAACTTCTAGTCAGGGAAAAACCCCAACTGTTTTGGTACAGCAGTGAAGAGAAGCTCATGAAAAGTAGCTTAACAAATGCTTTTAAGAGCAAAGGTCTTTGCTGTGTCACTTTAGGAAATGCCAGAGACACAATCACGATAGCCAGCATCTGACTGAAAAAATACCGGATTAGGGTTCTTTCTCCTCAAAAGAAGAGGAACTGCAAAGTTAATGACTGACAAGTGATGAAAATGCTAAGCTAAGAACAGGGAATTTCCTTTTTTCTGGTGCACTTCCCTGTATGAAGATGACAGAAAAGTAATGCAATCCAAATCAAAACCAAGGCAAGGCAAGGCAAGGCAAGGCTTTTAACACGGCACATCGCAACCTATTGCAAGACCTTGGTCAGTGGAGAACTCACATCTTATTGATGAAAATTCCTACCTTGTATGGAGATACGCTGACATTTGCCCAGGAGACTGCTGCAAGTATTGTGTCTCTTCGTTAACACATTAAGAGCTCCCAGAAGAGCAAGTAGGCACCATTATACCTCACTGTATTTATTTCAAGAAAGAAAAGCAAGGAAGCGGTTAAGTGCTGAAGAAACAGACCTTTCTTTGCCAGACTATAGCCAAAACATTAAGAGCTCCTCAGCAGTTCTCAAGGATTGCATGCTTTATTCACAGCATCTTTCTGAACAGATTAAAATGTTTTATTTAAGATTTTGTCATCTTTATAACTTACAACAAAGATGATGAAAATATTCACAAAAAAAAAAAAACCAAACCAAACCAAACACCAAAATTCTAATAAATGACAACAGTTTCCTGCTGTGGATTATTTATTTTTATTCCAATTCATGTTTCACTGTCCTTTACAAAACACACTGTTTAACTTTTCAAAGCAGCCTTGTTCTTCTTTTTAGACAATGTTTTCAAACTGCTTTATAAAATTGCCTTTATCATAATCAATGCTGAAAATAAACGGAAGAAAATTGACAAACGTATTCAATACAAATATAAGCAGATGTACTGCAAATAAAACACGTGCCTTGGAAATAGAAACATTAGAGCTTGAATACAGCTTAGGGCAAACCCAATCTGTCCTGGAACTTAAAACACCCGTGATGCAACTAATGTAAAATACAAATGTAAGTGGCCTATTAATTCCTGTAAAATAAAGTGAACTAAAAAAGACTAGGAGGCCATAAACTAATTATGTAAAAAGCTAAATGACAAACACATTTTACTACAATTTCTACCCCAGTGTAGTGTAAACATTCATACTGTATTAGTTCTGGTATCAAAGCACAGTAAGTGGTTGTATTATGCAAAGTTTAGCCTACTGGCTTCCATTGTTATTCTAATACTGCCCCATATAATAAGCGGGATACAATAAACATTTTATATATAGTATTGTGACTATGTCAGCCTGCTCCTGTGCGCAACAGCAGTGGTTTGGGAATAGGTTTCAATTCTGTTGGTCATCCCTAATGCAAAAGCTTAGATATGTCAGTTATATTATTTTTCTCATTTTTCAATGAGACCACCACCAATATCTTATGGCTTTCTTCACTGCTTTGTGGACTTGTCTACAGCTTTAGCCTACGAACAATCTGTCATCTTTGAGCCATGAACTGTAGCTTTTCTCAGGCCCCAAAAGAGAGCCAAAGGGTGGACAACCTCTTCTGGGACAAACAGACAGACTTTGACGCTGTTATCATTATATGCACCAAGAACAACTCCACTCAGGAGAACCTAGGTCTTTGTGAGGCCCAACATCCTGTTCTGGCTTCCTTCCAAGTTGGATGTTTAACATAATATAAAAGTAAAGGCCTTTCTTTTCATTTCTGCTTAGGAGAAAATTTCCGTTCTTCTCCACAGAACATTAGGCTACAGTAACTCACGAATTTGTCACTGCTATTGCAGAAACTCAGAGATATTTTTACCTGAAACTGAATGCAAAGAAACACAAGCTTCAGCTGAAGCAGTATATAGCCACTTGCCTTCTCTGATAACATCAAAACCACCATCAGTTCTCTCCACTGAGTCCCAGTTCACCTCTGGGGGCAGTTTAAGACTTGTATCCTACACTTTAACATGAACTAGAAAAATCAGACCTGATATGCCTCAAGGCCTGATCTGTATCAGCAAACCTTTTCTGAGAAAGACTTTTTACCCTAGGAGATACTCAAAGTGTGAATATCAACTTGTAGCCCCAGATTATACCAGCTGCTTCTGGAAAAGGCCCCTGCCATGCCACTGGAAAGGGAAAATGCCAGACTTATCACATCCCATATGTTAAAGATTTTCTTTTCAGGTATGAAGGTATTTGATTAGTGGCCTGGGCAATGCTAAACTGTTATGCAAATGTTGTAATCACTGCAGTTACTCTTGATTTTCTGCACCTGCAAAAAGATGGGAAGGAATTCACATACTTGGGCTAGATACTATGCCAGAGTAAATTTACATAGTTAAACTGAAATCAGAGGAGCTATAATGACTTATAGGGGTTGAGGGTTTGCCGCAACATTTCATACCCCTGGAAAAGTCTCAAGTTCTTTTTTTGATTTCCCAATTTTGTATGTGTGGAGGTTGTAAATAGATGGTACTGGCATTCTTTTCAGAAAGTTTTATTCAGATCTCCTTGATGTGTTCCTGTGTGACCTGTCCTAAGTGATCCTGCTTTGCAGGGGGTTTGGACCTCTCTGGAGGTCCCTTCCAACCCCTAGCATTCTAAGATTTCCCTGATTCCTTTTTAGAAAGATCAGGTTGCCCAAAGAGGTGGTGGAAGCTCCATCCCTGGAAGTTTTTAAGGCCAGGCTGGATGTGGCTCTGGGCAACCTGATCTAATGGAAAATGTCCCTGCCCATGGCAGGGGGTTTGGAACTAGAGGATCCATGAGGTCTCTTCCAACCCTGACAATTCTATGATTTTGTAAAATGATCTTCCTCAATATACTGTGCATTTAAATAGAAACTGACTATTTACCTAGAGGCTTACTTATGACATCGAAGCAATCTGGTTTAGTTTCCACAACTTTAACTTCAACATGCTTTTGGTAGGCTCCCATTAGTAAAACTTCCTAACTATATATATGGATACACAAAAATGTGAGTAACACTAAGATCTATATTCTTGATGTCTTACTGCTTTTCTTGGTCCTTACTCAATAAACCAAGTTACACCTCTGTGATGCTATACTTAATTATGGAAAAGAGGAATCTGACTATTTCCCTTTAAACTGGATTCAAAATGTCAGTACCTCTTCTAGGCCTAATAGCCTAAAAGCCTAGCCTAGCTCATAAACCCAGACGTTAAAACACGGGTTTGTATTCCCCTGAAAAGTAGTTTTTACAGCTGTCTATTTGCCAGGTGTTCACAAACTAGCAACACATTTATTTTTCAAAAGAAATGTCCATAGCCTATAGAATAATTCAAACAAGTGCTAATTAGGTGTTCAGAAAGGCCACTGAGGATAATTTATACATCCCCCTGCAACAGAAAAAAAAAACTGAATAAATGTTAATTGCTTATATTATGCAATGAATGATTTTTAGGATGGCACTAAATTAGCTGCAAATATTATAATTACAAAGTACTGAGTAATTTACTAAAGATTAATTGAAATGATTAAGTGCAAAGTGTGTAATTTTGCAAGGTAGCATTAATACTGTCTGCACAGCAATGTAAAAAAAAGCACAAACCAAATGTGGTTATTACTGGCTATTTAATGAGGTATTTTAAGCACCTCATCAAATCATCAGTGGCTTCTTTTATGTGCCCTTCTCTTAATAGGGTATTACATGATTTTCATGGGGGGAAATCATTGTAGTGTTGATAACAACTAGAATGTCTAAACCAGGCTGTTTTAAGGACTGAGTTTGATCTCAGTGACATGGGAGCCACACAAAAGCAATTCTTCATAGCCTGTGTCTAGCAGCCTTTTCTGAAAGCTGCAGCAACTGTGGCTATTTATGGAGTAAGAATTTTACTTTACTGAGTAAGAATTCATGCAACTGCAAGAACAAATTTGAATGCATTCCCCATTGCTAGCAAAAGCAGGCCCACTTCAAGCAAAATATTTGGAAATTGCTCTACGCAGCAATAGTTTTAATTGATTTTCCTAAATTCAGTGCACCAGTCTCTTGCGTGCAGGCTTCATAGTGTGTTCTATTTGGAGGTGGAAAGGGATAGTGATGAATCTGGAAAGGGGAGAGGGATCTGAAAACTTTTCTAGTCCAGGAGGGATTTTCTTACCTATCAGCATTCTTTTAAATGGAGGATACTTTTCTGATTTTATTATTTATTACAATCTCTTGGACAGTATTTATTTTTTTGTGGCCTAATATTTAATATAATTCAGATATAGTTATTTAGAGGGTAGCAGTGGAAACCAGAAGAGAATTCAGTATTAGGAATAATTCTGGATTTCTAAGGCAGTGGGAAAAAGACATTATCACGTTGTTCTTGACTAACACAACACAGCTGCGATGACACTGACTGTAAGATGTTTCACTTTTCATTAACACACATGCTGCACGTCATTACAGGAAGCACTGTGAGTACTAAAACGTCATAAATGAAAAAAAATAATCTCATGTTTTTGGCTAGTGTTAACATTAAGAGCTTATGATGCCATGATGTTCAATGTACAGGTTACATTTTAGGGAATGCCTCCTTTTCCTACAGACCTAAATTTACATGTGTGCAGCAACATGAGGAAAGCATGTATATCAATTCAGTCCCATTAAAAAATGGATAGGTGTCTTATCAATGTCCAATACAAGGCTGAAATTCCCTTGACACCAGGCTAGTTAGGAAATTTTGATGGTAATTTCAGCAAAACTTTAACAACAAAAAGTCCAGTTGAGGAACATAGTGACACTCTTTGTGTCCTACTCAGTATCTCACTTTAATGAGCGTTTCAGCTCATCTCATTTTCTTAAACCTAAGCACGTGCAATATGGAATAAAAATGGCTCAGTAAATTTGGGCAAAACGGCTCATCTAACATTAAAATGAAGCCTGTGCACAACATCCCTCAGGACAGCACTGAGAAGACCCATATGGGATTAGAGAGTCAAATTTAAAATTAAGATACATGGTGCAGACTTGGGAACAAAACGAAATGGGGATATATTAAATGCAGATCTGATTTAAGAGATCAGAAATGTGAATCTCATAGCCAGATAGCCATGGACAGAGCCTCTGAAGTCAATGCAGCTGGTCGTTATTTGTTACCCTTATCAAGCTCTGACAGATATTTGTACCTCAAAAGGTTCATTACTGAGAGATCAGAATCACAATTCCTTATGCAAAGACCCTGGCACACGAGAAGAGAGGGCATAACACTGGCAATATGCAAGCCAGAAAAACTGCAAAGATGAAAATGAGAGGCCAGATCTTGTAAAGCATCTAAAATTGCACAAGAAGTGCAACTCATTGCAGGTGTCTGTGAAGTTGCCTTAAAATGCAGTCTCTAGATTATCTGCTGCTATTTGTCTGGCCAGCCTCCATGCATTGATTTAGAGAAGTGGAAAATATGCTTCAAATTAGCTGAGAACACTAGGATCAGGACTTAAAAAAAAAAAAAAAGACAGCTGGAGGTTGCCATGCGCTGGCACATGGCAGCCAGACATATTTTTGTCCACCTATGTTCGCTCTTTCCCTGAACCTCTTGAGCCTTTCACATGAACCTGCTGTAACATGGAGTCCAAACAGCAGTGAAATACTAAGAACTGACTGTATGCCCATGGCAATGATGTCTTATTTGGTAAGAAACCTGCATCGCTATCAAGAGAAAATTACAGACTGATTTTACTCACAAAGGTGTAACAGCAGATACTTCAATGCTGGCATTCACAAATGGATGCTGGCACAATTCATAAATTTGCTGGCATAGCAAAATATTAAAAGAAACTCATAGTACAACAATAAACGTTCAAAAAGCAGTGGCTAAATACAATTCATAACTGTTAGGCAAAGCTACAACAATGCTTTTAGGCTGGCACCTTATTTTTACACTGAGATTACATAGACAAGTCAAAAGTATTTTGAATTTAGACCATTGTAGTTACATCATAATTACAGTATCCTGGATAACAAAGCAAGATCCTGAAAAACAGACATTTATCTGAAAAGAAGTACTTACTTTGTCTAACACAGCCACATGTGTTTGCCTTTGCTGGCATAGATTTGCTGTTGGACAGAAAATGCTTTTCTTATGTAAATGCAACTGATCCTGAGCAAAAACCCCACAATCATAAACCATCAGTAACAATATAGTGCACTGCTCTTTAAAGCTGCACCCTTCTTGATGTACATCATGAACATGTTTCAACGCTGGTTTGACCATTACTCTTCTTGCAGAGTAGAATAGTGTGAAATGTATTAATAGACATGGAGTCTTCTGAAGTTTTTCCTTCATTCTGTAACAATTTGCATCTATTAAAATACTGGTAGAATTCAAAGAAATGAGTTGACTCTGTCTCACGCCACAGATAGAACTTTTTCTAGTTTTGTTACAGAATGTTTAAACAGATTGTCGAGTTTAGCTACATCACACAAATCCCAACACACTTTATTTTTCAAGGTTTTGTTTAGCCAGATTATGACATTTAGCAACAAAAAGTAATCCTCTGGGTGAGTTATTCCATGCACACCCAGCCTTGAAACCTTGTCTCTCTCCATGGGCATCCTTATGGACACTTAGGTGTGCAAGTGTGGATGCATTTGCCTGAATGATGACTGAGCATCTGAAGTGTGAGAAGACTAAATTAGGGGTCAGCTTCAAAAGCAACAAATGTGAACTACTTCAGTGAAGCCACAGTAATTGGTATTACCTGAGGAGCTGGTGTAAGTGTTGGCTCCAGATGTACATTTCTGTCTAACCTAACAGCAGCCATCACAACTGATCCTTTAAGACTGCAAGAAATGATGGTGTCCTTTCTCTGTACAAAAGACGACTTACACACCTTCTCAGATAAAAGTGCACTTTTCCAAAGGGCACTGAAAATGAACACAAGAAGAAGCATTTTAAATTATGGTTCAGTAGACTGGTGCAGCTCACCAACCCCTGAAAACACAGGGCAGCCATTTCAGTACTTTGGGGAAAACTGATTTGCACTGAAGTGATGGGAAAGCACTACATAGGGGTATTAATATCCTCACCATTTTGAAAAAAATCAGAATTTGAATATAAAACATTTCATTTTAGCATAAGTATCATTTCCATTTATCTTCCTTCAACATTACAATGGACTTATCTTTTCAAATACATAGCTGCTCCCACTTTAGAGACACTGGCTTTGCAGCTCTGTGTTGATGCTTCTGATTATACCTTTCATATGTGTAAATATGATCTAATAGCTCAAATTAAAAACAAAACTCAAGGCCCACCCTTGCTAACATAATTAGACATGTTCACTAATACTATCTGAAAACATACAAGAGTGGTGAGTCTTTGTCCACTTACACTGTCACTATACAATGACATCCAGTAGTAATACTGGCACATGGCACCTTCTTTGAGTCAGGCTGTCTTCTGTCATCAAAGCTGCCAATAAAACACCTGAAGCTGATTAGCAAGATGCAGTACTCTTCTGACTTATGTCAGCGGCTGCCTAACTCTAAGTATTAAAGAGATGTCTTACAAAAAACCAAAGGCAACTGTTTAACATTAAATCTTATAAAACTGTACATAGTAATAGTCTACAACATGAAAACAGCCATAAACTGTTGTAGTAGTTATGAAATGTAGTAAATATAACAATTCTAATGTTTCATATATTTATCATATTAATCACTGTATTCATACAGCTGTGTTTGTGTGTGTGTATATATATATATATATATAAAATCAATAGCACTGTAAACTGCTGTTGGAAAACACACATTAACTCTTAACCTATTAGAAGTTATTATAGTACTTTTTAATCCAAAAAGTTAAAACACATCAATGTATCATTGATTAAAAAAAAAAAAAAAAGAAGCCTTGTAATAGAATGCACATCTGGGCATTTTCTAGAGTAGCAATCAAGACGAGGCATAACAGAGAATGCTTTCAGATTGTTTTACATTTATATGTACCACGAGGCAAAATTTTAAGTATCAAATGCAATTAAATAATACACAGTTTATGAAAAAGAGGTGGCTTCAGAGATTTACAATGTACAGAATCTAGTTAGTGTCTAACTTGCAATAGTTTATATCTCTGGGACCTTTATGGAACACTTTAAGTTGGTTTGTCTTTAACATCACATAGGTAAAGTAAGTTTGAATTGAATTACCTTTTTTTTTTTTTCTCTGTACAGAGCTGCTCTCAACTGGAAGTTTCCCATTGCTGGGCATTTATCCAATAAGCCTTGAGCATTTTGTGGGGCAGGGAAACTCACTATCTATATCCCTCAGTAAATGAAGTGGTTCTAATGTTTTTCTGTATTTAAGGCAACTCTGCTGACATATTAGACACACCAAATACTTTTGCGTTGCTTCCTACAATCTAACAGCAAGAGTGAAAGAAGTTTCAAACATGCTTTGAGATGTTCTTGACCACTCAGAAGTTTCATCAAGCTGGTAGAGAGTACTTAACATAGTTTACCACTGTAGACACAGCTTGTTAGCTGTTCACTTAAAAACATAAAGTATGTATTGGCTTGAGTTTGAAGACTGACCATTCATTATAATTCACCTGAAAAAAAATTAAACAAAACCAGCCAGATACCAGCAAACAAAACTGAGAAAACACACACATACACAATTTCTGTGTTTTCAGTTATTTCTACCCCATAACTTAAGCTACTCAGACCCTTGTCATCATTCCCTTTGTGTCTTGGGTGGGCTTTGTCAAAGACTATCTTCAGACATTGAAAGTGACGACACTCGGTGTCTGCCAACCTCAGCATATCCTTTAGTATTTCTTCTAACATACCCCATAAACTAGAGAGCCATTTAACTTTGTTTTCTGTTGGGTAAGGCTGCAGGTATAAATGACAGTGAACAGAAACGCTCACACAGTGGCTGCAAGGCAATACAGCTACGGTGGACAGAACCACAGAACTGCGGTTAAAACAATGAGCGAGGAACTCAGGGCTGGACTGCTCCCATTTCCAGTTACACTGTGTTTAGAGGATGACTTGTCAGCGCTTGTGGTGGTTGTGGTGTCAATCTTTTTCACAGTTGGTTTTGGTTCATTCCTGTTTTCTGGATGGGTTTTCTTGTCCTTGAGTATATCTGAAAACATGAAAGTAAATGTAGGATTAATCACACATCTTTTAAACAGTGATTTAAAATTCTGTCTGTTGTGGGAACACATTACACTCTAGTCTGAATAACTGAACTGTGGCATTACTGTTTTAGCTGGACTCAGCTTGGCCACTGGGTCCTCAGCATCCACTATTTTGTGAACACGTCTCCTCTGACTGGCCTGCCCGATGTGTCTACTTGTAGTCATGGCATGATCAGGATAATAGGAGTTCTACATTGCAGTGGCTGGTCTCAGTACCTGTTTTTTTCATGACAAGAACCTTAACTTTCATCTGAGATGGGAACTGGCTCATGTGCTAAAAATGACGTTAGGACTGAGTGGCTTTATACCATGCCCCACCAAAACACTCATCAAGTTACTGAGTTGCTACAGGAGGACATCAGAGAACATATTGGCTTAATCTAACAGTTGACTCCCTGCTTTGCTGCTACCCTTAACTTTAAAGCAACATGTGACCCTTGATGTGGTAAGACAACCTGGCAAGAATGATTGCCAACAGGAGGAAATGAATAGGTGTCTTGCTCACCCACAGGGACAAAAGAAGTGGTTGCAAAGAGAAAATTCTTCAAGTTTTGTTCCATTGATTTTTCCTACCAAGTACAGGTTTTTTGGTTGGTTGGTAGATTTTTTAAATTTTGGGGGGCGGGGAGGGGGGTTGTTTGTTTGTTTTTCAAGTACAGAACAATGCCACTGGGAAAGTTTTCTCCCTCCAGACGCATTTTGGGGCAATTCCAGGCATCTTTTATGTAAAGGACTAGATTCATAATAAAGTAGTTCCAATTCTTTTACGTCAAAAACATGGATTTTTTTTTAAAATGAGAAAATGACTGATAAGGGTCTTCAGTTATGTTGACATTACCTGCAAAGCTATTTGCAGGTATTACTGAGATCATATTGCCCTTCAACCCTCTCATTGGCACTGTAGGGAAGAAAATAAAATAATTATTTCATCCAATGATGAGATTTTATGGTCAATCTGTAAAAGCATGCCCAAGTGTCTGGCAAAAACACAAATTCCTACCTGAAAGAACTTATGCATTAACGATAATTGTTCAGGTCCAAGCTTAAAGGATTTGTGATACTAAAGAATGCAGCGCACATACTCAAGAAAGCAAAAGGCATAGATTTGTAATGCAGATTTAAGAACACTCCAATCTTAAAATAAAAACTCTGAATCACAGAAGCAAGTTCATGCCAGAAACTGGAAAGATGGAAAGTATTCCAGAAATGTAAATGCAATCTGAGATCATTGTCTGCACGTCAGTAGTTCTGAACAAGCATCAATAAACTCACTTGATAATAAAAATGAGCTATTGTATTGGGAAAGCACACACTCTTCTTTTGCCAGTATAAACTACAAAAGAAAAGCAAGGGATTTCTCTTTTTTATCATAATATCAACATTCCTGACTCAAAGGTGACTGCAGAGAGGGGACATTGGCTGGCAAGGAGTGCAGTGGGAAAAGGGTAGCGTGATACTGCGCTCAAAATTCAGAGCAGCAAAACACGGACAGAGCTCCTCTTCAATTCCAGCTTGCAACGGAGCTAACAAAGGAGGGGGAGAGAAAGCACACTCAAAATGTTTAGAAAATATCAGTATTCTGAGGACACTTAAAGAAAAATGGACAACCTTCAGACTGTCATTAAAATAAATTAAGAATAAATCATGGAAATAGGTGTGTTCTGACACTGCCTAGACTCCTTTCCATCACTGTCATTCTCCTTTTCGACTGCAGTAAAGGCACTATTTCTCTGCTGCCTCTTATATCATCCCAGCCTGCTGACTTCAGCTCTCTGGGGCCAGCTGATTAAATTAAGACCTCACTCAGGTAAATCTATTCCCCTTCTTTCAGTTGGCCATGCCCAGCATTGTAACTTGATTGGTGTCTATAAATCGGGCAGACTGAAATGTATTAATTTGTTTATTTTCTTAATATTGACTTAACCAAAAATCTAAGGTAAGATTTAATGCTATCAGAGAGGCTGTTGGTTTTTAAAAGCTTTCCTCTCAGTGACTGTTTAGTGCACTACATAACAAGCGTTAAATAATACATTAGAAAACTCTGCCTTTATCCTTTCCAAGGGAAGGACTACATTCTGAATTCTCTATCTGTTTTACAACAGAGTATCTTCTGGTACTATTCATGGCCAATTCTGATTTGGGATTTCATTGTGCAAAACTGGCATTTTATTTAAAATGCTCTGTTTTCTCCCTTCTGAAAAATAAATGAAAATAGCCTCAGTCCCAATTCAGCTCAAGATCTTTATCAATCCTATATTTAATTTTTAAGACACAATTTTCAGCAGTATAAAGATTTCATGTTTTATCCTACTTTCCTCAGAGTTCCTTTTGCTTACTCACGCCAGGGTTTTGGCTGAGAGATTCTGAGTTAAATGAGTTTTTCGTCTTAGAATATTTCTCTCAGAGATGGTTATGTTCAGTCTACTACTGACATTCAAAAGGTAAAAAAATAGTGAACATAATAAAAAAAAAATGCCAGGGCGAAGACTAGTGTAGAAATGAAACTCCAGTCTCAAAGCAAACCCTAGATGTTCAGTACCTGTGAATCAAGCTCCCATCAATAAAACCAAGCAACCAAACTCCACAACTTTGCTTTGTTCTAATATTTACCTGCTGTGTTTTAAAGGCTTTATGGTTTCCAATTAAAAAGCCTTCTTAAAAGCTAGGAACTTTCTTCCCATCATCAGTCCCTCTCTCCTTTCCAGAAATGGAGTGGTTAAAATTTTCAAAAGTTTTAGCTAACCTCAGGCTAACACGTGATGGCCTTTGAATATTATCTACACTGTTTATTTATCACTGCATCATGATAGTGATACAGCCATGGCAGTAGTTGCTGCGCTGTTTCCTCATCCAGGCTCCCCATATGAGTATTCAAATCCTGCCAAGAGGAGTACTTAGTGAAGGCAGCTGACTGCCAAAGCTGCCTTCGTGAACAGCCTTTCGGGACTCTTGCTGAGGACAAGGTCTGCTGGGGTCAGTGAAGATGGCTCAGAGTCCCCCTAGGCTGCGTGATTACTGTGAGTACCGGAACAGCTCAGTTAGTCCAGGGGATTGAGTCCACTTCCTTAGCTGAACTTTCGACTGTGTTAACTGCTGTAAATTCACATCTCGACAACATAAACGAAGCACATAATGAAAATTACTTGACCTCAGTGTTCAGAGCATTTAGGACTATCTTCACCTCAAAGATCTAACCACAGATCGCTACCCAGTAATGCACGTGCCACTCAGAGCACTGAGCTTCTCATAAATACTTCTATGGATCAATATTCTTTCCCAGACAGACTAGCTCAGGGTAAACAGGAGAGTCAAAACTGTCATCATCTAATTTAGGAACGGGAAGCCTCCCTATAGTGAGGGCTGAGCATGCCTGTCAAACGCATTGGGTGAGCCACACATGAAAGTGCACTTTAGACAGTAATGACACAGGGGTAAAACAATGAGATAATTATTCTTTTAGGTTATTACCAGATTATCTGACCCAAGTTCAAGTCATGTTAGTACTGCATTTGCTATCTCCCCCTCCCTAGCCTAAACGATTTTGCAGTTTGCTACTGATGGAGATTATCCAAGATGTAACTGTTTATTGGTGTACTTGCATGCTATTGCTAACAAACAGCATCGGCACGATCTAATTAAATGCCCGTTTTTCCTGCCAGTGGATGAACAAGTTCATCATCTGAACATCCCTTTCCATTTTTGTCCTTCTCTTGACCTAACTTGCGCTCAGTCCTTTCTCTTCAACTGATCAGTGTGATAGGGTGTCTCTCCCTGCAAAGATTTCTTTCACCTGTGAACCCTCCTCATCTGCTGCACTGGAGTCATGCTCAACACTCTTCTCCACTGAGCTGAAGGGTAAACACAAAGACTCACTAGACAGGCTGCTGCTGGTACTGACAGAGGAGAAAGTATTTCTGGAGTGAAGGAAAAAGACGGGAAGAAAGGGCAGTTGAATGGTCTCATCTTACATCAAAGGGAACTTGATTAGTTTAGGGGTAGCATGTATTTGAGCTGCCCCAGCACCTTTCAGAGCCATCCCTTCACCTCTTGTTATTCTTCACCTCTCATGACTGAGCAGAGAGGGCCAGGGACAAGCTCTGCTTTGTGTGCCAGTAAAAATGCTAAGGGCCTGGTGCTTGGGAAAGTGATATGCTTGTGCCTCAGGATCTCTGCTCCTCAGGCAGTGCACCTGTGATTAACCTACAGCCCCTGGTGCTTCCATACATCTAAGGCTGTGGATTGTCACACCACACATGCATACAACCTCTGTGAGGGGATTCGGCATAAAAACAAACCTGAGAGATTTGTCAGACGAGTCCTATAAATGCTAACGATGGCAGTGCAGTAGAGTGGAGCACTGAGAGCAGATATTTGATGGTCATCAATCCACCAAGGCCACAAAAACGTGCTAGAACACGGTTCTAGCAGTTTTACACCATAAGTTGACAGGGAGAACTTTTAACCCAGCCATTTAGGGAAAGAGTGGGGTTGAGAAAAGGGAGAAAGTGTTTGTTTCTTTTTTCCCCACAATAATTCAGTGAAGTCAGACTTGTCCATTTCTTGTTAGACTTTCATGCTGTGAAAAGACAACATCAGCATCTGTAATAGCAACTGAATGCCTTGGTCTTGAATGCCTCATCATGGTTGTAATGATATTCATAATGCAGGTCTAAAGTGAACCGGTCACTACCTGCATTTACTCTCCATGTTGTAGCTCAGTTGCTTGACAAACTTCTCTTCGATCACAGGCTTGGTTTTGGTTGACAGCTTCATAAGAAAATTAAAGCTAGGTGCAACCTGGTGGAACAGGCTCTTAAATTACAGGAGATGCTGCAGTGTTATTATTAGCTTTTTATCACCTCTGCTAGCAAAAGCTGAAATTACTTTTACATATTCAAAGGAAGGAGCTCTGAAATTGCAAAACAATGCTGTCACCATAAAATTTACCAACAATTTCCAGATAATCTATTATCCTGACATTAAGATCAGCACTAATTATTTCCAGTTACAGCTGCAGCAGACAAACGGAACCAGGAATGCTGTGGAAATGGGAATGTGAGAACTCCCAAAGCTTGGCAACTCGTGATGCAATTCTCCAAATTCTGGAGCTTGTTATTGTCTGCTGTATAATACTAGTCAGTAAAAGGCAGGTGTAATATATCTCTTTAGGAGCCAGAAGGAGGGAGTCATTAACAGCTCTGCAACCTCCCATGTATGTACTGTTCTACTCCTATTTCAGCCTAAGAACATGGTGTCTGTATGAGCCTTTCCCCCACACACCCTCTTACAGAAACTTGGCTTTAGAAGAAAACAACCTTTAACCAGCAAAGGAAAGAACTACAGGAGCTGCAACTGAACAGGTCACTCTCCTCACTTAACTCCTCAGTTGCGTCATGCTTAGGCCAACCTCCCCAGAAGACTTGCAGGACAGATTATGAGGATTAACCATCATGGTTCTGTGACCTTTTTGTTTCTCCTTTTTAAGGACCATGTGATGGAAGAGAAGTTGGCCTTGGGGGGATAGTCACCAACCGAGACTAGGATTATCAGAGGCTAGTTTTTAATTCTGCATTAAACTCTATTTGACCTTTGGCAGATCACTTCTCCCTGTAGGCCAGTGAAAAAATGACTTTTTCCTACACTTTTTATAGATTCTAGAGGTAAATTCTTCAGGCTGAGAGGAACCATAACCACTCTGCTCAAGAAATAACAGTGGCTGGAACTTTCAGGAACTACTCTTATGAAACAAAGGTCAAATGCAACAAAGAAAAAAATGCAATAAAGCCAGGAATAACTGTGAGACAATTTGAGATGTCAGATGCTGGAAGCTGCAATTATATGAAATGGCAACTCCTCCCCCCATTCCCAGTCTTTTTTCTGTGTACATTTGAATGCAACATATACAGAGAGAGAGA
Source organism: Indicator indicator (assembly GCF_027791375.1). Lineage (NCBI taxonomy): Eukaryota > Metazoa > Chordata > Aves > Piciformes > Indicatoridae > Indicator > Indicator indicator. Next base: position 12,909,521 of record NC_072022.1, on the reverse strand, counting down.
ACAGGACATTATCTTGGCTGTACTGTTCTAAGGAAACCTGTCACTCTATTTGTTTGGCTTTTGATATACAGCTACTACAGCAAACCCTGCATGATTTTCATGAGCCACAATAAAATTGTATTAGTTTTGAAGGCTAAAAAGTAAACTCACACGTATAACTGCCTCAGCTCCTGCCATGGTAAATGTCAAGATAGAACAATCCATCTTTTCCTTGGGAAGAAATAACTTAGCTTAACACGCCCTGTGTGATTCAGCAGTAGTTCCATTAATCAGTCAGTGATTTGCAAGAAAAGGCTTTGTCATTCTGCTTATATTAAGATGATACTTACTCAAATGCAGACAAGCTGAAAGTATAATCTTAAGACATGCCAAACATCTTTTACATTTCCTGGAAACATCTGTTTTTAGTCTAGGCCTAGGCACATGTTTGTGGCTGCATGTTTAAGCTTGTTTAGTTTGCCAGATACCTTGTACATACTGCAGCACAGTTGACACGATATCCTGAAACACAGCATGGAAGTGTCTGTAAAACATGATGTTCCCAGTAAGTCTGTTGAATTTTGCTTGGAACTTTCTTGTAATGAAAGAAACAACTAAAAGGCTCTGTGACAGCCTTCTGCCATCACTGTGTGGTGCAATTAATTAGTTAAGTTTAGAAATTCTGTATATGCCTCACTGGTAATATCCCAAAGACTGAGAGTGATCCAAATACCGCATGCCTCACATGCTCCAAACTCCTATTAAACTTAATGGGAGTTTGGGGGGGATGTGAGGAATGCAGGATTGACCTTTATGGGTAAAGATGAATATGTGCTCTAGACTTCAAAGATTAGGTGCCACTGCCAGTCTGGAGCGTGCAAGTGATCAGCATGCCAAGCGCTGAAGGCATCTGCTAAATATCACACCACAGCTCAAAGCTGTAATTAAGAAAAATATAAACTGGCTCAAGGAAGAAAAATATTAGTAATAATTGAAAATGCTTTGGCTGCTGCTTTTGTCCTGATGATCTCATTACTTCTGGTTACAGAAACAGTTCTCACACTGGCTGACGTGAGGCATGCTTTGTTTATGCTCTCATTCTACCCACATCTTTCCCAGTTAACTTTTATTGCTCGATACAAAGGTCAAATTGAAGACTTAATTAAATTGTATATGGGGAAACGATAAACTTATTTTGGAAGGGAGTACAAAAACATTTAAAGTCATCCCAACTCCTCTCCTACAGACACTCCTCAATTTCTTGAGAAGGAAAAGGATATGTGTTGCTGGTTCTCACTCCCTTAAGGGGAAACTGCACTTTTTCTTGCTTGAAATTTTACATCTTTCAAAGATCCAGCCTTTTCCTAAACTGCTAATTGTATCTGCAATTGATGTTTGCAATGTGGATTTTAGTTTAGCTCTGCAGCTCTAGGTAAAGCTCCATTTTGTAAAAAGAGGGGATATGATCTTATACTAAAAGCAATGCGAGTTCAGCTCAGAGCAAGGATTTGAACTTCATCTGCTTAACTTTAAACAGAGCTTGTACCACCAAAATAAACACTATTACCCACCCACTTAATGTTAGGCATATGTCTCTTAGCCCTGAGGCTTAAAACTGACAGTATCTCTCATATGAAAAAACTCACAGGTCATATAAAAGCACCATTTACAGTTTCTCTATGCCATAAGAAGAAAATCGTATCGCTTGAGAGGAAGGCCAGGTCTGAGCATGCTACAACCTGTGCACTAGCAACAACAACCCCCAAGAAAGTTTAAGTTTCCATGTGACAAGGTAGCTGCCAGAGCTGAGTACTTTTTGCACCAGAGATTCTCAGAGCTCACGTTCAGCTGTTGTCTAGCCCTGGGGGGAGGAGGGGCTCTAGATCTTTCTGTTTCCGTCTCCAGAAGCCCTACAATGTTTGTGTTTCTGCAGCTGACTGTGCTCTCAAACCCTAGGAGCTGTGAGCTCCACAGCCCTTGGGACACTGTGATGGAGGTGGAGGACAGCCTGAAGGACTACTCTCCTCTTCCAGACCTTGTCAGCATAGTCTTGCAGGATCACACCAAAAGGTATGAGGGCAGACAAGACATCTGCCAGCTAGGGCAGCAGTTAAAATGTGCAATGAGATGATGTCTAGGTTCAAATGCTTCCTTTAGGTGATTAGAAGGGGTGCTTGAACCCAGGTCTCTTGTCTTCGAGAGTTAAGCAGGTTCTGTAACATTACTATGTCTTCCAACTACCCATATCTATCCTGGGAGCAATCTGACCCAAAGATTGGAAAGAACTATTCAAATTAAGTAACAGGGTTCCAGCAAAAAGAAGAGACAATAGCAACTGCTCTATGCCTCTGAATGAGGTTTCTTCATGCCTCACGAGGAGATCCCAGAGAGGGGCAGGAAGATGGACTGTTATCTGCTTGGGAAGCCATACTCTCACATTTTGGCATGAACGGATCTTCTATTTGTATGGAGTGGCCTGGAGAAAATAAACCACAGAAGAGCTCTCCTCCCACCAAAGAGCTCTGTGACTCAGGGCTCCCAGTTGCGTTTGTGAGGCAGGGTGCGTTCAACACACGCACTTCAAGCAGCCTGACTAAACCCCGAACATAACAAACCACAAACAAGGCATCAACTTCCAGCATAGCAGGCAGAAAAACAATCACAAACATCTCTAAAAGATGTCAGAAAGGCTGGTTTCACCCTGCAAACATGCTGCTCTCATCATCTCTCACTTTCTAAAAGCCAGTCAAATTCTTCCGGTTGTTCTCATTGCTCCCTGGGAAACTTGGGTAGACAGCATTCCTGCTGCAAGATGTTGAAGTCACCAGATCCCAATGGCGGCCATCAGGATTTAAAATGTTTCCTTTATTTCTGTCATTTCTTGAGCACAGACAGAACCTTATACTGGAATAGGATAGTTCAAATAGGATGCAATCACAATTGATGTTTAATTATAGAATAAACGCTGAAATCACTTCAACCCACATATCATCTGATTTCTTTTAATCTAGATGAGAAAAATGATTAATTATATTTCCAAAAGATAGTTCTGATCCTTAGATCAATCAGTAGGAAACATTTGTTTATTGAACCTTTCCAATATTTCATTTCACTCAGAACTGAAATCAAAAGAAACTGCAGCAAGATTTTATCCTGGATTAATCATTTTAGGCTTAATATCAAGAACAGTAAAGGAAAACATCACAGCATTAGGCTTGCTTCAGCTGCACTATGGGAACTTCACATTAGTTCTTCTCTCCTGCTCTAGCTTGGCAACTGTTCAGCATGCATATCCTCTATTTCACATTGCTGGGTTTATCCAGCCAACCAGAACCCCAGCTCTATCACAGCTGACAGTTATTGACGGAGAAGATGATTAGAGCCATCACTCTACTGATCTGTGGCAAGAAGAACATGTTTCATGTGAAAATACCAAACAGCTTAAAAGCATTATCTTATTAGTAGTGTGCAGTGAAACTGATGAACCCTTATCACATTCAGCAGGGTGATGAATACCCAAATCAACACAAATGGAAAGGAGATATACAACTAGGGTGAAAAATAAACTTCTCTAATAAAACATCTTACGAAATGAAGCACCATCCATTAGCACATACACAGGACTATGCTCAGTTGTGGCAAATTAAAGAAAGGAAATTCCTGTTTGGAGCTGGCAATGATCCTATTCACCAGCTCTGTTCTGGCAGGGTGTGAACTGCTCCTTCCAGTTTTCATGGAAGATACCTACACCAAATCCACCAGGACTGAATTTAACTAGACTGCTGACACCATGGTACATAACAGATTGAGGGCTAAAGACCTTCCCTCATTTTCAGGGTAACACAACTGCTAAACTTTACATCGGCCACTGTTCTTCTGTGTAGCCACATGGAAAAAACACTTCTGCCCATAGCTCACTTATTGGATAAGAGCCCCTGGAGGTATGAAACTCAATCATGAGGATGATACAAGCATCACTTTGAGAACGATGAACAGTGCATTAGAACTCAAAGGTTTGCAATGTTCAGCTGGCTTCTCTATACAACAATGTGCTCAAGCTTGACTGCTCATGTAAGATTAGTGACAAAGTCAGTGTGGTTCCCAAAGCCCTTCTCTAGGCACCTGCAACATCTCTCCAAGGGCTGAGGGTTCTTAACATTTGTTCTTAACAAAAAAGTTGGGAAGCATGAAAACAGCAGGGTGTTGCTACAGGCAAGTGGAAAGCAATGGAAGACTCCAGATCAGGAAACCGAATGAACTTGAATGAATACATAAAGGACCACCTCTGCTTGTTTCTGCACACAAAGTCAGCATGGTGCAGAGCATTTTTTAGGTGACTGAGCATGTGGCTTGTTTTCTGTGTGTTTCCACCCAGCCAAAGAAGTTATGACAGGCACTCAGCCTACTCTTGGGGATTTATCAGTTATTGCCAATTTATTTCTGTCATAAGAGCTCAAATAAAGGGAAAAACCTGCTGGAAGTTCATGAGAGCTGACACTGTGTGCTGCAGTGGATCTGTTGGTACTGCTGTGGTCTATTATGTAAATATACATCAGTGGACTTTGTATAACATGAATTATGTAAATGCCCATTTAGAGACTCTTCAAAATGCAGATTACTTGCTGGATGTTTGGAGACTTAAATTAACATCTCTGATGTGAACCTTGCACTTGGAGACTGCTGTGCTACAGCCTGTGGATACCCAGGCCAAGCAAAACCTATTTTGCATGCAGATTTAGTTATAGCATGAGGGACTTCTGCTGCAAAAGTCAACTGTATCATCATTTAAGCCACATATCACTGATGCCATCAGTTTTAAGAGATCCTTCAATGTGCTAGTGTAGTACTGCCTCAGAAGATCCAATCTAGAATTCAAGCATGCACTTGTTCATTTGGGATTACAAAGGGTTTTTCTTTTTAATTAAGATTTTGTGTTTTAATTGATGCTTGCTAAATGTCTACATGTCTGCAGGAAGCCATGTGGCTCATTCTCCTGTGGGGATGAGGGTTTGACTCGTGGTGCTTCATCTCTGCAATCCTGCTCCTGGCTCGGGGTGAGATCCAAGTCAAAATCAAAACGTAACCAGCACAGACAAACAGAACTTTGGGCATCATTAGGAGTAAAGGCTGCAAGCTTGACACAATAGGTGGGGGTTGATTCCTCCAGGTGCTTAGCACTGATTAGAAGGATTGGGCTCCTCACTTGGGAATTAAATCAAGCAGATTTTTTTTTTTTTTAAGAGCATACTAAGCACCTTGGACTGTTCTCAGAAGGCTCATTCCTGGAATCTGAGATCTTACAAAAATCTAGGCCAAGCAATAAATCCTTTGCTAGAAAAGAAAACATCATAGAATATCTACTTAGGTAAAGAATTTGGAGAAACTAGGTTTTCAGGAGTAGTAAACTCAGCATCTGTTGGACTTCATTAAATTCTTGTTTAACTGGAGTTGAGATGGGTGAAATTAACCTTTCTACCTCAACAGTGCTCTTCCTATTTGAAGCATTTGAATCAAAGTAGCTTACCAAGGGCATCCTTCTAGTTTATAACTTCAAAGAACATTTATTCAGAGATAGCATGTGAAGATCACATAATTGGAGCCAGTTGATGGCGAAAGGGTTGCATACTGAGCTAGCTGGGGAAAAAAATACCTAATTTAAGCATAGATTAGAGATCTGAAGCCAAGTTCATACAGACTGGTGTGTTACAAAGCAGAGATAATAGTTTCTCAGACTGGCAGAGACAGTGCAAGGTGAACAGAACATCTTTCTAATCACTGCCTGCTAAGCAGTTATTATCTGAGCCACGAACCAGTTCCTGTAAGAAACAAAGAGCTCAGAACACAATCTGCAAGCATTCAGTTGTCTTTACTAGCCTGTTCAGGCTTTTTTGGACATGGACAATAATTTCTGTGGAACTCCAGAAGCTAAGTATTGTAGGGTCATGATCCTGAGTGTGACATTCCTGCACCACTGTCAAATCAACAACACAAAGACATATACCTTGATAATTAAAGGACAGAAAAGAACCACAGTGGACATCTTTGATTTAATTGAAACTCAATATCTACTGATATACAGAGCAGCTACCAAGTTACCAGCCATTTAGTAAGGATGCAATCAAACCTCAAACCAGAAGTCCCACAGATTTGTAGCCATCTAATTACAAATTTAGATTGGAAGCGTTCAAAGTAATTATAAGAGATAGGACTAAACATTTCACTGAACCTTGTCCAACTGACACATGTTAGGATAGGAACTACACAACATCCCTCTATCAGTGACTTGGTACACCCAAGCATGCAGGCTAATGACATCTTCAAAGCCTAAAGCAAGTCAAGACAGGATGTTGTAAACAGGAAACAGAGATACTGCTGTGATATGTCACCAAGCTGTAAGAACCTGTAAATTCTGACATGGCTGGTCCATAAAGCAGAAGGTACTGTGAGATGAGACATAGCAACACCCAGAGCATTAATTACTAACTATGGCATGGAAGAAGAGGAGGCCAGGAGCAGAAACAATCTCATACCTGTTTCTGTGCAACAATTTGTGGCACCTGACTCAGCATCACAGGGCATTTTAATTCTACCCTTGATAGAACATGAAAAAAAATAACTGTGGAATGACAGCAGTCATGTAACTGTGCAACTCTAAAAGTGTAATTTCCTTGTAAAATACCAATCCTTGTTCATGTAACAATTACTGTATTAGCATCTCAGAAGAGAAATAGAAGTCCCTTGTACATGGGCTGATGCCTTGCACTTCAATCAGTTTCATTAAAAAAATTAGAAGCAAATTGCTTAACTTAAAAATTATAAATCCTACTGAAGTTTTCCTTGAATTTTACTATTACTAGTCAGTTACACAGAAATGGGTTTTGGTGATAGGTTTTGCTTAAAACTGAGCATCTGTCAGAACATCTGAAAAACAGCAACAATTTTACCAGACTGCCTCTATCTAGTGAATCAGAGCATGGACAGGCAGAAGAGGCATCCCCTGTCTAGCCAGATAAGAAAAAGAGAGGTACGAGATGGTGGAATGGGGCACATGGTGACAAAATAGAGACCAGAACCTCTATCTGCACTAAAGCTAGAAGAAACGTGAAGGGCCACAAGAAGGGCTCATCACCAGTGAAAGGGAAAATAACAAAAACATTTACCCAATGATGAACGAGGCAGAGTGACAGAGGACACAGAAAAGCCTTTATTAGAAGCCTTCCCTGCCTTGGCTTCATTGACAAGATCATTGCTCAGGTTTGTATGCCTGAGAGTGAAGTATCACCCATGGTAGAAGTCAAGTTAGGGAGTGCTTGTTGGTGCTTGGATAAGGACCTGCACTAGCATTGTCCAAACAGCTGGCTATGGAATCCGTAAAAACTCTCTTGATACAGCTGTCAGGAACCAGACTAGGCACAGGGGCACGGTTTTGGCAGAGCTGACTCTGGCTTGGAGCACAGATATACACTAGAGAAGCTTCCTCACCTCTGTTTTCAATCATCTGATGATCTATTGAGCATGATAAATCTATTCCATGTGACAAGCAAACGAAAACAAAGTATTCAATCAGTCTGTGACCAAATTTGTAACTATCTATAAAAACTGAAGGTGAACATCTTGTAAAAGGAACATACATTGGCAGGCACAGCTGATGAAGTGCTATCAATAGGCATTAAAGCTGCAAATGGCAAGGTGTTGGCAAAGGGAGAGGAATTGCTGTGGAAAGTAAAAAGCCAATCTGTATGATGAACAGAGTGTACACAAAGTAGAGCAAATTACCAGACACACTGACATGAGAGTACAGAGGCATGGGAGATGATTAAGAAGTCTTTGTGAAGAAATCTTGAAGGCTGGCCAGTTCCTGTTAATTCTCTGGCACCCGTGGCAGCCGCTCAGCTAGTGAAAAGAGCACTGTCTGTGATGTGAGCGCACACGTGGGGCCTGTATTACAGGGAGATGATGGATGTGCAGCACCATTGCAATGGCTGCTTGGAACTGCCATCCCCTTTCAGAACAATCCTGCTTTTCAAAGCTTCACTAATCCTGGATAAAAGCCAAGGAATGAGACTTGAAAGGCCCAGCTCCCGAATTTCTCAGTGAGGAATAAACTGGGCCTGTGGCTGGATGCCCCTCAAGTGTGTGATGGTTGCAGGCTCTGCTGATGGGGCTTTACTTTATAAACATCTTACCCTGTACATTTGCAGCCTGAGAGAGAGGTGATAGCTGCAAGACCTCACAAGCCCATCCATTTCTGTTTTTGCTTAAAACCAGAAATCTGATTTTTATTCATTTTTTCACTTTCTGAGTTTAAGATATTCCTTTCCCCCATTTCTTTCTAATTAAATACAGTGGAACCCTGCTCTTTAATCTGCTAACTAAAGAAAAAATAAATGACTTTCTGAGCAAGAATATGCATCATGGACCTCTGCTAACTCAAATGGTGAAAACCTGCAGTAGCTAAGCACCCTCAGGTGTTTTGGGTTTTTTCCATTACAGAGAAAATATGGATCATTTGAGGCTTGTCTCCAATATCATTAATAAGAGCCTGTGCTAGGGAAAAATTAATTGTAAGGGGACTGAATTTGATGTAACTGAAAGTTGAGCTTGGCTTACAGTCATAAAGGGACTGATCAAGCTCAGGGTTTGTACTGGAAGATTAGGCTCACTTTACCTGCCATCCAAGAAAATTTCAAGACCAAAAAAATCACAGACATGACCAACAGTCTGGTTTACATTCCCATTTGAAAATTACTGGTGCTTTAATCCTTGCCTTTTATGAGACAGTCTGCTGCAAATGAAAGTTGAGTAGGCAGAGGAAACCTGTTAAAAATTTTTTTTCTTACATATCAAATGGGGAAAGCCCCCCAAACTACACACATGACTGCTTTAACTGGGGAGTCCAGGAATGCAGCAACAGAAATAGTACAGCAAGCATCAGATTTTGATTGTTGAACTTTCATGAACTTACTTTCTTCACTGCTCTGCAGTAGTAGGAATTGCAAACAGCCAAATTCTTTTCCAAGGGTATGTCTAAGTAAGCTGCTTTGTTTTCAAAAAACGATCAGGGGTTTGGAGGACCTCTGCTACAAGGACAGGCTGAGGGAGTTGGGGTTGTTCAGCCTGGAGAAGAGGAGGCTTTGGTGGGACCTAATAGCAGCCTTCCAGTACCTGAAGGGGGCCTACAGGAAGGATGGAAAGAGACTGTTTATAAGGGCTTGTGGTGACAGGATGAGGGGCAATGGCTTTAAACTAGAGAAGGGCAGATTTAGATTGGATATCAGGAAGAAGTTCTTCACGATGAGGGTGGTGGAACACTGGAACAGGTTGCCCAGGGAGGTGGTTGAGGCCTCTTCCCTAGAGATATTCAAGGTCAGACTCGACGAGGCCCTGGGCACCCTGATCTAGTTAGGGATGTCCCTGCTGACTGTGGGGAGGTCAGACTATATGACCTTTGGAGGTTTCTTCCAGCCTGGACCATTCTGTGATTCTATGAAAATGGCCATCTATAACTCTCACTAAAATCAAGACCTTGAAAAGCAGCTTGAAGAAAATCCTGTAGTGTTGTAGCAGAACCAGGCAGTGCAGCTTCTCAGATTTCTTTACAGTGTACCACCAAAGCAGGGAAGCAGCTACACTGTGCCCAGAAACATTTACAAGTTGTCTTTCACTGGATCATCTAACAGGACACTCTACAGCAGCTGATACAGAAGTGACCAAACACAAGGTGATTTAGCAAGGTCAGTATCTAGGACAGCTTTCGTGGTGCGCACTTCTCAGCACACAAAACCATCACACGCATTGTAGCTGCCAGAGTATGAAGGCACGGAGCAGCACTAGCACTCAACAAGCAGATAGAAGAGCAAGATTTCTGCTCTCTGCATGGAATGGGGGAAGAAGGGGGAGAGTCTAAAAGACAGTGTGGGGATGGCATCAGGGTGAGAGGAAAAGGTACAACTGCTTTCTGTAGCCTCCCAGTATGACCTGTCTGTTGGTCTACAACAGCAGAGCACAGCACACTGAGTTTAATTTTTCTTTTAAAAAACATCTGTCTCTGGAAATGGAAATCACTCTGCACATGCAGCCATGGGGCCCTTTCTACTTCTTTGCACCATGCTGTAGTTACACCTGCCAGTTTGATGCAAAATGCTGCTTACCACTGTAGGTATGAGGAGGATCCTGTCTGGCCTTCCAGTGCTTTGAATAGTTAAATGCCTTAAGATCAAGGCACTGATGAAGCAACTCTGAGTAATTTTTTCCTCCACTTCAACCATGAATTGCTTCCCCTTGATTTGGACAGCAAGATACAGAGAGAAACCATACCTTCAGCACTGAGTGCTGCTGCTCTGCAGTGCCAGCTGAATAGCACAGCACACAAACGCACCCCAGGCACAAGCAGGGAGACATAAAGCCAGCAGATAGACTAGCAAATACACAAACATTTCCAGGCATAAAATACTTTTGACTTGAGTGTTATTGTGCCCTTAGCCTTTAAGCCCACAAAATTAAAAGCATACTTTTTTGATAGCTCTGAAACTGTTCTGCCAGTGCATTACACAACTTCTAAAAGATCTGCCTGTGAAATATGACTGAAAACTGAATGTAACAAAACCCAAACAAACCCTAGCCTCACTCCCAGAAACACCATATCCTTTAAATCCTGGAATTCTTCAGTGCTGAAAGCCATACTTTAGTTGAATTCCCAGTGTTTGGGTAAAATTTATGACACAGAAGCCAAGTAATTTCTATTTTTATTTGGAACGAGCTTTCTAAGTTCTGCTTTACTACAGATGCCAGCCTCTATACTATATTCTATCATTTGCCAGTGAAAGCTTTTCTTTAGAGCTAAGACATGCAGATGAATCATGTTTTCTTTGCATCTTTTTTAAATGAAAGGTTTCCTTGTCTCTGTAATTCCCACTCCCCACCCTCCAGTTTCTGTTGCTTTCACTCTACAGAGCCAGACTGTGATATTTATTCCTTTACTTAACAATGAATAGTACAACATCAGTGAAAGCCCTTCTGAAATCAATGAGACTTTTTATGGTGTATGGTACAACTCATTGTGAGCAGGAGCATTTCAGTCTGGCATGAAGAAAGATCCAAGATGACAGAAGTTGAAACGAATAAAGTTACCACTGTAATACATGTGTTAAAGAGATGGAAAGAGATGGGCAGATGGAAAACCATTTTGGTAGCTGCCAAATGTTTTGACCCCCTAAAGCAGGTAACAAGGGACTCTGGATTTCTTAAATCAAGGCATTACTGTCCTGACACTAATTCCATAAATGTCAGTGGAAGAAATACCTTTTTACATTTCTAAAAAGCCTTTAATTCCAGAGTCCTAACAGATGCTACAGCCAGTAAATGTGGCAGCACTCAGAGATAGTGTTATTCCCGTTTTCAGATGAGATAACAGAGACACAAAGAAGTCAAAACAATCCAGGTTGTGGTCAAGGAAGAAACTTGGAATTACCTTCAATCAGCAGTACATTTACACCCTTTAGTTCAGAATCTGATGCATCCAGATGTCATTTCATTCCAAGTTTGGGCCTTTACTGAAAGATAATTTACCATACCTCCAAATCAGAATGTTCAAGTAATGATATGCTGGGTTTCAAGCTTGAAGCTCACATGTAGGCTTATGAATCTTGGCCCACAATATTTGATAAGGGATTGTCTTTGTCTGTTTATACTTTTCCAAGCATGATAGTGTCCTCATGTAACATTAGAGTCCTGGATTAGTGAAAAACCAGGAATATTTGGAGCAGCATCAATTATTTACTCTATTTATATAGGGTGTACCATAACTGAATACCTGATCTTGCCAAGATGGGCAGGATGGGCATCAAAAATAGAAAATGTAGAATGATGTTATGGTTCTTAAAGGAAAATAAAAAACAGATGTGATGATACAAGTACACAGCAGCTTCTGGTTTTGTGAGGTGCAGTAAATTACAAGTTGGAAGTATCAAAGGCAGTGTTATAATGTGGAAAGCTGTCAGCAAACAGACATAGAACAGTGAAAGATGAAATAGCCTTCCCCAAATTATGCAGCCTCCTAGAAGTTTCAAATCCAACGTAATTCAGGTTACAGTGAAAGTCTGATGAGATCAGTATTTGTGGGGGAGTGGTGGTAGGATTTTTTGTTAATACTTCCCACAATGGAAACAAATGGTACCAGGTTCCTGAAGCACCGATAGGCTTATTACAAGCAGCTATTTAATTCAGAAATTCTCAGCTTCTAAAATAAGTCACAAAGTCACCCAACCTGCCTCTAAAAAAACGAAGTTACCTAATGATAACATATGCCTCAGAATCTGGAGATTACTATGCAGCATACCTGTTAAACCTGTTTGCAAGGGCTGAAAGGCAGCACCTTGCTTCCTGGCCTACCTAATACATTGTAAGATTATTATCCCTGAAATACACAGAACGTTATGCAGAGCTAACTTCATGCTTGACCAAACATACAATGCAATTTTGAAGCCATTTGGCACATGTCTGATCTTACTCTTGTCTTGATATTTCCCCCTCTTCCCGTGTTTACTGATACTCAGTTATTTGTTTTTGTCTTGGCCTTTGCTGAGCTTTCAAATCTCTCCTTTCAAGCCACCATAAACCAACAGCTGGCTCAGTGGCAGGTCGTAGGCACACTGGTTCCAAGTGAAGGGTGGACTGGACTTGGTTGTAAATATCACTATGAAATGGAAACATCCATAAATATTTATCACATTATTAATTCTGGACTGGATTCTGTGAGACAGAGTTGGGAGATTTGGACCTAACAACTTCCAAAGGTTTTTTTTGCTCAGCACAGCTGGAATATTCTTATCTGATCTCACACACTTGACACAGCCAGAAGCTCATCTGAAACTCCAAGTAAGACACTTCGGTTAGTATTGTGCTAGTATTAAAAAAGACAGAAGATGCTCAGAGCTGAGGGGGATGCTGTGATTGCAGCAACAATGGGATAGTGACGGTGCTGATGTTTGTACAGTCAGAACAGGCAGAAAGGGCTTCTCCTGTTGCCATGCATGGCACAGACCCAGTCTAGCTGTCAACCTTTGGCTTTGCTTCTCTCACAGTCTCTTCACATCTTGTCTGTTTTGCCTCTCACATGCATGAAATCATGGATAGTTTCCAAAAGAGATGCTGAGGGCATAAAGCAGTCATCACCCTCAGGTTTCTGGAAGGAAATGAAGATTCTTCCCTCACTATTTCTAAGCAATTTACTTTTTTCTTTGGACATCCCTGCTTTTCTGCACATACCAATTGCTTCCCCTAATAAAAGTTCTATTTCCAAACATTTTTGGGTGTCCTTTGTGCTAAAGGGAATACCTCCAACACGTAGGATACAGTCTGACACCAAGTCACAGTAACACCCATGTAGCAATGGAACTCAAGGTGTTTCTGGGACTGGCTGTGTTTGTGTAGGGAGCTCTGCTCATGTGCAGGGCCCGTAATGGACTACTTACATGTAAATCCTTTGCACTTGTAGCCAAACCAAGAGACAGAACATAAGGTCTGACTCCAATTAACGCACAAACATGTTACAGTATCATCTGTTTTAAGAAGACAAAAGGTGGTTAGGATTTATAGGGAAGCTGAGTAACCCCAAACAGATTATCAATATCCCCTCTCCGTGGAAGTGAGTGGAATGGGCTTCTTTATATGCATGCACTGCAGGAGGGACTGCCACCCTGTGCAGCCACAGGCAGTTTTTGGCAGTAATTGGCTAGTGGAAGGGAAGGAATTCATTTGTACACGTATAAATGCAGCATTAGGAATGTGCAGTAGCATGCAGAGCAATCATTTCAATTTTACTTGTTTATGTACCTCTTGTAAAAATAATCATTTATGGTCATTATAAACCCGTTCTGATGTAAATCAAATGAGCAAACCAGTATATTATTGCTGACTCCTCTGGTCTAGTTTATTTGGCAGCTGGATTTGTTGGCACTGTCAGGAATCAAGGTTGTCAGTCACTCCACAACCCACAACTACAAAGGGCATTAAAAAGAGGTGAATGCAACACTGAGCCGAATACTTAAAATGAGAGGTTGTTCATCCCTCTGTGTGCAGGCAGCAAAAAGGAGGGCGAGCGTAGGGTTGTTCGTGTACTCAGAGGCAGGCATGCAAACTTGCGAGGGAAGCCACTGGTGGGGACACGGCCTGGTGTCTGGTCTCCCCCACCTCATGTCCCTCTGACATGGTGGGGATACCTATGTCACACTCAGTCTCTCTGGGACTGGAGTAGCAGTTGCACACTCCCATGTCACATCTGATGAAAAGCCCTCGAGACCTTCAACTGTTGGACCAAGTGGAAATGCATCTCATGGAAAGCAGTGGCTGGGCTGCACCACAACAGAGATGATGATGTGGACGGCTGCACACTGTATGGAGAACTTAAGTGCTTTCTTCTACTCCAAAAGCAAAGGAATTACAGAAGTTCACATGATACTCACTCCATCTCCCAATAATCTTCTGATTATTTCCTCCTAGGTGGCTGGGAATGGAAATTATTCTTTTGGTGAGAAAGTGTCAAACCAAAGTGAAGGAAAAAATGTGGGGAGCAATGCCTAAATCAAAAGAGAGGCTTGACAGGAAAAAAAAATAGTAATTCCCTAGATACTTTTGGCATCTCAGAATATTGATTAGTTACTCTTATATATATATCTATATCTATATCTATATATATTCTCTTTATAGGAGAAGCACCTGGAATAATCTGGAGAGAAATAAGAGCCTCTGAGCCTCACTCAAAGTTAAAAAGCGTTGTTGAGAGGAAAGCTGAAGGCACATTTTGCTTGTACCCAGCAACTTTTCATTGTGTTATGCATGAGCACAAAAGAGAGCGCAGTCCTTTAATAGAACCTCAAAATTAAAAGTTTTGGAAGGAATTTTTTTCCCCCCTCTTGAGGTGGACACTATCTGCTCAGAGGAGTCCTTCTGGGGAAATAAACCTCCAGAACCCTCCAGTGAAAAGCTCCATTGCTTTCAATCTTTCTTGGAACATAACCTGGAGTGCCAAGCAGGAAAAGAAAGGGGACAATGGAGAGGAGAAGCACATACCAAAATCCCCCTGGCAACAACCCTGGGCTACACTCCAGCATGATGAGTCCCTCTGCAGACAGTTTTCTGTGGGAACATGCCACCAGGCAGAAAACCCTAAAACCAACCATACTGAGAACCTCTACTGCTACCTGCTTATTTGCCTTTGTCAGAAATACAATTCACACCTGAAATGCTTATTTCTTGGTCCAGCTCAGAAGGGATCATGTCAGTAAATGCAGACAGAGCACCTCTCACTTTACTGCCTCCAAGAAAAAACGTTATGAGATTCTGCAGTCCTCTCTAGTCCCTAGGCAGCATTCTGCACAGCAGCATTTCCTGCTCATCACCCAGCTAAAAATGAATACAGACAGGTATTTGCTCTCATGATGACCATTTGATGGTAGGGATTATATTCTGCCTGGAATCTGCCATCTCCCTCTCTAGCAAACCGGGCTGGATGACGAGCGCTCATTAGAAATGAACTCAGCTGTATTTTGACTTGACATCAACTGTTTCCTCCCTGGTAGTCCATACATACCTTTCTAGATGATAGGCTACAATAACACACACTGGCATTTGAAGGACAGCGTCACCAAACCTCCACAGCAGAACACAATGTACATGTTGCTTACTGCTGAGGAGTGCAATGCTGCACGCTTGACCCTCAAGTAGGATATGGTACCTACACAATACCGCACACCACAGGAGCAGCAAGAGCTGAGGATGAAAGAGATTAAGAGGGCTGCAGATGCCCCTGACAAGCTCCACTGCTCCCTTCCTTGCTTGTTACTATTACTGCTGTGATGGGTCTCTAATTTTCCTTTAAAGAGAGCACTCTGGTCTTTCTTGAGTCTTTGGGCCCAGCAGCAATGGGAAAAGAAGTCCTGGAAATTCATCTAGCAGCATCTCTGGGCAATGCCATTTTCAGTGCTGTTTGGCAATCACAGAAAAGCTGTAAGAGATCTAATGGAGGCTATGCAATAGACTTGATTACCAAAATGACACCTCTGAGAGAGGAAGCTATCACCCAGCATGGACAGGTCACCAGGGCCATACAACATATACAAAATGACTGCAAACCTACCATCCCTAGAAACACTTCCTGTCCCCTGAACACTTCCCTTAAAAAAAAAAAAAAAAATCAGATCGAAGTGAAACACTGCATTTCCCCAAAAGAAGTGACCTTCCTAACAAGCATTTCTTTTTGCCAATTACCAAGAAAATCAGCCTTGCATAAAGCCAGAACTATTTCAAACCAGCATCAGTGAAATAAAATCAAAACTCTTCCAACTGATGTGGTGAACATGCAAATAAGACTGCAGGAGACATGCTGTGTCTCTCTTACATGGTAGTTCTTCTGACTGTGGCCACTCAAGTACCAGAGAACCTCCTGCCAGACACAATCTGGCAAATCTAATCTCCTCTGAGTCCCACTTCCAGTACTGTGGAAGGGAATTTACCTTCTTCACAAGGTTGCAGAGAGAATTAAAATCACTTTGATAGATCCATGCATTCTACAATGACAAGCCTCTGCAGTTCTGCAAGCATGTCCTACATCCTTTCCATAAGACAAAAATTAATCCTCAGGAACTGTCACTGAAAGGTTTTTATGAACAAATCTAAGTGTTCCTTTTCCTCCTTAAAACATAAACCACAAAAAGCACAGGAGAGATTCTTAGTGTTGGGTGATGGCTGACTGGGGTCTTACCAAGTCTCCTCCCAAGTTTTTAATGTTAGCATTTGATCAAAGGGCAGTTTTTTGTCTCAGCTAACAGGGGATAAATTCTGCATTTTTTTCTGTTAAAGGTTACTTTCATATGTAGGGAGATGTAAGGAAGGATTCTTCAACTTCTATGTCCAACTTGTGAGAGAAAAATCCTCTTTTCTAGAAATTTCCAAAGCTTCAATAAAATATGGAAAGTTTATTTTTTAACTATAGTTAAACTAGAGTTTATTTTTTAACTATAGTTATCCTCATTTTACACAGGAAAATGTTCTTGGAGCATATTTAATAAATATATAAGTAGGTCTGCTAGCTGAAAAGTCTTATCGCTGGAATAATTACTTTGACTGAAAGCAAACATTCATCAATACACCAAAAATCTCATTAATTGGGATTCTTTGTTGTAAAAGACATAGAGGCAATGATAAATTTGAATAAATTAACTGAGGCAATAGAAAACTCTTCCAAAAATCTTTTTTTGCCCCAGATATTTGTTAATGTATTGAAAACAAGAAAATAAACAAAGGGTCATGCTTGCATTAAAATCAAAGGGAATTACATCATGCATTTACAAATACTGAGGGAAACACTGAAGTTGTCCAGGAGTTTGATGTTATCTAAGCCACATTACTGAAGAAAGCATATTTTAATTAAAATGTTTATTGCACCAAACTCCTCAAGCAACACTTATATCCCTAACATTAAAGGGATGCACTTCAATGATTTGCTGAATGGGGGTGCTCTGCTGATTTTAGGACATAGCTGTAATGAATCAGCTTCTACCAGGTCAACTGAAATCTCTTGACAGCTTGCCACAGTATTTGAAAGCCATTCAGAAACATGAGGTTACATAACTACAGCTGTATTGTTGGAGATGTCTCCACACAAAGTCACACTGCAAGCAACTCAGCTGTGTTCCATATGTCCTCCTCTCATTGGAAGTCATCCAAAAGAGCAACCACTACACAACCAGTCTCCCACATGCCAGTTTAATGTGATGGCCTAACTCCTGGTAAGGAAACATGGACAGATGGCCTCTCTGTGGATTTCAAAGATGGTAACATCCCCTAGTGGCATGACATAGCCCATGCTCCAGTGAGGGCTAAGCCTCTTTCTGAATCAGGACCACAGCAGCCACCTTGTAGCACTGGCATTCCTGGGCAGTTTGCAACTAGCTCCTCCAGGGAGGTGGCTGCACCTTCTGATATCTTGTGCAGTGATGTAAATGGCCATGAAGACTGCTTGAAAGGCTTGCATGAGGAGAGGGGTGCTCAGCACGTGAGAGGTTATTTCAGCTGAGAGTTATGAGTCTGAGAGTGAAATTCAGTGTTTCATTTCCTGGATTAGATAAAATTTGGCCTTGCCTATGTATGGGAGCTGTGGAAAGGATCCAAGAGACCCGGTCTAGGAAGGAAATAATATAGGGCAAGTGACCATTAGCACCCGTATTTCCTTCACACAGTTGGTATAAGCAACATCAGCAGAAAGTTGACCCTCATGGAAAGCTGGAGCAGCAAACAGATTGCTTTGGGCTCAGATATCCACCTTCGCACACTGGAGACACTTGTACCAGTGAAAAGGGAATGCTTCCCTGGACATGGAGTATTCACTTAAATCCAAGCAAAACCACCCAAACTGTCTCAAATGTGTTTACTTTTATTTTGTTGCTGACAGAAGGCACTGGCAGACGCTAGCTCTTATGTCATCATTAGAAAGCTAATGGATGAGTCTGGAAGTCTCAGTAAGCTCTTTTTAATGAAACAAAAAATTCAATAAATGGGATGCACAAAGAAAGTTTAAGTTCCACTGAAAGGACAAGTAGTAACAAAATTATTCAGTTGCACCCATTTAGATGCACAAGGTTGACTGCTACACAGAGATAAAAAGCATTTAATTTCATCCCCATGTTAGTGCCTACTTTTACCACGAGGAGAGGAAAAGAAGAATTAGACAGTTCTAGGCTGAATCACCTCTCATTTGTTTCAAGCTGGTTTTCAATGCTCACTGGGTTCAATGGCAAGGCTCTAGTCACTTAGCTTTGTATCAAAGACCTCATGACTTTCTTAGATGTGAACATCCAGTTCCCAGGATGGCAGTGTGCTTTCTCATCAGCCAGCCAGCCTGTCTCTCCCTTATCACCACCAAGACAGCTCTCTTCTACCATTCTGTGACACAATGGTTTGAAAGCTGACTGCTGTAGTACCAAACCTGAGACCAGCACAGTATGTGTTCAGCATGGCTGAATGACACACACCTCCTATGTCTGGGGCTTTCACACATATGCCTGTCCAGGATCTGTGGGATAGAAGCAAAGCAGCCTGTCCTTAGGCATTGGCCCTGTGGCCTGTAGGGTTAGCAGAGTCTCAGCTCGTCAGGACTGGGCTCATACATTTTTGAAAGGTGGCATGCCAACAAAATGTCTGTAAGACATCACTCCTCATTGCTGGTCTCTAGTGACCTAGAAAGCAAGTAGTTCAGAGTTCAGACATAAATCTGGCAGAAAAGCTGCAGCTGACTCAACAAGCTGCCTTGGGAAACGGTACCCTTTTGTAAGCCCATGCTAGCAGTTTTTGAGGCGAAGAAATTGTGTGGCTCAGACAGTGCAGCTTTTGTTGTTTACTTTTATCATTGTAAATCCTGATAAATATAACTTCAGTTGACAAATCTGGTGAAAACCTTCCCCACAATTTCCATAGCATCCACCTGAACTTAAAACATACCCTTTTCCTCTTAACAGCACTGCAGTGTGATGTCATGGTCTGTGGCTGTGGAAACTTTCAGGTAAGCAAGAGCTCTCTCAAGTTTGTAGCAATGTCCTCACAATGATACCCTCCAAAGGTCTATTTTGTGTATGTCTTACTCTGGTAAAACATTTGGAACAACAGTGTAGTAGATTAATCAATTTTTTTCTTGTGGGATTCTTCACTGAGTGTATTTTTCCCACCATTTTGTCTTCCAAAGACGACAGTACTCTGATAAACAAACTAACTTTGTACAACTCATCAGGAGTTTCAACAAACAGTGTTTCAAACTTATAATTCCTTCTTCTTAACCCCTGTACTGCATTCAAACAAGTAACTCCTGAGCAATGGAAATCCAAGATCAGTTTTTGATTTGCTAAGCTCTAATAAAGTCTCTCTGTACAACATTTATATACAAGCCCTAAACCAGACACAAAGTATGTGATTTTAATGGTCTGAGGTCATATTACTGTAGGTGCATAGTTCACAGTTTACATGATCTGCTGGCTGCCTTGTTTATCAGAATATGTGATACAGGCTAATTTTGTTTTATATGTCTGAGCTGGACTGGGGTGAAGGTCAGCTGGAGACGACAGCCTGGGGCTAGGGAGGCAGTTAAGGTGGTGGTTAGTAAGTGGGGAGGGACAGACAGAAAACAGCAGCCCTGCAGACAGAGCCAGCACCCTGGGAACAGAGGCAAAGGAAAAACTGAACAGAGAGCAGAAATGTGGCATGTGGGTACAGGAATCCCAAAGCCTGTATAAGGAGAGAGATGCTTTCCAAACTCATCTCCAGCAGCAGAAGCCATGGCAGAGAGAGCTCTAGGCAAGAGACAAGTGGCAGAAGGATAAGAAAGAACTGAGGAAGAAAACCCTGGGAAAGCACATGTGGCAGCACTGGGGTGAGAGGAAAAAGCCTAGAAGGCTGGGAGGAGGGGACAAAAATGGAAGGAGGCAAAAAGAGGAAGGAGGAGGAGAGAGCTGCCAACAATAGGTCAGCTGTTGCCAAAAAGGGGTAGCTGTGACACAAGTATTTCAGCCTTTTGATCCAGTTAACAATGTTTAGAGACTTGCCTTATGCAGACAGAACCGGGCATGAGGCCAGGACAGAAACACAGGGCCTGATTTTGCAAAC
Source organism: Indicator indicator (assembly GCF_027791375.1). Lineage (NCBI taxonomy): Eukaryota > Metazoa > Chordata > Aves > Piciformes > Indicatoridae > Indicator > Indicator indicator. Next base: position 12,888,893 of record NC_072022.1, on the reverse strand, counting down.
CTGCCCAGTGTCCTCACTGGGAATGGTTGTTGGCTGTGGAAGCGCTTGTGGCTTCCACCAGATGCAGTTGCTGGGCTGCATTTCACCTTAATTTCAAAATAACTCCTAAGAGATGTGATGCTCAGCACCTCTGAAATGAACAGTACTTGAAGTGCCAAGGGTTTTTCTCTATGATTTTACTACATTTCTTCCAGTTGCTGGAAGGGGTCTGCTGCAGATTTGCTTGGGTACCCTTGAAAATCCTATCTGCAGCTATAAAATGTCTTTAAAAATTTGGCCTGAAACACAGATTTACATGCTTGGATTCTGGCCCCCGAGTTTGAAAACACTGACAAAGTTCCTCAGGATAGCACTGCGAGACTAGCTTTGCTTTGGTGTTTGAGAATGCTGGCTTCATTACTGCAAGAACTTTTCCAGCCAGGATTAAAAATAAACAAACAAATGCAAATTACTTCCACCTCCCTGTACACTATATTTTGAAATACTTTGTGTTGAAAAGTTTTCCAGAGTAAATAGGAAACGGACAACCCACTGCAATGATACACCACGTGCTGGCAGCATCATTTCCCAGACTACTATTGGGCTATGTGCAAACCAATCTGTACCATTTAGGCTCAAAATAAGAGGAAAAGATAACAAATTAGACAAACATGACATCCTTATGAATTTTCCTGCACAGAAGCAGATACTGGAATTGTTTTGTTTTCTATATTTTTTTGTTAGTAAGTCATGCAAGCCAATCTTTAAGACAACATGAAGCATTGCAAAAAAAATACAAATCCAATACTCTAAAATGTTTGCATGCACAGGCCAATACACAAGTACCTGTACACACAAAACCACAAAGAAATTATTGTTTTTTATCCTCAATAGCTGTAAGTTACCAGATCTCCGAAAAGTAGAAACCTTGTGCACAGCAAGTGGATACTCTGGGTTTACCATTTAATACCTGTAAAAATTTACTTCACAATCCCTTTTTTTTTCTTTCAAAAAAATCCTCATGCAAAGCACATCCAAACCACCCATTTTAAAAGAAACTGTCTACTTGAGATAAGCTGCTCCCTACACATTTCTGCATTTATCAAATATGACTTAACTGAGAAAACAAAATGAAAATCTATTAAGCTGCAATTCAGAGCTGTGACTGCAGTGTAATGGCTTCATTATGAGCAAGATGATAAACATTCCCAACTGCAGTCTCTGTTTCTGAAGCAGATACCAAACATAAGCCTACACTTCAGCAGCAGCTCTCATCTTCCTTCTGTTTTATGCTCTGAGCGTGAAACAGTAGCTGGCCATAAGGCGGGGCAGGGCCCCCCAGCCTGGCAATCCTGGGAGGTGGATTCCCTTCCCATCTCTGAGAGCTTTCCCTGTAGCCTTGGAGAAAGGAGCAATTTTCTCCATCTTTCTGCTCCCAGGCTGTATATGGGAGCACAGGTACTTTGGGAGAAAGAGGACAATGAGGTCCTCTTTCATTATAGCAATGAGCCATGCAATTATCTAAACACTTGTTAGTGATTAGTAATCCTTGTTTTCCAAGAATTTTCATCAACCCCCTATAACAGGTCTGAAGAGCTATTGCCATGGTTAGAAATGTGGAGCTGTGTGCTGTGGACCTTCTCTTTTGAGAAATAAGGGAGATGTGCCTCATCAGACAAGGACATGGCCCAAAGCAGAAAGGATCAAAATCTATTCCTTCACCCTGGGCTGTGTCCATAGCACACTGTTCACTCTCGGTCACACAAACACCATGTATAGGGTCAGAGCACGACTTGGTTAACACACTCCTCTGATCTCAGAAGCAGCTGAAGAAACAACCTCATCTGAAGAATGTTTAGAGTGGGGTACAAAAATACAGGTAGAGTTTAGCTGCCTGATACACACTTCATTTGTGTTTTACTGTAATCATATGCTTAAAAAAATCCAGTTATTAGAAGCTTCCATAGCAAACATGGACAAATTATTTATTAACCACACAGAGCTCAAAGCACACCTTTAAGACCAAGACCACCAAGTCGTGGGCCAAAACACCAGCAAGATTATGAGCTTTACATAAAAAGCTTGCTCCAACTCTGAGGAACAAATAGGGGGTTTATTCAGAGAATGCTGGAGGGACTGTGGTGATGCCAGCAGGCTCCTGCAGCCGTCCTTGTGGAGGTGATGAAGGTGCAGACCTGATATACTAAAGCTTTAGGCCTAAGTCAGGAAAAAAAAAGAGAAGACAAGAAAAACAGGCAGAAGGAACTTCAACCTCCAAAGTTAGAACTGATCATGGAATGGATCAGGCTGCTTTAGGTAATCTTAAAAAGAAGGCCAAGTTTAGATGCAGTCTGGCCAGAAACACAGCGACAAATTAAGCAAAACCACATTCCCTCTTTGTTGCTTTATGTTGCTCATTAGGTAATGAAGTAGGTTCTGCCCTGGAGCAATGCCCTCCTGGCACTAAACTCCTGCTCAAGTTCCTATCTACAGATGCAGGGACACACTTCCTTTCTTCCAGTGTAACTCTGAAGTACAGGTCAAGATATGGTGCTGGTGGGCTGGCCTTTCAGGAAGATTTTGTAACTTCTCAGAAATTACAAGAACCTCTGTACAAGGATTTTTTTCTTCCCTATATTTAAAAAAACCTCAACAAACATTTGCTGCCTTTTTTTTTCTTGTACGCAAAATGCATATTAGAATATACCTTATTTAAATCAATTTGCTTTCATCTACACTTTTCACGACTGATATTTTTGGAATATTCCATTTTTTTTTGCTAGACGACAGAATTCCTCCAGCTCCTCACTGACATGAGAGGTCAATACCATTAGCCTGATCTGTGTGTGTTGGTTAGGCACACTTGTACAGTGGGGTTAGCTTTCCTAATTGCTGTCTCCTTGTGACTTGGGAAGCACAGCCCAGTGTGCTTGGTGAGGAGGAGCATGGCATGTCTCACTAACTAGGGCGATCTGATGTTTCACCCTTGTAATTAACTCCATGCAGTAATGCAGATCGAGCGACTGAGCAGAGATCAGGAAACGTAGACAGAAGCTGGAAAACTTAATGTCTAGTTGGTGGTTTGGCCTTTTGCCAAACACTGTGATTTCTGTCCAAGAGTGGCTATGCAGGGAAAAAAGAAAAAGAAAAAAAAAATCTCAACAATACAGAAGCAGCAACTGGCTAAGATAGTCCCCAGGATGCAGACTGCTGGAAACAGTGAGAATACACTGAGGGAATTGCCAAGTATGCACTTGAAAGGCTTTTGCCAAAGCCAGGATAAAGAGAGAGTCACGGTTCTGACAAAATGAAACTACCCTATGTTCAAACTTTTCATTTTGAAATAAATTTATACGTTTACAACAACAATAATAACTCCTACACAAGTTTATGTCACAAACCTTAACAATTTGGGCCAGCTCTCCCTGAATTAAGGTCATTGAACTTTAGCTGCATATTTGACAGAGGCCTGGAGAACGGAGACCTTAAAATTTAGTTGGCACCTTCATGTAGTGTAAGATGAACTCTCAGAATTTCAGTTCTATTAAACACCTCTTAACTATTTGGCAGTAGCAGAATTTGTTCCCATTAAATTTAATTTATGCTAATTAAGTACTGCCTATTATCATTCTCTAGCATTAGGCAAAATCAGTTTTCTGGGAAAAGTCATAATCAGGAGGCAGCTTAATTTCAGAATATCCCAATTTTGAATAGCATTCTGTAATAAAATTCATTTATAGAGCAGCTCACTACAAATCATTTTACACACATCATATGCAGCAGCAGTAGAAAAGCCCCTTGTGTGCAGCAAAGGGCAGTGGCCAACCCGCCTGCAGAGCGCTCCAGAAAGCCACAGGGAAGACAAAATGGGGCAGCCCTTTTTTAAGGGCCACAAGACACCAGCAACAAAGAATTTGTGTCAGAAAAAGAATAAACGACACACTTGTACTCAGGGCACACTTGTGGTTTTTTTCTCCTTCACAACAAGGAATTTTAAGGAGAGGAAAAAAAACAAAGTGAAAGATGTTGTTCCAACAAAGGAAGCATGAGGAGCAACAGGGGAGACAGTCTGAAGATGCAGGTTTGCAGATGTTGAAGGTGGCTCATCAAGAGCTGCAATAGTGGTGGTAGATGAAAGACAACAGGGCCCCAACAGGCTCACGAGCCTTCCAGAGTGAGCCACGCTTGGGATCATGTGAGCTGCCTCAAAGGAGGCTCCCAAGTATTTGTCAGACAACAGGCTGATGCTAAATGAAAAGGTTGATCTGGAAGTTGGACAAAAGAAGGTCTTGGAGAGAATGCCTCAGAATGAGTTTGGTTATGCTGGGCTTGCTGAGGAAATTGAGAATTCCCAGTCAGCAGCTGATCTGAACCAGGGAGGAAGATTTGTGGGTTACCAGTACAAGGACAGCACTTGCATTCACCTGTGTGAGCAAGACCACTGCTGCTTTTAGTGGGAGCTCAACTAAGTCAAACCTGCTTACTCTGGGAAATCCCACCCAGCACAGGGCACTGCAGTAATTATTCCTCTTTTTAAAATGGGAGTGCCCTGTGGAGTAGCTGTGGTACTCTTTAGAGTAAAACTCTGTCTTCCTGTAAGTGACTTAAGTCCTTTAAGAGTTTTTATTCTACATACACTAAATAACTGGTACCCATAACTCTAAAATCCAAGTGTCTCAGCAGCTCAATTGTCCCCAGCATTTCTTTTCTCTGTAAGCTTACAGTCATCTCAGTGGTCCACAGCGTGCAGGAATACAGTATTCCAACTCATTGTCCAGTCAATAAAGTGAAAAATGCCATTCCTGTTTTAGCAGATGGCAGCAGAAACACAATACAAGGAGCAAGAACACTAATATAGAAATCAATATCTATTACAGTTTAAATCACATTGCAGTCCTGAAACGATAATAGCAATCCTTTAAAAGCTAATGCTGATCCTGTTTGTATTAGAAATCGGTTCAATGTGTTTCAGGTTTTAATTCTGTTACAAAAATAATTACCTTTTAACCTGGACCCTCCAACCCCAGACCTCTCCTCCTTCCCTACATCCTGCTCCCACAAAGGAAAATAAACCAACCAGCAAAAAACCCCAACAACCCCCCCCAAACAAACAAACTCAACCTCTTCCCTCCTCGCTCCACAGCCAAGAATATGGGGAAGGGATTTTTATAATGGAGATGGCTGGGAATTCCCACAGCACGGGCAGCAGGGTAAAGTGCAGAGAGATTACTCAGACAGCTCTAGCTATTGCTGTGCAAAGCTCTTCTGGACAGTTACAGAATAACACAAAGAAGAAAGAAAACGAGTCCTTAGAAAGTGCTAAGAGAGAAGTGTCCTTCTTTGAGTAAAACTGAAGTCTTTCTATACTAGAAAACAACCTTTTTTTGATACAGTCAGAAGAGTTACAGGCACAGCAACGCTGGGAAAGCCATACTCTGTTAATTGTCTGCATGCAGCCAGTGACCAGCACAAAGGAAAAATGATTAATCATTTATGTGACAAATAGCAAACACTGGGGAAAAAACCCCTCTAGGCCCTGTGTGCTGCATGACCCAAGAAGCCTAACAGCAGGCAAGCAGAGCAAGTCACACACAAGCAGGGAGGAAGCCCACAGCCTGACTGGAGCATCCTGGCAGATCAGGACCTGAGCACAAGCTTGCAGAGTGGCTTTATGGCTACAAGGACTAGAGTGCTTTGGGCATACAGCAGAGGAAAACTGAATATATTGCCACTACTGCCAGAAAAATCCTACCTTCAGCATTAGTGTTCACACAGCAAGAGCTTGATAAATTGGATATGGCTATAAGTCATGGGACTGATTAAAGGATGGGAAAACACGTCCTACAGTGACAGTCTCAAGGAGTTCAATTTATTTGGCTTATCAAAGAGAAGGTTAAGACATGTCTGATCACTAAGTAAATACTTACTTGAAGAAAGAGAAAGCGATAAGAGGAGACTCTTCATCCTAGCAAAGGTACAACAGTCCCATAGGCAGAACATGAAACCAGAGAGATTTAGGCTAGCAAAAGCCACACACATTTAAAGATAGAGGAATGAACCACTTGAAGAACAGCTGATAATTTTAATGTTTTTTAAAACATATGCTATGCCACAAAGTGAAATCCAGGCCAGCTCCCAAGTTGAAAAAAGGCTAAAATAAAATATAATTTATCAGCCTTTTGATTTTCATTCCCCTGCTTCTCAATATTCAACAGAAGTTGGTTGATTCAATAAAAAGCCCTCAATGTCAGATACATTGCTTCTAGATCATCTTACTTCTTCAAAACCTATTCCTTTCTACTTCTGAGTAAAAAAGAGTAGGTCTTTATTTGCCAGAATTTGTGTGTCCTTAACTGTACATATATTACTATACATGCTCCCCTCTCTATCAACACCTGCTCTCTCTCTGTGTTTTTTGAGTAGTCCTTCAGTCATCCCATTGAACAGCAACATCAAAGCTCAGGTCACCCAAGCCTTACACAGACCATAGATCACAGCACGGGTTGCTCCTGGCCCAGACTCGGTTGTATCTCCTCACACCCACTCCCCTTAGCTGTTTTCTTTGTAACTGTGCTTCTCAGACCCAAAGGTGCAGAGCTTCAGGTTCTCATGTGTTGCCCTTTCTGGCCTACGGAAGAAAGTTCCTGGCAACTTTCCCCAGTGTTAGCTCAGTTCTACAGGCAAAGAGAAAGAACAAGATAAATGAAAGAAAATAATTAAAATCTACATTTTTCTGCTGAGGAAAGGCAACTGGAGATAACCTGGGAGCTGGGCTCCTCTGGCTGTCCCACTCCTCCCTTCCTGTGCTGGGCACTCCCACACCCTTCCAACTTGCCCCCCAACATGCTGTAGGGCCATGACTGGGCAGCTTTCACAGCAGGGTGGCTGCAAGCCAGGCCCCTCTCAGATGATACAGCTCTCAATGCTCTGTTGCCCTTCATAATAATTTCCAGTTTCCCAAAACATTCTCCTTTTTGGTGACTTCCAGTCCTTTCCGATGAACAGATTGTGCTGGGTTACCTCTGGACTGCCTCTCCCTCATGGCTTGGGGAACAATAACCCTTCACTTCCCTTCAGCTTCTCTGGGATTTACTGGCTGCAGTGTCCCCAGGGATGGCTGCCAGGAGTTCTGCCACATCACTGGGGGCTCCTGGGAAAATCCAGTGCTCCAACCCAGTCACTTGTTCCCTTCTTGCTTGCCAAAAGCCACAGTCTTTTCACGTGTCTCCACCCAGACTGTGACTGGCAGAGCTGAGATCCTCTCCTTCTGACCACCCTGTTGTCCCAGGGAAGCACTCTGCATCCTCACTACTACTGCTTTGTAAGAGTGATCCCTCAGCTACATAAAATGGACCTTTGAAGAACAAACCTTCAAGATCAGCCACTCAAACACATGAGCAGACAGGGACTGAACCCCTGTCCCTTGAAGCCCCTTCACCTGCAACACACCACTACTTGTAGCAATCAGGAGCAGTGAGCAAAAAAGAGAAGGGTTGGTCAAACACCACTGAACAAAAACTTCTTACAGAAAAGCCAAGTCACCAGAATGTGTAGCTACCAGTGAAACCCTCTAAGCAAGCCCTCAGCTAGGCAGATGAGCTACTGCCCCAGACTGGGTTTGTTCCAGTCCCAGTGAGGCACCAAACAAGCTGTCTGTCCTCTGAGCTGTATTTCTTGGGCTGCCTCGCATCCAGGCGGCACAGTCGCTGAGCCTCTGTCTTGGCAGTCGGATCTGGGACCTTTCAGAAGCTCTGAAACATTTCCACCGTCTGGTGTTTGTGAAACATTTTGGAACTGCAAACCAATTAAAGTGTTTTGTTTGCCCTGTTTGGGATACAAGTATGGAGAACGTTATTATCACTCCTGCTGGTTTGCCTGCCAGGAACATGCTCACTGCACTAGGCAGGCTGGCAGGATGGTGACCAAGGCCTGTCTTGGCTCTTTAACCCACTTCTGTGACTCAGGGAATGACTCTGTGTTTGTTCAAGTGACATGCAACGTATTTACCCTTTCTGCCCACTGCTGTTTGGTGGGTGGTTGTTTTTTGTGTGTGTGTTTTTTTTTTTTTTTTTTTTTTTCAGTTGAATGACCAGTCTCCATTAGACAAAATAATTCCTTTGGAAGAAAACCACTGGCCCTGGAGGCTGCCTCTTGCCCAGGGCACAGCTGAGCCCAAACACCTCGTGAACAAGAGCATTGGTTCAGATAACTGCCAGGAGTGCTGGTGCCATGTACCAGCCCTCACCCTCTGCCTCTCTTGCTGCCAGCACTGTTTGCTGGAACAGGAGTCACTACAGTTGAATAAATCTGGTTTTGGGGCAGGTACCAGTTTTTCACTCAGTGCTTGTCCTGTGCTGTGATCCAGGACTACAGCAGAGACAGTAATGACAACTTTACAGCCACAAGTCCGTACAGGTTTGTCCCCAACACACTGCACAACAGAGACCTGAGAAACAAGGGTCCTAATACATGTCATTTTATGTGCATATTGGGTCTTTTATATTCACAGATTAAAAAACCCCTAAAACGACAAACCCCACAACCACCACTGACAAAGTGTCATTATTAAGAAAATCCAAACACGTGCTGCAATCAGCCTCACTGAAGTCTGTGGGAACTCTGGATTTAACATCACATTTTCTTTACCATGAGTCTCATGTGGCAGCAGCTGAGATCACTCAGCTACAAGACTAACACAGCAACTTCTACATCAGTCTTTGGATCAGGACTGTAAATGATGATTTTTAAGAAATCTGAACAAGTACTATACAACTAAAACAAACAAAATGGCCCATAGGTTACATACATCGCTTAGTATAATAAACCTCTGCTGATTTATTATGTTTTTAATTCTTGCAATATGCAGAAAGCTTAAATTAATCATTTCTGTAGAGGCATAATAATATTGGACTCCAATGACATCTTGGCAGTGCAGTTTGCCTGGAGGACTAATAAAAACTGATCATTAGAACAACTGGATTTAGCTTTGATTAGAACCACGATAGGATGAAGGGAATAAAATGAATTACAAAGAAGAATGGGCAAAGTAAATGAAGTAGACAGGTAGCAGTGAATACTGCACATGAATATTTACTAAGGAGTTAAAGAGGATAAAAACTTTTCACATGGTCAGCAATGAGGTGTGAAATGCACCATATTAACAGGTACTCACTGCTGTGCCAGAATATAAACCAAGAGGATAAGGTGCAATCAGAGGTCACTTCCATCCTTCAGCACTTAATTGCACTCTTTGCCATTTGGAAACACAAAGCTTTTAAACAAAACCACACAAAAGAATTATATACACACTATGAAAAACAAAATACTTTGCTAGTCACATTAGATTGAAGATCGAGTTTCACCACCAGCTCTCACCACAGCTGCTCCTATCACATTTTTCTGTGCACATCATTTTACAGTCAAAACCGTTTTTACTCTGCAAAGCGGCAAATTTTGACTTGAAAATTTACCAACTCTTTCTCTAGCACAAGCAGCAAAATATTTAATAAAAGATCAAACACTGATTGCTCTTTTAAAAATTTTTATTTAAATTAGCAGTTCCCTCCTTCTCCTTTTCAAATTAGTCCCAGAGGCAGAGAATGTTGCAACTTACACTGCCTAGGTTTTTTCCCCCCCACAAAGGCTGTGTTTCTGGTTTGCATATTCCTGTCTTAATTTTAATACTAGAAAGAGAAGATGGAAAACCACCTGCTTTGCTAAGGTAGCCTATCCTGTTAACTACCTGCAATGAACTGGCTCTGCAGTTCCTCACTCAAATCTGGGATCTCACTCTGTAATGTCCAGGAACTTAAAAAGCAAGCACCAATTTCGGGGATTGCAGTGCAGCTTTAGTAGAGGAGATACTTGCACCATGAAATATTGACAGCATTAAGGGGGTCAGGTATGCAGTAAGATGTAGATTTCTTAGGTGTGTGTAAAGCTCTGAAGGTGCATCCAGAAGGTGATTCAAAGCCAGGACCTAACCCAGGAGCTCCAAATTACTTTTGAGAATGGAGATTGTCCCAACATTCATTGTCTACCTGGGACATCTAGCAAGACCCATTGAAACGAACTGCAAGAACAAGCCTTTAATGTGTCAGTATGATTTTCACATGTGACTATGCGCTGGTAACTCTCCTGAAGGTTTTGGGGACCTTCCACATGAAAAACGATACTGAATGAACACTCTCCTTATGAAAAAGCAGCTGGATCAAGCTCTGAAGACAATTACTTCCTTGAGCCCTGAAGTTGTACACGAGCTACATTAAGTTGCTGAAACACAGATGTAATTTGGCTTGACTCTGGATTTCGGACAGAAAAAAGGACAAACGTCCCTTCCTCGAGGCAGGTGATTTTCACCAGGTATTGGCCAGAAGCATAAGATGTGATGTTGGGATGGAGATAAAGCATTACCTCCTCCCCATCTACACTGCTACCAGTTCTGCAGCACTAATAAGAGAAGCACGAGCTGGTTTACACACACATATCTCCTGAAACAGCTCATCAAGGAAAATTAACACTAGCAATACTCAACATTTAAGGAAAAAATCCATCCCAAAACCAATGTAATAAGCATAACTCCTACTGAATCCACATTGATCTGGTCCTTGCTTTTTTAGCCACTTGGGCATACAGCTGAGCTGCACAGCATGACCCAACGGTTAGTGATCTGTGACCACTTAAGGCTAGGACTGAAGTAACTGTAAGCCAAAGCAGTATCTATTGATTAGCAAACAAAGGAAAATGCACTTGAGAGCTGTTTTCAGAAGGTCTCTTAAGATACATTGAAACTAGAATCTACAGCCCTATTTTATGCTGTTACTCAATACACAGCCTTGGAACCCACTCCCAAAAGGTTCCAAAACTGTCGAACAAAAGGCACCATTGAGCAGCTAAAGCAGTGCTTTCCCCAAACACCTGAGTCTCTTGATAAAAGTGACAGGTTTGGAAGCACTACTGCTGGGGCAGAGTCAGTCTCTAAGCATCTCTAGTACCTCACGCTTGAGTTGCAGGACAAACTTTGGGATGGCACAGCTGAGATAAAAGAACCCCTCACCAAAGGCAGGGTCTGAGAATGGCAGCCCAGGTAAAGGCAGTACACAGGGAGCCCAAAAGACACAGAGCAGCAGCTGCCCTGAACCAGGAACACGTGTGACAATACATAAAATATATTTGACAATATTTAACTGCTTAAGACACAAGACAGGGATTGCTTTTCACTGTTCTTACATTTGGTTTCACTTTCACATGTACCACATTTACAAAAGAAGACAATGCCAGATAAGAGATGCTGTTGACATGGTCAGATAGCAACCAGAGGAGGAATAAAAGATTACAGGGGACAACCAGAAAGCATACACTGAGCTCCAGTGAGGGATTTCTTGCTTCCTGTGATAGGGGCAGATAAGATGCAACACTCATATTTTCCACAGTAAAGATTTGCTTTGACAATGATAATCTACACAGCATATCCTTCTCACAGCATGGCATGAAGTCTTAGACACTGAATTAGATGATGAGGGCAAGTGTGACTTATACACTGCAAACAACCTGCAAAATGGCAAGTAATGCATCTGATGAAGCTTTGAAGCAGGTAACTGCAATTAATGCCAGCTAGTGTTTTCATGAGAAATAGGTCTTGTCGAAAACAGCACAAAAAGCAAAAGGAAATCCTCTGCTTTCACTCCATGACAGGATCCTGCTTGATTGACAATGATAATTTCAGCATTGTGATAAGCGGAAGTTTTTCTGTGGGTTTTATTTAATGCAGCATAATACACTAGTTAAAAACACATTAATGAGTCAACTGAAAAAATTAAAGTGTTAGCTTACCAAAAGGAGAGTCATTAGAAGATGTTTCTAACAGTGTTTCCTAAAGAATTTTTACTAGTCTCCCTACGTTTTTCAAGACTTTCATCCACACTCTAAAATTTTTGCTGCTAAAACCTGTGGGTAACACAGGCAAATGAAGAAAAAGGGTGGTCACACTGAAGAATCCAGATCATTAACATCATTCATAGAGCATTTACTTCAGCAGGCCCAAATGTGACATTATAAACATGTCTGAACGTGTTAATCATTGATCATCCTGATCATCATGTTAAGCTGGAGGCAGTTCACTACTTCATCTGCCCTTCAAACAAGACAAGAAATGTGGCAGCTAATTGGAGGAGAGTCTTAATACAGGAAAGCTGACGTCTGACTTGCAAAGCTGGTGGGCATAAAGACCCACAGAGATATGCAATTCCCAATATCAAAGGAACTGTCACCAAAAGCAATGAGAGTCATAAAAAAATATTATGGCACACTTTGTACTGTACATTGTAAAGGGCTACAATGATGCCTACTGAAGGAAATACTTCTGCCTTGCATCATTTGTTTCTGCCTTCTCATGTGCCTTCTGCTCTTTCACATTATTGCCAGTAGTGAATTTTATCATATGCATTTGCTGCCTCACTGTTGTACATTGTATACCCCTCTGCAATGTAACACCCAACTGCAAGATGTCTCTTTACCACTCTTTTAATTGTTCTAATCCTCTAACTACACCAGTTGATACTAAGAATTTATCAGTTGTTGTCTGAAACCAGTATAATTAAGAGTAAACTATGTGGCCTGTCCTGTTTGGGGATATAACTGCTGTGGAAATTGTGAAACACAACAAGATTTTGATCCTACTGCTTTTTTTTCATCCCCTAAACCATGTCTCCAAACCTCCTGATATCCATTCTCTTCATCTGTTATGTTGTAGTTCCCCATGCTGTACTCTCAGAGCAGCTTCACTGAATTTTCTTTTGTATATTTTGCTTTGAGAAAGGCCAAATACACATAAACACGTGAACAATGCATCATACACACAGCTCCATCACATGAGCAGCTGATAGCCAGGTCTCAGGAGAGAATTCACACACGCACATGCCTCTGATTCTACAGTCTCATTTGCTCTCCTGCAAAACATTAAGCCCAAGGAATTATGCAGGCCACAGAAGGCTGTGTGAAGGGAGTTCTGAGAAGGGAAAGGTTGTGTGTTCTTAATGAGCACCTGCTGGAAGAGATGCTGCCAACATCCTGTGCTGATGATACCAGCATGAGAAAGTCAGGTATTGACTGGTGCCTCCAGGGTGCAGGAGGAATTGTTAAGGGTCTCCTGAAAGCACAACCCACAGTAGTTCCTCAGAGTTGTGCAAGTTGCCAGTAATAACATTATCCATGCAGGCCCGGAGCCACGCTGCCACAGAGCAGAACCAGCAAGAGGCTTTCTAGAGGCAGAGAAGCAAACGAGCATTCCATGTACCAACCCTGTCACTTTAAAAGAGCTATAGATTAAAGTAAGTCCAACTTGCTGTTTCTGTGGAGGCAGATTGTTGTGGGTAAGACACTTCCTACTGTGTTGACTTCTTAAATCTACCAGTGCCTGCTTAAAAAGAGCTGAAGCTGATTATTCTCAATGTGCTAAATGTCACTTAGTCATGATACGTGAGGTTTCTTCCTGCCTCCCATGGACTGGAAGAAAACAGACTGAGTTATAATTCTGTACTAGCGAGAGAAAGTTCGGTCACCAAAGGGCCAAAGAAATGTTGCCAAGCTGGTGAGGATGGCAGGAGGTGGAAAGAAAAAATACTACATGCTTGAACTGTTGTGAAAGCTTTAAAGAACTACTTTTAAACAACTAAAGAGATATTTTAGGGAGATGAACACTTGCTAATGTGATGCTTACATTAAAATTGTATCCAGATTGGATAGTGGTATAAAGCATGTCACTGGAACCAGCATTTCCATATCCTATCTTGTGAATTTTGCCTTGAGGGCAGAAGCAGCAGAAAATGGAACAGGAGATTTCCACTCCCCCACCCCAGCTGAGTTTCGTGTAGTTGTATCAGCAGGCTTAGATATCAGAAGGCATGCTGGAAGTGGGGGGAGGGTATATTTTTAACTGCATCAATCAGAATCACACAAATCAGCACGTTTTTGGCTCTTCAATGACAAGATCTTAACCTGGGGAAGGTATTTTTAATTCCAACTGAGTACTGTTGAATCTTGGTAAAACACTGTGACATCAGGCACTACAAATAGCTCACTTGCAAAACTACAGCAGCATTTTATTAGTATTTGTTGCACCACTTCTCTGCGAGAAGCAGCTGTGAGGGACAGAGACTGGGAAGCAAGGAAAGGTAAGTGGATTCCTTTGGAGTGAACCCAAAGTCACTCCCACTCACTGGAGATGGGATGCTGGGTTGGCATTCCTCCTATTACCAGAAATCCCCTCCCAAAGGGAAGATTTTAACTGGGAATTCTCAATTCTCAATCAAATCCAGGTTGGGAGATCATACACCCCAACCTGTTGGGGGGGGAAGGGGAACATTTCCTTTGCATAAGGGTTTATGATGAGCAGAAAATGACAAATCACACACAAGGTGTTGTCACCAGGAATCAAAGGCTTAGTAGGAAAGAGCTGTATATCCTTAGGAAACCTTCAGTGCAAGAGATGCTGCTGCTGTCTCCTGCAGTATGACATTAAGAACAGTAAGGCTGAAGCATCTTTCACCTCTGGCTATAACCAAAGAGATAACTTCAAGGATGATGTGTGTGCTCAGGAGTCAGATATTCTGCCAAATAGATTGTTTCTCTTACACTCAAGTACACACACAGACAAAAAAAAGGCAACAAAAAGACCATAAACAAGCTCCTCTGGATTACACTGACACTGCTTGCAAATAGACAGTAATAAAGTATCTTGAAGCTCTGGACTATTTCCCATGCCATTTATTGCATTTGGAAGAAAAAGAAGAAACACTGGGCAGGTTCTTCATGGGTGGTGAGGGAGGAGAGGGCTTAGGGTGACAGCAATTAGAGTAAAATAGTACAAAAGACTAATGGATACATAACACCCTGCGTGGAAAGCTCCAAAGCTGGGCAGCAGCTAGTAAAACTGCTTATTTAAACTCCAGACCCTCTTAAATATAGAAATGTTGATAGCAATGAGTATGCAGTTGTTTTGAATGTCAGGAAAAGTTCTGGCAGCCTATGATCTCTCCCTGAAAACTGAATTCTGGTTTCTGCTTCAGTGATTCGATGTCTGTTAGATGATTTGACTTCTCCTGTAAATTAGAAAAGGTTTGGCAAGACACTGTTAAAATCATAGAATGGTGTGGGTTGGAAGGGACTTTTAAAGGTTGTCTAAAAGGGGTATCCACAACCAGGCCTATGCTAGACCAGGTATCTTCACAGGGTTTACAATCTCACCTTGTGATGGCAACACTATTGTACACTTGGGAGCTCTTGAAATTCCACCCAGACACACCTAAATCAACACTTAACATTTTTGCTCACGTCAGGAGAAATCTTGCTCTTGAACAAACGTGTGCTCAAGATCAGAATTTCCTGTTTAACCCAGGCTGAGTCCTAAGACCTCATTAAGTGATGCTCATGCTTATCTTCAATAACCTTGCACCTTGCTCAATCCTAAATTCAGATTCTTCTCCCTTTCTGTCATAAAGATATTTATCACGGTAAATTTCTCAATTTTACATCTCATCCTTTTAAAGGTCAGGGTACAATACTGTATTTATAGAAAAATCATGGTTATCAACAGCTAGCATATGGGAGGTACTGAATAGCAAGAGTCACGGTATTTATATCGTATTTACTGAAAACGTGTTTGCAGCCTCATTCTTCTCATGCTGCTGGGTGATGCACTCACTCACAAATTAACCATTAACAGTGATGGCAACCAATTTACTAAATAGAAATTACAATGATTCACTAAATTACAGCAGCACCTGCTGCTACGTATTGGCATTTATGAGACCTGTATTGATGAATTTTAACACTACAGAGTGTTAGAGATACCAACTCATAAGTTCAACACTCAAATCAATATAGCTCATGGAAATTGCTAATAATTATCTTGCCATCTAATAGAGGCTTTCCACTGGTTGCAACATTTGCCTTCATACTCAAGGTTGTACAGCTCTGCCTACTAAATTCAGATCAAGAAAGACAACAGGACAATCTAAATAAATTCTCCTGCGAAAGCAAAGCTCAGCAGTGAAGCCACATTCTGCCATGACTTACACTGTCTAACACATTCCCATCTTCCACTGACTGGACAGAAGAGCAACTGTGAAGCCCAAACCACTCCTGTGTTTCATTTATGGCAGCAAAGCTGCCTCTGCTGCAACCTGTCCTTTCTCTGTTTGCCTTCTGATGGGAAACAATGGGCTTGTAAAACTAAACCTGCTCTTCAACAAAGTGATTTATTTCCTGAGATACTGCAAGTGCAGCCACTGCAAGTGCAGCCACTGCACACACCTAATAGAAGCAGCTTGACCTAGAGCTGCCTCCTGACTTGTCCAGCTGCACTGCTGCTCAGGTAAACCAGCTTCTGCCAGAACATGTGTTACTGCATAAACAGAAAGGGAGGAAAGGCATGGGACTCCAAAACAACAGTTTCTTGGTTGTTTTTTACTTGTTTATTGTTTCTCTTGTGTTTGGCATTTGGCTCTGGTTTGGTTTGGTTTCTGGTTTTGTTGTTGTTGTTTTCTGGTTTGAGGTTGTTGTTGATTGTTGCTTGCTTGCTTGTTTGCTTTGGGGTTTTTCTTCTTTTTTTTTTTTTTTCCCTTTTTCTCTGAAGCCTAGCTTTTTTTCCAAGAAAAAAAGAAAAAGTCATTATGGGGTCAGGGTTGCTTTGTGAGACTAAGTTTCTCCCTTTTGCCTTGTGATGTGTGCTCTGTGAAAACCAGGAAACACTCGAGTGCATGTCAACAGCGTGTTGACATCAAGGGATCTTTCCCCTCTAATCTGATGCTATGCATTGGCCTAGATATCAAATACCTATTGCCTACTGCTGTCTAATAGTTCTGCACTGCCACTAGCAAACAGATTGGTACTCTAAACCTAAATACCTCTATTAGGAGAGAAAAAACATTCCCATTTGCCTGAAGGTCAACAACTGATTTTTCCTCTTCCTCCAATTTCATGGAGCTTCTTTTGATCAGCATGTGCCAATCTGCCAAATTTCACAGACACCATGAATCAGATTTGACTGTGCTCAGTACCTACAGGATTTGTTCTTAATTATCATGCACTGGCCTTCCAATCTATTAAAAATATGAACAAAGGAGAGATAAAGCTAGTTGGTTTACAACACTTCAACACTTAAAAGAACATCTTTGAAACCCAGTAAGGCTATAACTTGAAGAAGCTCTCTAACATGTACAGACAACACTGCTTTACACCACATACTTGGGGAAGCAAACGATGCAGTTCCCCTTGCAGACCTGACAGTCATCAGATGGAAATCTCATTTCAAATCCTCTGTGCTGCCTCTTCCAAACATGGTGGCAAACACTGGCAGAAGCACTCAAGATTGTAGGCCTACCAAGAAGTCTCCTAACTATTGCCCTATTAAACTATCATTGGTCATTGTAATTTAATTATTTG
Source organism: Indicator indicator (assembly GCF_027791375.1). Lineage (NCBI taxonomy): Eukaryota > Metazoa > Chordata > Aves > Piciformes > Indicatoridae > Indicator > Indicator indicator. The sequence continues at coordinate 12,871,472 of NC_072022.1, read as the reverse complement.
TTGCCCAGACCATTTCTACTCAGGATTGTTCAGCACCTGTAGGAGAGGACCATTTACCTAGATGGCATTTTATTTCATTTTTACAATTCTAATCTAATCTGCAAGCTAAGAGAATTGTTTTAGCTGTCATGAATTCAGAGGCACACAAAGAGCTTCATTAGAAACCAGACTCTTTATTTTGCAGATGCTTTAAGAAAAAATTACCCAAACTGAGTATTCCTCTAAACCCATTATAAACCCTCCTGTTCTCTTCTGATCAGACTGATGGAAAAGGATAGAGCTCCATTATCACAGTACACTTAAAATCTGTATTAAACATAACACAACACATTGTCATTTTACACCAACATAAAACCAGACCTATACCAACCTTTGGAATGCTAGATCGTTTCTCAAATTTGACTTAGTGGTGAATTAAACTTCACTCTTCATATCATGCATCTGATCATGCAAACAATACATGTCAAGTCCTCCCAGACCTTCTTATTTGGGTCATGGACTGGTGGAGACCTTGCCTTTCATCCTCAAATGCCTGCCTACAATCTACTGCTGCTCCCTCCCCATAGGTAATTCAGAAACACCCTAAGTAATTTAAAAGAATTCATTCCCCTGGGGAGCTACACAACCTGCTGGTGTCTGCTGACACAGGACACCCCTTAAAAAAAAAAAAAAAAAAAAAAAAGGATATCTTCTGGCAGTCAAGTAGAATACCATGAATTGAAACCTTTGAATAGAAAGGGAAAGGGAGGTTCACACCAGTCTGGGGATGCTGGCAGCCATGCCAAAATCAGAACTCTGACCTAAAAATGCCTGGCATCCTGTCTGGCACCTCTCCTGGACTTGCACTTATCGCCTAGCAAAGTTTGGAGACAATTTTGTGACTGTGCCTCTCTTTCCAAGCTGTGCTCATGCTTCTGTCACTTTTCTGGACTCTCTCAGCTGCTTAAGGTTGTAATTCAGTGGCCTCTCCCTGCTCCGCAAGGGATGCCCCATGCCAAGCTCACTGGCCAGACTGGCTAGGCAAACACTTCCTTTTGCTCTCTTCTCTCAAAGGAGAGCTCCTCTTTTCCACCAAGGAGCACCAAAGTAAGTGGACTAAACCAAATCACTTCTGCTTTTCAAAAACAAGAGAGAAAATCCTACCAGTCCCCACAGACCATTCCTTATAGTTTTCCTTTAAAACTCCACACAACAGCCTCTCTAAAAAATCCAGGGCCCACGTGTCTCCTGTTCTACAAAAAGGGCCAGGAGGGGAGGTGCCTATGGTGCTGTGACACCTTACTAAGTGACGTTCATCTGGTATTGATACCTCCCCACACAAACAGGGTAGATGCAAACCATATGCTGTTGGTCTTTCAGGACAGAAATGCTCAGCAGAAGCACTAAATCAAGACTCATGCTTCCTTCCCAGGGACTTCCCAGCTGGGAGTCATACTGCAACGACTGTGAGTATCTCTACTTCTGCACCAAGCAAATGTGGCTTTTACTTGATTCTATCCTGTTCCCAGAGAGCATCATCCATAGAAACAAAGGTTAACCTGTTCAGAATATAACGATGTCATGATGCAATTCAGTCCAGAGTGAACACTTCACAGGAATTGGGCATCTAACTGTGAAACACTCTCTGGGAGCCCAGCACCTTCCCACATGCTGGGGAGACCCCAGTGTCACCAGCAGCCACTAAAGGATATTTCCTCCACCCCAGTGGTACTAGCATCCTACCTTGACTGCACAGCTCAAACGGGAACCCATTCTGGTGCTATCCTTTGGATACAGTGGCACGTATCCCCCTTGGATATGCTGGGGATGTGGGGCACTTGCTAAAGTTATTACATTGAAAAAAACCCGAGTTTATGGATTTGCCCTATCAAATGAAAAAGAGTTTGGTTCATCTACTTAATCTTAAATAACAATAATCCACATTAAGGTTAAAAAAAAAAAAGGAAAAAAAGCCAAAACATCTAAGGCAAAGAGCATAAGTACACATGTTTATAAAAGTCACCAATAAAAAAAAAAAAAGATAGACTTTAGTCTTGTTACACTCCAGTTACATCAGAAAACTGCCTCTTTCCCTCATTAAACTGAACTGCTGTTTCCCCCCTAACAAGATGATAATCAGGACTCCATTCCCTGCCCTCCCTTTTTCCTGGTGGGAGAGCTGAACTCTGAGAGCCAAGCTCTGTGCATGTGTGATTGATCCCAGCCCAGCCAGGCTTCCAGCTGAGTCTCTAACAAAGCCTGGGTTACCGAGCACCGTTTGCAGAGCTGCTTCTTTACCTCTTGAACTTCCTGATATTATTGGATCTTCAAGTGAAGACACATAAAGAGAAAACAAGGGCAGATGATTTGTTTTTCCCCCCCACTTGCAGCTACCCATGACAATCAAGCAGGGAAGCTATGGGCCATTCCTTTTTCCATCAACTGACTGAGCAAGGTCTCTGAATCACTTGAGGTCTGTAACATGGAGAGTATCCTTCAATTACATCTAACGCTGTTCCTCTGCTGAAGCAAAGTGCCCCAAGAGGTGTTCAACATTACCTGTTGAATTGCTGGAAAATTACAATTTCCCTCTTGTTATCTGTTCATAGGGGGTCCCTTGACAAAGCCCACTTGGGCAGGGTTAAGTAATTTCTGATGCCTCCCCTACGGCTCGTTCTTCAGAATCCAGCCACCCACCTGCGGTGAGCATTAATCACAGATGCCAGCCTGACTCCCACAGGCCTGGAACTCTTTGGCAGCGTTATGAATTAATTGTTACAGCAGGGATCTCATTTCCAAGGAATGATTAAACACTTTCTTAAAGGAACGTAGGATCCAGCTTCTAAGACAGGTGATAAAACTTCCTTGCATGCATTTACCTCTCTGGCAGATTTGTTCTCAACACCCTTTTTTTTTTTTTTTCAGGCAGAGCTCAAATGTTCCTTCTAAGATATGGTTATTCACATCTTTTGTGTCCCCTGAGTATAGCAGTTTGATACTTCACAGGAACTCTCTAATCACTTCTGGGGTAGAGAGAAAAGATGAGGCACACAGATGTTTTAATTTTTTTTTCTTAAGGGAGAAAAAGAAACCCAAAGTCCGTGAAAGCCTGGATAATCTTTTGGGATCCTTTAGCTACTGTTCTCCCAGAGGAGACTTTATATTTGAAATTATGAAGAGCTTGTGCCACTGCTGAATTTTCTTTTCAAGCAATGACCTAGCTTACTTTCCTTTTTAATGTTATTCTTCAGAGCTCAGGCTTCCCAGAGGCACATTTGACCAGGGTGCATTTACATTTGCACAGAAATTCATGGGTTCTATCCCATTTTTGAGGGCTTTTGTTTTGAAGCCTCTTCCTACTGGTTTGAGATAATCTTTAGCTTATTTTGATGTTATGCATTTTTTACACTGAAATACAAAGACCTTCAGTTTGGCAAAGAAGATCCATACTGCTCTCTGCAATTCCACAAAAACGGAAGCACTGTCGTGGTGCTAGCACCAGCTGCCTTGTTGTCGTGGCCACTGAGCATGGTTCCCTGTGGATCCAGGCCACATGGGGCATCTGGGCTGCTCTGCTCCACCCTCACAGTGAGTTCGTCCCAGTTAAATGTGGCAACTTTTTTACTTCTATTTCATTCATCAAGTTCCCAAAGCAGCCCTACACCCAGCCTCCTCACTTTGCAGAAGGTCTTCATCCCTCTTATATCCTAACAGATTGGCCTTTTCCTTCATACATATATAGAATCATAGAATGGTCTGGATTGGAAGGGATCTCCAAAAGTCATCTAGTCTAAGCCCCTCTGCAGTCAGCAGGGACATCCTCAACTAGATCAGGTCGCCCAGAGCCCTGTTGAGCCTCACTTCGACTCTCTCCAGGGATGGGTCCCCAACCACCTCCCCGGGCAACCTGTTCCAGTGTTCCACTACCCTCATGGTAAAGAACCTGTTCCTAACATCCAATCTAAATTTGCTCTTCTCTAGCTTGAAGCCACTGCCCCTTGTCCTATCACTACAGGCCTTTGTAAACAGTCTCTCGCCATCCTTCTTGTAGGCCCCCTTCATATACTGTAAGGCTGCTATTAGCCTCCTCTTTTCCAGGTTGAACAACCCCAGCTCCCACAGCCTGTCCAAGTAGCAGAGGAGGTCCAACCCCCTGATCGTATTTGTGGCCCTCCTCTGGACCCACTCCATCAGCTCCATGTCCTTCCTATCTTGAGGGCTCCAGGCCTGGACACAATACTCCAGGTGAGGTCTCACCAGAGCAAAGTGGCAGAATCACCTCTCTGGATCTGTTGGCCATGCATCTTTTGTCATCTTTTGACACTGGCCTTCTGGGCTGCAAGCACACACTGCATGCTCATGTCCAGCTTCTCATCCATCAGCACCCCCAAGTCCTTTTCCACAAGGCTGCTTTCTATCACCTCATCCCCCAGTCTGTATTGACAGTGAGGATTGTTCTGGCCCAGGTGCAGAACCCTGCACTTGCTCTTATTGAACCTCATGAGGTTCACCTGTACCCACCTCTCCAGCTTGTCCAGGTCCCTCTGGATGACATCCTTTCCCTCTGGTACATCAACAACACCACACAGCTTGGTGTCATCCACAAACTTACTGAGGGTACACTTGATCTCACTGTCTATATCATTGATAAAAATATTAAACAGCACAGGTCCCGTACACACCCCTGAGGGACACCGCTTGTTACTGCTCTCCATCTGGACTTAGAGCTGTTGAGCATTACCCTCTGGATGAGACCATCCAGCCAATTCCTTATCCACTGAACAGTCCACCCATTAAATCTGTATCTCTCCAACTTGGCAAGTAGGCAGTTGTTGGGGACTGTGTCAAAGAAAGGCCTTACAGGAGTCCGGATAGATCACATCCATAGGTTGTCCCTTATCTACTAACAAAGTTATTTTATCATAGAGAGTCACTAGGTTGGTCAAGCAGGATTTGTCCCTAGTGAAGCCATGGCTGCCTATCAATTAGGGATTTGGGTGTCTTTAAGACCTATGATATGAAGTGCAACAAGCCCCACTCTGCCTTTCTTCCCAGGCTACCTGTCTGAGCTATCTCCTCTTCTTCATGCTCCCTTTTACGTTAGGGTAGCATTTGTGCCAGAAGGGAGTAACAACTACAATTAAACTTCACAACTACAAAAAGATGAGTCTTAGCCCTTTTCCATTCCCCCCCTATCACCCCCAAATCATTACTGATCATTCATTACTTTTGCACATCAAGAGTCAGCAAACAGCAGCATTTGCAACTTGGATGGCACCTTCTGAAAGGAAGCTGAAAACTCATCCAGATACCAAATGAACTGCCCTGCAACAACCAGCTTGGACAGCTTTGTGCTTGATTCCACAAAACCATGGCTTTTTGTTCTTCCTCTGAACCAAAATAAGAGATTTACATTTTCAAAGCCAAAGCCTGGGGACTTCAGACCAAGTCCTATTTTCTTTTTTGAATACCTATTCATAATCCAACCTATAAGACATTAAAACCAAAAGGCACTTAAGACAAAGGAGAACCATTATTTTCATCTAAACAAAGAACTAAGCACTGCAATGATTTATATCACCTGTTCCCTACAACTGTAAATATATGACTTACATATGACTGAGAAAAATAGTCCACTATTTCAGGAGATCAGGGAAGATAATTAACAGATGGATAGCCCAGTGTATATCTACACATAATAATCTGTCACCGCTACAGCTACCGAGTCAGCCTTAAGCATCCAAAATAACAGATTGCTTGTGGATTCTTCAAAATTCCCTCTTGCCTCTGAGAACTGGACGTGCTCCAGCTCAGAGGTGACAAAAGACACAATGGAGAGCTCAGCTACAACCACCAGCTTGATGATTACAGGATCCTCCCACAGCTGTGCCAGAAAACCTCCCCCAAAGGATGCTCGCTTTGCAAGACAGTTACTCAGAAGTTTCCTTCTGTTCAGGAACTGTGTATCTACGCAAGTCAGCTGCAGGGAACTCGTTCATTTTTGTACACTGAAAAGCCCTGTTACCTAAAACATTAGGAGACTTGGGTTCTTCCCTCTGGAAGCATTTGGGGAAGCTCAGCCTCATTTGCCAGCATGAACAGACCTACAGACAGGGACTAAAAGTGTGTCCCATCTTGTAAGAAACCACTCACTTCCGTGATTCATGAAAACCTCATTTTCTCTAACTATCATGAAACAAAAACACCTTATCTTTTAATTCTGAAGCCTATCAAAACCAAGGTGGCTTCCTGACACATCATGAGGAAATGAAGAAAGAATATGGGAACAGCAGAAGAAAAAGCAGATCTGGTTTGTGATCTCACACACACCTGATTTTTCGTCTTGTTGCATTACTGCTTGGCAGCCACCAGCACTCACCAGCCCTGCAACCTTTTGGCTTCCCTCAGATTCATGCAGCCTGTCACAGGCTTGACTGGATATGACTTTCTTTCAAAGTATCCTCTGACTGAGGATAAATACAACATGACTGAGGAGTTACACAACTATGTGCTGTTTGTTAAAACCCATAAATAAAAAGATAATTAGCACAACACTGCTGCATGTAATTCATCGTAGAACATAGCTCCAGGTTAGTTCTTAGGATTCAAGGTTACAAGTATGAATGGGTCTCAGAGTGTTCCCTTGCAGTTTTGTGTCTTGTAGGTAAGAGGCCCAGGGAATGACTAAGTAGTTTGCCACTCCCAGCAACATACTTTGGAACAAGAGGGAACATAAATCTGACTGCCAGTGAAGTAGTGGGTGACCATACAAAGCACCTCAACCAGCTGTGAAGCTGCCCAGCCCTTACAGCAGGTCTGCCAGATCCACATCTGGCTGAAGGTGGTGCTGGGAATGTGCCTGCTGCTGGCACGACACAGAGAAACCAGGGAAATGCTAATATGCATGAGAAGGTGACTTTTCAGTCAGAAGGAAGGAGGGGTCTCCTCCCAGGGTGCCTTTCCTAACAGAAGAGCGCTACAGAGCAGTGTGCCTTGCCCCACTGTTTCTCTGGACAGCTACTATTCATACTCAGAATACTCCCTGACTTACCACTCACCTCCAGTCTCATTAGCTCATCTCTTCTCTGTGCTAGTCTCTTTTTGTAACCATGCTGGTTACTCATGAGTGTGGGGAAAGGCCTGCTCCATTCCACACACCTCAGCAGCAGGTTGCCTTCACACAGCAAACCACGCTGGCACCATGCCTGTTGGCGCTGGAAGGTGACAGAGTGGCAGCCCTGTCAGGACTTGCTGAGCGACACTGGCACAACAGACCCAGCCTCAGGGGACTGATGTTGTGTAATGTGTATAACAAGATGAAGTATGTTCATTATTTTGACAATTGCATCAGAAACAAAAGTCTAGAGTTTTGATGTAGAATTATTTCTCATTTAAATCTCACCCACTTTTTTTCCTGAATGAAGCCTGCAATATTTTGATTTAAATTATAGTCATCAGTTAAATCACTCATTTCAGGTACGACAGTAAAAGTGATGTGTTGTAAAATTCATTCCTTGGCTAACATTACGGAACTTGATTTTAATGTGTGACTGAAATGGTTGCTGCTTTCTGTGCATTTGCCTTTGAAAACACCTCCAAAAATAGTAAGGCTAGAGAAAAGCTGTAGTAAATGAAATTGCTTTCTCTGGACTGGTTTCTGTCAGGCTTGGTGGTGCAAAGGGAGAGACACTGGTTTTAGGAAGCGTCCATGTTTATGAGAAGGCTAAATATAGACATGAGAAGGCATGCTGTTCCTAGACAAGGAAAGCAAGTGTGTTTTTGTGAACAGTTTGCATGGGATCTTACCTACTAACCTAGAGAAATAAATGGTTTATTGTCATGCACACAGGAAAATAAATTAAAACAAAACATACAACTGCAAAAAAACCCCAAAACCCCAAACAAAACCCAAACCAACAATACACTTTTGTCAAAGAAAAACACATCACAGAAACACTGCCACCCTCTCCTGTCTTGACATCTCTTCATCATTTACCATACTTCTCAAAATTCTCAGCAAGTCCTGCCTCACCAGGAGGCAGCACACACACAGGTAGAACAGCCAACATTTCCACCTACAGGTATTTAGTTTCTACAGTGCTTTGAACCAAGGAGGAAAAAGAGTTTTGGGGTTTGGGGGTGAGCACTGCAGACAGGAGTGAGCAGGCACCAGCTTGCAGTGAAACTGCTCTAGAAAAAAAGCCTCTGTGGAGGTAGCTAAATTGGTTACTGAGCATAAAGAGGAAACAACAGCTGCACACAGCTTGGTTCAGGACTAGGGAAACTGATGGGCACATGCAGTTTGTAATCAGAGGCAAGGAGGCATTTAGAGAAATCGAATGAAGCGCTTGTTCTCTGCACCAAGCTTAGCACCAGATGAGGGAGAAGCCTACAGATGTGCCTCCTTTTCCCACTAGCACAGATTTTCCTGGGTACACTGAGCAGGGCATATAACCTCCCAGACTTCAAGCTACCCAGTCTGACACCAGCACAGAGCCTAGCCCCATGCTGTCAGGTCTTTGAGGGACTGTGTCAGATATCTACAGGGTGCTTCTGATGCTGACATTTTAAAGCCCCATGCATCCTACCCCTGGAAATAGCTAGGAGCATGAGCAGTCTTTCTGTGCTGGGAGCCCCTTATGTATTTCCATCCTTTCTTTTTCCTTGTTTCAGCACAAAGCAAGGTGATGCCAGTGTCTTGCCAAGAGCTTGGTCCCCCAAGAGGGGGAATGTGCTGACACTAGGGCTGTGGCCACAGTGGACTGTGAATCAGGCTGTAACCTGGCACTTGGCATCCAACAAGCACATGGGAGGTGGAAGGGCGCAAGGTTCCCATTTTGGTTTGGCACACCCCAAGTATACTATTTGGAACCCTGATTTGCCACTGTGTTCTCACCCATGATCCTATTACCAGCCTCTTTGCAACACAAGCTCTCAAGACATAACAGGATGTTCCTGTTTTACTGACAGAAAACTGTGGCACTGAGATGTCACTCCGAGCTGTGATAACTTTTTCAGAGCAGAACCAGCAGTTTCACCCCTAAGCTGTGTGGTGCTTCCATAGTCTTTGGCACAGATCTATTTCTCTAAGCAGAGTCCAGTCCCTCTGTAGACCTAGCAGCTCAGCCTGGGAAACAAACTGGCTACCTTTCCCAACAGTTATACTGTAGGTGAGCTTGGCACAGCTATGTCTGAACAGAGCTGCTCTCTCCAGATGACTCAAAGCTCTTCTAAGCAGGTCAACAGCTTCACTCCAAACGTGCCACAGCCCTGGCATTTTCCATGGCTAGCTGCCTAGGCAGACTGGAACACCTTCTGCTTTCCAAACCCTAATACTTAAAACTGTGTATATAATTATGTACTATGTATAGAATAGATGTAGTACATACATGCATATATTACAATAAAAACACATTTATAAAGCATTACACTGTGTGTATATTGTACCCTACTGCATATCTATCACTAGAAAAATCACAGCTGCTCAGGGAATTAAGATTAATTTAAGGGATTAATATAGAGACTTAGAAGCTACACCAAGATTTTTCCATAAAGCACAGAGATCATCACGGACCTCACAGCAAAAAGCAAAAATTGCTCCACTCTGCTCCACCACCTGATGTTTCTCAACAGCCATGCACACAAGACCCACCTTTCCCAGGCTCATTTCAACACAGAAGTTGGCAGAACCTTCAGGCTAGAAATCATGGCCTTGTTCCAGAGGCTGTTTTTACTCTGATTCTACATACTGCTCATATTCTTTATCCATCTTCTGCCTCCTGCTCCCCATTTTAGCGTCCTACCTCCCCTCATCCTCCTACCCAGCCCACTCCACACAGCTCCTGCAGACTGTTCTCCTAAAGCCCACCCTTCCAGGACAGCCAAGGAAGAAGTCTGGGCATAACAGATTGGGAGAGCTCTGCATTTCTCTGCAGTTGAAGAAACTGGTGCAGCAGGAGGAAGAATGTTGGGCACAACAGACTGGCAGAGAGCTCTACTGCTGGCCTCTGCCTGCCTGGAGGCATGGCAGGCTGGAGAGAGCACAGCAGAGGTGTGCAGGCACTGCTGAGGGTGTGGATCTCCAGGTTACAGGGAGCAACTTACGAGAGCCCAGAGGGATGCTGGGAGGCTATTTGGCTACGTGGTGCCACAAGGTGGGAAAATGGTGGGTGGCAACAGGATGGCAGCACAGAGAAGCATGGTAGCTGTGGTGGAGAGGTTTGCTGCAAGGTGGAGGGTGTTTGCATGTAACCCCCCTATGAAACCCGACAGCCAGCCTCAGAGCCACTGCAGGAAGAAGTTGGGCTACAACACTGCAAATGTTACAGACAATCTAGATTATAAAGAGCAAGTGAAACACACTTTGGACAAATCAAACAGTACCAAGTTCATCTTCCAACATGTCCAGTCACTTCTGTGAAACAATTTTAAAGGCACTTTGCACAGCTTGTCCTTACTGAGAGCCTCTTCTGCCATACAAATACTTCCCTTCCCCCGGTCTTGCCTTCATTCTTACACTATTACCACCATTGAAAGTAATTTATTTTCAATTTCATGGCTTGATTGGACCGAATGTAACGGAACCAGATGCTGTGAATGAATGGAAGTTCCTCCTGTGAACACCCATCATATTTCTGAGCTAAGTGGGCCATGTTCAGCTGCATGCAGGTACTTCATACGCTTTCAGAGCATTTATCTGCCTGTACCAGGTATGAAGCCACTCCAATGAGCCGAAACTAAAGTAAAAGCATTAAACTAGCCTTTGTTGTTCCATAAAGAAAATAATATAAAGCTTTAATTGCAGTTAATCAACATACTCCCAAATGAATGAATCACACTTTTTCTTGGTGCTTACGTGGTTTAAAATAGCGAGAAAATTACATGCTCATTTTCCCCTGAGGCTTTTTGGTTGTGGATTATTTCAAAGATGAAACAACTTAACCAGAACGCTTTATTTCACTATAATCACAAGGCCACTGCTGAGTAGGGCTGCATAAAAACTACAGCATTTGAGAGTGCTAATGGCTGGTAGGCTCAGGACTTCCTTCAGAAATGTGATTTTGCTGAAATCCTCATTTGTGCTGCCGATCAAGCGGTATGATAGGGTTTTGTGGTGCCAGTGAAGGAAGCCAGCCTGGATGGGCGATACTTTGGAGACCACTGGAGCAACATTTGAAGTTATTTGAAGGGGTTTCAAGCAGCATTTTTCTGACTTCTGATGATGATCCTCCAGACACCAGATGGCTAGCAACAGTTCAAGGAACTTGGTGAAAAAGATATTCCTAGGATTCCCTTTCAGCTGATTTTAGCAGCAACAAAACATGGAACTCAGCAAATGAATACAAGATAATGGAACAAACCCACTGTGTTCTAGAGGTATTTAGTATTACACTTCCAAAATCAATCAATAGGCTGCATCAAGAGAAGTGTTGCCAGCAGGTCAAAAGAGCTGATTCTTCTCCTTTACTTTGCTCTTGTGAGACCCCATCTCAAATACCCTGTCCAGTTCTGGTGTCCTCATGATAAGAAGGACACAGAACTGTTGCAGCAAGTCCAGAGCAGGGCCACAAAGATGATCCCAGGGATGCAACCCCTCTGCTATGAGGATAGGCTGAAGGAGCTGAGGTTGTTTGGCCTAGAGAAGACTCTGGGAGACCTTATACATGCTTGAAGGGATCCTACAGGAAGGCTGGAGAGGGACTTTTTATAATGGTGCCTAGTGATAGAACAAGGAGAAATGGTTTTGAACTGAGGGAGAGTAGGTTTAGACTGGATATTAGGAAGAAGTTCCTCAGTATGAGGGTAGTGAATCTGGAATAGGTTGTCCACAGAGGTTGAGGAATCTTCCTCCCTGGGGGTGTTCAAGGCCAGGCTGGATGAGCCCTTGGGCAACTAAATCTAGTTAAGAGGCATCCCTGCCCATGGTAGGGAGGTTGGAGCAGATGATCTCGAAGGTCCCTTCCAAACTAAGCCATTCTATGATTCAATAAGCAAGAGTGTTCATCTTAAAATGTATGAATTTTCAAGTCTAAAGTGGTGCAGAACCAGCTTATTGGTGCCAGATCTCACCCAAGTATCAAAATTACTTTTGGAGGAAAAAAAACAACCAAGCAATCCCCCTCCCCCCCCCCCCCATATTCTCTTTCAGTAGAGACTTCAGCATGAACAGGAGTGGAAGGTCAGGTAGTCATCATTCTCTGAACTAAACCCTTCCTAATGACTACTATGAGATTCTGTCAGTATTCACCAATATCAAATGCCAAACTTAAATGCCTATAAAGCATCTTAATGTATACTAAAAAGCTCTGATGTAGTCTGCTAGCCTTCTTATGGTCCCTCTGCCTTCTGCATATGCACTTTGCTTGCTCTGTAGAATAGGAAAACCTTCTTGCTCTCTGTGCACCACCCAGCATGTTGGGTTGAGGTAATGGAGACTCTTAGACCCTGCTAGGAGACTCCAGGCCTACATTCTTCATGTGGTTTTGGTACTAGATCTTTCAGTAAGTTTTTTAGATTGATGACTGGTTTGGGAATAAACATCCAAATTTAGAAGTAGTTTTATGGACTTATGTGCATGATAATTGAATCTTGACAGGAAGAACCACCAGCTCTAAAACACAGTTTCAGAAAATAAATTGGCATGGACCATCCAAGTGCTTTTTTCATTGTTGAGCCTATTGCTGCCCAGAGTGAGCAGCAGGACTGTCACCCCAAGAAAGCTCCTTTGCCAAGGGCCTCCATGTCTTCAGCCTGACCACACATGCAGCTGCAGCATTTCACTGTTCAGATGCACAAGAGAGAATTGCAGGTATGTCACAGATGCCTGCTGGGACCCTGTACTCCTTTTATGGGTGCCCTCTGCGATACCCCACAACACCACACAGCAGTGCACCAGTAAATACCATAAATCACCATCAAAAATTGCAATTTTTAATTCAGATAACACTTAATTTAATTGGGGGAGAGATCTTCCAGGTTCTAACTCAAAGTTTCAAATTTGAGAGAGAGCTGGCAACTTTCAGACATCTGCTTTTACTTTCTGCAGTAACTTACAATACCAGCTAATTTTTTACGTATTTTTTCCTAATCTTTCTGAGGTTCAGTTCCTCATTTTGAATAGCATGCAAAATTGTATTTAAAAGAAATTTCTTTACATGGCCAACAATCTAATTTTCTCCTAAATATTTTCTTGGTAGATGGCTCATTAAGAATCAATTGTGTTCTTTTTCATTAAATAGTCCAACAGTATCATAAATGTGAAACATAATGAATTTCACATTGTAAGACTATTTCTATACTTGAAATCATGCAGTTAGTGATATTATTAGCCTCTTTCCTAGCTAAAGCTCTTTTATTATTTCTGATTTTCTATTCCTCCTAGGAGGGTATAATTTATGAGGGCAACCTACTCTAAGCTGATAGGAAGCAACCTTAGCTGCTAAAATAACAGAATAAAATAAAACCACCTAAGTATTCTTAGAATGAATTTTCTTGTTGCAAAGAGATGAGTTTAATACTGCTGGAATATGCACACATTTGACTTAATCAATACACTAGGCAAAGAGAGGGAAATCAACTGTTTCTTGTGCAAAAGTATTGACATTCATGGATCTCATATAGTTGGGCATGAAAACCTTTAGAAAGGAATTAAAATAAATCAAATGCTTTTAGCAGTGGACACAGACTCTTTTCCCCCAGCACATCCACTGTAAACAGTACACATGCATATAACCTATATCTTGTGCATTCATGGATTTCACTGTTTTTGACACACAGAAATCCTTGACCATGGTGATGTTGCTTGCAGCTGAAAAGGAACTCCACGCACAGCCCTGTGTGATGCAAATGCATTACCCTCTGAGAGCCTGACCCAGCAGAAGATGCTTGCTGATGCTCATGACAAGCAAGCCATGGTTTTTGTGTGAAGCCAAACAACTGGTGGCATTTATGTTTTCCAAAACAAACAAACAGCTTAACTCTTATAAAACTGTTATTTGACTCAGCATGGAAAGCATTACATGGTTCATGAAGGATCCATAATGCAGTTTCTACAGTGTATCATCTCCAAGCCTGCAGAACCAGCAAACACATGTAACCATTTGTGAGAATGCCCCAGGTCTGGGAGACTGCTCCTCACAGCAACTATCAAATCTGCTGCTCCCCAGCACAGATGAATAACCAGGAGAGCTGAAAAAATCTACTCCAGAAAATACACAAATCAGACACACTAAAGGAATTAGAAATAGCATGTCACAGACACCACTGGGCAGGACCAGCACTCCTGGATTTTGCTAAAGGGTTTTCCTGAGAAAAGAGCTGAAAACCAGTTTGTCAGTGCTGGAGCATTTTTTTAACTGCCACCTAAGGGCAGCTTCTTCACAGAGAAGGATTTGTGTGAAACTTAAGCAAGGAGTACCTAAGATTCCCTGTGAGTGAATTAAATGAAACTACTGAAGTAAAATCAGCTAGCTTGGGACTAGGACCTGCAGTAAATTCTGCACAATCCTGACATGGACTCCACAATAGGTCTCTGCATTTCAGAAAGTATTATATTGCCTTGTGCAAGAATCTTATTTGATTGCAGGAAAGGAAGTGGTGAGAGCGGGTGTTTCAGCTGACAATGACCTAACACAAGCACTGAGTTAATCACAAACTTTTCCTCTGTTCCTTTTTAATTCCTTCGGTATTTTCCAGCTTTTTCCATTGCAGAGGTATGAAAATATGCTTTAGACTGAGGACACTGTGGCTTACAAAAGCACAGAGGCATAAACGTAAACCTTTCCATTAATAACTGAACAGAAGGGATGTCTTTGTACATTGTATCCTTGTAACAGCTTCTGTGATTATGTTTTTATTGCACTGTAGATTTTCTCTCAATCTCTGTGCTCTACTGAGCTTATAACTCCTCACAAACATGAACAAGCACCTTCTAAGGTATTTCTGACTGTAAATACATTACTACAGAACACTAAATTAACCAAATTCTCAAGTGAGCCCTCATTAAAAGAGCACAACAAAACAACAACAGAAAACAACAACCCCAAACCCCCACAGTTTTTATACTTCAGCCAGAACAGAAACCAAAGTCTGCTGTTCCTGAGTCACAGTCAGCCTACATCACCTACACCAGAGAAGAGCAAAGCTTTGCTCCCCAGGTCATATCCTTCCTCCTCAGGGTGTTACAAACACACGTGAGTTGCCACTTGCAGACTGAAATTCTGGGCTGAGAAGACAAGCAAGCCCTGTAGCCTAGCACAGGGTCCTGCTGCACCACTCAGATCTCAGCAAGAGCTGCCTCCTGTCTGCCTATTTCCTTAGGTTTACACAGAAAAAAGAGCTAAGTTTTATCAGAATAAAGAATTCAAACTGCATGTTTTCCCATCAATGGAATGGGAGAAAAAGTTTCTGCAAAGTGCAATGAACAAGCCCCATGTATTACAAAAAGAAGTGTTTTCTTAGGCAGTATATGTCACCTCTATCTCCCGAGGCAAGAACCTGGCACAGAAGTTGATGACGCTGTGTCAGTGTGAGCTGAAATTCCCCCCCCCCCTCCCCCCGCCCCAACAATAACCAGGCTAGCTCAGTCTGGAAGCAAATGAAAGATGTATTTACAAAGCAGAGTCTACAATCTATGATGAAATGCAATGAATATGTACAAATATACAAAATTCACAACATTCACAAATATATACAATCAACAGAAAAGCACAACCAAGCTCCCTTTGCTTCCCCCCAAAGGGGACCCTTCCCAAAGGGGCCTCCCTCTCCCAGGAGCTTCCCCCCCAGACCCCCCTGGACAGAAAGCAGAGTTAGTTAAGCAGAAAGTTGTTAACTTAGCTGCCAAGGTCAGTGTGTTATCTTCAGCCAGAAGAGAAGAAGAAACAGCAGCCAGACAGCCCAGCAACTGCCCCCACTGCCGAACGCAGAATGTGCAGAATGCCCACTTTGTTTTGGGTAATAGTTCTTAAACATTTCTATCTATCCAATGGAAGTGTTTAGAACACTCAGTATTTTGCTTTCTTACACCCAATAGTGACTTATTTACATTCTTTCACTTTCTCTGTTCTGAACTTTGCAAGGAAAAATTAAAAAGACAGTTTCAAACCATCACAGACGCCAATGGAGACATGACCTCTTCTAGGTACAGGAAGGTTGCAGAGACAGGTGGGTGAGAGCCTGAGGCAGTGACAGCCCTGCTAGGTGTGGGGACAAGGAGCTCTGCATCCCAGGCAGAGGGATACGCAGGCATACTCCCGTGTCAAGAACTGGAACAGGGAATGTTACTCGGACCTGCGTCTGGCTGAGTATGGTGAAACTGAAAATAAATAAATCCTGGAGTTCCCATCAGACTACCAAGAAACTGGAGTTTTGATGTTTAAAAATGGGAATATGGTCAAATTGAACTGTGGCTCAGCAATGGTGTAAGTGACGATGCACAGTGCACACAAGAGTCAGCTGACATCTTGGCTTTGGGTGTGGGATCACTCTATACATCAAGCTTTGAAGAGGAAGGGACTTTAAAATATCAGGGCACTGGAGGAAGAGGCAGCAAAAATAAAGTAACAGGTTTGGGGAAGAAATCTGAGCAATGTTATTTCAGAAAGAGGGGGAAATTACTGAACAAAACCAAACTTCCCAGTTAGCACAAGCTGGTGAAACTTGACTGGAATCAGCATAAGTAGAACCACTTCCACCAGACATGAATTTGGCCCAGCACATTCTCGCTGTGCTGCCTCACTGCTCAGCAGCAGCCACAGTCAGGCGTGTAAGGTAGAACAGAGAATTCCAATCTGTTCTGATCAGCTCAGCACAGGTAGCATATAAATAAAATATTCACTGAGTGGACTCTGCCCTGTGTGAATTCTTTTCTCTTTCTTCACTTGAGTCATGATTCTGATGTCTTAATTCAGCCCTTTACCTGCAGCCTGCACAGATTCACCCACCTGAGAAACTTTACACCGATCCTTAATCTTTTGCTTCAAAACAACAGATTTGCATGTAAGATCTCACTTTGCCCACTGAAACCAGCTAAACACTGGGGACAAGCCACAGAGAAAATGAATATATGAACAAATCCTAATGATGGGGAGGTGACAGGGATGCTTTAATGACTAGACCTCTTTCCAAAACTCTCATCTGGTACGGCAGTGACTGAACGCAGAGAGCAAGCCATGCCTTGGCCAAAAGTTGGAGCAGCAGGGGGGGGGAAATCTCACTCACAGGGGGATTACACTAAACCCACTGAAGGTTTTTCAGCACAGGGAACCCTGACTTCCTTCTGAGGAACATTACATGCATTCATGATCAAAGGCTCTCTATATAACAAGCAGCAAAAGATCATGGAAAGTAGTATCAAGTGGGATATCCTCAAGGCTCAAAAGACTTGAGAAAACGTTTACTGCCTGTGTGAACTGCCCAGGATACTGTTTCTCAACTAGGGCATCAGGAGTACTAGTCAAGAGAGCAGAAAAGGCACTAAAAGTAAGTCATAAGGTGGGGACTCCAAAGAGCATACCCAAGCACCTCCCTGGCAGAGAGCCCTCTGTAAGCTATTCAGTGTGCACAAGTAAATTCTACAGGTTTAACTGTGCAACCATTAAGAAGACATGGCTTCAGGAGTGAGAATAATTTAAAAAAAAAAAAAAAAAAAACAACAACAAAACCCCCCAACACCTTAGTGTGAATAAACTGGCAACCTGCAAGAGCTGCAACATACTTGCCTGGGAGGAAAGCACATTCAGGGCCTGCAGAAAGATGGAACACTTGGTTGTACCACTCATGGTAGGCAACACGCAAGATGATCCAGACAATCTGCTGAAGCAGGTAATTAGCTGGATAATTTAATATGACTTAAGGAAGAACAATTATGCATCCGATGGCTAACAGAAAAGCAAATACATCACGATTAAGGTTTTGCTGGAGGAAATGGGAAAGGCTAGAATAGTTTGGGAATTGCACTACAGAGAAGAAAGATTAGCACATCAGCTCAGTACAGATGACTTCTTGCAGCAGGAGACAGAAGGAGAAGCTTGCTGACGAATAATGCCCCTTTCTCACACAGAACGTCAGAGTGCTAGGCTCAGCTTTGGGTCAGTGTATGTGCAGCGCTAATGTCACAGTTAAAGACTCATACTAAGAAAGGCGCAAAAAAACCCCAAGTCACAAGAGTGATTCAGGGACCTGTATTTTCAGGAATTAAACTCAGAGGAACATGCAGTTAGACAAGATTCAGTGAAACCCCAGCCCTATAGATTCAGATGTCTTTTCTAGAAGAAAAGTGCTGTTTGGGATTTGTTTGTTTTAAAAATCAAAGAACAGCAGCCTTTGCCTACAAAATTGCTATTTTTGGTGAAAGACAGACTTTTTTTTTTTATTAAATAACTACCACAGCCACTGTCTACCCCAAGGGTCAGGGCATTTAGCAAGAGAAGAGCGTTTGGTGCATCACAGGAGGGAGAATCTGGACCAGGTGCCACTTGACAGAAATACATGAGACATAACTTCTGAGGCACCCCAGAGTATTTGATATAGAAAGCTTTTTTTTTTTTTTAATTTCAACTTCCAGAGCATAATTATTCACTAACTTCGAGGGACAATTAAAACCTAAAAGCGCTGCATCCTTCAAGAAGCCAGAAGTATGAAACAGGCTCTGCATCTGAACAGAGGAATGTGAACTTTAAAGGAAGGACAGGAAAGATCAATGAACCTCTTTCTATATACTAGGAAGTAGCACTTCTTTAAAGTTCAGGCTATGTTTTTAGGTACACTCCACATGAGCCACTGTGTGCTGGAGTCAGAAGGGCCAAACCCTCTTCTCCACAGTCACTGTGCTGTTAGGGGGCAACCACAAGCCTAACAGAAAGGCAGGATTAAGAGCATAGATGGAGAGATCAGGACTCTCTCCTGCCTATACAGTTAAGTTTGTGCAAACTGAAACAAACCACTTTGCCTCCATGCCTCACTCTCCTTATCTACAGGAGGGAGATTATCACACTCCACTAAGTAATCTGGCATTTATGAATATAAAGAAAGTTAAGTAGTCTGTGAATGTCAATCTTTCTTTATTTTGGAGCAATTAAAGAAATGATTTTATGCTCTTACTTCTAGCAGAACATCCCAGAGCTCTCTGCTCTTTCAATGCACTATTTCTCTGACTTCAGTTTCTTAAGTACATTAAAAAAAAAAAATAGGCAGAAGCCGAAAGAAAAGCAAGAATATTCTTATCACAAAAAGTATAAAACTAATCACAGATGTTAAAACATGACCACAAAATTGGTATACTTCTATCTGTGGTAGATGGTTATACATAAGGAGTTTAATTTTCTTAACCATAAGATTTATATAAAAGCATTTTTACACATTCAAAGCCTCATAATGTTTGCTAGCCTACTGGAGGATATTTAAGACAAATCAAGGCCTGCAAAGCAAGATATTCTGTAGAAAACAGAACAGGGCTTTTAATGCTCCACTTGTGTCCAAATAACAGGGCATATATCATTTCCTAACACTGTACCACACACACTCTTTCTCCTATTATTCAAAAGCATTAGTGCTGTTAACCTGTAAACAGCAGCTCCAGAGCCAGGCAATAAAAATGCACTTAGAGCTATTTCAGCTACACATGTAAGTAATTCAAGCTTTTAAATTATTAGAAAAGGCACCAATTGTGACAAAACTGAGAGGCTTTTCTTCCACCATTCATACAACACACTGCAAAAGAGAGATGCTATTTCTCAAAGCTGCTCTATACCCACCTTTGTGCTGATAAAACTCTTCTGGTTAGAGATGTCAATTCATACTGAAAGACAGGCTGGAAGAGGCCCTCACACGATCACAGCGATATCAAAAAGATTATACCAGCACACCTTACTCCTTTCTTTACACATAGATCTTATAATGCACAAGTTCCTTAGCAGTGATATAACTTTCCCTAAGAAGGAAGAGGAAGCATCTTCAGGTGTTTGTGTCTGTATGACAGGCACCCTCCAAGACAAATGGCATGGCTTAGGCTGTATTATTGCTCCTGTGTGCCCGCAGGTTCAGGCAGACACCACTACATCATTCTGTACTTGTTACCTATTTTCAAGGTCATATTCTCAAACACAAGACTTAGAGAAATAGCCCTGGGGCTGAGGCCCTGACTCCAGCACTTTACACTGGGAACTGGGGTCACAGGCACACATTTGGTTCTCCTTGACATGGTCTGTAGACTAAAAACGCACTGTGAAGAAACCTGACTCCATACAGAACACCACAGCAAAGCCTTTCCTACTGGTTTAAGATTCACACCAAGCACCCTTATCATAACAGCCCCAGTTAACATCTCCTGGATATGCGACAGTGTTTAAAGAGTTAAATTATAGGAAGCAACTTAATGCCTTAGAAACAGGACTAGGACCAAGATGCATCCTAATATATAATTTCAGCTAATAGAACTAAGCTAATAAGACCAAATGCTTTCTTAAGTGATGATTGAATTTCTTTGGTACAAAACGCTGAACAAGGAAGATCATGGTCACCATGGAGGTATAACATGTTTCTGTCATCCCCCTTTCCAGCACTCTAAATTTAAGTACTGGTAGAAAGAGACATGGTTTTGCCTTTAGTCAGTGCATGGGAATAATCCCTTTCCAATAGCAGTATGTGTTGGCCTCAAAAATATTCCTATAGAGCAGAGCTTTTTCTCTCTCCTTTGGGCATGTCTTGTAAAAATAATAGTATCATTTTTTTTAATCTGGCTTTGTTAGGAACACTGCCAAGTTACCCTGCAGGATGAAATTCACTCCTCTCCTGGCAATCAGCAAACAAAGTCAATAGGATCTTTGTTTCTCAGTTGGAGGGTAGCATTCCTCTCACCTACCACCAGCTAGCAAAGCAGCAGGCAACTGGGTAAGCCCTGCTCTGTAGCCAAGGGCAGGAGACATCTTCCTGGGGTGATTTCTTCCACAGAACAAGATATCCCCCTTTAAAGGAGCACAGATGGCCACCTACAAGTAGAAGCTTGATGTTCTGCTAGCTTGTGCTTGGTGATGTTCTACAACACCTCCTGCTTTCCTTCCCAGCTAAACCAAAAGAAGAACCCCAGTTACTAACACCATAGCCACACTGCTGCAGGGGCTTTTACACTGTTTATTCCAGCAGTATATACAAGAATTTCCAACACTGTTGAAAGTGTTCTTGGTTTGTGGCTAGTTTAATTTCAATAGGCACAAGAATGCAATCGGAGATATTCCCTGTCTATAATCAGTAGAAAATGCACCTTAAAATCAAGAGAAGAGCACCTCTTTAAATAATTTTTCATTGACAGGGCTGAAAGTGGACTAATGGACTGGCACTAGAAGGACAGCCCAGCTGGCTACTCTCAGCAGCTTGTGCTGAGCTCACACTATGAAGAATTTTCTTGACCATTATAAAGTGCACGGGTGGGTTTGGTTTGTTTTTAATTTTCCTTTTTGTTAATTTTGAGGAGGTGTTTCCTTTATGTTTGCTTTGTTGGGTTTGTTTGTAGGTTTGTTGTTTTCTTTTCCCTTAATGTACTGGAATAATGTATTCCAAAAGGGCAGCACCAATTTAACTGAGAAACTGGCTAGAGAACCATCATCCTTCTCATTCACAGATTCCTAGACCTCTTCCTCCTCCATAGTGAAAACCACAAGCCTCCTGGCAACTAAAAAGAGTATCAGGCACTGGAGATGTTACTTGTTTTCACTTGCCCTTCTACAGCCTGGCCTGCTGGTGATGGGTCTGAGGGCCAGGCACCACATTTGGATACACTGGCTTGGAGTACACAGGGCAACTGACTGTGGCTTTTCACTTATGCTGTTATTCATGATACCATTACACCTTAATGGCAATAAAAAACAGCACTGCTTGTAACAAGGCTGGTATTACCCAGCCCATCCTAAAGGGGTTCCTCAGAGGTTCTGCATTTAGGAATTCAAAAGAATAAGGCAAACAGAGCTGGCTACTACTCTGATTTGTGCTATGAGTTCAGCCTTTTTTTTTTTCCTTCAGGCTTTCTGACATTAGATGTGTTTCCTCTGAATCAGCAGAGCTGCCTGTCTAGTCTCTGGCTAGAAACATTAGCTGCAGACTAAGCCTGGAACACATCAGCAATCTGTGCTTGCTCTCAGCAGCAGACTGCCAATGAGAGTTTGCAGAGGCAAGGGAAAAGCAGCCTCATTTGCTGCAAGAGTCAGTGATAAGGAAACAGGTCCTTATTAGTTGCATGTTCAAGCCTTGGCCACAGCATCCATCACACAGTCACTTACATTCCTGAGTTGACACAATCCCCAGAAAAAAAAAAAAAAAAAACAAAACAAACAACCCTGCACCTCAAGCCAAGCAAGAAGGCAAATGTACTTCAGAAGGAAGCAAAACAACTCATAACATATCCACAGATGCTTAAAATAAACTGATGAAATCCAAAAATAGTAACAAGTGGAAGGAGCTTCAAAAGGCTTTGAAAAGAAGAATTAAAACCTTTTCCCAGATACCAACCAGAACTTCTGTTGTTACTGGACCTTTTGTACAGTACTAGCCTTAAGAGAAAAGTCTAGCTTTGTTGAGACAGTATCTGCCCAAACCAGAAATGTTTACTCATATCTGATAAAATCATCACTTCTTGAACTGAGTCTCTCGAATGAGCTTTTACTGATGGTTAAAATGGGTGTATCTTTTGGAACTGGCTTCACAGAGTTGCTTTGAGTGAAAAAAGAACAGCAACAACAAAGACAGGCATACACAACACTGCTGCATTATCTCCATATCTCTCTGATGTCAACTAATTAGCATAACAAAAAATAAGAACCTTCCTTCAGATGCTAGAAGTTATCCAATATCTGGAAAAATCCCATGTATTCCAGTTTTAGCCCTGCTACTTCTGGGAAGCTGAAAGCAGTGCCATGAGCCAGTCTCCATGCTCAGAGATCTATTGCAGGGGTTGTTTTCATAAACTATCCTCAAACCCGAAGAACACATTTCTTCACATTAGCAATCACTAAACCTAATTGAGGACCAGAAACACTGCAAATGAAGGCATTTCATTTTGAAGAAAACGTGCAGCATATGCAAATTAGTAGCACACTGAAAAAAAAGCCCAGGAGTCCTTTTAGTCTATTCAGAGCTCACAAGCTCCGTGAGAAAAATAGCTGGCAAGTCAAAGAAGGGGAAACACAAATCCTTGCCATCCCAGTACCACAAATCACCACAGCTTCCCTTCTCCATCCCGTTCCAAAGCCAATACCTCACAGAAGCCAGTACACAAATGATTCTGCTCTGGAGAAAATACCTTCAGCAAGTATGACCTCATGCCAGGGGCTGATTTAGTGTGGTCAGAGAGGATGGGAAGAAGGCACAGGGCTCAGCTATCATGAACTATCTGAAGATAATTCCTCTAGTCTTCTGGGACATCCACTTTCCTCCCAACAAATGCAGGTGACAAGTTTTCCTCCTTGCAGCCCAAGGGAAGGCATTGCCTTGGGTGTCTGCTCAGGCAGAGCTCAGGCACTGCCACAGCTCCCATCTGTATATGTGCAATACCAGATGTGGGGCTCATGTCAATGCCAAAATTTAGACTACGGCCTATTTAAAAATGTTCCAGAGATCTTTCAAGAAACCTTAACAACAACAAAACCAGGGACCAGTAGGAAAAAGATGGTGCTAAGGATAACAATTGAAAGGTGTATATAAAGGAAGTGGCGATTTGTTTAGTATGTCCTTTAAAGGACCCTTAAACAATGTAACATTGCTTACAACACATCAAGACAAAGATAAGATTATTTTAGGATGATTTTGTGCTGTGATTTTTTTTTTTTAAACCCCTGCAGGAAAGGAGTAAACTGATGTTCATTGATATTCACTCAACTTAAGACAAAAACCAGAGCAAGTTAGCAACATAAAACTCAGAGGACGAGGAAAGAGAGCCTGGAAGGACAGAGGTTCAGGAACTGCTTGTGCCAGAAGCCTCATTTTACCAAGGACAGGATAAAACCTGGTCACAGTGATTCCTTGTGAACCATGCAGCTCCCCAGTGCTGTCTCCCACCCTCACTTCCACACACTGTCAGTGGCTGGGTCTAGGCCTTCCCACAGACACTTGGTGAGCAGGGCTTACACAAAGGTGAAGTGAAAGCTTGAGAAGATTAAAAAAAAACATAGATTTGAGCCACTCTGCTTTGGGGAATGGGAGAGGGAAGAGATCTGCCCTGATACAGTCACCTAGAGGAATAATTCCAAGCGTTGGGCATCATGGTGGACTTTAGCATTTGCAATCACCTACAGGTGCCTCATCCTTAAACTTGGGCTACAGTAGTCCGAACACTTGGCAGTGGAATTTAAATTTACTTGTGAGATGGTTTCCAGTTCCTCTGGGCAGGTTGCAAAATGCCTTTTAATCTAATAAAATGAGAGTTATGGTATTTGCTCACTGAATTATGCTCTGCAAAACCTTAAAGGATTTATTTTACATACCTGACTTCAACAGCACAACAATCTCTTAATTTGAAAGTGCTTCACAGCACACAAATGGGTTATCTGGTCCTCTATGGTGCAGCCTGTCAACAACATAAAGATCTCAAATGATGCAGAATAAAGACTGCTAATCCCTGTAACTACAGGAGCACGGCTAGTCTGGTAATCAGCAACAACCAATTATATTTTCTAATGTTACATTCAGTGGAAACACCCACACCAAAGGAACACACTGCAGCTACACACTACAACTTCATTTACTCCAAGTTCTGAGAGTTAACAGAAGCAGCAGGAAGGAAGAAACACTAAGGAGTGAAGTGCCTGATTTAGTGTCAGGGAGCCACAGGATGGGTGGTACATGCTAACAGTTCTTCATGGACAGTTTATGCTTCAAAACCCCAAGAGTGATAGTCACTCCATGGAAGTGCATATGCCTGTTCTGTTTTGTGCCTGGCAGCCTCAAATTTCATATCTGCTCTAAACAGGTCATTTGAAGAAAGTGTCAGTGTGTGAAAGATATCAATACCAGCAGTAGCCTCCTATTTCAGACTTTCCAGGCAGTTTTCCTATGTACAGCTTTGAACAGAAGTGTTTATGGTAGCTTCTTTGTCTTGATGCTCAAAGGTTCATAGAAGAAGAAGAAAACAACCCAACAAAACCAACCCCCCCCAAACCTGTAGATGTTAAGTCATCGCTTGTCTTTCCCTTCCCTTTTCGAGATGGATACCATTCTTCACACAGTAAAAAAAGAGGCCCAAATTCCTGACACAAAGCTGGCTCACTGAGCACCAAACAAGATTATGTAAGCCACACAAACCAGCTTGCCACAAAAGTGTCAGAAGCATGTAGTCACACGTTTCACATATATCTTGAACTACAAGGTCTACACCAGATTCGTTGTTCAAGGTTGTTTAAGCCCTGCCAACGTAGATCACTCAAGTCTTGATCTGAACCATGTCTTTCCATGGATGTTTATTTTGTGGAATTCAAACTTATATACAGGTATTCACACAACACTGAAAACACTCTGCTGTCCTGCCACTGCTTTGGATTTCTGAAGCACTTAACTGTGAATATAACACTAGGACACAGCCCAAGCTGGTTTCCACAAAGGCTCCTCTCCACCTGGAGCTCCACATGACTGAAACACACACTTAAATCTCTGGTTCACCTTCCCAGGTTTGTTTGAGCCCTCACCACCTATTGGACTCTGAAGTGGATACTGCTGATCATTCTGCTGACTTCATCACCTTTCCCCCTGTGCTGCTCTCATCCCAATAAGAAACCTTGAGTCAACAGCAGAACAGGGAGACCCTGTGCTACATTCCAGTCCTGGTGCTGGGAAGTGGCAGGGGAAGTATCAGTCCTGTGCTCTGACCCCTTTCTGCTTCCCATCACTTCAGCCTGGCAAGCCTCAGGGGCAGGCCAGGTCTCCCAGGTGATGACAGAGTTCTTCACTTATGGAACCTGAGCATGGATGCATCTTGTAGTCAGAACAGCAATGCATCTTTTCAAAAGCTGGAAAGAATTCATACAGTCAACATCTGGCAGCAGTTGCCAAAATAAACACAGCATAGAAATATTTGTAAAAGGGCTGAGAAACAATACGGATAATGTGGCTTTATACTACAAATGGAGCAGAATATTAATCAAGGAACAATAAAGCTTTTAATTATATTTTAAAGAGCCTCACTTAAAACCAATGCAAACCATAAGTCATGCAGAATGGCTGGCCCATTTCCCATTGACTGTCTATTCCAGTTCCCTAGCTGTAAAATTAGGAAAACAAGTCTTGGGGGTATAATGAGGAAAAACAGCTGTAATGGATACCATGCAAGTAGGTGGGCTAGAGAAGACTATCCAAATAACACAAAATTGTGTTTGTTTGAAAGGAAATACCACAAATATTAGGAGAAGACTTTGAAAGCTGGCCATCTAGCACACAAGTGCAGATTTACTAGGGAAGTCAAATGTATTTCAGCTCACTCTCACCTTTAGAGCTTCCCAGTAATGTCCTACCTTCTGTGATATACTCAGAGCCACACAGTCCTGTCCTGGCACACCAAACCTTTTGTAGCATACCTATGCTGCCTACCAACAACCACAAGTCCATTGTCATCCACTCATTAGGTACTGTGAGAGCTGTGCTGCTAAAATGCTCCTTAAGAGAAAGGCTGGACACACACCCAGGGTGCACGAGGCCAGGTGCTCTGCATTGAGTGTCTGGAACATACAGGAATCAGAGAACATTTCAGATATGATAGAGCAAAGAGTGACAATTTTTGCTGTCTTGTGGTGCAGAAAAGGGAGACTGTCACTGCTTACTTTTAGCTACCCTACATACATACATACATATATATATATATATATATGTTTAGCCTGTTGCAGCTCTCAGCTCAGCTAGATTGATGTGAAGCCCAGCATGGTGAAAATACATCTCTACCAAAAATTCACTGTCATGAAGAATATGCCACAGGCTACAGCACTTACAAAGACTGAAAGTGGAATAGTTGGGGGTCAGTTAAAGCCCATTGAAAAGCAAACTTAAATACCATTGATTAAATAGCAGTGCTGGTCACGGTACTCTGAGAAGACCTTTTGCCTTAGACTCCCCCTCCCCCTTTTTCTTCAAAATTACTTTTCATCTGAAAGCTCAGGATTAGAAAATACCAGCAGAGTCAAAGCACCTGTGGAAGTTACAAAATTAAGAGTTCTGTGTGAACAAAACAGACTTTCCCCCATGTTCTCCATTCCCTGCTGGTTTTGCCTAATTCTATTAAGAAGAATCCAAAGTTCCCTCCTGCACAAAGCTCTCAATATTATGCTGTATTTCCTCATCACTGTACACATTTGAGAAAGAGGAGAGCTTTTTGGAGTAGAGGCAAATTTCTTCAGCTTCATCCCACCCCTTTGTAGTCATGGGGGAAGGCAGTGAACTCACCTCCATGGCATAGTCATACAGCGATTGATCCAGGCAAAGAGAGCAGGGTGGTGGCAGGAGCACTTCCCAGTGTGATCATCAGGCAAAGTGCAGGGTAACACAGGCTCCAAAGTCAAACCAGGAAAGACAAGTCATTCACCTACAGCCCTAGAAGCAGGGCCAGCTACAACACAGCTAAATCATTACTGAAGGTTCTGGCTGGTGCTTAAATGAGATTCCGGATCCCACAGCTGGTGTGTGTGGTGGTGGGGTCCCAGGTGAGGCTGCTCAGGGCATTAAGGGTTGATGGTGCCACCTGGGCCTAAGAAGTTAAAAAAGCAAAAGTCAATTGTGTGTTTTAAGCACACAAACATGTGAGTACCTTGTAGAATTGGCTTGCTAGCACATCATTCATGTGAGGTGATTGTGGCTCTGCACAGGCTCATGGACAGCTTGGTGTCACTCAGGAGCCTCTGGTGGCACCAAGAACATTCCAGCTGAACATCAGATATAAGTGAAGCATTTACAAAGAATGGAAAAGGGGATGATTAAGTAGATTCTAGCAACCAAGAAGTGCAAGGTTAGAGTGTGAGATACTGAAAGTCAACCTGAAATTCATCAAAAGATACGACAGCCCATGGCAATAATGTTCTGCATCCGTATAGATAAAAAGTTTAAAATAGAAGGGGATCTGCTATACTGCTCAACACACTGCTCTACAGTCCCTCAGCTTTGTGATTATGCCAGTGAATACATGTAATGTCTTAGTAGGAATACATACATGAATGACCCAATGTCACATGCTCTGCCTGCAAGAAGCATTAGAAGACAGTAATTTACTGTAAATACTAATCCACGATAACGTCTCTGATGGAGATCCAAGCCAGGATTATATCTAAGTCTACAGCAAACTCTGTAGAGCAGAAAGTAGCCCTAGAGGAGTAAGAGTAGAAAACCTTAAGATGGATTTCAGAAGGTTTGCAGATGATCACTAGAGACAGGCCATGTTGCTGATTGCTTCTCTAGAATGAACCATGCCAGTGAAGATCTACAGATATATTCTGCAAATAGAGAAAAGTGAATCAACAGCACTGGACAACGAGTTTTTCAGGTTGAAGTAAGCAGCAGAGGTTCTTCTCTTCTCATTCAGGCCTTAACTGCCACCATGAACCCCCCAAAGAAAAGGTTAAATGGTAGTTTATATTTAGAAAGTTACAGACAGAAAGAACTTAGTCTCATGAGTGAGAGGGTATTTGAACTATAGGTCAGCAACATTGTAAATAACCTAAATTATGTACAGACACTCTAATAGGGTGGAGGTGCTAGCTTCTGAGCACTGCTCCAAGGTGGACCCTAGCACAGGCAATACAACCACCCTCACATCACACTGTGTACAGATTAACTTGCTTTGGGGCATTTTTTCCTGTTAACCTGGGAGACCCATGTTGCAAAAAATACACATGGAGTTAAGGGCTGAGTCTGGAATCAGAGTTGCTCTGTAAATTACCAGTGCTGGACTCTCTAACACAATGAAGTAAGAAAATATTTGTTGCCCAGGTAAATTGCAGGAGAAGTACGCTCTAATGCTGGGACAGAAGATAAGCTCTATGTAGAGAAGCTGAATTAATTTTGTTGTGTTGCACAGAAGACTACACTAGGGATGCTATTATACAAAAGAATTATTCCTTATCTAATTTCTGCACACCCAGAGGATTGTGTCCCGTGCCTGCAGACAATATGTCTAGGTATAATGTTAGCAGGCTATCCAAGAAGCACACCTTAAAGCATACTGAAATGGAGTGCATTTTCACTAGGGCCATCATTCCATTGGAGAATTTATTTTTATGGAAAAATCGAATTTTCACTTTTCAAGTGATGTTCAATTACTCTGATAGGTTTTACGATAGTTTTCTCAATATTAAAAAATACAACCTCAAATATGATAGGGCAATATAAATATGACACTTGACACTTACAAATATGATGGCAAATGAAGTCAGGAGGATGCCTGGGTTTAGTTTGATATAATGCAGCTCATTCTATGGGGCTGATACACCTGCCAATGCTTTCTCTTTGGCTATTTTTTTTTTCTTTCATAGGCTTATTATTGCTAATTTGCTTGTAGGTTGGTGTTGGATGTTTTAGAGAGGAGAGAAGAAAAGAAATGAAGGGCAGGATGATTCAGCTTATTGCATCTGGCACTCCAGTGACAGTTTGGAAACTCCTTTTAATTAAACAAGTGTTATTTTTTAAAGTTAAAGTAATCCCAGCCTGTAACATGCAGCTGGGAAAGCAAACAGACATTAATTTTCAGCTGATAAGCACATGCTGAAGATGAGTGAAAGGAGATTAAATGGGATCCTGTACAAATGCAAACATGCAGAATGGCTTGGGGAGAGGGGGAGGGGAGGGAGAGGGCGCTCATGTGTGTGAGCACACATGCACACAGTGATAGGCTTGCCACAGCCAGAGCTAGGGCTGAGCCGGCTGAGTGCCATTTGAGCAGAAAAGTAGGTGCTCTGGAAAGATGATCTGATTTCTAATGTGGTTTCACCAACACCATATAATGTTGAGTAGCAGATTGAATACAGGACTTGCCTCAGAGTTATCAGTGCCTGAGTGTGACTGCTTCCTTAGAACAAAACAAAAAGAAATCCCCTTCTCCCTGTTTGTCAGCTCTCCTGCTCCAGACTAGAGTAAGTGGCAGGAGAATCAGTCCCTTGCATGCAATAGCTCCACAGAGGCTGGGAGCTATACAGGCAAGGCACTGGGGAAAATGAGATGGGATGCTCTCACTGCAATAGAAGGAAACACTAAGAGAACCTGGTTTGATGCAGTGAAAGCTCAGAAGGAACAAATCTTGGTCTTATCTACTCTAGATCCAACACATCAGCTAAAATGAAACATGCAAATAGCCCTAACTCTAAAGGAGAGAGAGCTATGCATTTCCTTTAATGCCTTTGGAAGACAAATTCCTAAGCACAGAGCTTGCTGTCTCTGTGAGCCATGTGTGCTGGGCACATGCACTGTACAATGGTAAGATTAGCACCCTGTGTCTCTCAGCATTAATGAGATGTTATTTCTCTTCTCATCTTAAATTACCATCATACAAAAAAAATACCCTGAGTGCTGTTAACATCAGCAAGGCTAATTCCAGAGGAGTTCAGAGCTCCTGCCCTCATCAGCCACTTCTGCCCATGCTCTGCATTTGGCCTTGGCAAGTTTAGCTGCAGCTGGGGCCAGCTGGGGCTGAAGTGGAGGAGCTGGCACTGAAAGAGGGTGGCTGAGGGATTTCCTTTGCTGATTACATACTGCCAGGTTGTAGAAACCAGACTCTCAAACTAAGAGAGCAGGGTGTCTGGAGGATGTTGGAAAGCTACTTGTGATTGGCACTGAAGACTTGCAAAGAATTAGTAGAGAATTAGGCTCAAATAGAGTTACCATGACCAAATATGGTGCTATGTGTGATCAGGTTGCAGCACTTCCAGGAACGAGTGGCTAATGAAGGCCCATGGAGCCAAGGAGCAGGAGCCTGGGCACAACTGCAGAAACAGCCATGCGCACTACCTGCAGAGCTGTGGCCCAGGAAATGGGGTGCTCAGAGACGGGCTGAAACAAACAGGAGCAGAGCTTTCAGGGGACACATGGCTGTGTGAACCACCACTGCTCCGTGGGTGGTAAAAGGCTCCCACCCTAAGTCACTGTTGAATACATTCTTTTCTTCCTATTAAAAAATGCCAATATCTGAATCACAAGGCACTGACAGCTTCTGAGACAGTGCCAGGAAATTAGTATTTAACTTTTATACTCATAAGCAATACTAAGGGAATGCTAATAAAGAACAGAGAGCAGAAGTTTGGGTTTAGGTTTACGTTTCACAGCCAGAAGAAGAGCCTTTCCCTCTGAAATGTTCAGCTGCTCTACCCATGCTCATGCAGTGTGCAATGAATGCTTTCCTGTCTCCTTCTCTCAGCTTCAGCCAGGAGGGCCTTCCTACCAAGGTAATCTGCCCCAGCACCTGAGCTTTATCCTAATGGTCTGCAGAGAAAAATGTGATTTGAGACTTCTAAGATTTTAAGGCATATTTGTAGGCCAAGTGTCCAATAACTTCACATAAAAATAGGACAGTTTGAATGCGATATGGATCTTGGTAACTACAAATTGTGACAAGGGATCATTGCACTAAATTTACTGTGAGAAAAACCTAGTAAGAAATAATAATAACGATAACAACAACATCATTTCAGTCTTACATACCAACCTCTAAGAAAGGCTGAAGGGAGATCTGAGAAAATTAAAAATATTCTGATATTTATTCACATTGCACAAACAATTCTTATCGTTTGAGAAAATACACTGAAGTTTAATCATTTATGTTGAGCCATTATGCTGTTTTAAATTGAAGCTGTTCAGATATTGTCTTCTTTTAAGACGGAATCGTGGTTTTTTTATAATGTCAGTAAGTCAGAACGTTTCATTTCTCAGTCAGAACGGTTAATCGGGAAGACATGATGCAATCTGCTAAGTCTCAAGAGTGCTAAGATACAAAGGGCCTTCAGCAGTGGTACAGGTAATTAAGTTTGTTATGATTTTCTATATATTCTGCAGCAGAAAATCTGATTGCTCTTTTGGCAAGGGGCCATGTCTGTTCATCTTCAAATATGACCTGTTTTAAAATTTTAAAATAAATATTATTTAAAGTTGGGGATAATTTTATTTCAGTAGAGCACATAATACTAATGTGTAGTATTCATTATGCACAGCAATTAATTCTTTTGCTAATATACTACTGTATTGAAAACCTGTGTGGTTTTTTAAAATACGTATTCAAAAGATGAAAATACTAAAGGCAGGTACTTAGCTGATGTTAACTAAGATGACAGATCCTGTGGAGCTCCATTAATGCCCTGGAATATTAATAGTCTGGAATTTTTTGACTGACTGTAGTAAAGGGAAGATTTGAGGTTGAAAAAGAAGAGAACTTAGAAAAATGTTTTCTCATTATTACTATTTCTTACCATTTTTAATGAGAAATTGGGAGAAACAATGTCTGTGGGAGTTCTCCACAGGATTCTCACTAGTCGACAGGTGAAGGCAAATGCAGTTTTGGACAGACCATGGGCTTAGGGGCTCCATGTTTACCTGGTGCTGGAGAGAACAAAACCCTTTGTACCACTGTGTGAGACTGAATTAGAATTACTCTGTGGATCTAACATTTCCATAGGTGTTTAATACCTCCAGCTACTCTACGGAGCTAATCTGAAACTCTTATTATAGTCAGATCAAAGGTGACTTATTTAATTGGACAGAAATATCCCCTCCCTCCCAATCCTAAAGCCTTGATAGTTTCACTGTTCACAATAGAACCTTTAATCCACACATGCTCACACATCTGGTTTCTAGCCAACAGATCAAATAATTTTCTCCCTGAAGAAACTGTCAAAACTGAAGCCCCCAAGAAAGCCCTAACCACACGCATCTCTCCACTTCCTGAGATTTGCTTCCTACATTATTTTACAACCTATTAGACTGAAGAGGAAAAAAGATAACTGCAGCCATGTGGCTGGTTCACTACACATACTGCTGCTTTAGCAACTAAATAATATTAAAAGTATCTGACCAGTTTTCACATAGAGGTTTTTTTCATTTACATGCACAGTTTTGATTTCTGGGAAGTGACTCCCATTGTCCATTTTGAAATGATACTTTTGTTTTGGTCAGCCTCCAGATCCAATAAATATGTTTTATTTAAATCCAAGCAAAATGACACTCTTGGTACATTTGTATTATTAATCTGCAGTCATTTAATCACGTTTGCATCTTTTTTTCCCCCCTAAAAAGTATTCAACTAAACCAAGGCAATAATCTATTTATCAACAATCTCTAACAACTAACTAGTTTTCCTTAGCACTGAGGAAGATGTGCACTATGTTAGCCTAAGAAGAATTTAAAAGAGTATTAATATACTACTGGCGGAAAAAGGTGTGAGCTTCCCACGGATTCATCAATTACTACATTACCACACACACTGCCTGAGAATTCAGCAGCCATCCATTTGATGATGGGCATTTTAAGGCATTAATGCTGGGCAATTTTCTCTAAGTTCTTTTCAGGACAAATCTCCTTAAGCTCATAATATCTTAACACCTTCCAAGAACAAAAGCCTTACATTCTAAGGCAGCAGTGTTAATGTAGCCTACCTATAACATGCATATGATAACCATGAGTGGTATGAGACCCCGGGAGAAAACAGATTACACATCTGCTTATTTTGCAAATGCAAGGCAGAGGGACCTGCTGTGGCAGGCAGTTGTGAGCTTACTCTGCCATGCTCCACACCAACTCAAACACAGATTTCAAGGGTTTAATACAGCTGTGCAGCAAGCTATGAAGCTTTGTGGAGGTCTCAGATCAACTAGTTAGGATTGCTAATGCCACACTAATGTGACTGTATCAGACCAGAGTACAAGAAGCTCCTGTCAGCATGCTACAGGCAGGCATGCCAACATGCCCTGGATCTCTGATCCTGCAAACTACTCCTCCCAGCACTCGCCCCTTGCCCTTGCAATGCTCTGTTGGCAGACCTGCCTGAGGAACTGCTGTACAAGATCTGCACTGAGATGTGCCTTATAGCTCAGCAAAGGGCATGAACACATGGCCTGCTCCTGCACGTAAGAGACGCCAAATCCAACAAGGGATTAGCAAGGGAAAGCCTTCTGTCTCCAAAATTAACTTATGACCACATCCCAAATCTCGGAAATCAACGAGAGATTCATGATGAACAAGTGAAATGAAAAAAGTAGAGAACCTGAATGTTTGCTAGGGAAGAATTTCTGTTTTGAATGTTTACCTATTTACTTGTTAGCATTAGCTAGTTTGAAACAGCTGTGACCAGTATGGAAAAAGGATCATTGCCAGGATTTAACATTAAGGCTCTTTAAGGAAAATGCAGCAAGCACAGAAATCTCCACCAAATTCAGTGCACATCTGCAAAAAAGGAGAAAGAACCCTTGAGTAAACACATGCCTGTGCCAGTGTTCAAGCCTTCTTTGTAACATGAGGGAAGAAATAAAGACTTCCTTTTTTTTGTAATAGTCTGCTGCTTTGTGTGTAATACATAAGTCTGCTTGAAAAAGAACACATAAAGAAGTAAGGGATTGCATTTGAAAATATAAAATAGAAGTAGTGATGGATTACATTGCACTCATCAGTATCAGTCCAGTGTAAAGGATTTGAACTCAAGGATTTGATCTTTAACAAGATGCAGAGAGTGTGTACATGGTTAGCCAGAAGTATTGTACTTTACATAAATGCTTTACAAATGGTGACACAGTAATTACAGCACTGGGAAATGGCTACTATCTATCTGCTCTGCATTTTACAGACTAAATAGAAATTTCATGCATATTGAATACACTTATGTTAGCTCAATTCATTTTTTCAATATTATTTTATATGGTAAGAATAATATAAATTCTAAATTGCTATTCAAATGTTACATCTATTTTATCATGAGTTACATTTTTAATAAAATGCAACTTGAAGCATACATAATGTTTGCATAATCTGTGGAACAAAATTGTCACTCTAGGAATTTATAATTTGCTTATTTCTTATAAAACCTTCTTTTGATGTATTCTGCAGATTGATGGGGCTTCAATGTATTTATACAGACACAAAAATGTTTTCTGTAGTTGTGTATTTGCTCTTTTCGGGAGGCTTCTTTATAGTTTGCAATATATTTTCACATAGTTTGCAAAAACAAGTTTATGATTTATCTGCAGTTTAAAAAAAATTCATTTCAAATCTTCTTTGATACAACACACGTCCAATTTTTGTTGTGACACAGATTATGCAAATTTTCTTGACAAAGAGTATGCGAACTGATTTTCAAGTAGGAAGTTCAGCTGACAGTACCTAGGTTTGTGCATCAAATCAAAAGGATTGTGGGTTTTTTTATTCTCATGGATGGACACTGATTACTCAAGGTTTTCTGGATTAATGGAGAGACTCCCACTGGGCATTTCCTGGTGATGCATTTGGGTATGGAACTGAACCACTGTTGTGTCCCCATTAGTGTCACGCATCTTTTTCATTTACTGACAAGCTGTCAAGGATCTGTTGAGATGTCACAGGACCTTGGAATATGATTAAAGTGGGGCTTTTTGATTAAGCTCTTTCCAGTTCATGATATCCATGTGGAGTTTATGTCAAGTGACAAAGCCTTAAAGCAGTCTGGAGACAGTCAGTACTTTCCTACTCAGCTGGATGGGACTGAGTATCCAACAGATCCACTGGGAAGAGAAGAGATTCAGAGGACTCTCACATGCTGCTTATCAGTGCAGGAATCCCTTCTAAGCACTAAAGGACCTGAGCAGAAAACACTCTGCTCTGTGAAAACCACATTCCTAAGCCCAGTGGATCAGGAGCCCAAAGAGATCAACATGAGTGTTTCGTGGAGGGTGTATGTGGGTGTGTGTTAGAGAGAGAGAGAAGGGGAGAGTTCTTTCATTCTAAGCTAAAAATTGGGAGATTTAGACTAGAAATAAGGACGAATTTTTTTACACTGAGGGTGGTGAGACACTGGCCCAAGTTGCTCATAGAGGTGGTGGATATCCCATTCCTGGAAACACTCCATACCAGGTTGGGTGGGACTCTGAGTAGCCTATCTAGTTGAAGATGTCCCCGGGGTACTCACCATAGCAGGGGGAAGTTGAACTAGATGACCTTTAAATATCCTTTCTCATAAAATGTTTTATTCATGTACAACTACTGAAACTGTGGATGCAATAACTGGATTTCAATAGGTGAGATTCTTGAAAAGCTGTCTGCTTTTCTTACATGCAATGCCATACACATTCTTCTCCAATAGGAAAAACATTGAAAGATGTGATAGCACCAACCAAAGAACTGCAAAAGTCTCCAAATACACACTGAATGTGATTTTAAGCTTGTGACTAGGAGCCTCTGTTGATGCTCAGGGTTTTTCTTCAGCTTTAGAAAAATAAAACTCAGGCAGTGCCTTGCCTGGTTTCATGCTTCAGTTTGTAACTTAGAGGACTGTAACGAAACCCAGAAAGATTGTGGTGATCCTGCACAGAGCATGCTGGGAGAGACCCAGCATAGCAGGTAGTAGCATCCCTGCCTTCAGTCCTAAAAACATACTCTGGTAGGAGAACAGAATGGAAATGACTTTTCACACTGGCAGGAGTGTAGCAGAAAACTCCCTCTCCTCAGGGGTAAGGCAAGAAATTACCAAGAAAATTTCCTCCAGTGGAAGGTGAGTGGAATGAACACAGATGCAGGAGATATTTACCAGACTGGAAGGTACACACAACTGGTTTTCACACCACACAGTCCAAAAGAAATAAGTACAACCCCTGTGGCTTTAATAAAAATTGAAGTGGTCCATGAAGAGAAAAAGAGAAAAACTAACTTCCAGTGAACACGAGTAGTTGGTGACTTTCAAAATAACAAAATTTTATAAATGTGTGAATGTAACGTGAACATTTCAGTTCCCAGGACTATTCTGAGAGGAATTTTTATGATGAGTGATAAAATGCTCCAGCTTGGCTACAACTGTACTACACTGTTGTAATGGGATTCTCTACTGGAACTTGAAATGGGACGGTATCCCAGTTCTGACAGCATGCTTTATTATCCATAGTTGATTCTGAAATGCTGCCATGACCTCTGTAAATTATACAAATCAGGATATGAGAAAAAGACAGCGTCACTGTTCTTCAACTTGAAACAATGCCATTTTCTGTGTTTTGGCACAGGCTAGACTCATCACTGAAGGTCATCCTGAGCAATCACTTTGCAGGCAGCCCCTCAGGCATAAGCACCAGTACTGCAGGATAATGTCCTGCACAGCACAGACGGTGGCAGGATCTAACCCTTCATTTGTTGGCTCAACCTGTTATCTCATTAATTCTAGGGCAAAATTCCCAGTGATGATTAGTGGGTCAGAATTAGGCCAAACTTCCCCATCTGAGTTTTTTTCTGGCCTTTATTGTTTTCCTGAATTCTATAATATAATGCCCTTAAATCAAGAGGAACTTTCTGGCTGAATGTATCAAGCTTTCTAGATGTTTTATTGCATTTGGCAAAATATTCCAGCTTGAATCTCTGTTTTTCCTTTTGTATTAAAAACCTACAATAATATTCCCTTACATAAACACCTTTCCAATGGCCTGTTACCAAATGGTTCTGTTTTGGATATCTTTTCAATACAAAAGCAAGTTTGTGGGTATTTATAGGATGAAAACAGTATTTCCCCCTCAGTTCTAATGTTTTCATTGTGTAAGAGACTTCTCTTTATACCATGTAGCCCTGGGCACACCGCATGTTCAGGTTAGTGCAAATGCTCTTTGTGCTGGCTGTAGTTGTAACAGCCTA
Organism: Indicator indicator; assembly: GCF_027791375.1. NCBI lineage: Eukaryota > Metazoa > Chordata > Aves > Piciformes > Indicatoridae > Indicator > Indicator indicator. The sequence continues at coordinate 12,833,702 of NC_072022.1, read as the reverse complement.
CTGCATGTGCTGCAGCAGCATATATATTTAAACAGGCTGTTCCTTTACAGGCACATGTTCAAAAGATTTTATCTAATCAAATTTTAAATAGGAAATTACTTGTCTGACTTCACATCAGAAAGCTATTCCTTTCCCTGCTGCTCCAGATTGGATTATTAGGACTTGACTACTAAATGGTCAGCAGTGTGTCTGAGTCACCAGTCTTAATTTGGGGCTATAAATATCAGATGATGATTTATCACTTGGCAGTTTCAATACTGTAATGGTAAATTCTCTTTAATCTCCTTAATTTAGAGATGAACAGCAAATAGTTTTGAAAGCTAAGAATTTCTGAGGTTCTCTGTGCAAATAATGGTTAAGCCTTGGCCATGCACAATGGGGAATTTCACCTTCTTCATCAGATGATTTCAATGTACCTACCTTCTAGCAATTCAGAATTTTCCACTGCCCATACTGATCTGGTCCTATTTATCTTTGTGAATTAACTGAAAACTGTGGGAAACAAGTCAAAGGTAAATGGGTTAAAACTGTGATTTTTGAGAAACTGTAAGGATTGTTACAACTAAATTGAACAGAGTCTGAAAAAGTAGCTACCTGGATGTTCAACATTCATGCTTCATCTGGACTTTAGATGAGAATGTATCACCTGTACAGCACCAGAAATTGCACCTTCTGCTTATGCAAAATTAGATGTTTCTTCACTAGAATATATGGTTACTGCTAATACATGGTTACTGCTCTCACCTCTTCCACAACAGTAATTATGTTTCTTCTAAACAGTACCAGACAAGTGGGTCTCCTCCGTTGCTGCTACCCTTGTTTGCGCAAGGTAGGTTTGCTTGTGCAAATCATATTTGGATCAAGAATGCACATCCTTTCAGAAAGCATTAAAACTTGAAATGGACTTGAATCTTGCTTGAAATGAAGACTAACTAACTTTCAAATTTGACAGAAGTGTATATTTACAAAGTAAACAAACTCTAGTGTGACACAAGATACCTCAAGAGATTAAAAAAATCCCTTCAATTTCAAAATATCATTTAGTCATATTCAAATCTGCTTGGCTCCTTATGGTGTTTTATTCCAGAAATCATTCAAATTTAGCTTGACAAACTATTAGACATTCACAAAAGAACGAGCACAATAGGGGAGCTGAGAGACTGATTAAAGAAGACAGCCCAAAGAATTCTGGAAAACATGTCTAAATCCTAAAAGACAGGAAGGCAAAGACAGAAAACATTTTCAGATTGTGATATCCAGGAACCTGAACTAGGACTAGAAAAAGAAAAGCTTCTGATACAGCTATACACAAGGTGTAATTGAGGTAAATGGAGGAAACCAGACTGAAAGCAGTGTCCGAAGAGGTGCTGTAGGATCTTTTATACAACTGACTTTCCCAGCACTAGAGACCTGTGATGAAGACCTTTAGTAATACATCATTTAGAGACTTCACCCAGTTTGCACAGATTCATGCTCCATGCTCCAGCATGTCATATAGGAAAAAACCAAACAGGTTTCTAACTGTTTCTAACTGCAAGTGCACAACCAGTTCCTGGGTTTGGGACTAGCACTTGGCATTACAGCCTGCTTGGATCTGCACAACATCTTAAAATGCCTCTGAAAGGTGTCAACTGTCCTATCCATTCTGGGCAGTGTTAAAATTTCAGGGAAATACTGTTTAACTGCTTTCAGGATTGAAGAACAGAAATAAACACTTAAAATCCAGTAGATATGGAGACACCGTGGGATAACCCAGATGCAAAATCACCTGCTGAGCAATAATGTGCCTAATCTTTGAACTCTTTGCAAGGAAGGTATTGAACTACATGCAAGATCATCAGCTGGTTTAAGTTATTATAAGTACTTTGATCTCAAGACAGACAGATCTAGCCCTATAAATTCCTGATCCTGTTGATACATCACATACTTCAGCCTGAAGTTCTGTAGTAAATTGAGTGTGGAGTACAGAGCACTTGTACTGTGCTCTCAGTTACTGTAAAACTGAACTGCGCTTTCTTTCAGGGTATTGTTTTGATCCTAAATTTCACAGCTGAGACATTCTGATGGCATATCTGTTGGTTTCAGAAACAATGGAGCTCTTTCAAAGAGTATTATTACAGCTTAAAATGGACAATCAAGGAACCACAGAGGGCATACCTGGTATACTCAGGGTATTTTCTCCCTAAAAGCAAAGACAAAACATCCCCAAGAAACATTGGTTAAAGAGAGGGAGGGAAAACAAACCAAAGCAATTCTTTTCCTCCTTTAAAACAACAATGACTGCTCAGGCTTTCCTCATGAATCATAAAACAAGGGAAGGTAGCAGCAGGGAGAAACAGAAACTGCATTTTAATTTGTCACTGACTTTGAGTTCTATTTCCATTGCCAAACAGCTGCACTATCTGCCTTTCACTCGTATGCGATGAGAGATGGCAAAGGGTTTCTTAAAGCCTTTAAGGTTGCAGTAATTCATGAAGTTATCTTAATTAACCTGGAATCATTTACCTTTGGAGTAAAATTTTACTATCTTTCTTCCTTGGCAAAATGAGCAGGGCTTTTTTTTCTCCAGATATCTAGTACTTGAGAGGGCCTACAAGAAAGCCGTGGAGGGACTTTTTACAAGGACTTGTAGTGATAGGATGAGAGGGAATGGATTGAAGCTTGAGGAGAGTAGATTTATACTAGATATTTGAAAGAAATTCTTTAGAGTAAGGGTGATGAGACACTGGAAAGGGTTGCCCAGGGACGCCATGGAACACCTCCATCCAGGTTGGATGAGGCCTTGCACAATCTGGTCTAGTGGAAGGTGTCCTAGCCCATGGAAGGGGGGGTGGAAATAGATGATGTCTAAGATCCCTTCCAACTCAAACCATTCTATGATCACCACAGGCAAACACATTGCTTCTCTCAGACACAGCTCTGTAATTACTAAAATCCTAAACCAAAGTAGGGTGCCAAATGCTTCACGTCAGCATGGGGCTTCATTGGCAGTGATTCACTCTCTTTAGTTCCTCACTCTTCTGCTTTCCCTGGTAAGAAGAGAAGGGAAGTCCACACACATGTGGAGAGGGTGTTAACAGCATTGTCACTTGACTGTCACCAGGTAAGTGTCCCCTTGCGTGGCATGAAGGCTGACATGCAGGTGAATGTTTTCCTTACCCACGTGAGGTTGGTCGATAACGTATAGCATGAAGGCATTAGCATTTTAAACTGAACTTCCATTAAGTTACATGAGTTATCTATTTTGAAGCCATTTGAAGGACCTTTCATTGTTAACTCCTCTTAATTAATTTTGGTTTTATGGTGTTTTGGGGGCAAATTGCCTTAGCCTTCACATTTATCCTATCACTACTTGGCATGACTGAGATATTACAGCTCTTAAGTGAATTTCTTGTCAGAAGGATCTGAATCACACAGCATCTGAGAGTTATTTGAGAAGGATCATTTTTAGTCTCCATTTAGCTTGGCCTCTTAACTCCGGGTGTCTGCCTGATGCTCACAAATGGCTCTCACAGAATCAGGCATTACAAGTGTGTGTGTGGTCAAAGTATCTCCATGCAGACTGCTCTTGGCCTGAAGCTAGAAGTATGTTCTGCTTCATGTGTTTAGTAAAGCAGTTTTTCTTACAACTTGTCTTTCTCGTAGTTTTAGCTATCACATAGTTGCCTCTTTTCATTCCTGCTCTTTCTGGTCTATGTCGTTCCCATTTGTGGTCATTCAGCTTTGTGATGTTTTTCTTTTTTTTTTTTTAAAAAAAAGCAATTTTATTAAAGGATGTGAGAAATGCTGGTGAGTGGGAATTCATTGGAACAATCAGATCAATAAGTTTTCAGTTTAGGGCTGTTTTCAAAACATATTTCAGAAATATGTGTACACATTAAGTTGCTTCTGTGGAAAGTAACTAGATAAAATATTGCTGACAAAGGTAGAAAAAATTGTTCTGCTGCAGAAAGTGCATTCAAAGGAGACAGATTACTGGTAATATTTTTAATAGAATGTTGGTAAAAGCATGTTACCCTTCAGTGATCTACAATGCAGTCTCTGATGAGCGCTTATACAGAACCACTGCAAACAGTTAAGCCCCAGATGTCTTTATCCTGGTCTCTCCAATGTTTCATTTCCCCTCACAGAACAGCACATTGGGAGGCTTTATGCCCCAAGCAACTGAAATGCTTTTAGCTTTTAATTTTGTCTAAATGTTGCTAAAATGATCATTTTAGCATTTCTCTAGTGAAATGGTAAAATTACATTTCCCCAATTACATTTTTATCTCTTTGAAGGTCCTAAAGATAGTACCAAAGTTGTTCAGAGAGTCACAGAGCTGGCAGTTGGTCTGTTATTCCTCGAGCTAGGGTTCTGATTAGCATTAGGAGAAATCCCTATAGGGAATATATTTATCTGGTCTTGCAGAAAGTCATTTAAACAACTTGGCAAAAACTCCTGTCTTGTATGGATCCAAGCAGGAGAGCTGGCAGTACTGGGAACTGTCTCACCTCAGGTCTAGGAGGGAAAATCTGAAGGAGCTGAAATCCCTTTTTGTTACACCTCAAACTGTCATGTAAATGCTGAGGTTAAGAAAGGATTAGGAATGATTATACTCTCCTCATATGCATTTCAGTTTAAATTATACTGTGCAATGAAGGACACTAAAATGACACATAATATCTAAAATAGATTTAATTGGGGATAGAGAGGTGGGGAAACCTTTTTCTGTCTGTTCTTCTTTCTTTCCCGCCCCCCCACCCCCCCATGCTCTCTCTTCCTATTCCCTTTTCAGAAGTTCCCTCTCAACCATCTTCTGATCTCATTTGCAGAGAACAGAGGCCACAGGAAACGTCTGTCACTCAGAGAAATGCTTAGGAAAGTGTGCCCATGAGATAACAGTGTGACAACACCATGAGTCCAAAGAATCTCACCTCAGGATCAGATCCTATCAAGTTCAGTTAGCATTTATCAAAACCTGTACTTTTCACCCTGATTATTTAGGTTTCTTTGGCTTGCTTTGCTCCCATGTCTCTTCCCAAACTGTATCTCTACAAGAGAAGCCAAAACCAGAAATGTGCAGCTGTGGAACTACCACCTGCTTTTCCTCACACCTGAAGTCCCTCTGGCAGGGTTTGCCTATGCTTCTGTTAGCAGAGGCTCATTTCTTCCTACCACCCCAAACGACAGATATAAAGCTTTGAAACTACTGTTTTCAAAAATCAGCCTTAGAATAAGGGCTTAAGTTGTTCCTGTGCTGTTTTGTGGATAGGATGAGGCATTTACACTAAGGGCAATAAAGGAATTTATAGGCTTTCTAAATCTGGAATTGAAGATAAAATATCTTGTGCAACAAAGGATGTAGAAAAATGGCTATGTAAGACAGTGAAAGGGGATGAGGCATGATGGAGAGGTTTCTCTAGGCAGGAAGATGGAAGACACTAAAAACGTCGTATGTCTGCGAGCCAGGATCATCTGGGAGGAAAGTGAAGACGTGTGGCAATGAGAAGTTGATGAGCATGGCTGACTGCCAGCAGATACTATGATCTCAGAATATTGATGTTTTGTACTAATAATTACAAAATCAGCAGCTGTACAACTGCATATTTGGATAAATACAAGTGTATGTGCATCTTGTAACATGGTAAATGGAAATGAAGTATGATTAAAATGACAGCTCATGCAGTAATATCGATGCCTGTAACAGACAGACAAGCCAGGAGAATGATAACATAATAAAGGATAAAAGAATCTTGATATTCAAAAAGAAAAAAAATGATAACAAAAACATTCATGAGCAGTGAGAAAAATACATTAACTTTCCATTGTTGTTGACAGCAGATACAGATCACACAGAAGACATTAAGGAAAAAAAGAGAAAATTTACTTGTCTGCACTTATAAAGGCATTCTGGGGCAAAAAAAAAAAAAATTCTTCTCATATGCCCTGGAGAAGAAATCTACAACCAGGATAATCTCTTCTGATACTCTGTCTAGAGCAGAAAGCTGCACTGAAGCTGTGCGCTGTCTAAATGTCCAAGAAAAAAAGCCAAGGGCTGGAATCATGTAATCTGAATATGTTAACAAAATAAATTTATTATAGGTTCCCACTTGAGCACTGTAATGTGACAATGAGCAGGATATTTGACTGAGAGATACCTGAAATTGTGAAGTTCTTATTAAAGGGAGAAAGCTTCATGAAATAATTAGGAAGAAAAGAAAAGAAGCTGTTACTGGTGTTAGATTAGCGTTAGGCAAAACTCACAATACCAAAGCACATTTGATACATGGTCATGTTCAAAGCCTGGCTGGGATGCCACAGAAAGTCTTTGTTTACTGAATGCATGCACTGATAGGTAAGATTTTAAAGTACTGTATAAAACCTTGAGATGAGGACAAAACCCATCTCTGTGTGGAGCAGCCTGCCAGGGGAAAGGTAAAATCCATTTCTCTGTTTCTCAATGCCCTAAAGTTTCATGGCATCTCAGAAAGAGTGGGGTTAATGTATGCCCCCACCGAGGGATGAGTTTTTGACCCATATATAGATTATACCCACAGACACGTGAATCTGGTGCAAAACTGGAGTTCACGTACACCAGACATTTTGGCTTTGTCTGTTCTGCTCAGTGGAAGAAAGCCTAAAGTCAGGATAAAATACATGTTTTCCTTAACGTGCTATTTGTTTGCCTTGCCACCATGAGGACAGCTGTAGCCCAGCATCAGCTACATTCCCTATGAATTTGAACAATATTGTATGAGGTTCCTCTAGAAAGAAACCTGGGTTAATTTCTGTCTTATACTGGTTGTGCAAAACACACAGCTTCATGCACAGTATAGTGATACATGCTGGTGAGCAAGCCCAGGAAGCCTTCCCATCTACAAACAGGCATGTATACAGACCCATGCCAAGAGGTGGTGTCAGCACAAGCTTTCTTCAACATAATCCTCCACAACTTCCACAGAACCTACAGCTATATAGGTGACTTTGAGCTTGCACTAAACCATGGTCCCTGCCTGTGGTCTAAACAATTCCTCCAAGCTTTGTTTAATGGCTAATTACTTGATGATTTCCCTGTAATGTTGGTTGTCATTGGTTGGGTGGGTCCTCATCACAGCATACAGCTGTGCAGCACAGCTGGGAATGTGAAATTCCCTGCACTAACTTCCCACTTTTCACTGAACACACTGAAACATTTTTCCTTTTCTCTGAAGAGAGGAAAGGAAGGACATAATGAGAATCTGTTCTGTCTTTTCATGAATGGCAGGATGCTAATCCCTCTCCTAGTAAACATTCCTGTGGCTTGATCCTGCAAGGCACTGCACAATCCCTGCTCTTCTCCATACTACCAAAACCCCCCTTCATGGTCCTGTGAGGGTTTAAGAAAAAGTACGGACATCAGTGGACTCATTTTGTGACTGAAGTTTACATAAGACTATGTTTACAGAGTGCTAAGCAAGGTTCAGACCAAGACACCACTTTGCCCTACTGCCTAGAAACCTGCAGGACCCAAAGCAGCGCAAATCACAGAGCAACTTCCCCATCCATGCCCAAGATTTAAATGGCTTGCTTTCCTTCTCTTATATCCCGCCTAACAAAGCTTTGTTCAGAGATGATTAACAGATGTTGTCATTAAAAAGTTGGTACTTGCCAACAAGTAACACATGGGTCTGCTTGAAAAACAGTGCTGTTTCCACAGCTTTCCCCAAGAAGAGATATTTGAGGTAATTAGTAAGGCATTTTAAAGCATCTTCTGCCACACATAATTTCCTAAGAGAATGCTGGTTTCCTGTGAACTTGTTCATCGTGTTCATATGAAATCATTTGGCTAAACACACATGATACAAAACAGATAACTAAGCCTGCTATGATTAAAGAAGTGTTGGGGGGAGGTATTGTTAGATAACAGTGAACCTGGCAAGCAAAGACTTAATTGTAACAAAAGTAAACAAACCTCCAACACTAAATAACAGATAGCTGTGTCTTAACTGAAGACATAAAATGATTAACTGATATGCAGAAACAATTCTCAAAGGCTAGAAAGTGACAAACAAAAGGATAGGATTTTTCCTGTTCCTTGCACGATGAGCTGAAATACACAGAGAGCAATCCCCAGCCAAAGAAAAGATTGGGAAAAGGATATGTACAATGGACCTGGCTGGAATATACAGCTCAGAACCACTTCTCTGCTTACCTACCTGGAACCTAAAACCACAAAGCCAAGCCTTCTGCCAGCAATTTGGAAAAGAAAACTGGGGAGATGGCAACATACCCTATCTAGAGTGATCTTTTAGTACTTGTGAACAGAAGTGTTTCATAGAATGGCTTGAGTTGGAAGGGACCTTAAAGATTACCTAATTCCAGCTCTCCTGCTGTGGGCAGAGACACCTCCCCCTAGTTCAGGTTACTCAAAGCCTCATCCAGCCTGGTCTTAAACACTTTCAGGGATGAGATGTCCACAACTTTACTGGGCAACCTGTTCCAGTGTCTCACCTCCTTCATAGTAAAGAACTTCTTTCTAATGTTTGTAAAATGGTAACCTAAATATTGATGAAACTCCTGCCAATTTATTGTTAATGAAAAGGTAGTATTTTTTTATCTGGGAGCTGGAAGAGAATGAGCTATTTAAAAGAAATCTGAGTCTTTTTGCAATGCTGAAAGCAGGTCTCTCAATACATAAATTGTAAATATAATTTTAATCTAGGTTTCAAATACACGACAGACGTAGTAGATTTTTACTACATTCTAAATTCAGCATTTTAGAGGTTGACGCTGAAATCTTTTCCTCTCTTTTTTCTCTTCCATGGACCCATTGTTAAAAGCATGACTGCTCTGCCAAAAAAGTGTGTTTTGAAAGGCTTTTATTCCTTTTTTTATTCCTTTTGTTCTACTGCATGACTTCATGCTGCAACATGCACTGATGGGATAGTGGCATTTTAAAACTATCATTTATGTCTCATCCAAACCTGCCATGGTAAGTCAGAGTATTCCTACTGACTTTATTGAGCTTTAAGTCAGGTTTTTATTTGGGATTTAACTTTAGCTTCATTTCATGTCTCAATTCACTGTGTACTTCGAGCAAGTAAGCAACAGCCAGTGTTGCCATGTTCCACTTCTACAAAGCAATGGTCAGATCATAGAATGGTTTCATCTGGAAAGATCTTTAAGACGATTATTTAACTCTACCAAGTCTGGTGCTAAACCATGTCCCTCAGCACCACATATCTGTGTCAGAATTACTTGAGAGGTTTCAAGTTTAGGACATAGAACAAACTCACAAGCTGTACAATTAGAAACACCATCTTACAGACATGCAGCAAGAGGAAATTCAACTAATCTGATGTTTGTTTATTTCTTTAACATTCCATTAAGGCAAAGAAGCTCTATAATGAGATTATTCCATTTTATCTCTTAATTGTATCCAGATATGCAAAACAGATTTACTGCTAGTGGCTAGTACAATATTTTAAAGCTAATTATGAAACAGTATTACTAGTGTTGCACAATGAAGCACTTATTCTTACTGTTATGAATCAAACCTATTCTCTGAAATTAATTGTAATTACCTTTTTAATTGGATATAAACCCTACTAAATTCTGAAACGGCTAGTTCTCAAAATATAATTCTTTTAAATCCAGGATGATATCAGCATAAAATATTTTAATTAAATAAATTGCAAAATAAAGGAAAAATATTTTCATTAAACAAATTGCAAAATAAGGGGAATAAAAAGACATTAGGTAGTCTTCCATTTCTAAAGCCAGCTGTAAGTCAAGGCTTGAAAGGATTCAAGTTCTTATTTTTCAACACCTGAATTCTGCCATTGTCCATGTAAGTATACCTACACATCCTCCTAAAGCAGGGTATTAATAGTTCAATTGTTCCATGAAGAGTTGTTAGCACCTGGATTTTGTTGGCATTATTCCACAGAGAGAGGAAAATGTATTAAAGTATTTACCCTCATAAAGCCCCAGGGCCCAAAGCATCTCCATAGCCTTTTCATTGCTTGTGTATGTAATGCAATAAACAAGTAGCTTTCAAGTGACATTGTATCAAAGTTCTTCCATTCAAAACCACTGGTGAGTAGATGGTGGAAATATTTACTTGATCTGGTAGTCATGATTATTTAAGAATTTTAGCCCTCCTGTCCTTATGACACCTCATGTATCCTGATCACACAGCTCATACAACACCTCAGGCATTTATAACTGGTACTGCAAACTAAATTGAAGCTTTTTTAGCCCCCAGTTCAAAATGCATGTTTAATCTTGGTCTTTCTGAACACATATTCATACTATGAACAGCTCAGGTCAACTACAGATTACTCACACCTTGTTTGCAAGCCTTACCTGAATACAAGATACCTTCTCCCACTCTCCACTTAGTGGTAAAGGGACAAGGAAGAGGCCCTTGTTTATTTCAGCAGAATGAAGCAGCAGTTTAAAACTTACCTGAGTTCCAGCCACCTTAATGAGCACTATTTTTCAACATATGTACATTTCATACGATTTGCACATCCAAACCAAATTACATTTACACACACTATGGCACTTAGAGTAGTTACATTTTGATGAGCTGAAATGAATCACAACTTCCAGATAAGATAAACAACTATATCAAGTATTTAGAAGGAAATATCTTACTTCTTATTGACCTGCTGTAGTGAGGACTTAACTATGTATTAAATTGCTAATATTTTGGTGGAAGCTAAGTTAGATTCTGATGCTGATTCTGCATTTGATGGCATATTATCCAAGTAATTTAATGAATAAATATTGCAGAATGCATATCTGAAACCATAAGGAAATTTTATTTAACCAACAGCTCACCACCAGAAACCCTCCAATACTTCATGTGGTTTTTCAAGAATACATACTTTTAGACTACTCTGTTCAGCTCATCCTTCAGTATAATTATGTAACTAATGAATATTTGTGTTAACACTTAGCACAGCCTATAAGGGCATTAATTTTCTATTTATTTGAAGAGCACACATTATCTAGGGAGGCTCTTCTGTGATCTAAATTTCACTACAGGTATTATTCACTCTAATCACAGAGTCATAGATTGGTTTGGGTGGGAAGGGACCTTTAAAGATCATCTAGTTCCTTCCCCCTGCCATGGGCAGAGATGCTTCCAACTAGACCAGGTTGCTCAAAGCTCTATCCAGTCTGGACTTCAACACTTCCAGGGAGAGGAATTTTTCTGGGCAACCTGCTCCAGTGCCTCACCATCATGTCAGCAAAGAATTTCTTCCTAATACCTAATTGAAATCTACCTTCTATGAGTTTAAAGCCATTAGCCCCTTGTCCTATCACTACCCACCTTTGTAAAAAGTCCTCTCTGACTTTCCTGTAGGCTCCCTTTAAGTGCTGCAAAGCTACTATACGGTCTCCCTGGAGCAAAGTTAAGTTTTCTATTTGCCTGCCAGGTGTTAAATTATACTGGGTTACCGTCTATGCCATTCTATTTTTTACTGCAGCTCTTCACAGATTAAGATTTGAATTCTTTGAATTTAGTAGGATTTTGACAGCAATTCAAGCTGTGTAAGTCTTAGCTCTGTCCACCTGATTGTGACATCTGCGAGTTTCTAAGCTCTGTATACGCCCATAGAAACTGTATTTACCTGCTGTGTGAATCCTGTCACCGGATCCTTGACAGCCATCTTCATCATCACAATCCCCACTTGACTCCATCTCTTCACTTCTTCCATCCCCACTGCCGGCATCCCGGGAAGCCCATCTTTCCAGTTTTAATTTTGCCTTCTCAGCATCCAGCTAAAATGGAAGAAGAAAAAAGGAGCAATGGTTAGAATATTTACACAGTTCCTACCTCTCATGACTAAGCTAGGTTTATAAAGCAACAAACACTTTCTCATTCACTTTCCAGAACTGCTCCTCAAGTTGGAGGTTTTCTCTGGCAGTGATGTCCAAATATTTTACAATAACAGACTATACCATCAAATTTTCTCCACACCATATCATCACAGGGAGCTCTGGTCCTCTTTCAAACGACAGTTTGGAGATCACCACTTAATTATGGTACAATCTCCCAGCTGAGTACTTATTTTGGATAATTTACAATTGAAGACCACAATCTACTTGACAACCTTTAAAGAGAAGATGGTATTTGCTACTTTTCATTATGGGCTTGGTCCCTTGGAAATCTTGGCCCTGGATATGATGTTTAAGACTGTGTCATTTAAGATGTCTGTCCCAACTGTAAGTTGTTGTTTAAATTTACCTTGAAATAAATGTCTTGGATTGAGTATAGAAAAAAAAAGCCTTTCCTAGAATAAATCTGAATGTATCATATCAGGTCACACTTGCTTTAACAATACATTTACTCTCCAAACTCATCTTTTTGACCTTTAGATAACACTTTCTCCTTCTGCCACCATCCACAGCTGCCTACCATTAGTATGTGGGAATTTTGCAGTTCACTGCAAGTTCAAAAAAAAGCCCAACCATTCCGTTATCAGTGAATTCAAACCCAGCCTATCCCGGAAACAAGGGCAGCACTGTTCAGAAAGAAATGGGGTAACTGGCTTAGACCAAAACATTCTGCTATAAGGCATTTGTCAAGCAAGGATGATTCAGAAGAAACCTGAAGCCGCGCCCCACACCTGAGAGGAGCACCCACTTGCTGAGCTCCTGTTGAAGCTGTGCAATTTTGGCACAGTATTTCAGAATCGAGGTGCTCCACATTGCTTGGAGGTCTCCCTCCTCAACAGCTTGTATTTGTTGTCGCTAGCACAAAGGATGCTTCACAATATTAAAGAAAATGGGAGAGCTTCTGCAGAGAAAAGCTACAGCAACACAGCTTTCCCTACAGCCCAGTGGCAGGGAAATACCCTGATGTGGAGTGGATTTTTTTCACAAGCTGGCCAAATTGCTTTAGTCACTATCGAGTTCCCATTCCCCCCTACCTATCGCCCCCATTTTGTAAATCACTACCAATTTCTTTTCTGAATCCTGTTGGAAAACTACACAGGGGGGTGTTGCTTTTGTTTTTAAGTGATAGAAAGAGCAATTCCACTATTTCCGATCACTTCCTTTACCTTGCAGAAACTCAGCCTACAATACATATGAACTTTGTTTTGAAAGGCAGCAGCTTCTTTGTCTCCTTTTCGGAGTTACAAAAACCTTGTTCATGTTAGCTCTGCTTGTATGGCATGAGGAGGAGTGATTAGGACCTGTTCTTCTAGTTCCGTGGAGATATTTTAACCAAATGGATAGACTTTGTGATGCTTCTCAAAGTCTCCCAGATTCTGGGCTCTCCAATATCCTTCACCACAAGTGTGTTCCCCCCAAAGTGTTGCAGATCCATTTCAGGCTTTGTGATCTAGTTTATCCCACAGGACTGTGATTATTCTTGGTACAGAGCAAAACTTATCTTAAAATGTAGTTACTTTAAAGACTCAAACACACTTCACACTAAAAAGGAGGTGGGCTGGGACCTGGGGGAGGAATTGGGAGTGCAGGGTTAATACAACTGTATGAAATGGGTTGAAAGGATGATGGATGCAGCAAATTCTCTGTAGTGGGAAGCTTTGTGTGATAGTCTCCTTCTTCAGACACTGTGAGCTGCCACCCTCCACTCTGGGGCTGACAAATGTTTGGATCAATGTAGCAAAGATCCCATTCTATATAACAACAGATGCCAAAACTTCTACATGGCAGAACTCAGGAAATTTTTCACTATTTTGCTGAAAAATATCTGTTTGCTCATTCTGGAGACACAAATAACTTCACACTGCAGTGGGAAGATCAGTAAGTGAGAGGAGAGGGTATGGACACTAGTGGGGAAGTGCATGAAACACTCTCTAATTGTTACTTCATGACTGTTTGTTATAAACAAGTTGCTTCATGTTGCGCCTCATTATTCACAAGCATAAAGACTGATGTCATGGCAATACAAAACAACATTTTGTTAAACAGTTGGAAGAATTTGCCTATTAGGGAGAAAGATAACTCAGTTCTTTCACCGATTTATTGTGTCCTGACCATATGAGAGAAGACTCATTCATTCTGAGTTATAATCCTTCAGAATGAAAAGAATTGGCCTAAGTGGTAAGCAGAGCAGACACAAAATTCAATAAAGGCGTTTAATGACTGTTGTCAGTCAGAGCAGAAATGTTCACTGCCTGCTAAGGCTACTCCTTTTTTTCAAAAATTTGATTTCATTCAGTGCCCATGGCTCAGTCCTGACCTCTGCTCAAAACAAGCAATTACATGAACCAAATGTGCATCACTTTCCTGGGCAAAGAAACAAGCTCAGCTTCTCAACATGGTGCACAGCAGCATTTTACAGACTTCTGGGCTCTTGGTGCCTGCACTGCAGAAGAAGATTAGCTGCAGCCTAGATCTGCATCTCCTGTCCATATTAATGAAGTTATAACTCAGCTCTTTCTTTGCTTGCCAGTACAGAGGACCATCAAATCACACCCTCTACTTATATACCAGTTCCATATTACCACTTAAAGTCAGCTCAGGTGTGGTCTACAAACCCTTTTCACCATGTACACCATTTCTCAACCTCTTCCAATGCCTTTTGCATCTGTGGCTACCATTCACCCAAAATGTGGGAGCAGAACAGATCTTTGTGCAGAGATAATGGTTTATCTATAAATGAACCCATTGCAGGAGATAACACAGCATAACCACTTTAGTGAGGAGCTCCACTCACATTGTGCAGCCCTGTTGAGAAGGCAATGTCACCACTGCATTGTGACTTGTGATCTAGCACCCTGCTCTTTTCCAAATTTTGAAGGAACACTTGTCCTTTGCCTACTGCCACACCTTGAGTACTGTGTCCAGTTCTGGGCCCCTCAGGTTAGGAAAGATGTTGAATTGCTGGAGCATGTCCAGAAAAGGGCAACGAGGCTGGTGAGAGGCCTTGAGCACAAGCCCAATGAGGAAAGGCTGAGGGAGCTGGGGGTGTTTAGCCTGGAGAAGAGGAGGCTCAGGGGAGACCTCATTGCTGTCTACAACTCCCTGAAGGGAGGTTGTAGCCAGGTGGGGTTTGGTCTCTTCTCCCAGGCAACCAGCACCAGAACAAGAGGACACAGTCTCAAGCTGCGCCAGGGGAGGTTTAGGCTGGAGGTGAGGAGAAAGTTCTTCACAGAGAGAGTGGTTGGCCATTGGAATGTGCTGCCCAGGGAGGTGGTGGAGTCACCATCCCTGGAGGTGTTCAAGAGGGGATTAGATGTGGCACTTGGTGACATGGTTTAGATGGTCATGAGGTTTAGGATGACAGGTTGGACTCGATGATCTTTGAGGTCTCTTCCAACCTTCTTGATTCTATGATTCTATGATTTTAGCAACATCACTAGTTTAGTGCAAGAGCAAAGTGTATGCTGGCATTTCTCCATCTCTGTTTTTTCTTAGAATCATAGCAAACTTTCTCAAAGGCCCGAGACTGTACTGAAATAGCACAGAATGCATCAGGATGGACAAGGATGGTGTGGCTTTAGAAGAAGATCATAATAAAGGACATCAACCTTTCACCTTTTATTAAGCTCTGCTGGGTCCAGAAGATGGGTGGGACAAGCAATGCCTGTAATGCTTTGTGGCTAGGGGAATTAAGAGGTCCCAGCAGAGGAGATGGAGGTCCCACAAATGTCCAAGGCATCTTTATAGGCAGCCATGATCTGTTAAAAAGCTTGGACGATTCTCCTGGCTGCTGCCACCATCAGTAAAACTTTCTGCTTCCCCACAGATGGTTTGTAGAGAGAATCACATTCCCTTGCTCATATTTAACACTGGAGATCAGAGACTGGAGTCAGTCTTGGCATTTCTATTACTGCTTAAACCCCACTCTTAACAAGCCTCATTTTGCTGACTTGCTCTACCTGCTGATGAACAATGCCAGCCAGCCATCTCTGGCAGCTCTGCATAATAGTTCCAGCCTGGGACTGCAGTGTCTTGATGCTGAAAATTGATGCTTTGGTTAAACAATTGCAACGGATTTAAAGCTGGGCACTGGAGCTTGTACATTTACCTTCACAAACACTGGAATCCTAACAGCTTAAAAATTAAGTCTTCAAGTTCTTGCCACATCTGAAATACAATGGTTTGGTTTTGTTAGTTTTTTTTTTTTTGTGTGTGTGTGGTTTTTTGTTTGTTTGTTTGTTTGTTTTAACTCATGAAAAAGTTATATAAATAGATCAATAAGATTTGTACAGCCCAACTGAGAACTGACTCAAATCAGGAATTTTCCCAGCTGCAACAGGCTTTGGCTCAGATTCACAGATCTCTAAAGCATTTTTGGGGAACTTGCTGTGGGAAAGCTTTAGTGTCTCTGATTCAGCTGAAAGGTAAAAATTACATACTACTATTCAGCTCTGAGTCAGATACAGATGACTACCCTCATGCATTTTATTTATCCTAGCAAAGGCACCAACCTTAAGTGACATTAAAAAAAGAAAGTTCTGCTGAGGTATGGTTTTACGGAGAAGAAAGAAGTCATATGAGAATGGTTGCTTCCTTCCTTATTAATACCTGATGATGTAGCACACACATTTCTGGTTGTATAAAAGAGTCCTTCAGACTTCATAGGTTTCAGAGACTATGTGACACACAACCCCTGAGCTTTCTATGATGAATTTAACCCTAATTCTCACTTTGACCACAGATGTGGTAGAATATAAATGTATTATCCTGCTTTATCATGAAGGCATGTTCCACTTGAATGCTTTCACATATTAATTAAATAATAACTGTTTAGCTCTGTGAAGACTACTCGATGAAAGTGCCAATTTCAATCTGTTTCACTGATTAGTCTATTTTCTGAGGGTTCATATAACAATGTATATCTGAGGGGATGACTCCAAGCTGTAGGATAATAAACTCATTTCATCAGAAAATAGGTTTTTATAATTGTATTTTGCACCACAGTTTCAGACTTTTCAGGTCAGTGAACCCAACAATGAAAATCTAAGAGAATATACTTTTTGAATAAAGCTACTTTAAAGTTGTGTGCTTGGAATATTCCGAGACAAATCCTATGCAATAATTGTTTCCTGAGGGATTTGGTAATTAGTTTTCTGTATGATGGATTTCAGCTTGAATGCTTTTCCTCTCTGAAAAGACAGCTTTGAGGTGAAACCTGACTTCTGTCCACTCGTCATGTGAGCACACGTATCACTTGCTGGTGTTCTCACATTGATCAAAAAATGGCTGATTATATACTGCATTTAGAAACTGTAAGCTAAGCATGATCTTTTCTCAAGGCACTTACAAGTAGCTGCCTTTTAAAAAGTGCTTTAGTGACATCAGTATGATTTGCAGAGACAAAGCATTTTGCCAGCTTATGCACAAGTAATGCACAAAGCCTTATCTTGAAAAGAGTCATAAATGACTCAATCCTTCTGTTCTTTTTTCTTTCCCCCTCAAAATAAAAATAAAAAATCCTTTCTAAATCATTATTAGGTCAGAAATGACTACAAATGAAAAGGACAATCTGCCTTTGTTTTTAGCCTATTATATACATTTTTTGTTAGGGGCTGACATACTGCTTTAGGCATAAAGCTGCATTTTACTGGTGCCTTGTGACTGAGAAGATGTTCTGTCATTCCACAAAACAATAGCAACATAACAAAATTTAGACATAACTGCCATATATATGCTTATTCCTAGTGGGTCCTCTCCTTTGAGATAACATTTATGGTTAATTTTCCTCCACAAATGCTCTCAGCTCCTTTTTAAAAGCATTTAGCAGCTGCTTTTGCTTCTTCTCTTCACATTTATCTATCATTCATATATTATAGTATAAATAAGCAAGATGAACTTGTCTTCAATTTTTTCAGACATTTTCTTTGGTGTCTTTGCTTCTATTTCATAGAAATCCAAGACATCTTAATGCATTATCCTTGTTTAGTTTATTCAGAAAGTAGTACAACTCAGGGAGGTAGCACCCAACTCTTAAATCCCTATTTTACCTAAAGAAAATAGACATCTAACCTCCCGCAGCCCCTGACACTTCCAGAAGGGTTTCTTCTGCTGTATTTACTCAGATCCTTACAATAACCTTTGCATAACACATTTTGCTTTACAAGTCACCTGCATAGTATTAGAATAATTTCACTGAACAGCTATAAATAATTTATGCAATACAGTTAAGGACTGACAATGGGTTTAGAATTTTATTCACGTCTCTCCTGACTAGACCTTTTCCAGCTAGGGAATTGGACCAACATTGGTAGATTCCTTTGCTTCATGTTTTTCTCTCTAGCCTAAGTATCTCACAAATACTTACACTGATGTTTGTACTTCTTGTCTGTGGCAATGCTCCTAGTAGCTATACATGTCTAAACTGAAGAATGAAGACTGTCTTCAAGCACACAGAAACGTGCAGAGTCCAAGCCTTGGGTTACACATACCCACAAAGTGCAGATGGACACCCTGCTTTCCTTCTCTGCCTCACTGTATCTCCACTTGAGCTATACACAGCATTTTGAAAGCCCTTTCTCCTATTTATTTAGTTAGTTAATTAGTTAGATAGCTATTTTTCCATTTCCTTTACTTTGTTCTACCACTAAGTTTTTCAGGCTGGCTGGGAGCACTTTCAGTCCTGAAATGGCCCATGCCTACAACCACCATGCCAGTTCTGTAACTACACAAACACTTTTCCTTCTGTATTTGTGACACTGCAGCTCCACTGCACTGTGGCACTGCAGCTGTCTTTCGGATAAATTTGAGAAGTTTCTGGTTAAATTGTATTGCAGAGATGACGCAGAGCAGAATCTGAATTACTCTAAATACTTTAACTCTTACCCAAATATTGAAGCAGCTGCCACCCCCTGCCAAAGCCCCACTGATCCTGGTTCCACAAGTGTGGGGCAAAAGTGCTT
This sequence comes from Indicator indicator, assembly GCF_027791375.1. NCBI lineage: Eukaryota > Metazoa > Chordata > Aves > Piciformes > Indicatoridae > Indicator > Indicator indicator. Next base: position 12,814,869 of record NC_072022.1, on the reverse strand, counting down.
AATGTGGAGGGCAGTCCATGCCCCTGGGGCTGTTCCTCCCCTCCTCAGCAGTGGCAGGGGTCCAGCAGAACAGGATCACATGGCGCAACAGGCTCATAATACCCAACAGCAGAAGGAACACAGTGACATGAAGTTTCTTTGGGATCATTACATGTTGTAGGGGAAATGACAAACCTGCTTCTAATGTGTTTTATGTGCTGTTTTTCATCTTCTGCTTCATTCTAGAATTCTTTTGTTCTAACTACTTTAATTATTCAACCAACTCTCTTACTGTGTTTCTGAGCACCTTCAGTATAAGCTGTACATCTTTTAGAAAGGTCAGGACTTGCTTTCTGCCTTTTCCGTCATTTTCAAGCCAAATAGCTACTGGAATTGGTGTTTTATTTGTTTTAGTTTGTTCTTTTTGCCCATTAAATTACTAATTACTCCTTTCTAAAACAGCATCATACATTTAGGTTCTTATGGGTTTAGTGGAAGTTTCTTGCGACCATTCCATCATTGTCTCTATATAACTTTGCCTACTAATTTTGTGTCCCTAACTTCCCACATACAAGCTCTCTTTCCAATCCTCTGTCCTCGAGGCTTTGTATTTGTGTAAGTCTGTCTTTACCCCTGACTATCTTTTGTTCTCCTGGTTTATCCAGATTGACTCATTACTCTCTTCCTCGTATTTTTATTGCCAGATGACACACCAGATACTTAAGGATCCACATTTTCATTTATCTTTGAATACTTTCCATTTCCCCTCTGTGTCCTTCCTCCAAGCTGTCTGTTTCTCTTTGATTTCCTGGATAGTCCACTGCAAATCCATACACCACAGTAGAGAAGCTAAAAGCAATTATTTTTCTCATGGCTGATTACAAGTTTAATAGAATTATTTCATCAGGAATCTAAGATGCTTTTTAGAGATTCATCCTGTTACACTGCAAGACTAAGTCTTCTGGTTTTTTGATGTTTATGGTTTCTGGTTTTCAACTGATTACTAAAGGTGAGCATATTTCTAGAAAAGTGCTAGCACCATGATCATCTTAATATTTGTTGAGTTAAATTCCATAAGGTACATACATTCTCATATTTACTGATTACACTGTGACACAGGAATGTGCACTCGTGGAATCCTATTGCTATCAGCAAAAGCTTCATAATAACAGTTTGAGAAAACTGTCATCAAAAAATGATTAACTATGAATAATGTAAAGGGAATACAAATGAGAAAAACTACTTGCTGTAGTTAAAGGTTTGTTTTAGCCAAGCACAACAGCTGTTTAAGGAGAATTAACAAAATTTAATTTGAATTCACTAAGACTGTTGGGTCAAGGAAGCAAACAGACATTTCTTGATGTCTTAATCTTGGTGTTGGGCTGTCACTGTTTGGTATTATGTCACAGAATCACAGAACGTTTTGTGACGCACCAAAGAAGCTCTTTCTGATCTGTTATCTACTGTGCCTAACTTAGACACAGTCCTTGGTTTAGTCCCTGCCACAGGCATGAATTTCACCTTTAGGCAGTTAGCTTGGCATAGTCTCTTCCAAAAATAAAATCTGCTTTTTAAATTGCAGTACATGTAGTCTGAAAACAGAGTATATAGCTACAAAACATATCATGTTACATTAAGACCTTCTGCATCTTGTTGAAGTTAAAAAAAAAAAGGTAAACAATTGTAATAAAAAAGCAATGTAAACATTGCAACCTTTTGGTGAAAAGTGTGCAGGAGTTGATTGCAAAAGACTTGAGACCCTTCAAAACAGTTAATTCTTGGGACAGTGGCTGTTTGATGCAACAGCTTCAGAGGCAAAGGGTTGCTGAGAGTGCCAACAAGGTGCTCAGAATGATGGTGCCAGCAACTCTTGTGATGTGTCCCTTTGCATGAGAAATGGGACCACGATGGCTCTAGAAGTGCACAGATGAGATGGATGATGGTGCTGTCACCAGTGAGAGCTGCACTTAGTTTTAGTGATAATCACAATAATGCACAAGACCAGAAGGCAGAATTCTCTGCAAGGGTGAGTGGCTGGGAGATGAACATTTGTTTCTGCCACACTGCAATGGAAAGGCACAATGCCAGACCTGGCGAGCACTGCCTCCAGTGCTCTCACAAATGAGTCTGTTCTGCATTGCTTACAACACCATTTCTCCATACTTGGAAAGGAGGAGCATTAAGAGGGATAACTTTTGCAAGGGGTTAATACAATGACCAGAAAAAATGAAGAGTGTTCTCTGCATGACCATGGCTCACTTCTCCTAGCACAAAGAGGATTGGAGGAATATGATTACTGTCTATAAATGTATTTAGCCTTCCCTTCAAATGTGGAGAGATCTCTTGAGAATAAAATTAGCACAGAAATAAAAAAGGGAAAAAACATGCTTTTTAACTATTGGAGTTAGGAGTTTGGTGCCAGCCTCCCAAGAGGAAGACAAAGACTGAAATTCTCAACAATTTGCAAGACCTGGATGAATAAATTTGTGAGCAAAGTTGCCTGTGATGTCAATGAGCTGATGTGGTATTTCAGGAGGTTTTGTCCAGACTTCCATCCTGTGTCTCAACTACACTCTGCTAGTTTCTAATATTAGAAAATTGATTTGTAAAATCAAAATCAGAAACCAGAACCACTCCCATTAGCCATTAGGAGTGTTATTTCCTTGCTTGTCTGATTTCTATATGAGAAAATTGTGTCTGCATATCAAATTGTGTCCATTCTTCTAGGCTAAGAGTGAAGCCTCTTAGTTGTGCTTGAGGTCAAAATGTTGCTCAAAAAAATGTATTAATTATTGCTGGTGCTTAATGTGGTTTACAAATGTCCTATTTAACTAGGAGCTCTGACTCATCAGGTTTTAGATTTCTAGTAATAGTCAGGGACCTTCTGTCTGATCAGTCTTGGGCAGTGTAAAATGAGAAGTGCCTGCAATTAGGAGGCTGGTTGCACTCCATCAGCCCTGGAATGGCAACCTTCTGATAAGCTGCATGTTTTTATGGGTTAAGTGAGTAAACATTGGCCAATCTAAATTGTCTGAGGAACAGAGCCAACTTTTCTCATTGCTTTGTACTGAGACAGCAATTACCTTTTTTATTTGCTGAAGGAAATGTTCATGACATGCTCCAGTGCATGTTAATTCTGTTCCATGTTCTTGGATAATTACCTGCTTTCAAGCTCTGTCTTGGTGAAGATCATTTTCATAGTATGAAGAGCTTGACATGACATTGGAAAGACTTGTGAACAATCAAAGCCTTTCGTTATTTGGCAGTGCTCAACCGACCTAGGCTTGGATTTGATGTTTCATGTTAGAACATGACAGAAGCAGTGGTCTGTTTAGTCTCCTCCACAATAAATCCCAGCAGCCGAGCACCAAAATACATCATGGAATAAAGCATGGAAAATATGGTAAGAAGATGGATAATGATGTTTGTCATCCATTTAACATGTATTGATGTTGGGAGCTAAATCACAAATTATTGTGAAAAGCTCTAATAACCCGTATTTTAAAGCAATCGCTGTGTCCATGTGCCACCAGACTTATCTGAAATCTTCAGTATAACATTTCTAAATGTGTTGTATTATTTAGGTGTCACATATGCATGGAAAAGACAGGATTGAAGCCTATGCCGCTATAAAACAGCAAATTGAACTTTGTGGAGGTGATCCAATTTATTCCATGTGAAGAGCCAGCCCAGATATTTTTCATTTGTCAAAGCATGGTGCTGTAAAGAAACAGACAAATGCATTCCATGCCTTGTGAATAAGGCAGAAGACAAGACTCTCTCTTTCCAGATGCCATACTCCCATGGTTTCAGGGTAACATTTGATGAGATATGATTGGATGTTTTTACTAAGTCATTTTTATTTAAGAAGGGAAGAAGAGAGAAGAAGAGATACTTCTGCTAGCAGCAGCTGCCACTGAGGCTTCTTTCCAATGGCTTTCCTTTTCATTATTGGCTTCCCACAGACATTCTCTGATGTGCCACAAAGATTGAGTCTGTGCCACAGTGCTTTTACCAATGAGTCTCCTCTCCTCACAGAACTCAGGAGCTGTTATATTTGGTTAAAACTGGTGAAAGGGTTAAAAAAATATGGAGGGAGTGGAGTGGCAAGGCTGGCAGGCAGTGACACAGCACAGAACAGGATTGGAATAGGCACAGCAAGCATAAAAAAGGTCAAAGCATCAGTCTTTGTGGATGATCATTTGCCTATTGCCTTCTCAAAACCCACAAACAGGATAATCTGATCACATAGATCAAAAGCTCTCTCCTGGTGCACCAGGGAAATTGATAACTGCATTCTTCTGTAGTATATATACCTATAATTCAGGGACAGGAACTGGCCCACATTTACCAGAGATGTAAAGTAGCTTTGAAAGTCTTTCTTTGTATCTTGTTCACACTGTAAAAAGGAATTGCTGTTTCCAGGGAGAGGACTGAAATGCTCAGAACAGGGCTCTAGACTTGTGCTACCAGCACTTCACTGCAGAATTCATTTAAGCAGTTTCAGCACATACATGCAATGCTCATTTGTCCTGTTGTTTTACAGTTATTATTTCAGAACGTTTTCTCTACAAGTGACTAAGTTCCTATTTAATCAATTAGGATAATTTCCACTGAAGTCTCTTCTGAGATTTCTGAAGTTTCTCCATTCCATTTTTCATGTCACTAATTTTTTTTTTCACTTAATTACAGTTCAAATAATCACCCTCTTTTCTCCATTGATGGGTCTAAATTAGATTCTACACTTGTACAGCTTTGTAGACCTTACCTAAATTTCAAGCAGTGTTCAAGAGGAGTAAAGAAAAGAGGTCAGCTTTACTACAGATAAGAGATCTGGACTTGAGCTGGCTTTTGTTATAGTAATGAGACCTAGTTTAGAATAGGTGAAAAAAGCAGCAAAATTGCCTGAGAACTACCACAGGATGGTATCATCTTTCCTGCTTAAAGATGGCCATCAGATCAGTTTGGCATGATTCTTTCTCAACTTGAGCATGATTCTTTGCCACTTCTGCTTGAACGTATTATTGTGTTTTACAAATGGAAACTCTTCTTACATTGGTGGCTGGACCCTTTTGGACCCTTAGCAGCTCTACCCAAGAAAAGGTTTTCTCCTTTGATTAACTTACATTGAAGGCTGCAAGGACCATTCAATCACCTCACCTATTTCTCTTCCCCACCTTAGACCTCTGAAGCAAAAAACTGACCTACTTTTTCATTTTGCTCTACTACAGCTTTGGCAAAATTCTGAATCTTTACGCAGAGGAGGAACCAACCACAGTGATCTCACCACTGACCATCAGCAGGTTCCCCCCCAGTCGGGGAACTCTAGCTGAACCAGTCAACAATATATCGCTCTGGATGAGATAGTGGACTGGAAAAGCTTGAACATTTTAATGGGCAGCTATGCTATTGAGGAACCATTTAGATTGCTCCAAGAAAGCTCATATAACAGAATCACAGGATGGTGGGGGTTGGAAGGGACCTCTGGAGATTGCCCTGATAAAGCAGGTTTACCTAGAGCTGTTTGCACAGGATCACACCCAGGTGGGTTTTGAACAGCTCCAGAGAAGGAGACTCCATTACCTCTCTGGGCAGCCTGTTCCAGTGCTCCAGCACCCTCAAAGAAAAGTTGTTCCTCATGTTTAGACGGAACTTCCTGTGCTCCAGGCTGCATTTAGAGAAGCCCATGTGGGCTACATGCCCTGCCAGACCTGGCATACTGCTGACCCTGGCCTCCTCTCAGTGAGAGAAGAGGTACAGCTATAGTGTGAACTGCTTTGCTCCCACTTGACTGGCCTGAAACCACAGCAAGTACCAGTAACCACACACATGGATAAGCTGTTGCCTTCAAAGAAAAAGCTACAAGTGAGAGATAGAGAGGTTTAGCACTGACAGCAAACGCTGAACCCAAAGCAGCATTCTTTCCTGACAAGGAGCTATCACTGAAATGAAGAACAAGCTGTGGCGTGTCTCACTTACATACCAACTCAGGAACAGCCTTGCTTGCTATACATTCAACCCCACAAAGGCTCACGTATTTACATGCAGGAAGGTACAATTATCTGTGATGACAAAGGATGAGCTAAGCAAACAAAGACAGACTCCTTGCACTTGTCTCTTCGTTCTACGTGCGAGCAATCGCATTACGCAGCCTTGATTCTGCCTTGGGCATTTTCCTAACGATGAATCAGGCAAAAGAGGGCAGAGATGGCATAAAGAGACCATGAAGAATGTACACCTATAGTACACCTCAGCTGCGCCACTGCTTCCTTCCCTTCCCAACAGCTCAGGCATGGCTGTGCTGAGGCCTGGCAGCAGCACATACCCCAACACTGACTTCAGCAAACTGAAGAGCCATGGGAATGACTACTATATCTGGGGGAGTCGTTTGGTCCAGGTCTTTTAAGTATTTCTGAGCTAATTTCTGAGCTATATTTAGCTGCTGAAACATAACATGAAGTATAGCAAAAAACCCTGCTGTGTATTTGATCATCTGATACTAATTATGCACGAACAAGAAGGAATCTATCTTTGCTTTAACTTCAAAGACAAGGCCATGCTTCTTACTGTCAAGAAGGTAAGACTCACAGCACTACTCTGTGATTACAACTGCAGGGGCACATGCCCAGCAGGAAATGGAAGGCAGCTGGAAAGGCTCAGCAAGCACTAATGTTTCCTCTCTCTCTGTTCTCTTGCTCTCATGTAAGTTACAGGAAGAGTATTGCTATTTATTCAGATTACTCTGATATTGTGAATGACTGACTACTGAATCAGTCCGCTCATCATTTTCAGTTAAAGTCATCTCAGAAAACTTTCCCTTAGCAGTCCCAGGCTCTTTCTGTGTTGTTCTAGGGCTAAGCATGGAGGCATGGTCACCAACACACACAGAAGCACACAAAAGAGGATTCTGCAAGCCTGATCAGCAAAGCAGGCAAACAGCAATTGTAAAAACCATAGTAGAATCTACCTCCACCATAAGACCTCTATGTTGTGTTTGAAGTCACCTTCCCCAGAGCTTTACCTGGGCTTGTGTTTGACTGTAAGCTCTGCAGGGACTGCCTACTCTTGTGAATTTACTACCACGAGAGAGGTTTGTTCTTAGTCGGTCCCTTATTCCTTCCGTAATAAACATGATTAATTGTAATAATTGAAAGGATGCCCCCCTTCTTTTTTGTTCTTTCATTACCGTACAGATGGTAGTTGGATGTTACTGGGTTTTGTTAGTGGTGGTTTTTTGTGGTGTTTTTTTTTTTTAATTTCTCTGTGCTGGGTTTTCTTTTTAAGTCTGATCTCACCACCTCTCCACCACCATGTGTGCGTACCTCAGAGAAGTAAGTGCAATTTGAAAAGGGGAAAGGTGCTTAATTGTGCCCATGTTGTTCATCACATTTCCTCTTACCCTCTTTCTTGTGACACACTTTCCTTCAGGTAGGTTATATCATGACTACACATACTGCAGCTCCTATTGTGAATATTTAAAAAGGTGGTAACCTAGTTCTCATTCCCTTCAGATGGCTTTTGTTAAAAGGTATGGCAATATGGAACCATAATGACAGACATTCTTGTCAATTTTTATTCTATAAAAGGCTTGGATTAATATGAAGCACACAGCTGAGGTATCTGTGTTTTGAAGTGCTTGAGAAACTCTCATAATTGCTGCAATCTGTTGTGCCTCTCAGATCTATCTGTGAAGGTGTTCAGCATGGTGTATGTTTTGCTGATGAGCTACTCTTTGTCTTGAAGAAATGTTTTATCTTGTGTCAGATATTACAGCTGCTGATATTTAAATGTTTAAGAATGGAAAACGAAAGCTGGAGTACTAACAAAAGAATGAAAGCAGTTATGGCAATGGTTGTTAAACATCATATGGTGGTGTTTTATTATTTTAGTATTATGTTTTGTTTCTCTCTTTTCTGTTCATCAGCCAGGAGCCCAGGATTTTTCTTTCAATAGATCCTCAAGTCTAATTCTTTCTAGATAAAGGCACTTTATTGCCAAGTTAACTGTGCTCCTGTGGTGTATGTCCATATGTTTTGTATGCTCTTTCTTGGATCTACAGTGGATGTCTCACATTAGTGGCCTCTTTCAGAAGGTAGCATTTCTTAAAGATTTCCCTGAATGGTCTCGATACAGTGGAATATACTGCAATAACTGATTTTCCTCTCTGATTCTTCTTAGCATTTTATCAAAAATGGGAATTGATCTTACAACATGGGTGGAACTACCTTTGGAGCACAAAATGTTTATAACCATGTTAATTGTATTAACAATAAATCATACCTGCGTTATCTCCACAGTAATCTAACACTGCCAGTGTAGAGCAAACCAAGTCACTGTTTATTTGCTTTGCTGTTTCTAAGGAAGGGGTAACTAACTGAAGGAACAATATTTTGCTCTAGTCTTTGTGAAATCACCCTTCTCCCTGTTTTACTTCTCCCATGCCCTCCTGATTAGTAATGCGTATATTAGATATACACACTTGGGCTTCTCCTCAGACATCCATCCCATCCCTTTATTCCACCTCTATCAAGCTTCCCCAGGCTCATGTCTCCATTCTCCTCTCAAATCACTCTGTGGCTATTTCTCCCCACTTTATCTGATCTCACATTCACACTTCATTCTGCCCACTCTCCCTGCCTGCAAAGCCTCCATCACTGCAGCGTGCCTGTCGTATCTGCTCTAAGTCCATTTATTCAGCTACGAAAGAATGGGATCAGCACTTGGGATGCTGATCTAAGTTTCTGCTTTCATTAACTTTTTTGTACTACAACTCCCTTTGCATGGTGTCTTCTGAATTGAGGTGTACATGATATTTGGAGAATGATTTAATCTCACAACTCTTTGGAAGCTAGTGCAGCTTGCAAGATTACAACCAAACCATTCTCAGGCTACTCATTTTCAAAGACTGTATTAGTCAAGAGTCTTTTTTTTTTTTTTTCTTCATTTCTCATTTAAGAGCCAGAACAGCCAATGTAAGGTGAGGGATAATGACCTACCTCCAGAACTGTGTTTAATATTTAATAGCCCATGATCACTATTTAATTTGGACCAATCTTATACTGCATGCTGTGGAAGTCTCTCTCTACTGTTTCACATCTGTTAAATATTTTAGATATTTTAGCTTTATATTTATGTAGTTGAGATGGAACATAATAAAGCCTGTTAAAATCAAGAGTGCATGAGGTTATATTGGGTATTCTGAGAAAGACAGATTTAGCAACCTTAATGGAAACCATTCACTCCTCTGTTGAGATGTCAGATTTGTTTCTCACAGTTCTGCACATCACGTTTAACTCAGTTCTTTCCATCAAAGGCAGCTGATGTCTTCTAGCAACACATTCAGACATGGTTTCCCTTTTAGTTTCAACATCTCCAGAATAAATTAATACCACAGACATGCACATGAGAAAGATCATTCCATATGCAAAATGACGTATCTAAACAAATGTGAAGGAGCACAACTTACTGTCAGCATACAGTGGAATTCTCCTAACTTCCTTCTGGGGATCTCACTAACATTTGACATTTGGACAGCATGCTTTCATTATGGCTGAAAACTCCTTGTATGATTTTCTAAACCTTTAATAAGTCAGGAAGGTCAGGCTGGGTAATGCCTGGCATTTAATGCTTCACCTCACCTCCAGCAAACTGTTCCACAAAGTTTGAATATCATGAGGTGGATGTGTCCTGCAATTTGACTGCTGTCCACAGTTTTTTCTCGTATTTTCTCTAAAATGGAAGCTTTCCTCCTGAAAAACGACTCCTACCCTCAAGCAGAACACCTCTCTTTAGCAAAGGCCAACTTCCCCTAAGATGCACCAGGTAGGCTTAGATAACTGTAGACAGAAGTATCCTGAAATCATGCTCGCAATTGAGAAATGCAGACCCAGGCAATAAAACCTGGTAAAAAATCCTGCTGTCAATCCTTGCTAATGTACTTGAAAGTGATCTCACTAAACAGTGATCCTACTTGCACTTTATGCAAGTCCTGATAAACTGGATTAAACTGGATTATACAGACTTGGAAACTGAGCAATGTTACAGTAAATATCATGCATAGACAGCTACCAAGGCAAGCAAAAACCCATTAAAAGAAAGAAACAGACATACCTACTTTTCCCTATCATTTACATTCTTAATCTTTAAACCAAACTTCTGCTCTGTTTATGCAATTAAGCCCATTATTTCACTGGCTGTGCACAGCTCTTGGAGGATTTAGTCAAGCTCTTCTGTAATTCTGAAACATACTGTGCATATTTGTCTAAAAATGTGTCCTAGTTGTAAAGCTTGGACAGGTAAAAGAGTTAATGAGAAAACAAAAAAAGTGAATGTTAAGGAAGAAAAGCTCCCAGGGGACAATAACACAAAGCAAAAGATACATTATTGCTCACTGAATTACCTACACAAGCATTTGCTTTCTTATTACAGCATTAATCTTTGATTGTGTGACACAGGAGTCAGTAGTGCTAGTCCTTTACCTTGTTTTGCAAGAAAGCAGAGAACTGCAAAAGACAATTGTTCCTGCCCGCCCAGCAACTGACAGCAGCAGTACTCCTGGATTTGGTGCAGGTCAAGAGAACGTCTCTGGTAGAGAGAAGAGGATTTGTTTCCCTCTCTCCTACCTTATCAGATAATTCAGGGAAATTAATTGGGCCTCTCTCTAATGTCCTGAAATGTCTTCTCCTCACCTCTTTTATCCCATAAGCCCAGGACTGTGTTAGCTAACTTTGGCTACAGCCCTGCACCTTGATTGCTGCAGCCCAGGGTCTTGGATTATTTTCCCACTTATATCAAGCTTTATAAGGCACTCTCCACCCTCTGTGCTACTGCAGGAAGAAGGGCTAGAATTAAAAACTGTGGCCAGCACATGAAGGGATGGGATTCTGCCCTTCTACGCTGCTCTGTCGAAACCTCACCTGGAGTACCGTGGCCAGCTCTGGTCCTCAGGCCAAGAAGGACAGGAACCTGTTGGAGTGGTCCACAGGGCCATAAAAACAATTACAAGGCTGGAGCACCACTTCTATGAAGGAAGGCTGAGAGAGTTGGGGTGTTCAGCCTGGAGAAGAGAAGGCTCCAGAGAGATTTTATTGTGGCTTTTCAGTAGTTAAAGGGGCTATAAGAAAGACTGGACAGACTTTGTAGCAGGGCCTGTTATAACTATACAGGAGATGATGGATCGAAACTAAAAGAGGGGAGATTTAGGCTAGGTAAAATGAAATAATTTTTCACAATGAGGGTGGTGAGACACTGATCCAGGTTCCCCAGAGAGGTGATAGAAGCCCCATCCCTGGAAACATTCAAGGTCAGGTTGGATGGTGGTCTGAGTAACATGATATAGTTGAAGATGTCCCTACTCGTTGCAGGGAGGTTGGACTAGATGGCCTTTAAAAGTCCCTTCCAACCCAAACCATTCTATGATTCTCTGAAGCAAACACAGAATTACACAGGCACAACAGCAAAATACCTCCCAGACACAACCTAACATTGCTGCCTGGCAGTGAAAAGCCACCTTTGTAGGCCTAGGTTTTGGTCTGAAGCAGAGAACAAGAAAAAATATTTTGAATCTTGAAGATGTTAAGCACAAACCTTAGATAAACAGCATCTATACTTCATAAAATAATAATCCCACTAAACTTTTCAAGCTAGAAGCCTGCTGAACACAAAGCACAGTGCCACACAATGTGACCTTCCACAAGAGAACTGTCACCTCTTGATTTATACCTGCAATATCGATACTTGCAGTATCCAGCTGAAGACCACGATGGAACTGGAGGTTGGACTCCAACAATTTCAATATGTTTTTGAATAATATAGTTTTCAGAAGCCCTGATGTGAAAGCATGTACCTGTATCTGTCAAAACTCATTGCTGCATCCTTCAGTCTTTGTGTGGCCACTACTCTGAGAGAAAGGTTTGGCATCACAGCTGGAAGCTTCCTCTCTTGCAAGCACAGAGCTCCAGGTGGGCTGAGAACTCAGGGCCAGTTGGCTGTACCCATGCTGGGACTCACTTGTTGGAGCATGGTCTGCACAGGGCAGCAACAGTGGAAACACTCCAACACTTGGCTATCAACACACCAGACGCACCGCAGGTACCTCCTACATTGCTCTTCGCAATCTTTAAGGATCATTGCTTCATATTTGGTCCTGATGATCCTGCAAAGAACTCCCACCAAGGGGGTGTTAGCACACACTGAGAGAGCAGGAGGGCACCTTGGATGTGCCCAAGTCCTGCCTGCACAGTGTACAATTGGGAGCCGGAGGAAATGCAATGAAAACTGTCCATTTGTAATCCTTGATAGTTCTCACTGAGAAAAAATACATGGGAGTACAGGAAACGCCTGACTGATAGTGTAAGCACTCATGTAAATTTGTGCAGGCTGGCAGGTTGATTTTCATCAGGCTGGCTATATTCTTTGAAGATATGTCACTTCCCTGGATATATGCAGCTGTGTGTTTGAAGCTCACACTGGTTGGACAAAATGATTTGCTCGTGATCTTGATGTTCGCCCTTTCAGGGGAAAAAAAAAATTCTAGCACTTCAAGCTTTTGTGAGTCTGAAAGGCTTATTCAGTTTTAAGGATCTGCCTTAGCTTTTTTTATTATGATTATTTATCTGAAGCCTGAACAGGCAATTTGATGAATGAGAGAGTGGGTGGGAGAGAAAGTGCACAAATAATACATTGTGTACAGTTTTGTCAATTACCATGGAACAATCCTCAACCAACTGAGAAGGTGGAATATTTTTTATATACTATTACATGGGGTTTCTTTTATCTTCTTGTTCCTTTCCTCTTCCCTTATTATAACTCTATTCAGTGCCATCAGATTTTATTTTTAGGAACTGATCCTGATGTTCTTGCTTACACAGACCAGTAGACTCCCTAAGTAGCTTCAGGAGACCAATGCCCCGTGCATTAAAAGCAAAGCACTGGATTCCTGAGCTGGAGGGAGACTCACTGCATACACGGCTGTTATGCAAAGATGATGAATTTCTCACTCCTGCTTTTCCTGTGCATACTTTTACAATTTCAACCCTCTGCATATGCAAATGTTTGATTTTTTTCCCTTGCAACTGAACAAACACACAGGTGTTTTATAATAGCAAGGTGGTGTTTTTGGAGCAGCATCACTAGCTACTGCCCCCATCCTGGGAAACCTGGTTGGGATGTCTCTCAGTGAGGCATGTAAAGCATGAAACATCCCATCAGCTGCCCATGGGGAGCCCAGAACAAGTCTGATTTAGCTGATTTTCCATTTGACTCACTTTGACATAAAATGGGGGGATTTTTTTCTTTCTACAGTGAGAGGCTAAGATGGAAGCAAGACATAGTGCAACTCCTTTTGTGATATGAGTATAGTTGTATTGATTTAACTGAGAGGATCTATCTCTACACATCAACAAACTGCTGACTTCCCTGTACCATAAACAGCATTTAGAATGTATTTCTTACCAACGATCTCAGAGAATCATTTAATAAAGAATGATAATTCTTTCAGAGCTCTTAAAGCCAGCCTATTCCACAGTAAAGATACCAACTCAACATTTTGCTGAATTTTATGTCTTGTTCAGGACAGTTTCTACACAGAGCAACAAATCACTTTTTTCCCCCCCCACACTTTCTAGATGATTGCTCTATCAAGGAGTGTGAAATTTGGACCTGAAAGCACTGACTGTGTTTTGAAGTTAACTCTAAGCCTCCGGGCTACTAAATTATTTCTTAAGCAAAACCATCACACTCTTCATTTAAGATTGTTCAGCATCCTCTTGATTATGACACTACTTAAACTGCTGGAAAACTTTAGCTACTCAGTAAGGTTTACACTGATCGTGTTTTGCCAGTAAAATTTTAACTATTTCACAGTTATAGAGATATCTCTCACAGCTGCTGACTGAATATTAATATGATTTTTTTATGTTCACTAGACTCCGTTAGAATGTAACTAAACACTAAAAATGAGCACTAGATGTGGTGATGTTTATTCCTCCACTGTGTATCACTACATGACTCTTGAGTCCTGTTTCACTTTACTCCATTTGTGGTTCTATCCATCTGATTCACAGAGCAAGCTGTGGTAGAAAGCGGAAAGAAATTCTACATCAGCACTCGTTTGTCAGACTCCAATTTTAAGTGCAAAATATGATATTAGAGCAAGACTGAAAGCTTTCCTCCTTCTACTTCTAAGGAAGTAGTTTCTACTTCCTTAGAAAGGACTTCATGGTACAGCAGAGGCAATGGTATAAGCAGTTATGTATTTTCCACTACTCAGCTGCTCTGCATGGGTGTGTTGTCAGACAAGAAAAAGTTCGAGGCAGGTTCAAACATGCAGAGTATGTTCAAGTTGATGACTTAATTGTGCTGAGGACCAGCACTGTTAGTTTGGATCAATGGTGCTGAGAGGAGCAATTCTAAGTCTCAAAGCTTGCTACACCAATTTGTAATTATGATGCAAACTGTCCACTTACTACCCTGTCCTGTAAGACGATGTCTTTTCCAAGAGACATTAAAGGCTTTCATTTCTGCTGCTCAGCTTTCTTTTCCATCTTGAACTTCCAGGCTTCTCAGAGGACTCATGCTGCCTGACATATGGTGCTTATGCTGTATGCATTGTTGAATTACTGCTTCAAAAACAGACACAAGCCTCTTTTAATTAGATTTATGGGAAACCTTCCTGAGGCAAATTCCTCCCAAAGCAATTACTGAGCACACCTGAGATAAAGGGATGGCAGGGGGAGGGATTCTCTTTCTTTCAACATAAAATTTAATTTATTTGGTTATTTTCATTATCAAAACGAGTAATAATACTTTCAAAAGAAGCAAAGTGGCTCATCGTAATGAGTCATTAGCTGTTTATCCATAAATATGCACAAAGATGGAAGAAATCAAGGAAATGAAGTTTCCTGCCCTAGAGAGTGTACAGAATGATGTTATAGACTCACTTGTTACGGTAGCAAAGCACTTGGGAACATATCACTTGAAGCATGTGGGTAGAACGAATAGAATCAAAACAGCTAGAGCAAAAATATTTCCTAAGGTATTTCAAGACAAGCAGATGCCTCTGGACTTGTAAATGTAAAGCATAGTCCTGAATGCTGGTGATGCCTCTCCTTTGGGATGTTCCCTAGAGAAAAGCAATGAATCTGCAGGGCATTGGCAGGGTTAGGAGCAGTAATCCTTCACCAACCTGCTTTTTACCATTTAACTCACACCCTTCAAGCTCTCTTCTGTCCAGGACAGCATTTGGGTAGCCAAAATCCTAGAGCCCAGCTATGCTGATGTCAACTCTTGCAGACGGGAGAGTAGGCTGTGTAGGAGTACAGCAAGATGTGATTAGGTGATAGGGGAAAGCATTTGAAGCAAAGGCCTTCTGCTGTGTTCATCACTGAGACTCAGAACTGAGTAGCCATGATGCTGCCACCAAAAGCTCATCCAAAACACATTTGACATTGAAGAGAAACACCCCCAAAGGTTTAGATCAGCAAAAGTATGTCACAGGGCAGGCATTACTACTGGATTA
This sequence comes from Indicator indicator, assembly GCF_027791375.1. Lineage (NCBI taxonomy): Eukaryota > Metazoa > Chordata > Aves > Piciformes > Indicatoridae > Indicator > Indicator indicator. The sequence continues at coordinate 12,799,373 of NC_072022.1, read as the reverse complement.
CTTAAGGAGGCTACTGTAGCAGCTTTTGAAGGCTCACAAGAAGCTTCTGTTTTTACCAATATCTGCAGAAAAGTATTCCATATGAAAAGCTGCTCTGCTCAAATGGAACAGCTGATGAGGAGTAACCCCCTCAAATTGTGTTAACACCTGGTCCATTTATTTTCTGCTTTGAGTGAGATTTTACAGTTGAATTCTAAGCCGCTCAGTGAAGGAGGATGGAAGGGAAATGCTGACAGCCTCTTACTAGGGCGATGCTGAATGGCTTTGCTGTAAAAGGTACTGCAAGTCCACATTTGTGGTTGGAGCTAAATGGGAAGTAATTTGTTGTTACTAATATAAACTTCATTTATCAGCACAAAAGTTATCTTACATTTTTGGACATGCTCTAAGAGTGTTTAAAATCAACAAAATGCTGGTGTGTGACCTTAATGCATACTAAGCAGGCAAGTTTATAAATGATGATCCACGGCAAAACCTGCATCTTGTTAAATGCCCCCACAATCTATATTAGAACACTGTAAATGTGGCTTTTTTATTTTTTTTTTCTCAAAACAATACATATTAACTGTAGTAGGTAAAGATGCCACCAGGACACTGACCTGAAGAAAATACTTACATAAAGCTGCCCTATAGCAAAAAAAAAACCAGAAGCAAGAATCAAGGATATGTATGTTATATATCAGCAGGATGTTAAGCAAGTGTGACAGAACAAGGACCCCTGAATTCAGCATCTAGGACAGGGAGAGCTATATGGGGACCTCATGAAGTACTGTCTTTAAGAGTAAATATGTAATATTTCCTAAGTATTCATATAGAAGCTGCAAAGGAGCTGCTTATGTGGAACCTTGGAGCATCCCATTCTCATTAGCAATATTAAATCTCTGGAAAAAACAACACAAAAATTATTCCCATTGTTCAAACAGTGTTTTGAAATATGTTTTCAGGAATGGAATAAAAACGAAACAGAAACACATGTAATCCTTCCCCTAATAACAAACGACTCTTCTAATCTACTATACAGGTAAGTTCAACATCCATACCATGTATGAGAGATCTTGCTGCTGTGAAAGTTCAGTCACAATCCAGCACGACTAGCAGAGGATGACACGGCATTCCTGAAATCCTGGCTTCACCCTTATGCTACTCAGATTCCTCCACACATCACTCTGCGTGGCCACTGTAGTGGTACCCCAAAGGATCTATCAGCTGAGATCCTGCAATCTAGTCTGAGCACTGTTCTGTTCACACAGAAGCTGTAAGCTTCTTGGAGATTCTCCAGGAGAAGGGAGATCTTCATAAGGGTCTCACTGCTATTTTCACATGCAGGACTTTTTTTGTGCACTAGTGATTGTTGTGTTACTTCTTTGAACTGCAATGTTAGTCCTGCCCCTGTGCCCCCCCCCCCCTTTTTTTTTTCTTTCTTTTCCTTTACAATTCCTTATCTTTGCACATTAAATATATAGTTTTTGCCCTTAAAGCATTCTCAGGATATTTAACTGTGGAGATACACAAAATGGGAACAGCAATACACATACCAAATGTTACAGTGATCAAATGGTCCCTTGTAGCAAGTATTAGATTGGTTTTGCCTCAGTCAGTATTTAACTCTTGGCTCAATAAATCTTGATGCACTCCTCAATTCAAGTCAATACCCATTTAATATTTCATGATCAAGCTAACCAGTGAGCACAAATAACTCTGCTTCCTTGTGCTCTGGGAAAGGCACACAACCTGCATACAGCCTGGGAACCCTGTTTGCCCTCCCCTTGCATGCTCTGGGGAAAGAGGCTTTTTTTTGCTCACTCCTGCTTCTACCTACAGCAAGCCCTCCTCCCTTTAGGTCCCTGTGGCCTCCTCTCACTGAGAAGCAGATGACACATCTTTGTCTCTTTGACTCATTCCAGCAATCCGCTCTCTCTGCTCTGAGTGCTTCAAACATTTAGCCTTTTGTTTAGCAAAACACAGTGCAGATGCTGGAACTTTAGATCCTGATGGCAGACTTGCTCAGACTGCTGGAAGCCATGGTGTCATCTGAAGATGGATTGCTTTCCTTAAGTGCATCTATTCCTACTACTAGCTGTGGCTTCCAGCTCCACAGGGTCCAGCTGTCATGACTTTTCTTGGGTTTTTTAAGGAGTAAAAGAAAGCAAAGGCCTTACTTCCTTGTCACCCTTCTTTACCCAGGTGCCATGCAGAGAGTGGGGGTATCACCTTTTGGGTAGTCTCTATTGACAGGCTCTGGCCAATGAAGGCACTGGAGCAGCAGGTTGAAGTGTTTGGGTTTGGAATGTCACCCATACCCTCCCTTATTCCTGAGAGGATTAACTGGGTATATGCAGGGAAAGAATAAGTTTGCTTCCAAAGGAAGGGAGATGACTGCCTCAAAGCCAGAGGAATCATGCTTCAGCATTAGTGTGTCCTGTAGTTCAAGTGCTCAAAATGCAAGTGGTATTACAGCTTGTCTTAGGAGATGGCATGGCTCCATCTCAGCAGAAACACATCACCTCACAAGGATGACTGGTTTTTCCTCATGATGCACCAAGCAGATAAGAAGTACTATTTTTCAGCTGAGAGCCAGAGAGCAAGTAACTCTTCCAAGCATGGCAATGGTGGTAAGACTGAACCTAATTTTCTGAAATACAACATTGTGTCATTCACACTCAGAGTGCTTCCAACTAAACCTGAGCGTAGAATTTGATTTGCAGCATGCTTATAGAGAGCTCCACTCCTTAGCCAGCTGAGTAAGCACACGTTAAACAAGAGTGCTTACATCCAGGACCATGCCACCACTACGAACATTGTCTCTAAGTTTTCACTTTAGGAGTCACATCCCAAAGCTTTGTGGATCATAAAAAGCAGGTGAGGGAAAACCCCAAAATTTTGTGCAAAAAAGGACAAAGTCAATCTAGCAATAAGCATTACTGGTAGGACTAAAAGCACTACCAAGAAATGACTCAGGTGAGCCACACTGCCTGGTGGGAACTGCCCAGGGCTGTGCAGCAAAGCAGTGGGGCCATACATTGATGCCAGATGGTTGTCAGCTCTGCAGGCTTCCCAGAGCAGCCCTGGCCATTGCTGGGAGTGAGACTCAGGCTGCTGCTTTTAACTACTATGCTTGCAATGCATTACTGTTCTTTAGGAAACTTCTAATTTCCAGATCAGAACTTTTGTAGATCAGACTCATTCCTAATTATATATTGATCCTTTTGAACACAGATGCCTTGAGGCATGCTTTAAATTGCACCATTTTGTATCAGTGACAAAGAACTGCTTTACTTACTGTGTGTGATCATGCCTGCACACGTTGTGAGGCAGACAGCAAGAAGCAGCTTTATGACTTATTTAGGGTGATGGTCTGAACTTGTAAGCTTACAGGAAAAGCAGAATTGTTTCAAATTAAATTAATCTCTTTTTTATGTTACTGCTTCAAGTTTTGGCATTCAGAAACCTTAGATGCAGGATAAAAAAAAAAAAGGGGGGGGGGAAGGGGGGGGGTGAGGGGGAAAGAAAGAGCTCAATTAAATTAGTGGCTCCCAAAGTTGTGTCTATAGCACTGGCTCCCCTCCTGATCTCCAGATGAAATAAAACAGATGTGAGGGGAAATGAATGGAACAGCCAAAGTAAATGGTGTGACTTGGTCAAAGGGAACTCCTTCTCCTCCACAGTATTGAAGACTCCCCCTGCACCAAAGCCAGCTGAAGGGATATAAATACTTCACCATTTACACCTGGCTGAAATGCTCTGGATTTCATTTCCCCTCTCTTATTTTTCTTCTTCCTTTCATCTCCCCTTATTCCAGCCATCCCTTCCATGGAGATATGCATATATGTAAACATACACACACATAAACACACAGCAAAATATGGGATCAGTTAAAAACAACCCTTATGATCTGCAGCTTGACATATTCTGAAATGTGAAATGCTAACTAAATACTCTGTAAAAAATTCTGGAGTGAGTTGTTCCTAAGATTATCTCTGAAGCTACAGTTTGGAGTTGGATCTCCAGCAGTAGACACGAGTTAGAATTTTGTGCAGTGCAGCTTTAAGCCTGTCATTAAAACAACTATTTTCTATCTTTAATACTGCCTGGACTTTTGCATTGGCACTTTCTTTCCAACAAAGATATAGGATACAGTGATCTGACAAGAGGCAACAGCCTCCTGTTGCACCAGGGGAGATTCAGCCTCATGTTGCACCAGGGGAGATTAAGATTGGACACTAGGAAAAGTTTCTTCACAGAAAGGGTTGTCAGCAGTGGAACAGGCTGCTCAGAGAAGGGGTGGATTTACCATTCCTGGAGGAATTTAAAGGACCTGGAGATGTGGTGCTGAGTGACATGATTTAGTGGTGAACTGGCAGTGTTGGGTTAATGGTTGGACTCGATGATCTTAAAGGTCTTTTCCAACCAAAGTGATTCTCTGATTCTATGAAATGGTGCAAAGCATGTAAATCGCTACCTTGTTTTTATTAAGCACTATCCGTATCTCTGTTTCTTGTTTAATCTTGTTCTACTTACGAACTGCTCCAAAGACATTGGGACAGCAGAACAGCTGCTCAGCATTTGAAACAGGCCTATCATGGTGAGGAAATCCCTTCTGCCAACTCTGCTGGTAACAAGCAACACATGTGACTCAGAAGGAGATTTCACCCAACTGATGTGCACATTTGAGACTCATCTGACAACAGAACAAAGTTCTAAATAAACATTATTTAACAGAAAATACGAAGAAAAGTCAGAGCCAGGACACAGATGAAGAGCAAAGCCCCTGGATAAGCATTTGTCACAGATTGCTGTCAGGTCTTACCTAGCTGCTGGAACCAAGAGAAAGCCACTGATGTTCTTGTTTGGTGAAGAAGCCATGGGATGCATGGTGGACTGCTCTACTCTCAAATACCATGATAAAGGCAGAGAAAAATGTCTAGGCACTTATTATTTTGTTCACTAATTTGTTGTGCAAACAAAAGTAAAGAATGACTGTCCTTGACGACTGCATCCACCCCCGTGTTTGCTCCCATTCTTTCTTATCCCTGGAGGGAAACTTTAAATGCCAAGTGACTGCAACAGCAGTGCACACGATGGCCACCTCATCACAGAAGGGGCTAAGGGACAGCCTAGCCTCTACTATGAGAAGGTAAAAAGAAAAAGACTTCCAGCAGAGATTGTCACTGGATCTTTTCCTTGGGTCTCTGCTAAGACCTCAGGAAGCTAAAAGTACATAGGTCCAACAAGCTCAGGCCGAAACACAGCAGACTGGCAAGTGCTGAGTGAGCTCCCCCAGTACACCAACTCCCTCAGCATCAAGGCAGACCACCAGCAAGCTGCTAGCTTCCCCTCCATATCAGGGACACATCCACTCTATGCATGTGGTCAAGGTGCTCTTCCTTTGAAGATAACATACGGTGTTGCCTACTACTGGTCTGGCCTTCCAGAGGAAGGGATAAATGATTAATACATAGATAAAGTGAAAAAATTGCATAGGTGACTTTCTAAAGTAGCTTGTACTATGACAAGGAGGAAGCTTCAAAAGTAGCTAATAATTCAACAGTCTACTTTGAGGGAATCTCTGGGGTCTGTCTGCAGGTCCTAGGCTCCCAGACTTCTGTCCCTGTTTCATCTGGATGGTGGTACCACACAGAGTGCAGCTCTGGGGAGCACGTCGTGCCCTCACACACAACCTCCATCTGCTCCTCGTATGTACTTCAGGTTCGTTAAAATGCCTGGCCCCATGTTCCTGCTCAATTAAAACCAAGAAAAATCCACATGAACCATTTGTTGAAGTAAGTGTTGTGAATACCCCACAAACTAAACTTAAAGCCAACATGAATTGGCAGGGCTTCATTTTCCCTCATGAATATGCATAACTAATATACAAAATGCTAATCTTGCCCTCCTCCACTTCCTTTCTGCCTCCTCCGTCTGCCCCTTTTGGAATGAAGCACTTATCTCCTATGTCATGAATAGGGCTCCATTATGTGAAGGGCTGCAGAATTTTAATGAATTGCAAAATATAGTTAATTATGGGAAAAAAAATAAAGACATCTTCTGCACTTTTTCATGTAAATTAGACAAATTAATTGGTGTTCAGTATTTTTTTAAATGCATGCAGCCCTGGAAGGGGAAAAAAAAAAAAAGCTACTTGACAATTCAGTGTTGGAATCATGATAGAAAAAGGAAAACAGAGGGGGCATTTCTGATACACTGCACTAATCCAGACTCCAAAGTGAAGACTTTCTAATTCCAATCCAGAATCATGAGAAAGTTATGGGAGTCTGTTCTCACAAACCAAGTTATTAATTTTATTATAAGTTTTCACTCTGTGAGCAACTGAACCTCAAGAATCAATATCAGTAGGTAGGTCTAAACACAACACCGGATAGGTATTGTGCAAGTGTTCCCACAACTCTCTCCCAGTGCACCTTCAAACCCCACTGGTAGTTGTGTCAGGTTGTTTGGAAGCTCGATGATGGGAACAGATGTCCAGTTGGTACTGCAATGAACCCATCAGGTGAATTTTAAGTTTTGCTTTAATAACGTTTGAGCCCAGAATTTGCAAGAGTGAAAACTAGCTGTTCTGGTTGAAATCCTGGCCTCAAAGAAGGCAATGGCAAGCCACAGAGGTTTTAGTAGTGCACATTACAAAAAATGAAATATATTTAATGACATTTTGAGTGCTTCAAAAAACCAATATAACACCTGCACTGTTGACCTAAATAAAGCGCTGACATCCTGCTTCAGGCTGCCCAAATCAATACTTATGTATGTAAGCAGACACTTCTGAGCCTGTTTGTTGCAGGTGGGTTAAAGGAGTTCAGTTTAAGCGGAGCTTAAAACCAGAGCGTGCTATCAGCTGCAATAAAAGAAATGGGTTTATTCCTCAAAATGTAAAATTGACTCTGGGTAGTTTCAGAGAATGTTATGTCACAAAACAACACAGTAGAAACAATAACAGTTTCTATTAAATTACTCTATAAAGCATCCCATGGCATATTAGGACTGTTCTTCATAAAGAATATTCCACCTCTACACAGCATCTGATGTCTATAAAAGAAGCATGTTCAGACTGAAATAAGTGTAGCATGGCAATTATCACACTACCTGTATTTGTTTTAACCTGGCTGTGTTGTGCCCCATTCTTACCAACTGAGGAATGAATCTGCTCACATGAAGTACTAAAGTCAGTCACTCCCACCAGAATCAAAGCAGTGCACAGAAATTGAGAGCAGTGTTGTTTTCTCTGGTACACCTCATGGTCCAGTCACTGCATTGTTCCTCTATTTCCTATGTGCATTCTAAGAAAAGCTATTTTCTCCTTTGTCTTAATATATCACAACTGCTCTGGCTTCTGCAAGTTAATGCTGGTTTAACACTTACTGATACTACATGCCTCAGTAAGGATTTGGACTCTTTGTTTGGGCACTACATGAACATGCAGGACAGGAGATGCTCCTAAAGACAAAGGTGCTGATGGAGCCAAGGCAGAGAGTGACTCATTCCCTACACAGATTTCAAAGTGGGAACCTAACTCAGAGAGCTCTAAATCTCTCAGAGAGTGATCCTATGAAGACTAAAAAGAACTAAAGTTGGCCTTCAATTGTACTCCTGTGTCTCCTCATCAAACAGATTACAAGTGAAAACATCTAACATGACTCCAAGCTCAAAACTTATTACAAATAGTAAGAAAATGAACTTCATAACGTTAATAGGAGGTAAAACCAAGGAAATTTTCTGTTCTCTTTTACAGATGGAATAATTGACATTATTTAGATAAGATGATCTTAACATTTCAGTAATATTAAAAATCTAAATTAAAAAGTAACTTGACTCTGATGGAAGAATGATAAATGCTGAATGCAGTTTTATCAAAGTAAGAGTTCAAAGCAATGCAAACCACAGCTGATCCTCACTGACATGAAGAAAGCATGCCTGAGAGATATTAGAGCTTGTTTCAGGAACTGATTGATTCAAAACATGAAACATTTCATAGAAAAAAACTTGCTGATTATGTTTTTTTCAGAAGCAGTCATTATGTCACTCAGTAAGCCGGGCAGAAGGCAAACTTTGTTGTGGGTCATCTGCAGACAGCTTGAAAGGTTGAAAGTGCTGAATGCATGAGAAAGCACTGGAAACAAACTGTAACCATATTAACTTCTTGTAGGAAAATCTGACCACTACTATGAAACATCTGAATTTTAAAAGACTAGGCAGGGTGTGACACACAATTTTTAAGCAATGGAGGGAACATTTGCTAATCTCTTTTAATATGATTTCAATTTAAAAAAAAACAAACCCTCTTTTAACCATATTAGAGCTGGCTTACGTTTCGTTTTTAGATAACAGATGTGGGATCAAATATCCTTTGAAATCACCTTAAGTCTCAAGGGCTGTTTGGATCAGGCAACGAATAACCATTTAGGCATTTCAGTGTCTCCTCATGCTACATCTTACCTCTAGCCACTGATGAAAATTCAGATAATTTTAAGTGCTTTGCTGAAAAGAATGTAGTGGAGCATATTTCTCCTAACCATGTCCAGAAAACAACAGAGCAGTGAGGAGAGTGCCTATTCCTGATACTATATTTTTCTCTCTTTCGATAAATGGGATGTGCAATTAGCTGAGACAGGTGTATTTAACATAGCCTTTAGAAACCACCTAAACAAGAACATTCAGGTCAACTTCACTTTGTATTTCCTTCTGGCAAGAACTGTCTTGGTTCTCTTTATAGGGTACCTAATAAAACATGATCACAGCTGAATTCTGTGAAGGTGTGACATATGCAAAGATAATAGATAAATTCAAGCTTCTGCTACTGTTATGTCTAATTCAAACCTTAAATAACTCAAGCTCTGCTGTGAACAAAAAGTGACAACACTAAAGAGGACATGTCGAAAAAAATCTGCTTCAGCAAGTGTACCACACCTGTAACATCTTGGATCCAACATGCATTAATGAGCTCTGCTGCTGAAGGTTAAATTAGTTTATTACCCAGTTGCATTACACTGCAATCTAATCTGTCAGCTAGATACCCTAAACATTGTATTACCAACTGCAGTGTGTTTGATTTGAAAATGGTATGACATTTCAGGCTCTACTTTTCCACCACTGCAATCAGTAATAGCTTCAGTAGTGATGCCTGTGTGAAGCAGGATCTGTCTTGTTTGGGTACAGTCCACAAAGCTTCCTCAGGCAGGATCAATTAATATCAAAGTGGCCTTGATTAAAGAGAGTAAGAAAGAAAGTGCACCAATTTCTTTACTCTACTATAACCTCTGGAGAAGCAAAGAACTGTCAACTGGAATTAACCTCTGACCCTCTGTCAACTGGCCCAAGGTCTCCATCCAAATGCAAGTAAAGAGTCTTATGCAGAGCTCTGATGCGTTTCAGTTCAGCCGTGAGGTCACCCAGCTCCCTGACAGGGCTCCAGAGACAATGTGCCCTACTCCTCCTCCACAGACCAAAACAGTCTTGAAGGTGCCAGCTGATGTAGCACTGCAGAAGGATGGCCACCTCTCACTGCAGGCTGATCTCACACACCTGGCGTAAGCATTGTACTGCTCACTGAGGTAAAGTGCTCAGAACCAACCGAACCATTCTCTAAACACATTATTATCACAACCGAAGCTAGCTCAGAAAAAGCCAGTTCAGGAAATGTAAATCAAAAGTACATTTTAAAGAACAGGCTCTGTATAATAATTAATGAATACAGTTAACATTATCAAACTCCATTTATATTTGTCTAGATAATGAATGAGATCTTTCTTCCTGCTGCTAGCACAATTTATTTGCCAACATATACTCCCACATTCCAAGGCGTCACTAGATGATTTTGCCCAATACACAGACATTGTACAAAATAAATAGCTTTGCAAGCCATTTCAAAGATATCATTCATTTATTCCTGCTTCCTACCTGCCTAGAACAAAAAGGGAGATCACAGTGTTATTTCTTAAATCCTTCAGCGTAGCCAATGTCTTGCAACAAGCATTAATGATCACCGTCTATCCTTTACATTACCCATGCTGACACACACCCTTCATTTGTATTTTTTTCCTAGTACAGACAGCACATGACAATTTCAGCATGCCCTTTTAAACATATGTTCCAAACATCTTTTCTGTACCTAGAACAGCCATTGCACAGCGTCCTTCCTATCTGTACCATTTCAAAACATTGGTCTCTTCTGCCTTTAACTGCTGACGAATCCATTGTTGTCATGAGGAAGCTGTGAGATGGTTTAACATCTTGAACTGGTGGCACATTTTGCTTAGTGTTAAGAGGACATTTTTCTCCAAATAAACCAGTATTTCAAAGAATATTTTCTTTAAAAGAAACTTCTTAAAGCAATGAGATTCTGAAATACTTCAGAATGACAGTAAACAACTAGGACAAATAGTCTCCTTCCTCAAATGATCCAGATGATATCACAGCATATTGTAAATCAGAAAGCTGCAATTACTCCTTTATTTTCTGTTTTTCAAAGTAGCTTGGAATTTTGAAGAAGGTCAGAAATTCTGACAAAGAAAAGACAATTTCTGTGTCTTGTCATCATCTCAGTCCAGCATTCCTCATCTATCGCAATGTCCACTATTGCTTTCTAACCCAGAAATAAATGCAGTAATCTTTCCAATGAACATATTCTCCTTCAATCACATTTCCAGCAAATGATCTAATGATCCTTACTGTGAAAAATGATAATTGTTCTCTATTTACTCTGGGCTTTTCCTGCATATAGCTTTTTGTCCAACTTCTTTTTATCCAAAGCATTTAGTTAGACTGAAGTGATATGTATTTGATGAGCTCCTAGATAAACATTACCAAATAATTTCATTTTGCTTCAGCAAAGACACTCAAGCTCCTGTGAAATCAGGTTTCACTTTCAGTATATCTCAGGTTTCAGCCCTAAAACCTCCATTGCCTTCTTGCTACAATATTCTGCCCATGAACAGTAAAAAGTCTTGTCTGCAGCATCCCAGAGGAAGCAAGGAAGTTATGCTTCTACTGCATTCTTGTGTTCCTTGCTCCCAGGAGATTTGAGAATGACATCAATTTACACTCACTACTGGCTTTTATAAAATTAGCCTGATGCAAACATGGTGGAGAGATTTTGAATTACGGCATGAAGGAGTCTTGGTAAAGGTTCACAGCCGTGCTTATGTGTCTGACAGCTGGTGCTCTGACCAGCAACATCAGCAAGACAACCTTCGATACATGAGCATCTCCAGATCTCCTTCTGTGATAACAGCTGGTCTTTCATGATCCCTTGCACTAGGAACTCCAAAGGAAGGTACTGTTTAGGAAACAATGTGAAGGAGAGATTTGTCCTTGGAACACCAGGAGTTTGTGTCCAAGATGCAAATTAAAGCTGAGTTCTCATTTGTCTTGTGTATCCACTTGGAATACTCTTCCATCTCTGCCATGTAATCATCCTTTGCTTTCACCTCCCCAATTCCTGCAAGACTGCCTTCCTCATGCTGAACACTGGGGAGATGCTCATGGCTAAATAAATAGACATTGTTTTAAAAAACATTTGGGATATCGCCAGACTTGTCTGATCACACAGCTAGTGAACTGGCCATGATGAGCTTTGTATTGACAAGCTGCTACAGAGCATTGTGTAATAATAATAATCATCATCATAAGTTGTGGTGATGAGAAGGCTCACTACTAACCTATTCAGCCTTTCTCAGGGACTTGGAAGGACCAGTTATTTCTCTCTGGATTATCAACATTGTAATTAGAGAACCTGCTTTACTCACATTTAACTGCATTTACCATCCGACAGCACAATCTTCAATGTGTCAATCTGCTTCACCTGAGGCTATTTCCTCTTCCTCCCTTTTTATACATGTTCTGTACAACACACGTAGAAGTGCTTATATACCTTAATTTAGCCTAGATCTGTCAGTCCTGAGGCATGGACAGAAGGAAAAGAGAAAAAACAGTTCCTGAGTCAGGCCACCTTCCCCACCCTCCCAGAGAACACAGTACTGGTGGAAAACATTAAACACTATTTCTGTGATGATCTTTTCCCTACTTTTTGATGCAGGCATGGAAAATTCAGGGCCTTTACACACACAGGGGCATTTTGTTCCCACAAAGGAACTAGAGCTGGCACTTAATGCTCTGTTTAAAGGCTAAAGATTGCTTGATTAATAAAACAATAGCTAACTACCAAGAAAGAAAGGAAGGAACCCCATTTCTAACAAAATTCTGTATTTCTCTGAAGCACTTCCTCTTCCCAGGACAAACAATCAATATGTTCCATAAAAAAGGTTTAATTATAAGGCTGCAATACCAATGCATCCTGAAAAGACCCTTGCTCCACTGGCAAATGACAAATGATCCCCAAAATGTGAAAGAAACTCAAAAAATTGAAACAATTGAGTGCATCTTTACACTAAAGCATGGACACAGATCACATAGGCTACCACTGCTCCCTTCATGTTTCCTGCTGCTGGACAACTGCCAGAAACAGAGGTATTGGAACATTGTGAAGAAACTTGTTTTCACAGGATTTGGAACAGAGGGCTGTAAGTTCAGACACAATGGAGAGCTCCTAGGTGCATTCCCAACCTGGGCATGTTCAGCAAACTGAACTCCCGAAACTTTGGCAGTTCATTCATCAAAACTTGGAAGCTTTTTTTTTTTGCCTGACTTGAAAAGGTTTTTTGTTCCTTAGTTTTCTTTTTTTAATTTTTTTTTTAATGGCTAACCTTTTGCCTCTTTCTGTGAGGCTGTTTTGTTTCCCTGTTTCATCTCCTCTTCTCTGACTCTTTACTTTTGCCATTAATCTGCAACAGGCAAACTTGTCAAACATCACCAACACCCCAAATGTAATTACAGCAGGCTTGAATTTTCCTTCTTTTTATCAGCTATGTGGTTCTGACTTGCAGTGTGACTGAAAACAACTTTTTTCTAAAGAAAACTCAAAGCAGCTCCAACTATCAGCACGTGGTTTGGAGCTCTAGCATCTGTGTCCTAAGCCTCTATTTTAATACTCAGAAGCATGTTTATAAGAAAGTTACAAGAGTATCTGAGTGCAACTTCTGGGGATTCTGAATTTCTCAATATCTTGTATTATGAAGCAACATGTCATGTACATGTAGCTCCCAGGGAAACTGGGATTGCAATGGACATCTTGATATCTCATATTAGTTATTTAGGAAGAAAGCACTTTTGGAGGTTTGTTTCTGGTAGCAGAATTGTTCTCATGCCCTGATCTTACTCCTAATTTATCCCTAAGTACACTTCTGTTAGTTTCTTCACAGACTTCATGAATATATGGGACAGAGTCTAGCTGGAGGCCTGTATCTAGTGGAGTTCCTCAGGGGTCACTACTGGGACCTGTGCTGTTCAATATACTCATCAGTGACCCAGATGAGGGAACAGAGTGCACTCTCAGCAAGCTTGCTGATGACACAAAACTGTGAGGAGTGGCTGACACATGTGAAGGCTGTGCTGCATTCAGTGAGACCTTGGACAGGGTGGGAGTTGGGCAGGGAGAAATGTAATGAAATTCATTAAGGACAAGTGTAGAGTCTTGCATCTGGGAAAGAACATCCTCAGGTACCAGTACAGGTTGGGGGCTGATCTGTTGGACCTGAGGAAAAGGACCTGGGGCAGTCCTGGTGGACAACAGGATGACCATGAGCCAGCAATGTGCCCTTGCTGCCAAGAGGGCAAACGGCATCCTGGGCTGTACTAGAAGGGGCGTGATTAGTAGGTCGAGAGAGGGTCTCTCTGCTCTACTCTGCCCTGGTGAGGCTGCATCTGGAATATTGTGTCCAATTCTGGGAAGGACCTCAGGGAACTGCTTGGAAGAGTCCAGCGCAGAGTCCCAAAGAGACTGAAGGCAGTGGAATTCTCCCTTATAAGTGAAGGCTGAGGAAGCTGGGGTTCTTTAGCCTGGAGAAGAAGAGACTGAGGGGTAACCTCATTAGTGTTTATAAATATGTGAAGTCAAGTGTCAGGAGGAAGGAGCCAGGCTCTTCTCAGTGATGTCCAATGATAGCTAGGACAAGGGGCAACATGTATGAGCTGGAGCATAGGAGGTTCCATGCAAACATAAGGAAAAACTTTTTCACTGTGAAGGTGACAGAAAACTGGAACAGGATGCCCAGAGAGGTTGTGGAGTCTCCTTCACTGGAGACATTCAAAACCCCCATAGATGTGACCTGCCCTAGGTAATCCTGCTGTGGCAGGGAGGTGAACTAGAAGATCTTCTGAGGTCCCTTCCAGCCCCTAACATCCTGTGATCTGTTATCTGGCTGTTTCCACAGGCTCCTATACTAGGAAGACCCTAGCAAGCACAGACTTATTCTAAATCACAAGGGAGTTTCCCCAAGGCCCATCGCAGCTTCCCAGCTCAGGATATGGATACTTCTCACCACCAAGCCCCAACCAGAGCTTCCCTGCCTGACAGCAGAGACTGCCTCACTGACTTGGAGCCAGCATGCAGGGAAGACTGGAGGGTTAGTGAACCAAAAATGACAGAATGGTGTCTTGGGACAACATCAGCAGTAGTATTCCTCACCACAGCCAATGACTGGCTGGGTACAGCAAAAAACTCTTTTAATGAATGAGAAAAACCTCATGGAAATAAGAGATTTCTATTATCAAGCCATTAAATCAATGTTTAAGAGGATGGCTATCCAAATAACAGACACATGGACTTATAAAAACAATCACATTTCCACTTAAAAAACATTCAGGAATATTTGGTTAGACTTTGAAGGCCACTTCAGACACTTTCAGCTTCTCCCCATCTCAGGCTTCAAAATTCTTTTAACTCATGGCAGGACAAATCTGCCCCAGAAGTTAGGCAGCTACAATAACAGGTCTCTTGAGCAGAAGCTCAGAGCTGTAGCATCTCAAGCTGTAAACTGGAGGTGTTTGAGTTGGGTTATTTGGATTTTTTTTCCTCTTTGAACACCTCAGCTTTGTTCTATTTTAAGTTGGGAACATGGGATTGACTTTATGAAGCACATTTCCAGCATGTATAGTAATAATCTGGCATTGCTAAGTACGGCCACGCTGTTGTCTATGTGAAAGACAGCGGCTGTATT
Source organism: Indicator indicator (assembly GCF_027791375.1). Lineage (NCBI taxonomy): Eukaryota > Metazoa > Chordata > Aves > Piciformes > Indicatoridae > Indicator > Indicator indicator. The sequence continues at coordinate 12,784,308 of NC_072022.1, read as the reverse complement.
TCAAGGTTTCTAACAAAGCTCTCTTGCATTTGAAGCGTTAAACAGGCTCTGTGGCATGTGAAACATTAATAATTCAGAGTCATTCAGTCCAAGAACCGTAGCATGTGACTGACAGCTGTCAAGTGTGTGACATCATCCCTCGATTATACAATATAATCATTTATGATTTGGTGATGTGTTCAATAAAACAAACAATCCACAGCAAAGCACAGAAACTTAAAAGGTGATATCCAGGTAAGAGTTCCTCCTGAGCTGCTAATTTCTGTTTCCTGGGAGCCCTGGGAATTTGCAGTGCTCAGCACAGCAATGCCTTGCAAAAATGACATTAACTTTCATCAAGTAGTCATTAAGCACACAATCGGTCCAAGATCACACATGAGGCCACTGTATGCTATGTGAGAAACTCAAATTCTGCTCTGAAAAATAGAGTGATCCTTCTTTGGTTTTCTTTCAATGAAGTGAAGCTCTTAATGCTTCTTACTCACTACTGTGGTGGTTATGCAAATTCAATAATCCACACTCACATCATCTACATTTTGGGCTGCAGATCAATTTACTGTCCCATAGAAGAGACAGCAGAAAGTGATGGTTGGTAGGGGTAAGCACAGTCATACAGAGATTACTTGCTTATAACTTTGACAGTAAGGAGTTTAACTGTTCTTACCATCTAGCTTGGAAAATAGCAACGTCTATCTAAGTTTTTATTCACCAAACTGCAGAGTGTAACAGGGAAAGCAAAGCTCAGCACACAGGCACAAATGGAACAAGATGTTCCATGGAAGGCAGAGTTTAGCCTGATCGGCAGGATTATCTCATATGTAATGAGACATGAGACCTGGCTGAAGCTTTTCTTGCACCTGGGCTACTCACAGCCCTCTTTTTCCTTCCCCTTAAGGCAGACTCTTTGGGCTATAAAAAGACAGTCCACACTCTGCAGCCTTTTTGCCAGCAGGCACTGAACTAGATACCCCACTCCATAAACACCTCTTCTCCTTCTTTCATTTTTTTTTTTTTGCTTTAAACACTGGTTGAAACGATTGACATGTTCAAAAGTAACTGGGAGGATGACTTGAGCTATTTACTGATCCCTTTGCCCAGTGATGGGTGAGCAGGGAATTTCTGACCCACCCTATACCTGAATGCCAGCCCCATGTAGCAGACAAACTGCAATGGTGCTGTTTTCAGCCTTCACCCGTTGCTTACAAAATAAGAGAAAGAGTAAAAGAAGGTTCCCTGACGCCCTGCTTCCGTTCGGGCATTACTGCAAAGATTTCTCTGGCCTCCACCCTGGTTTCTAGGAGAAATCCTTGAGCTTCCAACACATGAATGTACTGAAGGAGCAGCACTCTGACCAGTGAACTTTCCCTGTTTTTCCTGCTGCAACTATTTCCCATCTTTCTAGCTTTTTCAATTGGTATTAAAAGGACACAAGGAATTTGCAATTACATGAGTATGAAATTACATATTATCTGTTTCCTAACAGCAACTGCACATCTCTCTTTTCCACAATGGTGAGAGGAAAAATACCCAACCCAAGCACCCTTCAGCTTGAAAGCCATTCCTTTGCTTAAAGATAGATTCTTACAATTAAGGAGAAATAGGAATGAGACTTCTCTTTCAAAGAAAATAATGAGCAGAAAGATCATAAAATCACAAAATGCACTGGGTTAGGAGGGACTTCTACATGTCATCTAGTCCCAGCCCCCTGCAGTAAGTAGGGACATCTCCATCTAGATCAGGTTGCTCAGATACCCTTTTAAAGCTACTACACAAAATTAGCCACAAAATTCTCATTTTTGTAGAGGAACTAGCTAGATCTCAAGGACAGAAAATCCTTTTCAGATTTGTACCCTTGTAAAGGTCAGCCTTTGCAAGGGCAGATTTTAAGTCACAGAAATGTTTAGAAACTTGGCACCCCAGAGCACACAACAACATGAACTCGTGCTTGTAGACTGAAATTAACCAATACCTTTTAGTAAAATGTCATACAGCCAGTTAAGCTGCATCTTCATACTGGGGTGCGCAGAACACTCGTGATGTGTACATTAATTCAAACAATATTCACAAACAAAACCCCAGCCCTCAGTTGCTTCTTTGGAGAAGATGGAGGTTGATGTTCCCTGCTAGTCTTTGTTGAAGGGCTACTTTGAGCCAAGACCTTCCATCTGCCACATAAAACACAGCCTGTCCTATAGATCTAGGTTCACATAACCTTGACAAAGTACATTTAGGAAGTTGTGTCTTAACCCCAAAACTTGAATGGACAATCTTATACACTGCCTTAGGCAAGGGCTACAACAAATGAACCTGATGCAGCTAAGACTTTTGTCTCAATTAGAACAGTGCTCCAAAATATGACATGCAGCAAAAACGCTCAGAGCTTGTAAACCTTCAAGAGAGGATGTTGTCTTACCTAGAATTTGAAATAAAAGTTATTACCAACTATATGTGAAGGTAAGTACAGGGCAGAGTGAAAGGGATAAGATATGTTCCGAGGATCAAGTACCAAACATGGAAGTGCAGCAGGCCTGGAGGAATCATGACAGGAGAACATTGATGTCCAGAGTGAAGCCTCTGGGTAGAAACTAAGCATAGTAGATGACAGAAAGAGACATTGTGTGGATAGCCATCAACTTGTCTTCCTTCAGAGATGGAGAAATTAAAAATCATTTCAATTTGACATTCATTGGCAACTTCACTTACTGACAAAGCTTCCAGTGGCACGTAAGCATCTGACTGATCAACCAGCTTTTGGTTCTGCTGTGTTCAACTTACTATGCTCAAAATTCTATGCATACTCAAACATATACACACACACATATATGCCAACATAGTAGATTACAGCTGACGGCTTTCTGAAAGCTATCAAGATGGAAGCCTGTTCAAGCTGTTGTAGATGTTTCATGTGATTTCTGCCACATCTAAAGCTTTCTATAAAGCCCTTTTAAGGAACAGTATCCTAAAAAGAAAGACTGAAGGACTGGAAGGAACAAGCCAAGCAAAATTATTCCTCAGTATCATGCCTCTAGAGCTGACATTGCTATTTTCTGCTTAGTCTTGGACTGGAACAGGAAAAAAAGGTGTGTTTGAAGTCTCAGGATTTTGTGTTCTCTAAGAAATCCATGAATCTTCCCTTCCAGGAGTCAGACTAACATTGCCTTCTTCCATCTCCCTTAAGGGGCTTACAAAATGGTGGAGGAAATTTGATTGATTTTACTGCAGCAATATAACTATCATGCACTCGGAGCTGTGATTCTCAGTATAAGCTGAATCTAAGGCAAAAGCCAGAGACAGTGTGAATTTGTTACCTCTCCCATTTGCTGCTCTTCCCTCTGACAGACACTGAAGTTCCAGCTCACCTAAACTTGTACTATTGACCACCATGAACAGCTGATACAACAGGAACAGAGGGATGATGAGAAACAGCTTTGGGGGTGGTGCTGAGATTGACCTGAAATCTGGGGTTTGCAGTGAAGTACCACACCTCTAAATTGCAGCCTCCACAAACTGCGCTTCCATCCCACTTGAGTTTCCAATGGAGAAGCATGTCCACATGCTTGCCCACACCCACACAAGCATATGGCCTGCTTCACACCCGTGGGGCGTGTGCTCCACCCTTCTCCTGTCACCCAGTCACCACTGGCAAAATTAAATCTTTTCTTCACAGCGGGGAAGAACTATAGGAAACAAAAAAACCACATGAGAGTAGGAGAGAGCTAAAATCAGGCTGAATATTCTGGTGCCTTCTCTAATCCTCTATGGTCTGTCCACAGTCATTTTTACCTCCACAGCCAGATAATGTTGGGGACATTCTCTGGGATGCAGACAATAATCTTAATAGATACCAGACCAGACCTGCTATTTTTAGACCACTTCCCAATCTCTCCAAGAAAGAGGTGACTAAAAACTTCCTTAGGAGTCAAACGATTTTCTCAGGTGTTCCCCACAGGTCAGAATTTCCTTGGATTTGAGGCTCTAGCAGAATGTTCTTGTTCTTTTTCTCTGTGTACCAGCCAGAAGGAACTAATGAATGTTGACCATACAAACCCTGCAATTGCTACAAGCCTAACAGCAGGCTGCACCGCAGCTGTGCACAGTTTAACTCCAGCTTGACAGTTCATATTGAACTATTTTAGCTAAACTCAGATTACAGTCATTCAAGTTTTACCTTGCCTGAACTGATTAAAAAAAAAAAAAAAAGGAACTAAAAAAAGAAAAAAGTCATCCACACACAAAAAACTGTACTGGCTTAATCAAAGCAGTGCAAAACCAGAGTTAGAGCTAAAAATCTGCATGCAGGCAATTCCTCAGGAACACACCATGCCCTGCATCCTTTGCCCCCATTTCTGTGCTCAGTGTATCACTCTCAGGCATTTCTTCCAAGAATCTTTTCTCAGGAATCAAGATGCCATATGTGCTAACATGCCAGTGCTGTCCAAAAACTTCTGGAACAGGAGGAATTGGCAAGGAAAGAAATTTCCTGCGCAGATAAAAATGGCTACGGAAACATGGTTGAACTTGATCACTTTAAAATGCTCCTGGAGGATCCATGCACGCAGGACAGCTTTGGCCTCCTCAGAAAATAAAGCCCAAAATTTCATAGTATTTACTTGAGTTGCTAGGTTGCAGAAAGAGAGAGAGAGAGAGATGCTTTTTGCCTCATTATGAATTACTTGCTATGTAACAGTATAGCTTAGCATGCATGTGTAAGGCAGCTTCTTTCTGTTCTTGGCCCTACCAGTCACAGGTTTACATCCCACTTTGAGCTTTGCTTCTCGAGTTTTCCATATCATCATTTCTGCTTTGTACTGTTTAATATTTTTCCTTTCTTACTTTTGCTGCTTTTGAAATTGTAAAGTGCTTTTCCTTTGCTGCTGAACTGAGATGCTTTATTACCAGCTAATCCCATTTCCTGACTATGCCCTCATGACTTTCTGGCTTTTACCATTACATTTAGGAACTAAACAGAAACTTATTATTTCAAAAAGTAATTACTCACGTTTTCAAAATAAATCCAATATATTTAGTTTTCTTTGGCTGTCCCAGAATTAAGAAGCAATTTATTTTATTTTGTTTAGATTATTAGTTAATATATCACATTACCAACACAAAAAGTATTTTATGTGGCTGGTAACTGGGTTGCAATTTTCAGTCTTCCAAGTACTTGGAAGTGATTAGCAAAGCTAGATGAAAAAAAAAAACCAACAAACTAAACCAAACCAAACAACCAACCTAAAATAATTTATTTTAAGCAATAACTAAAATAATCTTTATAATAAGAAAGTATAACATTGCTTCATATGCTTCATAAACACTCTAAATGAAGTCCAAAATTTAATACTTGAAGCCACTTGAAGTAGTTAATTTTACATGCCTTGATTAAACTTCTGTATTGTGCTGCATGACACATGATTACCCTTGTGACTAGAACTTCATGCAACAATGCTCTTTCATACTAAACTTTCATTCAAGTGACTGGCACGAATGGTCAGCCTCACCAAGGGGTTTCAAAGTGCCTACAGCTCACCATGGCCCTCTCCCCTCTCTTTATGACTTCACCCAGCCCCAATTATATGTATGTCCTAAGAGAGACAAATCTCAAGCTTTCCATTTACCCTTCTAAAATCCATTCGGTATTATTAGATTCTCTTATTTCAGACGCCACTTCAAATATGGTTCAGCATCATTTACTGCAGTGAAGCACAAGTCATATTTCATTATGTTATCCAATAATTACATTGTTTGTCTGCCAGTTCACTCCCATGAACATGTCATTTTGAAAAACTCTGCTGTGAGAGGATCCTCTTAGAGATACTGAAAGGAGAAAACAAGTTGTAGAGCCCTGAAACCATGCTGAGCACTTCTTGATTCCATTTGCAAGGCTGATATGTATCGGGACATATGGCAGCATTCAAAACACTACATGTTTCATATCAGTTGGCTATGCTCTAGCTATTTGCCTCTGGCCATTATAAAAGCTGTGCTCAAATGACTGTCACTCGAATCCATTTGAAATAGTTATTAGACATACTTTGGTAACTGTGGAAAAGTCCCTGCCGCATAGAAAAAGTATCTTCCATATCAGAATGATGAATGAACTAGAGCTAGAACCCTTCTTTTCCAAATGTTGGAAACCAATAGAATGTGAACATCAGTTTATTTTTTTTTTCAGTTACACACATTAAAAGCACATAGAGATCCACTTTAATTCATCTTCAGATGTGACTAAACTGTGTAAGACTGAGGACACATTGTGGTTGCTTCAAAATAATTCAATAATGCCCCCCCCCAATCTCTTTTGGCAATGGGGGGATGCAGTGTGCACCCTGCCATGAGCCTGGAATGCAGAAGGCGCACACTAAGGCACCAAAAAAAGCTCACACCTCTTCATATGCACTTACACACAATGTCTGAGTGACCTGTGTGTTGAAATGCCATACTAACTGAAGGCCACTGATAAAGAGAAAACTGAGGGGATAAAGGTAGTGGGCTCACAAAGGCTGATGCCAGCCTTACCAGAAGAACCTAGGTTCCAGACTTCCTAGGTTCTCTTTATCATCAGTGGAGAGAGGTGATGCAGAATAAAAGCCTTGATCTTGAGATTTTGACCTACCCTCTGGAAGAAGGAGTCTTATTCTCCAGTAGGTAGGCAGAGGATCTAACGTCAGAAAGTTTACACCTGGCCTTGTATCTCCTGTTTTGAGCATGGCCTTCACTCAAGGGGAGAGCAGACAAAGGAATTATTTATGTCTTTAAAGCTAAGGACATAAGTAAACGTTGATTTTGGGCTTGCACATGGCCACACATGCTAGTTCCTGTTTTCTTTGCAAGACCAGTGTTACACTTTGTGCCTGCTGCCTGTTGCTTCGTTGTTAATAACTTCTGGTGAGGTCTCAAGCCCCCTAAGAGGCAGAGAAGCCAGTTTCTCTCTTGCAGCGAGGCAGGTGCCTTCTGCAGTGGTTACGAGCAGCTCGTGCTGGCTAAGTGCTGACAACTCTCAAATCTTTGGGGTGGAGGGAAGCACTTATGTGAAATTTATGTGTAAGAGCCTTCCCATGGGATGACTTTCCTCCAGAGTGAAGACTGGTGTCTTTGCACAGCTCAAAAGCGAGCTTGAGAAAACTGTGATGAGAGTGTATAATTTCTGTGTGAGAAGTGGCACTGCCTTATTCACTACCTCTCATTTTTCACTTTGCTATTAGTGTTAAGGCAGTACCACAGCTACCTGTTTCTGAAGGGAATCAGTTGTCTCCTGGGTTACTGCTCTGCATAATGACAAGTTCATCCATGACATCTGCGACTGGGAATACTTAGCCCCAAATAGATCCACTTCCACGTAACTGCACTGAGGCACAGGCTCATTTCAGATGTATGAAAAAGGCAACTGAAATAAATGTATTATCTCATTTAAAATGCATACAGTCCCAGGAAGCAGGACAGATTGTAGGTGTCACTGAACAGTGCATAGTAAATAAATCATATCTGCAATGCAAGACACTTCAGCTAGCCAAAGCCTGAGGTGTTTAGGGGTAGAGAAACTGAGGGCCTGCCTGTTTTCAGGACTGCAAATCTCTAAGTGGCATTTTCAGCCACGAAATCACAATCAAAGGCAGGAAAAGTCCCACCTATACTCAGGAGTAAGCTACACTTGCAAATGCAGAGGAGCCATGGCATTACGACTCTTACATGCACCTCAGTGCTATTCAAAAGAACAGTAACAAGCAAATTGTTCCCAACTGCAATACCCAAGGCTTTACTCAGCACTATGTGCACAGCAGTAAATTTCTTTCAGCTAGTAAGTGTATGCAGATTCTGTGCACTGTAAATGAGCAGGCTGCTGCTTAACCATTCTCCATTTAGTTATGGTCAACCCCACTGGTGGTAATCCAGGCAGGCTGGACTTGCTTCAGGAATCTGCTTTGTGCAAGATATGGAGACATGCTCCTTACTTTTGTTGTCATTTCCTTTGGACGTTTTCCTATAGGAAGCAGAAACTTCCAGGCATCCTGCTATTGAGTTATAACTGCAACATACTTCAGTGTATAAAGGTATAAAGTGCCTACTCTGTGCCCAGGAACTATTGTTTATGAATTCAAGTTGGACCTTGAGAACACTGCAAACAGGAAGAAGTGAGGCACTTAAGACTAGTGTACTTATTTTCATAGATAAAAGCAAGTAAACAAACACAAAACAGAGGGGCACCAGAGAAGAGATGGAATCTCTCTCGCTGGAGTTAGGCAAGACTTCATTTTACAGGGCCCTGAATAAGCTAATCTAAGGCCCTGCTTTCAACAGCAAGTTGAGGCAGATGATCTCCAGATCATCCCTTCCAACCTCAAATTGTCTATTACCCTCTGGTAACATTTATATTCAGATAAATGCTGGTAGAAGATTACAGAGGAAACAGAATTAAAATATATGCCTCTAAAAACAGCCTTATTGCTACTGCATTTTGAAAAAAAATGCTTAGTATCCATAGGCTGTTACTTATGACAGCTGTTAACATAAGTGCTTTGCATTTTCATAGAATCAGAGAATCATAGAATGGTTTGGGTTGGAAGAGACTTTCAAAGGTCATCTAGCCCAAATGCCCTGCAGGGACAACTTCAACTAGATCTGGCTGCTCAGAGCCTGATCCAACCTGGCCCTGAACAGTTCCAGGGAGGGTGCATCTTCCACCTCTCTGGGAAAATGTTGTATCAGCACCATGTAAGCCAGCTCATACACTGTTAGCTTCAACACAGACTTTTAAAGAAGGCTGAGGAAGGTCACTCAACTGTATGAATTTACATTTAAGACACAGATGCAGGGTATTTTCCGTCATTACTTTTACCAGTGTTTCACCTCCAGAGTGAGGGAAGCCATTGGGTATAGTAGTGATTAAATGTCACTTCTCAAGGTATCAGCCTAGAAAGGCATGATGGAAACAGTCTGATTAATACTGTAGCTCAGACAATGTGCCAGAAAACCTTGGGTCTCAGTCTGTGCAGTGCTGATGCTAGACTACCACCCAGTCCATGCCACAGCTTGGCTTCCTGAACAGTCAGCTTTGGAAGACCACCCACCATTTGGGCAGCCAGGGCTTCTGAGCAGCTCAAGCTCTGCAGGGTCAGGAAAACCTGCTACTTCAGGAAGACACACTCCCTCCTTTGTGAGTGGCAGGGTCCACAGCCAGCCTCTTGGGAAGCTCAGGTCCCAACTGATCCTGGTGTCTCTTAACTGTGAGAAACAGTCCTCCTAGAGCTGTTTAAAGAGAGTTCCACAAGCATTAAGCCCTCATTTGTAAGGCACTGCAGCTGCCTGTTCCAAGAACTGCCCAAAGCTCAGGCCTGGCCCATGGCTATTTGCTTTCAGGTGCTACCTATCCATAAGTAACTTCTGCTCCTCCTTGGGACACAATGCAGAAATCAAGTGACAGAACATCAGCACATCTCTATTTGAAAGTGGGAGGAGCTATAATTGAAAGCTGAAAGCAGGAAGAGATGTCTCAGCATCACGATGGAAGAAGCCTTCCAGTCCTGCTAATGGACAGAGACCAGGAAGGCATCTACAGTTATGCCACGCATCAGGCTCAGCACCCAGAACACTAAGGTGCCTGAAGTTCTGAGGAACACAAAGTCTAAAGGTCTTGCTTTTGGGAAGGGAAGGTCAAGGAGGTAGGTGGTCATTCAAGAACTGCATCACACCTTGATCAAAGAACAGTAGCAACAGCGATTGTGCCAAACTGGCATTTATGTGATTTTACTAGTTAGGCTGATGCACCTGCCTACATCTTGCCTTTTTTCATTCCAACTTGCAGAAAAGCCCACGATGAGATGAGGAAAACATGAGCCTGATATCCTAGGATCAATTCTAGGTTTGGTGAACTACTCTCAGCACGGCTCTGGGATGTGTGTGTGATCAGGTGGGTGTGAGATGTCAAATATTTGAACCTTTGCAAGTGTTATGTACAACACCAAAGAAGCACAGGACAGGGTCAGAAGAAAACCAGGTCTACTGTAAGACTGAATTTCTTTGAACTGACAAATAATGCTATCTCACAGTAGTGGTTCTGCCTCAAACAAAAGGATTGTGTCATTTAGGCTTTCCTATTTTAAAAATGACTTGTGAATAGCTCCCTAAATAGAAGTGAAAGGCTATTCCTGAAACAGCCTCTCTCCAATATTCAGGCTTGCTTTCTCAATTCCAAAGCATAAGTGCATGAACACTGACAGGAGTGCAGCTCAGGTATTCATCTGATGCTTGCTCATGGCCCTGTTTTCTCCTTTAGAGAACAGTGACACCAGGAAGTTTGCCTAACCTCACTTCACACCTATCTTTAGCTCTTCTTTAAGTTGTCCTCCAAGAAGTATGTGACTGATCACATGAATACAAATGGCACCAAACTGATTCAGGGGTTCTGGCCCCTCTGCATGTTGCAGATACAGTGGGGAGATGGTTTAGAAGGCCACTTGCCTGGGCAGACAAATATGAATCATCTCACATAAAGTTCCTCTGGGAACTCATCAAGTAGGCTAAATATGAAGGCTGCAGGTATCATTACTGACTTGGCTCCCTTGCTTAAAGGTTGTGCAGGAAGCATCTGGCGTTCAGCAGCCACAGTGGGCAGCCATGATGGGCAGCCACACCAGGCACCTACTGAGAGAAATCTCTTAGAAGGACATCTGATCTGGGGCTTCTGAGGTCCAGCTCCTATTCACCAACTTGTTCTACAATGCAACACAAATTATTGCTGGAAACAAGTTATTTGCTTTAACTGGGAAGCGGCAGCATATTTTAGTAGCATTAATCCTCTTTTTGTCACCAGCTGTACAGATCCATTAGAGCTTTACAGTCTAACTTTGGGCTTTAGGTACTCTTTAGTTTTATTCTCTTATGCTGCTTTTTCTATCTGTCTCCTCCCTTTAGCAGTGGAACAGAAAGAGGTAAATGACCCTGTTCATTCTTTTGGGCAACAATCAATTGTTGAAGAGCTTTCTTCTACCCTAAAGAAAACAACCATCAACCCATAAATCTCTGTCTTTCTTTCCTATTACACTAAGCTTATCACTTCTAAAAATAAGCATGGTAAGTGCCTCAGGAATGAGATCAAAAGTAAATACCATAATCACACATCTAATGATAGTAAGTTAAAACAATGTATATGACCTACAATTACTAGAGTGATCAGAAAAGGATGATGGGCTAATAGAATAAGTATTTACATAAAACAGAATATAATAGTTCAATATTACAACCTTAATTAATTCAATGATAACTGCTGTCTTTCTCTCTTTTAAAAAGACAATTAAGATCAAAAGACACAGGCTAACATAGCAGTCAGAGCCTTGCTTCTTCCCCTCTGTCAAAGCCCACAAAGGGGCATTTCTGGTCAAGAACAAGAGCTGTTAACAGTAGCTGAACATTAACAACACTTTGGTTAGCACCTTATACCACAAAGACAACAGTTATTAGAGTGATGCATTCTCTTGGGCTGGCAAGAAACCACAGTATTTCCATTAATGGTGGGAAAGTTTCCCTTTTGCTGCCTCCACTCCCTGCACAGCAATTCCAGCTTCCAGGGCTAACCAGCTCTTCCTATATGCTGTGACCCCAACCCCCGCCTTGCTTTCCTGCCTGGCCTTGGGTGCCCACATCAGACCTTGTATTCCTGTGCCTGGCCTTGTGTTCCCATACCACGTTCCACGAGTCAGGCCAAAGTAGATCCCTCCGAGGCTTGACCCCCTCCTCACTTGCATCCATTACACCAAAAGGTCCAAAACACTTCTCAGCTCAGCTGTGAAAATGAGTCTCAGCTCACAGAATCACAGAATGATGGGGGCTGGAAGGGACCTCTGTAGATCATGTAGACCAACCCCCCTGCTAAAGTAGGGGCACCCAGAGCAGGATGTATAGGAACAAGTCCAAGTATATTTGTAATCTCTCCAGGGAAGCAGTCTCCACAGCCTTTCTGGGCAGCCTGCTCCATGGCTCTGACACCCTCCCAGGAAAGAGGTTTTTCCTCATAATCAGATGGAACTTTCTGTGTTCCAGTTTATGCTCATTGTCCCTTGTTCTATTACTGTGAATCACTGAAAAGAGTCTGGCCCCATCCTCTTGACCATCGCCCTTTAGGTATTGATCAGCATTGAGGACATTCCCTTTCAGTCTTCTCCAGGCTAAACAGCCCCAGGTCTCTCAGCTTCTCATAAGAAAGAAGTTCCAGTCCCTTAATCATCTTGCCTGCCTTGAACTGGGGAGCCCAGAAGTGGACACAGGACTCCAGATGTAGCCTCATTTGAGCAGAATAGCTTGCTTTTCTTTAATCAGGTCCAACTAGAAGTGGACACTCAAGCCAAAGGACAGTCTGTTGGGTTTTTTATGTTAGACCCATCCTTTCAAACTATGTTTTTCTATATGTGAAATGCTTTGGCTCAGTTATAGACTGAAACAGTAGCTCTTTCCTCCCTCTTCTCCACTTGGCTCAAGTCACTACTGTGACTCAATATGTGATTTTGATTTATTAAGACTAATTTCCCCACAATGAGGAAAACAAAACACATAGAATGGCCCATCTGGGCAAATAATTTCTGAAACTGCTTGCAAGACAAATAGCCCAGCACACTCTGAGACACAACACATGAATAATAAACGGGCATTTTAGCATTATATATTTGCTAGCAAATAATAAGATATGCTAGATTTACATTGAGATTCAGATTTGTCTTATTTTAAAGTGCCATATTTTGGATTACTTGAGACAGTATTTCATAATTTCTGTTTCTATCAAAACCTTGATGCTGTTCCTAATGCCAAAAGTAATTTCTCAATGCTAATTAAACTTATTTAATTATATCTCAAGTCACTATATTTAACAAAATCATGCAAAACAACCTGTAGAGCTCAGGATGGTAAAGGTACACTGATTTCAGCCAGCGATGATATATACCTCAATTAGCAATAAATTACAACATTAGCATATGGTCTCCATAAAAAAATGTTCCAGGGATGTTTTATTTTTCAGTGGACTGGACTAGAAAGAGCTCTCCTGTTGTAATTCATGGACAACCTTCGGGTTTTGACAGGAGTTTTAATGATGCAGCAGAACCAAGGTTCAAAACTCCTTTTCATATGAGGGAAGAAAACCACTGCACACCACACAGTGACCAAGGCTGTTAAGCCTTGAATGAGGAGATGCAGCATCTCCAGATGAACGACTGAATTGTGCTGACTGGTCTGCTTTTCTATATGCCCCTCAAGGTACCCAGTTAAAGGGCATCTGAATGAGTTATTTCTTCCTTCATGACCACATCTTTGTATTTTCCAGCAGGAGCCCAGCTGAGTCATCTGTGGCCCCAAGCCTGTCCCTGTTCCTTCCCCTGCAGACCCCCTCCCCATGGGTGCTCCCCCAGCAGCCGATCGGGAGCGTGTAAGCCAAAAATGAGGAAGGGGCACAAATTACTGGTCTCAAAGCAACAGCCATTTGCAGAAAACTAAGAACAGGATTTTGACAGACTTTAGATGCCCCAGCCCACTGCTGGAATGTATTTCTTGTGAATTTTACTCCTTCCAAAGGAGGCCCTGAGAGATAAAATTTTCCAATCAACCTGCAACTACATCCTGTTTAATTCCCTGAGAACTACGGCCTTCATTGCAGGAAATACATCCTAGTGAAGCATCCCTGCATGACTCTGCAGTCTGCTATGCACTGCCACATCCCAACGCACTATTGTGTGATACACTGCTCATTTTGGGTTTGCTCAGTAACAAAAGAATCCCCGAACAGACAACTGTGATTGACAAGCTGATAGGAAAATACATTACAAAAACTTTGGACCCAGAGATGACTTGCTAAGAACTATATGTATCAGAAACCTGCCAAGTTCTTTAAAGAAAAAAGAGTTAAACTGCTACTAGATTTTTGTTCTTTTCTGAGGATGACAGCATTTCTGTATCTTTTCTTGATTTATTCACAGATATGATGAAATCTGATGTCTCCAAAATTTTTATACAGTGTACATTGCATGGGTGTCTGCATATATTGCCTGAGAACTAGGAAACCATACAGAAGACCACACAAAGGAAGATAATGCTCAGTCTTTGAGTAAATTGGATTGTTTCAAGCACTGGGATTAATTGTTTCATTGCATATGGACTATGAAAAAGTTCATAACTCATCCTTGAGCTGAGCATTCAGCACCCATATCTGGAAGCAAAGAGATGTCTGATTCTTAGCAGGGGTGAAGAAAAACAGCTCATGATACTAATAAGAACAAACATTTTTAAAAAAACAAGTAGGCTGAGAAACAAGCTCTGTCTAACTGATGAAGCAATCTGAGATGATAGTTTATTTGACTATAGGGGTGAGCAAGTTTTATACACTAGAGCAGGAAATAAAAAAAAAACAAAACAAAACAAACAAATAGTCCCTTTTCTCTTTCCTGGCATTATAAGACTTTAAAGGGAATTGTTTCAGGTTTCATTAATTCTATCTTTATTTTTCTGAAGTGTATGCATTTCTTGCTGTTATTTATTAATCAGCAACTATGGTGCTAATTCAATTATCACTGATGTCTACCTTTGGAGATGAAGGTGGCAAGGGCTGTTAGTGCCTCTAGACTGATGCAAATTCAAAAAGGGTCAGCAGAAGTGTTTGCTTCAATGAGTATCTCTCTTGTACCTGAACTGCAGGCTAGCTGAGACAAGATTAAGCTTTAAGACTTCTATGACCAGACCATTCAAATCCCACACCATCTCTGTTGTGCTATGGATCTCTTTCACCAGGTGAGTAGTAACATGGCACCTATGTTACTTGGAAAGGTAAAATCAGTCCTGGGGTCATTTTCACAGGATACGATGGTGTGCCACTATCTATGCAGAGAACCCAACCTTCCTACAGCCCTGCATGTCCTACGTGTGCAGTTTGTCAGCACAACCAGTACAGGGGCCCAGTCCCTTCAGTGTGTCTGTTTCTATTAATCTGTGCATCTGCATTAAATTCAGCACCTCTAATGACAGATGGTCTGCATGCTTAGCCACTGAGGAGAGGGGGAGTATCTCTGGGATTTCCAGATGTCTTGCTTCACACTTTCAAAAGGGATATGAAGCACCTGAAATCCTGAAGAAATGTCCAAAATCTCCAGATGCTTTGCACAGGGAAAAAAAAAAAAAAAAAGAAGAAAGAAAAGGCCCTGTTTTGAAAATCCAGACATCCAGCAGTTCTGGGAAAGGTGACAAGCTCTGTAAGAGTCACGAGTCTCTGCAGGCTTGGGAAGGTACGTGGAGGGCAAGCAATAACACTTCAAAGCCTGGTGAGACCATTTAAATCCAGAAGTCATATAGCAAAGGTCTAAGATGACTACCTTTCTAAGTTTTCACTGTATGAATAGAAGAATGGAATATTTTGAGTCTTAGTCCAAGTCAGCTACAACTTTGGATGAAAATCAAACCAACTTGTCTCCACTTAAATCTCATCTAAAACCTCTACATTATAATAAATTTATAAAAATAGATTTTTAAATTAAGCAGTATTAAAGGATTTATTGTATTATTCCCCATTATCTAACCCAATTAAATTAATATTCAAGATTAAATTATAGGTAGTCCATATTTTTGAGAAGAAACATCTTAGTGCTGTTGCTTCGAACTTTGCTATGATGGCAAACTTTGCACCCAAACCTAAAAGGAATTCAAGTTACCTGCATTTCTTAGTTCATCTGGCAGGTCCATGAGACTTTTGGTGGGGAAAAGAAATTGTAAAAATATATGGGCACAGATTCAGCAAGACCTGCCATGACATTGCTCTCATTTTAAGCACTAGGATATTACACTGTCTTCTTGAATTACAGCCATGCCCTAAGCATTCATCTCTAACAGACAACAGCAAAACACACTGATTCTCAAAATCTGTCAAGATTAGATTTAGGCTGACAAGAGACAAATAAGTTAAACTTGTGCAATACTTATTATATTATAATCCTTCATGTGACCCTGCATGGTTGCAGATACAGTCAAAGATTTTCCCTTTTTCTCTAACATTCTCATTGCTTTTCAATACACTTGATCCTTTAAGATTTTTAACCTTGGCTTCAGAACCACTTGTGTTTGAACTGTGAAAAGCATTATGCTGACATAAAAACATTAAAACATATTTAAGTGATTATGTGGCAAGAAGAAGTACTCAAAAAGGTACAATATGGGTTTTAACGTTTATTATCAGGTGCGGTTCACATCTGCTTATTTCTCAAGAAGAGGGAAGAAAAGATGCTATTTCTAACTCCTAGCTTTTCAAAATCAACATGGGACTTCACATATTTTGGTTTTGCATTATTAAAAGTTACTGTAAATTCTCTTGGTAATTGTATTGATATGTGAATCCGCAGCTACAATAAACTCTTCAAATGCATTATCTGACAGGGATGCAAATAGCAGTAATTGTTGAATAATATTCTCTAAATTTCACTTTACTTCTGGCTTTCCAAAGTGGTTATAAAATAGCCTGCTATTTGCATAATCTTTAAAAAACGAAACAAAATCTAAAAAAAAAAACCCACAAAAACCAACCAACAACAACCAAAAAACCCCATCAAAACAACAACGATGTGGTGAGGATTTAAGTCCCAGAAGAAAAAACTGAGGAGCTGCTATAATCTCCAATGAACTGGCTCTTGTAATGTGTTGGAGTTGGGATGCACCAACTAGAACTTGTAATAGCACAAAGGAGAATGGATTTAGGCTTGAGGAGGGTAAATTTAGACTGGATATTAGAAAGAAATTCTTGTAAAGAACAGTTTGCCCAGGGAGGTTGTGGATGTCCTCTCCTTGGAGGTGTTCAAGTCCAGGTTGGATGAAGTCTTGAGCAATCTGGTCTAGTGAAAGGTGTCCCAGCCCATGGCAGGGCAGTTGGAACCAGATGGTCTTTAAGGTCCCTTCCAACACAAACCATTCTATGATTCTATGAAAAATACATCGACAAACGTTTTGTTTGTGTCCATGACATTTAGGGTCAATGAAGTTACTAATCTCTTTACATCTGTGGATAATTCCTAACAAAGAACTGGCTACTGGACACCAAAGACTGTTAGTCTGGGATATAAATGCTATTTCTGCATGGGAGGTGACAAGCCACTCTTGCTCACAGCCTTGTGCTGCATCATTACCTCAGTAGCCAGAGGCCCACGTTATCTCAACCCTCACCTGCTTTGAGCACAATGGGTGAGACTGCTGGCATAGGGCAAGGAGCCTGTGGTTATGATAAGAGCTGTGATCCAGCAGAAGACAAGAGGTGGAAGGGGATCTAAGATAGCAGCAATTAGATTTGCTTCAGAAATGAATTGCTGAACTAAGGTATATCTTCTAGAAAAATGAATCCTGTTGAACATAGCTGTAGTTGACAGCACTCCGAAAACCTCAGCAAACTGACCTAGCAGTAGATGATTCTGATCTTCAAAACCACACACCTTTGCAAAACAAAAATGAAAGGAAGAATGCCAAGTGGTCCAGACTCTCTGAAGATGCAGCATGGCTGGAACTTGTTTTGGTAAGACAGAAATGTTATTTCTTTTAAAAAGTCTCAACAAATCTGTCTCCCATCCAAGGAGACACTTTCTTCTGGGCAGTTTAGCAGTATTAAGTGGTAGATGACTATTGGGGCCTAGGCACATCAGATCACCTATGATGTACGCTCTGTGCGTTGCTTTGGCCTATGCTGTCCAGGCTTCCTGCCTCCCTAGGATTGCTTCTGGATATACAATATGCAACTACTGCTTAAAATAGTGTAGCAAATGTCAAATATTTAAGAAATATTAAAAAAGATACAAAGATAATGCCTTCTTTTGTCACTCTTTAGATTCCACTTATGTATTGCTTAAAAAAAAAAAAAGAGTAATTTGATGAAAAAAAAAATCAATTTGCCCACAAAATGAGTAACGGGATTCTGTGTAACACTTCCTCTATAAAGTCTGCACACACTATTGATGACACTTTAAAGTCCTGATTTAATCGGCTTTTCAGTGTCAGTTTTTATTTGTGTATTAATATCACAACTGAAATAAAAATTCAAGAAGCAGAAAACAGCTACACATGTTTGATGTTGTATGTGAAAGCCTTAGATATTTAGCAACTTCTTTGATGCTTTGATCTCTGAAGAAATCTTACTAAAATTATGATCAAAGGAATTTATATTATCCCAAGTACTTAAGAACAAACCATCTCAGGGCAATAATCAGTATTCTGTTTAATCCTTCACCCTTGGAATCCATTTTTGCTAAGCACCTCAGTCTGATGGGAGTTACGTTTACTTAAGGATGATATTCTCCTAAAACAGAATTAGAAGTAACAGCAACACTTCCAACTTACAGAGAGAGCTATGAACTGGATTTTATTCTTCTGGCTAAAAGAAGTGTTTTTTCAACGCACATAATTTCAGGAAATTGGTATGCAACTCATTATGTGACTGTTCAGGTTTCTGTTTTTCTGCAGCAGACAAAGAAATAGAATTTCCAAAACACAGCTACTTTTAATTTAATCTATTCCTAACGATTTCCTATTGTCAGTGTTTATAGAAGACTATTACACAGATTGATATATCTAATATTTATAAAGTAAATTAACACTCTACTTTATAACATGCAAAGGCAGATAAATAATGAATTATCCTTTTCATCAATCTGACCACATAATGTCTATTTCACTGTAATATTAAGCACCACATCAGACTGGTTGTTATAATCCCCCATGGCAACTTAAATCAAAGAGTGTGATACAAAGAATCCCTAAACTGCTGCTGACAGAATAGTAAAAAGAACATTAGAGCCAAGCAAGATTTAACAAAAACACTAATTACTGGTTAGATTATGGATTTACCACTGGTGGGTGCTGAGAAGTAAAGGAGGGTTGTACTTTTGCAGGAGTAAGAGATCAAACCAGGACTCCCAGCCATAGCCGACTCTTAATTACCTCCCATATCCTGACTAAGCAATTCCTCCTCCCATTTTACCTGTTCAGATTATTTTTCTTCCTGCACACTCCACTCTCAAGGTGGACTTTAATTTTACAATGGTTTTCTACTAACTATTTACATCCCTGTGCTCCATCACTCTTTAACGGTGAAAGATTACGAGTAGACTAATGTGCAAATGGATCTGACTCTGAACACACTGTTGTAAGCATTCTTCCAAGCTGACTGGAAAACATGCCTCCTTTAAATGAAAATCAATCTCTGTTAAATGTGTTAGATCCAGCTCATTTGGAATAGCACTGCTTGAAGAGCTCACCAAGAGGTGTGCTGAAGCAATAACATCAGAGAATCATGCACTCAGCTTTGAGAGATGACAGATGCAACAGAACTGCACTGTCTGAGAGGACCCAGAGAGATGATAGAGGCAGACAAAAGTTAATTGTGCCTCTGACAAACTCATTGGCAGGTTACCTTTCTTTTTGGGCTGAGGGGCTTGACAACAAGGTTTGTCAATAAATGTTTTCAAAGGTACAAGGTTAATTCATCCTGGAGCACCTTCTGTCCTGACTTCAGCATTCCATATGGTTCATCTATCACACCCTCATAGATCCATTTTTCCTTTTGATCTGTTTATAATACCTGCACCACTGGCAAACAGGAAGCTGCACAAAGAAGGGGAGATTCCTCCAACACAAGAATGTCACAGGACTCCCAAAGTGCTCACACAGCCTGACTCTAGTCACAAGTTTCATGTGAACTGTGGGGCTTCCTCCAAAGTCCTGGGACTGTAAGACAATCAACAGCTTCTGAAGAACAACCAGGAATTAGAGTAACCTCCAAGGAAGTAAGTTTTCCTCATTAGAGGTAAACCAGATGGCACAATAAACCCTTCACTTGCCTTTAGAACCAGGTCCACTCCATGGCTATTTCAGGTCTGTGATCTTGGGAAATGGAGCATGAGAAGCAGTACCAGCTAGTAATTTCAGCTTCAGCTCTGATATCAAACCCAGTGGTAAAATGCTTGTATATCTAAAAATTACTTACTTTATTAAAGTGCTGAAGTTTATCAATCAAATTATTGATGAGTGGGTCTAGTCCTCTGACTTTCAGTTCTGGATTATTAACCTGTGCCTTCAGTCCATTGGAAACAACTCTGCTGGTGTAACTGAAAAAGAGAAACAAAAGAAGACATCAGTGACTGGAACCATATCCATTGGAATCAAATTAAATGGAACATTGAAAAAGCAAATATTCTGTGAATGGGAATAGATATTTTAAAATAAATATTTATGTTTTTAAATGCACCAAACCAGAATAAAAAAAAATAAATGAGAGTTTCTTGCAGTATCATTTATCACTTCAAACCACTGAAGTCATGAACTGGCAAGTTCATAACTGTAATAGAGGTTTCTTTCATTCATATTTGAACTGACATTCTCAAATTCTTCCATGGAGCAATCAAAGGTTAGAGGCTCCAAAAAAAAAAAAATATCATTCTTTCATAATTACAAAACCCCAAAGACTTTAAGAAAGAAACTAAACACCATAACACTGAAGTAAATTCCAATTAAATTGCATCCTGATTTTGAAAAGATTCTTAATCAGTGTGAGATTGGACTTTTCTTGCCAGACTAGCAGTTAATCACCAAACTGCCTAGAGACACTGTAGAGCAACACCTGTTCTTCTACCAGTGCTCCTCACCATGCCATATCTGCATCATGAACTCACTACTCGGTCCATGTACAGGAATTCTCTCTAACCATTATCCTTTATTTGAGGAACAGCAGCTGTTCTTCCACTACAACAACCTGTCTCTTACCACTTTTGTCTCACTACTTGCTGACAAAACAGTTTCTGCCAGTCCTTTCTGGAATAAACCAGTGCATTCTCAAAACCTAATTGGCTTGGGCTCTACTCATGTACTCTCATGGGGAAAAGTCCAGGATTGTGCACATTTAGTCTCTACTTCTGAACACATCTTTATCACAGTTGAGGAGGTTAGTTCATCAGCACACATACGCTGAATCAAATGTTCCCTGGCAGTATCCACACTACTGCACATCAGCTCCAGCACTGATCTGTTTGTTCATGATTTAAGTTCAACCCAGCTACAAGACTGCAAAACCTAGAATGCAGAGCCATCTTTTTGGTGAGTCATGCTTTTGAGGGTTCTAGGTAACCACTCTCATTCGTTCAGCACTCATTTGTCACAAAGTGCATTGTAGATGTGTGCATAACCAGTTATGAACTAACAAATGACTATCATTAAACCAAACTCTTCTAGACACACATACGTGCCTGGGAGGATCTCATTAAGACAACATGTTGGCATTTTTGTAAGTCAGGTGGTAATCAGATGTGCCCCTTTGGACTGAAATGTCAAAAGAAACGTGCCACTACATTTTTTACTCTGATCACACCTACATACTTCAGTATCTCAGATGCTCTCCTACCAGTGAATTTTTCACTGCAAACCAATTTGTGCTGAAGCTGAGGACAGCACTTCAAAGTAGAAAAAAGTGCCTGAATTCTATTGCTGAAATTGACAGAATGTGGCAGGGAAAGACCTCACTCTCCAAATAGATTGGTCTTATCTTAATTTCATTTAGGATGAACAATATGTTTTATGCAAACTGCTAGCAAAGCATACTGTAGTACAGTGATGTAAAAGATGTGGTTTAAAAAGAGAAACAACTGAGAACCATCCACCTTTGCAGTAACCTCAATAAATTTCACTTCTCTGGGAAAAAAAAAAAGAGAAGAAATTGCGAAAAATCACGTTTTTCACTGATAGCCAGATAATATTTAGAGGACAAACATTAAGGGAATCCTTTTTCAATGAGTTTGCATTTTTTTTGGTTCACTGAGTCTTTTAAAGGTAACGTTCTAATTTTCCTTGCTGTGTAACTCACACAAGTATAAACTAATCTTGAAGCAGAAACTTTCACAATGTGATGGTATGTGCCAAATAATGCTCAGGATCTGATCTTACAAATGGAATCAGAGAGCTGGACCAATGCCCTAAGGAGGAAATTATTTTGAAGTCAAGACTGCTATAGATGGTATGAATCCACATCAATTCATTTGGACAGTACAGGAATACTGCTGGACCTCACCTGCCATTAGGCTTTAATCACAAATCATTTTATTTGCTGAATGCTTATCATTATTCACTGTGTAAAAGCACATGGTTACTCACTGTAGCTGTACAGGGACACCTGACACAGCTTTTTGAGATCATCTAGTTGCAACACAGGGTAAATTTAATTTAATGGGGCAGCTCATGGCCTTCACGAGTCTGTTCAGTGATTCTTTGTGTGCATTGCTTTGTCTGACCAGAAACTCATCAACAGCAACAAAAAGCAAGGGTTTTCTTGACTGCTCCCCATTCAACCTCTGGTTAGAGCTATTGGAATTTCTCTAGAGGCTTATATGTCATTATAATCCAGGATAAAGAATGCAAAATTGCTTTCCCTTCCAAGCTGATTGGGAATTTTTTTGGCAAATGATATTGTTTTCTTTTTTCATGATACTGTTTTTTCCCCCCTGTGAATCACACACCTCCATTAAATGCTTCTAAGTAGTATCACAAGCCTACAGCATCACAAAACCAACTTGGGTTTCGCCATAATGACCTGTAATTTCTTCTTGTCTTGTGTGTTCTTACTGAGAGATTACTTCTGTAATGAATCCAAGTCCAGAAAGACTCAGATGAACTAAAAGATGATGAGTCTAGAGAAGGTGGACAGCACCTCTAGGGGAGGAGGAGATATGGTAGAGAACTGAAGAACTGCACCGCCAGGGAGAACAAAGGAATTCCTCCAGTCCATCACAGCCAAGAACTAAAGACTGTATTAGAAAAAAACTGAAACTACTGTGACTCCTTCTACTAGCTCTGTATTATGCAAAAATACTTTGAAATAAGCACTATACATTTCCTGAAAGATAATCTGATTGCTTCACTTCTTTGCACTATCTAAAACATTTTTTTTTGTTGACATCAGATCCTGAATTACTGGAAATGTACATTAAGTAAGATCAGAAATTGGCTTGCTTTATTTAATAATCTGCAATTTAACTGAAATATTGTAGTACAGAATTGTTAACTCTGCCTGCAGCTCTAGTACTTTATTCATACTAAACCCAGAAATGTCAGTAGGAACAGGCAGGAAAGTTGTATTAAAATACTGTCATTGGAGCAATCCTGAAAGTAATTGTTACACTGGAGCCCAAGGAAGAGCATGTGCGGACAGAATTTTCATCCAGACCACAAGTCTCATGTCAGTGTTATTCCACTGATTATTTGGGCAAAGCTTTGATGCTTTAAAAAAACAAACAAAAAGATATTATATATATAAACCCCCCAAACTCCAGTTTTACAGTACTTCAGAAGAACAGTAGCCATTATTTTTGATCTTGGCTAACATAGCTCATCACAAGTTTTTTAAAAATAGGTAAAAAAGGAAATGCTGTTTCCATGTGGATTTGTTTCAACTGAATGCACATTTTTATTTTCTGTATAAATATAGATAGGTTAAGATATTTGAGTCTAAACACATATTTTAAAACAAAGCCAGATGCCATTCTGAAATGTGTTCTTTTTAACTCCACATATGGAAAGAGATCAAGGTACAGGATTCCCTCAAAGATAAATATGGCTTTTTAGATAGTTTGGTATTAAAAAAAAAAAAACACAAAAAAAAAAAATCACCAAAAAACAAAACCAAAAAACATATAGAATAGAAATAACCTCAAATTCCAGGCAGGAACTGCCTCAGAGGTAGATCTAACCAGCAGTGATATTTAGCCACAAATCCCCAAGAAACGGGATGCTGTTTTCACACCACTTCCTTTCCTCCTTACAGAAAACTACACCAGGCAGGGTAGAAGTGTCAGAGAATGCTCTTGCAAGAAGTTTTCCCAAGTTTTATTTATCAAGCTCAGGATGGGAGACTATTTTACTCTACCCCATACACCTTAGGGTGCTATTACCCTGATTTGGTCCACTAGCAGCCAGTGAGCACCTGAGCTTTGGTTCAGTGGCTAATACTGTCCCTTTCCTGAATGCCATCTGCTCCAGCACACGTGGTCACCAGAGGGATTACTGAGCAAGATCTGTGTTGCCTGTAAAACCACCCAGAAGTAGATACCACTCTGCAAATAATAACTAAAATGAAGTAAAATTACATCTTTTTAGCCCCATGTGTTTGAAAGTCAGACACTGGCCGCAGGCTCTCATTTGCTAACAAAACTCTGAGGGAGCCTCTTTATTCCAGCAGGGTACTCAATGCACTGTCAGAGCAGACACCACTCGTGACCACTGAATGACTCAGAGGTTAAAGGGTTAGAGGGGGAGAAGGAAGGGAAGAGCTTTGAATATGTCATTTAGCAAGAAGTGAGAAAGAGGGATAAGCTATTTAACTGGCCTTGAGATCCACTAAACAATTTAGTTGCATTAGGCCTGGTTTACCAGATGGTGTGTTTTGTCTTGCATTTATTCCTAATTTGACCCTTGGGCTGGAATGGTTTGCCTGAAATTCAGTTATGTGAATCCACTGCTGATGTACACCAGCCTGTTGTGTCTCCAAATTAAGAATTTCTGGACATTTCCTTGTAGTTTTTAGATGCACCCTTTGGCACTGACCTACAGAGCTCTTCAAGCAATGATGTTCTCCCAATTCAAGGAACACAGAAGTATGCACTGACCAGTAAGAGCTGTGACACTGCACACCTGTATGGTTGCAGAATCTTGAAATCATTCATCAAGATTATCAGCTTTGATCTGATTCTTCCCACTGCCTTGCAAAATGGAAAGAACAAGCACAGTATGTCCCAATTGTATATCCCTTGTCTGGTTATCAGACTTGCTTCCCCTCAGTAAGCAACCTCAAGGAAGCAAAGCAAATGCCTTTTTCCTGAAGCACTGATGCTTAGATAAAATTCTCCAGCAGGAAGCACTAGTCAGCACAGGATTCTCCTTTCATTCAGCTGTCCCTAAGATGCTCTACAGGACATGTACCCTCATCAAATTATCTGATAATACCAAGTTGGGAGGATTGGCTGATACACCAGAAGGCTGTGTGGCCATTCAGCAAGATCTGGACAGACTGGAAAGCTGGGCAAAGGGGAACCTAATGAGGTTCAACAAGGATAAGTGTGGAGTCCTGCACCTGGGGAACACCACCATCATGCATCAGTGCAGATTAAGGATTGACCTGCTGGAAACCAGGGCCATGGAGAAGGACCTTGGAGTCCTGGTGGACAGTAAGTTATCCACAGGACAGCAATTTGCCCTTGTAGCCGAGAAGCCCAATGGTATCCTGGGGTGCCTTGCCAAGAGTGTGGCCAGCAGGTCAGGGAAGGTTCTCCTTCCCCTCTACTTTGTTCTGGTGAGACTGCATCTGGAGTACTATGTCCAGTTCCGGGCTCCCCAGTTCAAAAGGGACAGGGATATACTAGAGAGTCCAACAGAGGGCTATGAGGATGATTAAGAAGGGAGTAGAATATCTGTCTTATGAGGAAAGGCTGAGAGACCTGGGGCTGCTTAGTCTGAAAAAGAGAAGACTGAGAAGAGATCTTATTAATGTGTATAAATAACTGAAGGGTGGGTGTCAGGAAGGGGGTAGTCTTTTTTCAGTAGTGTCCTGTGATAGAACAAGGAGCAATAGATACAAACAGGAACACAGGAAGTTCCACCTAAACATGAGAAAAAACTTCTTTAATGTAATGGTGATGGGGCACTGGACCAGGCTTCCCAGAGAGGCTGTGTAGTCTCTTTCTCTAGAGACTTTCAAGACCTGTCTGCATGAGTTCCTGCGTGACCTGTCCTAGGTGGCCCTGCTTTGGCAGAAGGGTTGGATTGGATGATCTTCAGAGGTCCCTTCCAGCA
The DNA here is from genome assembly GCF_027791375.1 of Indicator indicator. NCBI lineage: Eukaryota > Metazoa > Chordata > Aves > Piciformes > Indicatoridae > Indicator > Indicator indicator. Next base: position 12,758,481 of record NC_072022.1, on the reverse strand, counting down.
CCTACCATTCTATGAGACTAGCAGTGGGCAAGTTGTCCCTTGTCCCCCTACCCTGCCTCTTTCCCATCCTTGTCATCAAAACTGACCATCAGACAGACTGCTTCACCTCCTAGCTACTCCCACAGCAGCATCACTCAGGGAGATGTCCAATACCACACTTTCTCCCACTTCTGTAATAGCCTAGCAAAACTGGCTCACAGGCACTGAGCACCTTTCTGAGAGGTCTCAAAGAAAGGCGTGATCAATCTGTGACCAGTGGTGCTCTCTAAGAATTAAAGGCTCTTTCACTAAGCTGCCACAACAAACAGTTAGCGTTGTAAAAAAAAAAAAAAAAAGTATAAAAGGAATATATCATGATAATTGGCAGCCATGAGTTAAAAAAACACCCTGGTTTGCAGATTTTGGGTTTGTCTTATAATTCAGTTTTTTCTAATCCATCCAATTGAAAAATTCAGTGTCCAAATGCTCTCTAGAACTAAATCTTGGATGATTTCATGACTGTACCATTTATTTACATGGTCTGATCCAGTAAGTCATTCTGCAGTTAGCTCCATTAACTCAAATGGATTTGTTCCTTGTTTATAGGAATGGTTTCAGTCATGCCTCCACTCAGAAAAAGCGCACTAGCAGCAGCTGAACTCTACTGAGCAGCTGACAAAGGTGTCCCCTAACAAGCAACATCCTGCAAAAACACTGTGCAAGGGCACATGTTAAGAAATCCTTGAAGCTCCACATCTTTTCAGGCCCTTGCATGCCGGACTGAAGGCTTTTGTGTGATTGCAACTTCCTGAGTAACCTGAAAACCAGTGGGGTGTTTGATTTTAATGAAAAAAAAAAAACATATGCCAGTAGAGTGCAGAAGCAATTCTACTGATGCCAGTGGAGTCACACTAGGGTAAAATCTACATGAAATGAAAATCAGAAACTTTGTGCACAATGAAAAACATTTTCATGTCTTCTAAGTGATCAGCTGAGTAGAAGTGCAGCAATATTCTCCAGAAGGAAGATTTCTCTGTTTAAAAATACCTACATAAAGTGTTCATTTTGAAACAATTAAATATCTACCAACAGCCTACAAGAAAGCTCAAGTCTAGCACATAATGAGTGTAGCTGCCCTGAAGATTTTGTGAAGCAGAACTGACATAATGTGAATACTCTCTTTGCTAGAACTAATCTAACAGGCTTCAGTGGAAGTTTCACAAATAATCTTGCTTATTAGTGATTATGGGAAACGATGAGGCAAGTACAGTGTGCTAATGAGATAATTAAAAAGAAATCATCACAAAGACAAATAGCTTTTACAAGCTATAGTCTAGAAGATAAAGACAATTGTAAGACTGCTGGTAAAAGAACAAGTTATCAGAAGTCTTCAAGTGACTGGGTGATGCCACCCCATGACCACACTGGAAATCCCAGTGATAAGCAACTCAGGGAGGGAATGTACACGTAACAGATCTTACCATCAAAAAGATGTGTTCATCAGCCTTTTTCAGAACCATGCTGAAAATATACTGACTTGAGCTTCACTGGGTACTTGTATAATGCTTGAAAAGTGGTGTAAAAATGTCATTACAACCTGAAACAGTCCACATTATCGTCCTAGGTACAGGAAAAGTTAATACTACCTTCAAGGCACCAAGAAACCACTAAAGAAATTTGCAGAAGTTAATTGGACAGTCTTTATTATGTTGAGGGAAGGAAAGTAGTTGCCTGAAATAACATCAGATAGGAAAGCTCTTTAGTTTCAAGTGGAATAAACTCTACAGGACATGTAAATGATACCTCTATACCCATCAAAGTGAATATAATGAGCAATGAAAATGATAAAAACCCAAAACCTGAGAACCTAACTGGGAACTGGCAGCATAAAGACCATTTGCCATGAAATGAATCTGAGAAACAGAACAGAAAATAGAACAATAAACAACCAGTATATACTGATCAAAGCAACATCTGTGGCCATTCCTAGGGGAAAAAGTAAAGCTAATCTGAAACACCTTTTTCTCAATAACTGCTGGAGTGGGGGAGAGCATTCTTCAAGTACAAACAGGAGAACAGAGCTGAGGTAAATCCTGATGGAGAATCTGATTCTGCACCTCTCAGAGGCTGGCAGCTTGCACCCTGTTCAGGAGGCTGTAGAAGATGAATGGAAGCACATTACTGCCTATCTTTCTAACCTGCCAGGTGAAAATACTGATGGAAAACAGGACTGACTCAGCAAAAAAGAAAATGCAGTCTCAAGAGAGGAGAGGATTAACTCTTAACAAAAAAACATAAAAGCAGGCTACCATTAAACTTCACAGCAGTGGAGAGTGAATGAATATCAAGCAAGGGCTCATAATATTTAGTTGATAGGACTTTTGGCAGGCGAAGGTGGCAAGGACCCAGTTCCCTTTCTGGAAACCCTGGGTGGACACATAAAAATTAGGCTTGATAGATGACCAGAGGTATACAAAATGATGTTCTATGATCAGAGCATAGATATTTTTATAAAGCAAAATAGGGAATGTCCTAATTTCCACAGTATCAGACTTATGTCACAGGGAGATGACCTTGCCTGTGGCTCATTAAAGGCAAAGCAAAACAAAACGTAATAAAAAATACATTAATGCTAAGAGGTCAAAATCTCAGCTCTGCTCAGAAGTCAGTTTCTCCAAATACACTTGGACACACATGGGAGATTAATGAGCAGCTGACAATAGTGAATACATGAACTGCAGCTCTGCATGAACTGAAGTCAGAGACTGAACTCTGCACTCAAACAGTTTTGGCTTAAGCCCTCTGGCTTTGGCACCCCCCACCATACTCATTGCAGCCTACAGCTCCTACGGAGGCAGCCCTGGGTCCCTACCACATTTCTCTGGTACTTCCACAAACAAAACTACTGCTGAGCCCAGCAGTGCAGCATGCCTGGTGTTGAACACCACTGCTCCTGCAGCAATTTCAAGCTTTCTGTCTCAGTTTCTAACGCTTTCCACAACAGTGATCCCCATGCTTATCTACCCTGACAATAATGCCAACGTGACCTTGACTTGCTTACTTCATTCTAAACTCTCTTCCTCTCTCTCATGCCAATTTGAAGAACCTTCCCAGGCTACTCTTTGAGGTGATTCACTGCATACCTTCACTCCTCCCTCAATGCCTACATGTATTGCCACACTGACAAAGCCCTCAACTGCTACCAAAGCTGGTGCTCTGTACTGGGAAGCTGCACTTAGCTGGTATTACAGGACACAGAGAGTAGATCAGATATAACATTCCTTCCCATCTCATACAGTGAAAGAGATGTTTGAATACTCCAGGCTTCAGTATAATGCAGATGAGATTTGTGCTCTCTGTAGCCCTGTCACTTTCCCTGGCTGTTTTGGCTCCTGACCATTTTGTATTCTAAACATGCACTAACACACATTCGATTTTGGGCCCTTTCACAGCTTTTCCAACAGATGCGTGCAGAGCTATTCAAAGCAATTCTTATCTGCTCCAGTGCCTTCACTTCTACTCAAGTCTTAATATCTTATAGCAGATGTTTGGTCCTTTAGCCACAGATGAAAGAGTTATTGACCCTTTCTGGGCTGAAGGAGTGTGAGGTACACAGTTCCAATATATTCCTATTTCCAGGTTAAAAACTTTATCAAATAAAGTGGTCATGCTAAATTGTATATAAGTAAAAAGTAAATAGGAGTAAGCCATATAGAAAGAGATCAGACACTAAGACTTCCAAATCTCCTGACTCAGAGTTCTTAAACTTCTTCCCTTTTTCTTAATCTTTTTCACCAGCAAGACAGCTGAATTCATCATTCCAAAGCACCAAAGTTTTATTCCTTATAGAGGAAGCAATATTTTATTGCAGAAACTATGAGCTACCTGTTCAACTCACCAAAAGATTTATAGATTTCATCCAACTCCTTCCTTTTGCTACTGCCTAACTGGCATAGATCAGGATAATCAACATTTATTGTTCCCCTAACAGCTGAACAACAGCCAAAACACACTTAGGATATTCTGCTGCCACAGGCTGATAGCTGTGGGTATTGGGTCAGACTTAGCTTAATTACAATTATTCTGTAGGTATCCTTATTGCTACAATTCCTTGAAGATACACCCAGATTTCTTCCATACTAGGGATATGTTTTGAATATGGACTTTTTCAGTGCCACCTTCCTGGTCTGGAAATAGATTAGGCAGGTAACAATTTAAATTTGTCCCTAGCTTATACCTAAGGTCAGCATCCTGTAAAAATCATAATTTTTGTCACTCTTGAAAACACTGCAGAAAATGCTAGTGCTTGTGGAGGGAAAGTGTGGTCTAGTTACAGAGACTAAAATGCCTTAGCACTTGTGCTAGAGAAGTGTTTGCCCAGGTCAAGGCTGAAGAGCTCAAGAGTAATGTGGGAAACTGAGTGCCCCAATTAATGTTTTTGTCATTAAATACAAAGCATTGTTTTCCTGCTTGAGTGTTTGGTACTTCTCACAAAAATAACTGCACTAGTAGAGAGGTCAAATGTAGAAAGATTTTCCTGTCATGACAAATTTGAAAATGAGAATAGTTATACAAAAATCAATTTACTTAACCTATGCTATTCTTCTGCTAATACTGTTGAAGATTTATGGTTGGTTAAAACTGTTCCACAGTTTAGTCTCTTTTCCACTTGATTTTGCAGTAACATCACAATCCTGAGTTCATGATTTTATACTTTGTTGTCACAGACACAGACAGCGACACAAATTCAACCCAAGTTCACTGCAGGATTAACTACACTGAGGACTGAATCATTAGGGGAAAAACATATGCCACAAAATATTGTGCAGAGGAAAACCTAAGAAGAAAACTAAGGGCAGGGAATCCTTTTTCCCCCATGGCAAACATCCTCTTCTTGAAAATTCAAGTGTCACTGTGGCTTCTGTCCTGAAGCATTTCCATTCAATCCTCTGAAGCCTGATCTTATTTTTTATTTCTAAGATGACACTTCTGACAAACTTGCAAGTTAGTGGCTTGTTTCCTCTCGGGTTTTGATTTCTGTTGCACAGATCTCCTTTCCCTTATACCCCCCTCAAGAGCTCTAATACCTTTGTGTTAGTTACAGTAAAAATACTTGCTAGAAAATCCCCAGGTAAATAAACACAAGGCAGATCACGAGACTCAGTAAACCCAGGTAAACTCAAACGACCTTCCCATCACACATAGACATTGTAGTACACTCACAAATGTATTTTTCTTACTTTTTACCTAGAAAGACACCTGAAAGCAGAAAACCAGACTGGATAATGTAACATAGATAAAAATAAGTCCAACAGGGCATGATGCTATATGCAACAGAGAAAGCAACTGATACGTACTCAAACAAGTAAATGATGTTGCAGTGATCACAGGGACTCTCACATAGCCCTCATCTACAAAAAGTCCCTTTTGACCTGAATTCTTTTTTTCCTTTGCATTTAAGTATCATCACAAATAATCTGTTTAGTAATAACATGCTACTATTCTCAGTTTAATTTTAGGAGATGAAATTATGGTCCCTTAAGCAGAGAGCCCAAAAGAACCCTGTCCCATCCAGTTCCCATTGATTATCTAGGTCTAAAGAATTTTGGCTCACACCTAGAAGATACTAATGAGCAGGGAATCAAATGTTCATCTCCCACAATAACCCACATGCTGCATCCCTCCTGATCCTCCCTGGTTTATAACAACAGGGATAAAGAGGCATCTTTTCCACCCTCCTGTATAAAGACACACTGGTACCATTGGCCTGTCACAAATTACATGACTGGAATACCTGCCTCCAGGAGCAAAGGCTCACCTGGACTTTCTTACCATCCCTCTTAGCACCTTGGAAGGAGCAAGATGCGGTTTGCACTATTGCACTGCCAGCACAAGGCCAAGGAGACACCCAAACATGGTCAGGACATACCCACAAGCTAGGCAGGCATGGCTAAGGCAAGAGGAATCCTCCTTCACCCACTGGAGAACTCATGAAAGTGCCTTTTCGTGAATGCTCCCCAGAAAACATGCATGAGCACTTGAAAGCAGAGTCCAAGCACTTCTCCCAGTAAGACAAGGAGGTGAGGACCTGTCAAGCAGCATGTTGTTTTGGATATAGACATAAGGTGCAACACAAAGTACTTCAGAGCTACAGTGCGACCGCCCCAGTTACAAAAGGAGCTGATAGTTTCAAGTGGTTTCAAGTGGTTGCCAAGGGCCAAATGGACAGAGAGCTCCTTCCTCAAGCACAACAGATGCTCTCCTGAGCTGTGCATTTTTTCAAGTCTTCCCTGAGATGCAGAGAGCTTCTGGAGTTGATACCCCTCAGCATAGGAAATACACACCTGCCTGTGCTGAGCCATAAGGGAGGGCCTACAAATACCAAGAGAAAAACAACAAGAGGACTGACTCGGTTTTCCTGCTAAAATCAGGAAAAAAGAAACAAAACAAAACAAAAAATGGCAGGAAGTCTCTCTCTCTCTTTTTTCTTCTTCAAGACATGTACAGTATTAAAGAACACAAAGACCAAAAGTCATTTTGAACACAAGACAAAAGGCATGAGAGAATAGCAGGCAGTATGTTGGTTTGTTGTGGTGCAACCACCAGCTACAAAGCACCACTTGTTCTATGTCTGCTAAAAATATGATGATGATTAATGGCAAGGATGAAGGAAAAATCAAATAATAGACGGAAGAATAAATGATGTAATGATGTTAAAAAAAGGAAGCATGTGACATTTCAGCATTTACAATAGGATCTGAACAGCCTTCAGTTGTCTATAGTCTCATTCATCTCTGAGCTATCCTGAAGAACTCTACAAAGAGGTACTACTGTGGCTCTGATGGCAGACTGAACAGGCATTAGGCACTACAAACAGCGCACCAACAAATAATAAAGCTGGTTTTCAGTATGTGAAAAAACTGCAAGTCTGTATTGCAGGCATGATCAGTTCAGAGAAAGAAATGGTTCCTTTCACAGATAAAGTCTATTTGGTTAATGCAAAAGCAAAATTTTATTTTATTTTACTATATGATATTAAATTAACACTTTGCCTAAAGTGTTTTGGGGGAATGAGGTTTAAATCTTTTAGGATCAGATCATGAAAGGTGTTTAGGAAATGAGAGTGCAGTCTGGTATTGGAGAACAAAAAAAAAAAAATATTGCAAAAGAAGTAAGACATACCAATTTGGGGGTAAAATCTTCTTTTCTGCAGCTTTATGCACCTACTCCTTTTTAAATGTATCTAGATAAGTTATATAAATATATATAAAAAAGGCTCTGGAGAGACCTCACAGCAGCCTTCCAGTACCTGAAGGAGGCCTATGAGAAAGCTGGGGAAAAGAAATTCTTTACAGCGGGGGTGGTGAGACACTAGAACAGGTTGCCCAGAGAAATTGTGGATGGTCCCTCCCTGAAAGTATTCAAGGCCAGGTTCGATGGAGCCTTGAATAACCTGGTCTAGTGGAAGGTGTCCCTCCCCATGGCAGGAGGGTTGGAACTACGTATCTTTAAAGTCCCTTCCAACCCAAATCATGCTATGGTTCTACAAGAGCTAATAATGCTGGCCTCCTAATTTCTCTCCTGAGTAAGATGGCAAGGACAGCACACGGATACTGGGTATGGATAGCGCTCAATCTGAGGCCATGGGCCCAAATTCTTTGACATCTGAGTGTGTTTGCACTGCTCACTGATTATTCTCAGCCCATGTGAACACTTCCTTGTGGACAGTTGCAATCCATGTCAGAGAGTGTTCTCACTTGGGAAAGTTTCAGGTAGGTGGGGCTGGCACCTGAAAGCAGGGAAAAAAGAGAATTTTTGTACCCTTCAGGGCACTAAGTTCCTTTAATTATGGTGTAGGCTTAAAGGGAAAGGGCTGAGCAGAAAGAGGTGATGGAGATGGAATTGAGTTACCATGGCACCAGTGGTCTGACCCATGGGAAATTGTCCCATTTGAATGGGACCTCCTGACTCTGAAACAAGGTGGCACAAGCTCCTGAAGAGCCTCTGACACCTCCTTTTCTGATCAGCTGGCAGAGACAGACTCGCGTTACGATTGTTCATGATGAAAGTGGTGAAGATAAAGGACAAGCAGGAACCCAGGGGCTTTTGCTGTCTTGTACCTCCCACTAATTGTCCCACTCTGTATCCAGCACAAAGAAGGGACAGAGTCCCACCCTGCTCCTTGAACAGCCACAGACCCAGTTCTCTGCTTCCTATAACAAGTCAAAACCAGTCTTACCACCCTTGGTCACATTTGCAGCAGGGCAGCATACACACGTTTGTTCTTTCTTTCCATGAGCTCTTTCTCAGGACCACTGCAGCATTCTAAGTCAAGCACAGCACCAAGGAACCAAGAGGCAGCCAGCAGGGCACAGGAGCCACAGGCTCCCAGCAGCACTGCAGTGCTGGGCTACACAACTATGCCCATGGCCAAATGGCAGCTGAACAGCAGATACTAGTGGACAGGCTGGCCCAAGAGGCTGCTGCTGCTTCTGAGCAGAGCCCACAGGCTGCAGCCAGGCACGTTTGTGCAGTGCAGCTGTGGATCAGCAGATGGCAGGCTGGCATCAGCCACTCTTACCATGCAAAGCCTCTAGCCTAACCCTGGAGGGACCATGTTCTCCCTCTCCCTTTCCCACCCTCTGCTATGCTCTTAGTTAAGGAGAAAAAACTAAAGTAATAAGGTCAGACTTAAACCCTTCCAAGCTTTTTCATAGACTGCAAGAAGCTTTGGATCACTCAGAGACAATTTAAGGCAGCCAGACATCTTTCAAAAAAGACCACTACACTAACAGTCAATATTCAGATCTGAGGAATAGATGGCTGGAAAAGATCTTGTCTGTGAATATCATGCTGCACAAGGCCTTGATATGACAGCAAACACAAAAATACTCTGTTTAGATACCAGCTGAAGAGTCCCATAAGTTTGTCATCACTAATTGAAAGGGCTTGGAAAAAATCTTGTCTGTGAATATTATCCTGCACAAGGGCTTGATGTGACAGTGAACACAAAACCACTCTGTTTAGATAGCAGCTGAAGAGCCTCATAAGTTTGTCATCATTAATTGAAAGGTTTTCCCCAGTTACAGATTGCCTTAAAATCTGAACATTAAATGATGTCTGAATCTGTTCTGCAGTGCTTTACACAGAAGAGAAATTACTTTATGCACAAATTCACCATCTCTGAAAGTTATACTGAGAAGAGGCAAGAGGAGCACAAGAGGGTACCTCAGTACAAGAGAGATGTGGAGGTACTGAGAATGAATTTAGAAGAGGGCAATGAAGCTGGGGAAGGGCCTGGAGAATAAATCTTACGGGAGTGACTGAAGGAGCTGGGGCTGTTTAGTTTGAAAGAGAGGAGGCTGAGGGGAAAACCTCATCACTCTCTACAACTACCTGAAAGGATACTGCAGAGAGGTTGGTGCTGGTCTCTTCTCAGACGTAATTAATGACAGAACAACGGAGAGGTTGGTGCTGGTCTCTTCTCAGAGGTAATTAGCAATTGAACAGGAGGGAATGGTCTCAAGCTGCAACAGGGTAGGTTTAGACTGGACATTAGAAATTTTTTTTTCACTGAAAGAGCAGTCAAGTACTGGAATGGGCTGCCTAGGGAGGTGGTTGAGTCACCAACCCTGGATGTGTTTAAAGGTTGTTTAGATGTGGTGCTTGGGAATATGGTTTAGGGGTGAACTTTGTAGAGTAGGGTTATTGGTTGGACTTCAGGATCTGAAGGTCTTTTCCCAACCTTCATGTTTCTATGATTCTGTGAAGAAGGATGGAGTGTTGATTGTCATTTCCTACCAATGCGCAGAAAAATCTTTTACCAAAGCAACAAGGCAGAAAAGCTTGCTTGTTTTACTGGCTTGTTTCCTATTAAGAATAGCAAAAATATTTTCTGTAGAGATTTATCAAACACATCAATCTTCAACTTTGAGCTTGCATTTAAAGAACAATTCATAAGAAAAGGTTTTAAAATGAGCTTAAGATTAATCAAAAAGGTGTGCAGGAGGTGAGGGAGTAGTTTATTGCCTGCATTTTAGATGAATCACCTCATTTTGACATCACAAAAATTAACCACAAAAAAAAAAAAAAGATACCAGTTTGGTGTATGAGATATTCCAATGTGTCTGTATAGTTTTACATATCCTCCCAGGCTGCTGTTTGGATCATGCCTTGGCATGAGAGTAAATATTATCAAAAATTAATAGCCTCCATATAGACAGTTACGCTCAGCAATAATGATCTCTAATCTGTTTCTCAAAAGCATCTCTAGAACTCTAATGACAGCTCCCCCTCTGGCAAATGGTGCAAACACAGCAAATTGCTTGGGGAAAAAGACATTTAATCAATGTTTTATTAGTTTTCATCTTGAAGAGGGGAATATATAACCCACATGAAAAGGTAAGACATAAAACTATCAGAATTTATTGGGTGATTAGCTTAGCCCAGGCCAAATTTGTTAGACAATCCAAGCCTGTGACTTAAAGCCCCTGCTCTTGAGGGAACAAGTCTGGAACTTGTAGAAATAGAACTGAGTTGCTTGTGAGAGACACAACAGGGTGGTGATACCACCAGGATGTTCCATCTATCCTACTTCCAAAGCATGCATCAAAAGAAGCTCCAAAGTTCAAGCTGGAGCTATGAACTGAGCAGATTCCATTTCTTTGCCCAAGCACAATCACATCTTCGGCCACCTCACCACCAAAGACTGGTTTCTCAGCTAACTCTCTATCTCCTTCAGAGCTGCCTACTTTTGCAGAGAGCCTGGTTTCCACACTAGTGGACTGGGCTACAGACTGGAAATCTTAGACCTTAGTCATGAAAACAATTGTGCTTAGATCTGCACAAACCTGTTGGGACTACTCATGTATTTAAAGCTGGACATACATACTGTTTGCAGGAGTATAGCCTTTGCTAGGAATCAGCTAAAGAGCCACAAAATCCATTAGTATGGTCATTGAGCAAAACCTATACTCAGAAGCTGTGAGATGAAGTTATAATGCAGGCTCATAGCTTACAGTGCAGGTTATGAGGAATCAGACAGAGAGGTCTGCACTGTGTTTCCAAGGATCCAGAGGAGGGCCACAAAAACGATCAGGGGGTTGGAGCACCTCTGCTACAAGGACAGGCTGAGGGAGTTGGGGTTGTTCAGCCTGGAGAAGAGGAGGCTCCGGGGAGACCTAATAGCAGCCTTCTAGTACCTGAAGGGGACCTACAGAAAGGATGGAGAGAGACTATTTACAAAGGCCTGCAGTGACAGGACCAGGGGAAATGGCTTTAAACTAGAGAATGGCAGATTTGGATTGAATACCAGGAAGAAGTTCTTCACTATGAGGGTGGTGGAACACTGGGACAGGTTGCCCAGGCAGGTGGTTGAGGCCTCTTCCCTGGAGATATTCAAGGTAAAGTTCAACAAGACCCTGGGCAGCCTGGTCTAGTTTGGGATATCCCTGCTGACTTCAGGGAGGTTGAACTGGATGACCTTTGGAGGTCCCTTCTGGCCTGGACCATTCTATGATTCAATTCTATGATCATTCCCACCTTTAACATACAAAAGCCCAGGAGGACAGCCACACTCAGACCAGCTGCTCTCAGCTGCCCCTTGTCACTGGCAGTCTAGAACCTCTGCTGAATGTTCCAACTAAAAGCCCTACCAGGTACCTACCACAAGACATCCCACTGATAGTTCAGCCCTGGGCACAAGAGGTGCCTGAAGAAGCTGCTGCAGCACAGCCTTGCTAGGGAGGCAGAGTACATTTTTGCACATTTTCTATGCTGATTTATTGTTTTACTTTGCAATGGAAGGTCTTAGAAGGGAATGAGAATCCTGTGTCTTGTTCCCTTCTTCCCTCTGTATAAACAATGTGAATCAACCAAAGGTGAATAAAGACTGAAAACCAAATAAATTAAGAAAGCAACTGAAAGCCACTTGTAACTTCCATTTATTTCATCTGTCCCACATAAAGCTTTATCACTCATACACCACTACGATTTGATTGTAAACCTGGGCAGAGTGGTTGGAGCCATTGCTGAGCCTGCAAAAAGCACAGCTGATATGTGGCACAGGGAGGGAATCCCCATAGCCCAGGGCAGTGTCAGCCCCACTCTGCTTGGTTTCAGGGGACCAGGGGTTTACGGGGTTGTTGGGCAGCTGCCTGTCACTGAAAAAAGCTTTGCAAGAGAAGAAAGCAAAAAAAGCAGCTTGTAACAGCAGTACTCTGTGCAGGAGAACAGCAGTGCCTGTGACACACATGGATGGCACAGCTGGGACAGCATTTTAAACACCAACTGCTTGGTGGCTGTAAGACACAGCAAAAGGCTGAATATCAATAACAGGGTCTGAGACCTACCTGAAAGCAGCTTCTAGAGACCACACTTAACCTCCAGGTATCTGTACCTGCTCCATGCAGCTATTTTTTTTTTTTTTTTTACTGCAGAACAAATACTCCTTATTCATAAAATCTGTTTCCACTTGCCTCACTGAAAACCTGCTCTCTGCTTCCTTCAAACTAGTCAGAATAGTGACTGCAGGATATCAGCACAATAGGTGTGGGCTCTGAAGGCTGCTATGTAAATAAAGCTCCAAGATGTCACAGGTGAAGCAGTTCTTGTACCTACCTACCATGCTGGACAGCAGGGACCCTGCCAGAGGCCAGGCCATGGTGCAGGCACAGCTTCACCTCCAGAGCTCCTACAAGGAAGCGCAGACACTACACAGCCCTGCAAAGACCCTGTGGTAGCCTGGATCCCCCCACAGTAGGAACCTGGGGTCAGAGTGAAAGAGCTCAAGAAGAGAACTGCTATCTCTTCAATAAGAGGAGGTGATTAATCACATAGCAGTAGCTTGTGGGAGTGGAAACAAAAAGCCTTTTATTGGCATCCTCATTGTTTAATGATAATTAAAGCCCAGTGTGCCATAAACTGCACCCAGGTCTGTTGTTTTACAGGGTTTTTTTTTTGCTGTTGTTTTTGTGTGTGTGGTTTTGTTTGGTTGGTTTTGTTGGGGTTTTTTTGTTTTGGTTTGGTTTTGTTGTTGTTGTTGCTTGTTTTTACAAATAAAAGGTGAATTAGTTGCTTCTACAGATGTCTTAAAATATATTCAGTTAGGCAATTGGAAATGCAATGGCACTGTTAAATCCAAATAATATAGAACTAAACAAACTTTTGCTCACTCTGATGCTTTGGAATGGGGGTGGAGAAGGAAGAGCTGTTGCTTAAATTATTCTTGCAGATTTACATGGGTAGTCTCCAGTAGCTCTAATCTGCTTCATTTGTAATTTCTCCCAACTGCAGGAGGCATGTTGGAATTGCCAGAGAAGATCATCTCACCAACACATTTAGCCCTGAATTCCTGCCTCTGGCAACTGCCTAACTTCTAATGCTTCAGCTGAGGGAAAAGAAGAAAGTTTTTACCTTATAGTTAACAAAAGATATTCTTCTGAACCGTGGATGACAGTTTGTTGCCTCAAGCATGAAATCTGATTACTTAAGTTTACACCTTCCTCCACCTTTCCTCCCAGAGATATATTGTCATTCACACTCCAGTATTTTTCACTGGCCTTCCCAAAAACAAGACAGAGAAGGAATCTCTTACTCAACACAAGAAATCTCATGAGGCAGATCTGAGGGTTCAAAGAGCTAATAAGTCTTCTAGGAATTACACACAGGCACCCAAGAGAGACTCAGAGCCTATAACTACAATTACACCTATGGCTGTAATTACCTAGCAGCCTCCTGATCTTGCTGATATTTTTATATAAAAAGGGTGTATTATTGCCTTGATTTACAAAGCAAGTTGTAATTTCTGATAGTTTCTCAACCCAAACAAATCTGTAAGCTTGGCAAAATCCACATGAAAGCCACAGCTGACACAGCACCAGTAACACATCCAGTGTAAAATGTACCCTGAGAGGGACAGGGATGGGAGGTGGTTCTCTATCCCTGGATGCTTGTGACATTCCTACAGTCACCATGCAGACATCACTACAAACATGCTGCTGTTACTTCAACACACTGCAAGTGAGTGAAGCAAGCTAGCACTGATAAAGATTAGATATCTATTAAATTCTGATTTTTGGCAGGAAAGAAGCTCAAGAATTTTCAGCTCTTTCTTTAAAGCCAGCCAGCAATTTCCCATCATTTCACTGTGCTCATTTGACATGTCAATCACAAAATGTAACCCACCGGGAACTGCATTTCCATTTGCATACAATTTCAAATAATAACAGCACATTGATTGTTGAAGAGTGATTAGTACCAGTACTTCCATTAAAAGCTAAGTGGCACAATATTACTGCTGAAGCTCATCAGTCTACTAAAGCTTATGGAGTGATCTCCTCCTACAGACTCCCAAAATGTATAAAAACACATTCTGTGTGGAGAGAGACACTCCGCAGCTCATCTTTATAGCTGAGTAGGTTTACACAACAAACCCCCTTGGGAATCATACTTTCTGTTAACTCAGCAGAGGGGAAAAAGACAGTTTGCATGATTCTACTGAAAAAAATCAAGGATCTTTGGTTCCATTCAAGCAGTGATTAAAATATTATGTTCTTGGAAATTATAATTGTACAGTTAAGTCTAATACAGTGAGCAATTTAAACACGAAGTGTGGCTAGGGAATGTCATGTACAATGCCATGAATATTCAGCAGCAAGTTGAGCCTTGAGCTCCCCCTTGTGCCACAGAACTAAATTACGAACAGAATAATTCGGTTCGTCTTTACTGGCTTGGGTGCTGAGGATTTTTGGTAAATCCAAGAATCATGCTGATGGACAGTGGGCAGCCACTGCCTGGCCCATCCCTGCACAAGTGTTTTATATTGTGGATGTCAATTCGGTGTAGCACCTGTAGCACCGGTGTAACTGAAAAAAACAGACAAACAAACAAATGATTAAAGCTATGTAAGCACAGGGGGGTTTCAGCTCATGCTCAGCTCACACAAGTATGGCTATTTCTGAACCCTGCTGACACTCACATAGAATCATGGAATGGGTTGGGTTGGAAGGGACCCCAAAGATCATCTAGTTCCAACCTCCCTGTCATGGGCAGGACATGTCAAGGTACAGATGCATCCAAATGCATGTAATACATGTTACACAAACTGAAGAATCTAGATTTATTGTCTTCATGGATTCCTTCACTTTGACCAAAACAAAATCTGTGACATATTTTTCAAAGAATATTGTTTTTCCCCCTGCACACACAAGGAAATGCCACATAACCTGAGGCATACACTCCAACATCAGAATGGTCTCTGAAAAATGAAATGTCATCCCTAGCCTTAGCTAGAGATGGTCTAATGTTTTGAGAACAACACAAACAATAACTTAGAGAACAAATCAGAGTGCTTCCAAGGACAGCCTTTGAGGCCAGCCATTCTAATCCTTCATTCCAGATGTATTCTTTTATAATAAAGTAATAGCTCATCTATAAATTCATAAGGAAAAGACAGTTCCACAATGCTGTAGGTAACTAATGCTGACACCTGAGCACTCCAAGAATGACAATCATCCATTTCAATAACAGGGAAGTGTTTCTTCAGAACTTCCTGTTTGAAATACAGATATTATTCTCCTAAGGAAAATCTATGCCTTTAACTGAGTTTGGTTTATAAACCACATGCAAATAAAAACCTCCTAAAGGTGACACTGATTAAAAACCAAACTAATGCACACATCAAATACATCTTCAAAACACATTAAGAACTGCCCTTGCACCACAGAATGGATCAAGCCAAAAACACTGTTCCCCTTAAAACCAAAGCAAAATTAGACTTGATGAGAGTGGGACAAAGACCAAGGGGCTGAAGACCCTTAATAGCTGTCATTTAAATAAGTGTTCAGCTGTCATTTAAATAAATGTTTGAGGGCGTGGGGCACAAGAAAGAATCTGACAGGTGTTTTGCCATGCTTTGCACACTTCAAAAGATGAGATTTTTTGGAACTCTTTAGGAATTGCATTTATATTGAACTATGGAACAACTGTTTGTTAGAAGTCTATGGCCTGATGTCTTTCTGGGCCTTCAAGCACAGCTCTGCAAAGTCCTGCTGTGAACCTGCTTTTTCTGTGATTTACGTCTTCTGTGCTCCTCTGGTTTCTGTACAAGGGCTCTCAGCATAAAGGCAAGAAGTTGGCATTCAAGGTCGGTAAATGTGTGCTTCCCCTGGGTGTCAGGGACATCAGAATCCTATGGCACCAATATGCACAGAAACTAGACCCCAACTTGGAATTGTGCCTGCAAGGCTGACATGTACATTTTTATCACTGATGCCTACAGAGTAAACAGACTTGGGCAATGGACACAAACTGTAACACAGAAAGTCCCACCTAAACATAAGGAAAAACTTCTTTCCTGTGAAAGTGCTGGAGCCCTTTTCTGGAGACTTTCAAAACTCACTTGGGCATGTTCCTGTGCAACCTGCTCCAGGTGAAACAGCTTTAGGAAGGGAGTTGAACTAGATGAACTCCAGAGGTCCCTTCCAAAACTCACTCTATGACTTCATGTGGTATGCTGCGCAGAGCAAATCCTTAGTCAGAAGTATGCTCCTATACAGTAATTCCTGAGATTAAACCCACAGTTTAACTGTTTTCCAGTGCATAGATGCATAAAATAAAACTACTTGTAATGAAGTCACTAGCAAAAACTGACTCCTGGGTGGACTTGAGAAAGATCCAGTGAGACAAGAGCAACACTGCCCATTTTCTCTCTCTGTAGGTAAACCAATATTTAGCAAATCTGCTTATTTAGGGCAGTGCTTACATTTATAAAGATGCCTGCAAATTTTTATCAGTCACAGAGTTCTCACAGAATTTTCTATTGCCTGCTAAACAGATGGCCAATTGGCAAAATATGACTAGTCTTCAAATGTCCTCCTAGGGTTTTGGCTGTTGATTTTTGTTTGGTTTGGGGTTTTTGAGTGTTTTGGATTGTTTTTAATCATTACTGTAATATTTCTCTTGTCTTCTATGATAATCATTTTATACTTTCTTCCCAGACACAGGTACTGACTTGCACTGGGCTGAACGCAGATCCCAGGGAATTAAGTAGCCTCATCATAGAAGCATTCTTCGTTTCCAATTCGGGTTTTGTGATCTTTTATGCAGTCTTAATCCACTGGATATGGGCAGTACTGATTTAATTATCACACATGGTTTTACTCACAATGCTACCTGGCACAATGTCAAATGCCTTGCAGCAGTCTAAGTACATTAACACAGTTATCTTTATCAATTTTTTTGTGAATTCCAACAAAAACCCAGCATCAGGTTGGCCTGGTAAGATCTACTGTCCATAAACCAGTGTTGCCTGGAATTATTTAATCACCTTCTGATTGTTAATTGATCAGGTCCCACATGATCCTTTGCAACTGCAGTTATCAAATAGTCTTCAGTTGCACGAGCCATCCCATCCATTTAAGTGGCACATCTTTTGGGAGCTTTTACTCCCAAAATTTTTAAGGAGTGTTTGAATAGTCTGAGTTCTTACGTGGACAGACACATCTGTACGAGCTGTGCACCTGCTGCCTGTCCATGTACCATCTCCTCTACTCCTTTCTCTGAGATGAATTCACTTAAACCTCTGGTCCTTAGTTGAGAACAATCAACTGAATCTTGAATGTTTCTTTGTTTCCACACACTATTTCCAGTGAGGAGCAGGCAACCTCCAATTCCTAAGCATGGCCATTCTTTGGGTGCTGTGGTCAGCACTGGAGGTAAGACACTGCAAAATAGCTAGATGATGTTCTCATAACTACAGATTTCAAGAAAATTTGCTACATGTGCAGGTTTACACATTGTACATATCAACTGGAACACCAAATAGTAGCCATACAAAGGCAGCTGTATGTTTATAGCCTTTATATATATGACACAGCAGATCGAGGGACATTCTCCTCTCCCTCTACTCATTCCTAGTAAGGCCACACCTGGAGTATTGTATCCAGTTCTCCTCAGTTCAAGAGAGAAAAGGAACCACTGGACAGACTCCAGTCGAGGCTATGAAGATGATGCAGGGACTGGAGTATCCCTCTTACAAGGAAAGGCAAAGAGACCTGACACTGTTTAACTCAGAGAAGACCAAGAGGAGAGCTATCAATGCTTATCAATAGCTAAAGGATGGGGGCCAGACTCTCTTCAGTGGTGCTCAGCAACAGGACAAGGGGCAACAGGCACAAACTAGAACAGAACACATGAGGTTCCATCTGAACTTGAGGAAAAAGGTCTGTCTTGTGGTATTAAAAACACACCTGGATGTGATCTGGGCAATGTGATCTAGGTGAACATGCTTCAGCAAGGAGGTTGGATGAGATGATCTCCATAGGTCCCTTCCAACCCCTGCCATTCTATGACTGGGACTTACACAAGAACCACTAGACATTTGCAGTCAAAGCAAGCTCTGATAAAGTGTCCCCACTCTGGGCCCAGAACTCGAGAGAGAAGAGCATCCCTCCCGTGTGTATTGGTCACAGTGCTGTGATGCTCCTTTTCCTGATAGCCACACAAAGCCTGAAGAAAACAAAATCCAGCAAGGAGCCAGGCAGAAGTTCAAATAGTTATAGTAGAGGAAGCAGTTGCTGATACAGTATGCTGCTGGGACTCAAGCAGCATCATTGCTGGTCTTGCCTTCCCCTCTGAGCCCCTTTGGCCCTCCTGCCACCTCTGCACCAGCATACTCCTCCCCACTGGAGGAAGAAATCTCAGCTCCCATCTGTGCATGCCACTGCTCTTCCCACAGCTCATTCTGATCTTCACGACTACAGTGTATCAGTTATTATTTACAGTGGTAAAGGATCAGGAGGATCAACCTTGAAAAGAAAGAATTTTAGGATTAAAAAAAAAATAGTATTTTTCTGTCTTATTTTTCATAGCAAATCAGAAAAGGAGAAAAAATAAATTAGAGAAGTGCTCGTGAAGTCAGAGGACAATAATAATGATGTGATTTTTTTTTTCTTTTCTCCAATGTTAAATGAAAAAAAAAAAAAGAAACAAGCAAGAAAAACAGCATGGAAATTCCCAGACTGGGGATTTTTTTTGTTGTAATTGTTGTTGTTGGTTGAGCTTCCATATCTGTGCATTACAAAGAACTAACAGTTTTGGACGTCACTTATCTCTTCTGTTGAAGATGTACTTTAGTTTTCAGATGTTTGGGGTTTGAATTGAAGAAATAAAAAAGCAAAAAGAGAAGAAGGGAAAAACATTATCAACTGCTCCCTGCTTTCTAAATGGAGCAGAGCAAAAAGCTGACCATTAGATGGCCTGTGCTCACGTACTGAAATTAAACTTGTGAAACTGGGAGTGTGTGTTTCTAGGAGATAAACACATAACACATTATAGCAAACCAAAGTTAATCTATTGTTATCTCTTTTTTATTTCATCAGCTCTTTGGATTAGACTACACAGCTTCACTACCATGCACTATGAATAGAAAAGATGGAAAATCTTTTTTTTATTATTCTTACTTTAAAGAATGCATTTTCCAAAGCCTGATTATAAATCCTTGGCTGGCAGGAATTACTACCAGAAGTATTGTGTAAGAAATATCTTCTCAGCACAACGCAAAAGGCTTTTGTCATGGATTTGAGGAGAGTAATGAAAACTCTCACTGAACCTGAAACCAGGCAGACATTGCACCTTTCCAAACCAAGTCTAAGTGCTTTCTTTCCTATCTGCATATTGTTTCTCATTTGACAGTTTTAGTTACAGAGCAGGTGCCTTTAGACGTATTTTTAAATGCATCTAAGTATTTCTGCCTTTGCTTGCACAGTATTCCTTAAGTCTGAAAATGGCACCGACTGTATATTCAATCACCAGTGGCCTGTGTGGCATTCCTGTACTGGAAAATGAGTTTAAACAATAACTGTGGTACACTTGTCCCAAGGGTGAACTCAGTCCAAACTGTGGGGGAAACAGTGCAGGTGGGCAACTTCCCAGCTTGTGTGCAGGGAATGCTCCCATCCATGCACCTCTTTCCACAAAGTTCTCTTCTCTGCTATTACCTGGAAAGATTAAACTGCACATTCTGCAGTCAAGTACAGCTGGGAGACTTTAGCAATACTCAGCAACGCAGTGAGAGACCATGCCACAGTACAGTGAAATGGGAAACAAAGACAACAGAGCAAGCTAGCTCTGTGTGCATTCTCATGGGCCAAGCTACTGAATAAGAGCAGGGAGGAATGTCTTGGTGGCAAGTCACTCGTGCTGTGTCCTGCTTCTCTACACTAGGCAAGGTTACAATTAGATTTAGCATGAGCTGACAAATAAGTTACAGAAAGAGTGGATAAAAAGGACCAAGTTCACTAGGAAACCGATGCTAAACAGAATTTTTTGCCTTCATTTATTTATTTTCTTCAGCCTTCTTTCTAATTGCTCTTGGCCCTTTTATGAGCTCCTCTGGACTGTTGCTTTTTTGTGATATCAGCTGATAATTGCAGGCAGTGATGAAGTAGAGTTCTGCTAGCAACTGGTATGCTGGCTCAATAATGCAATCTCACTTACGGACAAACCCTAAAAAGCAATCTATCAAAAGAAGAATAAGCCTCCCCTTTGTCCCAGGGGCAGAGACAAGGTTTTATTAAAAAAGGAGGAGGGGGTTATGGGTGAATGTCTTTGTTGAGAATTTTTACAATTGTATTTCATTTTTCCTCTTTGCACTGAACTGCCACTTGCTCCCACGTCTCCAGGCTGTTTTGCCTGTATAAGCCAACAAAATGATAACAGGCCAATTTCAATATAAAAGGCAGATCAAATCAGGGACACCCCTCAGCCTGTAACCTATATGACAGTCATTAAACGATTGCAGGCTATTGCAGAAGGATATTTTCCACTGAAAAAAATTTCAACTGAACTCTCAAACACACCCCTAATCTTGCTGAACTCAGCAAGTTTAGCAGGAAACCACCATATTAAATGCCCCTCAGTAAGATCATTAAACTCTCTGGATCTTGGACATGTATTCTGCATGTGGTGCATTAGCTCCAGTGCATTAAATGCTCTCTTAGCAACTACAACACCACTAGTCACAAAAACGTACTCGCTTAAATTCCTAATTACAGACAGAAACCCCCAGATACCCATGGGAGAACTTAATTCACAAATCACTGCACTCTTTGTCCCTTCTGAGGGATCTTCAAGACCAGTTCTAAAATACAAGCCTTGGAACTAAAATTCATAACTCCACTGGACACAAAAAAAAATAATAAATCACACCCTATATATATATTGGTTTCAAGGCATGTTGTATTTCCCCATCTCACAGCTAGCCCCTTCATAAGCTGCAGACAATAAACGACCTGTCTCCTCTCTTCTCTCTCTCTCTGCCAGAGGAAGTCCCCAAGGATAACAATCACCTCCTCCACATGCCCCCATCTCATCTCAGAGCAACAACCTTTCTCCCAGTAGTTTAGCTGATTTCCATACCAGAGTGATTGTATATGACATTCTGGACCTTTGTTCTATTTAAGACAGTTAAGGCAGCAGGAGCAGCAGACATTGCCCATCAGATCACTCCATATAGTAATGCATTTATCCAAGCACAATAAATGGAGAGCTATCTCATCCTGTATTCCTTTGTTTCTTTCTTCTCAGTTACTCACATATACAGTCCTCTTACTAATGAGGTCTGAGCTCAAAGCAGATAAAACACAGCCTCCTCTCCACCCTGTCTCAAAGGCAGATGCAACAAAAGCAAGTGAGTGACCACTAGGGAGCTGCAGTTAAGAGACAAATTCCTGCTGAAGTCAGCAAGCAGCATTGTGGTGCCATTTTAAATGTGACTGCACATGCTCTCTACGACCCAGAGCAGCTTTTGCCATTTTCAGGGTTACTCCCTGGACTGTGTTAGTTGGTCTCCATCATCGCATCTCATTTTTCTGAAAAATAATTGTTCCATCTCCTTTCTTGTGCATACTGGCCTTGAGCTGGCAGGCAGATCAGGAGAGTTTTCCATTAGAAACACATGCAGCATCTACCTTTACAGAACTCTATCAGTAACAACTAGCAAATAACAGTAGCTGTTCAAAAGAATTTCCTCTGCTGATAAGCACTTCATTAACAACTATCCTAGATATCTTACTTAAATAGCTTATTTTAAATTACATGATAAGCCACTGTTCCTACAGGTCCAGTTCAGCCAGACATTTCAAGATACAGCTGAAATTTCAGTACCTTGATATAATCCAACCAAATAACCCAGGTGACTTGATAACTGCAATGGATCATAGTCTAAGAACTTAAATATGCTTTACTTCCCTTTCCCCAATGAAATTCTACCGAAATCACCAATAACCAGTTGAGGAGAACCGATCTGCACATGCCTCTTCTCACAGTATGCTCTTTTACTCCTCCCTCAGTCTATAAATGGATAGATTTGGTGGGACATCAGGAATATTCCTTCCTGCAATTTGCAGTCATAGGTTAAATTTTAAGTATGTTGTGAATTTGAGCCACAGGTCTGTGTAAGGAAGTATTGAGGACCCATCTACAAATCTAAGGGTCACTTACAGCCTGGGTTTTTTCCACTCAGTTATAGTCTTCAGCAGGAAGGGGAGAAAGCAGGAACTATAAAATGGGGAAATAGTATATTCCAGTCCTCCTCTCCTTCTGGATGTGGAAAGTTAGGAGGGAATTGTTCTAAGACATGGAGACTTAAAGGGAATAATTATTTTCTTGATCCTGTTGACTGTGGCACTTGCACACCATGTCATTCAAAATCCAGAAAAGAAAATTCAGAAAGTTGACAAAGTCTTATGGCACAGGTCCACCATAACCCAATTTGCAATCAGGTAGCTGGGTTTTTTCACAGATCTGTACTTCTGGGCTATGTACTCCCACCAACTCTCATCTTATTTCCCATGTGACTCAAATCCACACCCATTAGATTTCAGAAGAGATTGAATTCCTCTTTCCTTGTATTTACTATCTGTCTCTTTCACTTGGCCTATCAGCTTGAGGTAGAATTTATTGCAAGTTAACACTGTGTAGCATCTGCTCAACTATAAATTAATCACTGTCAGATAGGACTAAAGATAATTAGTTTCCTACAGTACAGCTTTTTTCTTTAGTTGTTAATTACCTATATAGAGACCTGCACCTTTCATCAAGTCAGCATAATCACAGCATCAAAATGTCATGACTCAATCTCTTTCTGAGAAAATATTAACCATCTTTATACTTTTGCATTGAAAGTTTTTTAAAAAGGTGGAGACATTATTACAGTCAGCATTAAGTAAAATGAAATGAACAAGTTATCACAATGTTCAAAGCAGCTAAATACATGAACAGCTATCTGATGAAGATGACAACCACTGCAGGCAGATCACAGTCACGACACTTCTATTCCAATTTCATTTTAGATGGCCACCTCTTTATTTCAAGCACCTTCATACAAATTCAGATGACACTTGCCCAACTTTGCAGTCTTCAGAGCACAACCCAGTTCTGCATTATTTGCCTTCTTGCTTAGCATCAGAAATTTAAAATAAGTTGCTTGGAAATTAATTATTTATAGATATGCCTGGTCAAAAAATGACAACATATTTATATAAATAGAAAAAAATAATAAATAAATAACTTTTTCTACTATAAAAGAAATTATTTTGGGGAAGAAATAAACAAACAAAAGAAACCCTCAAATACAGACAAATACCTAACACAAAACAAGAACTTTTCCAGCCACCTTTGAATGTTTATGTTCATCCAGTAAGTGGACTTTTCTCTGGCCACAGGAACAGGAATCTGAGACACAGAAATCTTCCCCTTCCTCAGGGCTGGTAATCCAACACCTTTGTATGTCAGACTGAAATAAATGACCAAGGGGAAAGAATTTCTTCCACTGTCTCCCAGAGAAGTCCAGCTCTGTCATGACTACTCAGAGGGTACAACTTAGCTCTACAGGCTCTCGTGAGAGGAAGAGAGGAACAGCTTTATGGCTGTCTCAAAGCCCTGCCAGTGCCTACAGATGAGTAGGTGACTTTCAGCAGTCCAGGGGATGGCATTAAATCTTTGCAAGAGGAGAACATCACCCCATTTCCTTCTCCACTGTAAACAAATGTGATGTCCTTGACTGATCTCTGTAGTCAACAAACACTAGGAATGTATTTCAGGGATGCTATCAACAGGTAAACTAGTAATTCCTAAACTATTAGCCTCAAAGGCTAATGAGTAAGAGGATATCCTGATAATGCTTGGTTCTCCTTATATTCATAAAAATTCCACACCGATATCAGAGCAGGCAATGGGAAAAGGGAGACATGGAAGGGATTCCCCTTCCCAATAGCACTAGTGAAGACTGAGGACACCTGTTAAAACAAATTACTAAGATGGAAAATGCAGGAAAAGAACAGGACATTTTCCCTGACAGGAACACATTGGAAATCCATATCAAGAGCTCATTGAAAGCAAAGCTCCTGCAGAAAATAAATGGAATGTAAATTCAAAGGTAAGAAGGCACACAAGAAAGCATACTTCTCACAACGTGAGACAGTAATGGTTTTCACCAAGAAATGGTCTGAATATTCACTCCCCTATCTGCCAGAAGGTGGTAGCATTTCAAAATATTATTTATGAGGAAATACAGTCCTGGGTTTATGAATTTTGGATGTCTGCCAGTGCTGTATTCTTGTATTCTCAGGAGCCATAGGTCAGCATTCAAGCTATGCTATAATGTAGAAACACACTGCAGAGTTTTGTTATTCAAGACAGTTTGTTTCAGGGGGAAAATGTATTAATAGTTTTTTGTCAGTGGGGTATCTGACACAGTATCAAACAGCAACGATATTTTCTGGAATCTGTAAAAGAAATCAAGTGAAACATTCTCAGCCCTGAGAATACAGAGGTCTCTGTAGGATTGCTTGAGGCCAAGTCTCCCAGTGGAAATGAACACCTCTTTACAAAATCATTAAATCTTCCAGAGATTTTTCTGCTACCTTGAAAAAGAATTCTCCAATGAGGACAAAACAAATTTTAGGATAGCTCTGTAATTGAATAAGGCTGCCAAAGAACAAGTCTGGCTCATGTTAAGAGCCTGTTCTTGGCATACAGTGTCTGAGTATCTATCAAGGTAACCAAAACAAAAGCCATTTCTCAGCAATATTAAAAAAAGAATTTTGAGCATTTTTGCTCATAAATGAACAAACTTCTGCAAATCTTAGGACCAGGGTGAAATCATTGTAGTCACATAAATATAGTGCATGTTGCTTAGACCAGATGTGGTTAGTCAAAGAAATTGGTTATAGCAGACAAAAACCAGATGTCCCAATCAAATAAATTAAATCCAGTACATTTTTGTAGGATATCAAAGACAGAAATGGCACTGCCAGCAGACATCATCTGACCACTTCTGCAGGTCCTCATTAGCACTCTTAGGATGAGCAGAGGACAGGTGGCACAGGAAAATGGTCCTTTGAAAACAAGAAAACCACCCAGTAATTCCAACAAAATAGACCTGCACAGCTGTGCCAGCTCACTTAACACATTACCACAAAATCTCTGGGAGTCAAAAATCCTCTCAATGTGGAATATGACATTAAAATTTCCTAAATTTCTCCTGTTGATGGAGATGGATGGATGAAAAAGGGAAACAAGGACAATGGCTGTGCCCCCTCCCTGCCCTACCCAAGGAAAGCTCCTTGCACTCTGTAGGTTTACATGATGTCCCCAGCCCTTTGTCTGAGGGGCAGCTACAGCAAGGGCTGAGGGAGGCAGCAAGGCCTGAAGTCACTGTCCACCTCTTCTTCCCAGGGACTGCAGAACAATCTGCACAGATCCTGAAGCCTTTCCCTCAGAGACTCGGGAAGCATGTCCACCATGAATGTCACTCCTCTGTAGGTTTGTTGGGAGCAAATCAGTTATTTCATCAGGAATCTGAGAAAAGCCGAGTGGCACTCTCCAGGTTTTACCCACAAAACTAAGCTCACTGGGTCCTACCTGGAGGCTCTCACTTTACTAGGAATTTGTTACACACTAGCATGTGTAAGCTATTCTTGGATCTTTCTTGAAGACCTAATGACACTGAAAATACCTCCATGTATCTGCCCACTGGTAAAAGAAATAGAAAACTGTCACACCTCAGAGCTGCACATATTTATGGTTAATAAAATACTTGGTTGCAATAACTGCCTCGTGATTCTTGCAGTTTTATTTCATCCTTACGTATTTAAGAGAGAAAGTTTGGCAGAAGGCGCCTTTAATACTCAGGAAGAAAAAGGAGTTTTTACAATGGCACCCCAGGAACCAGAACAATAGTGCTGCCTTTATTCTGATGCGACATGTACAGCTTGAAAAGTAATCTAGAAAACCCAAGCATTATTAAAGGAGAAAGATATGTTCTGAGGGAAAATAATTCCTTAGGGCTTGAAACAGAGGAAAAGAAAAAAGTCAAAAATCAAACCATGAATTATATATGATCTTGATTACACTTAGAGGATTGCTTGTATGGCTCAAAACTGTTAGCTCAGCTCTGGTCAAAATCCAGTCAGAAAGAATGAGGCTTGAAAAATAAAAGCTATGTGGGAGATCCCTGATGAATCAAAAGCAGACTCGTTCCAGAAGGGAGAAAACAGCCACCCTGGGTCTTGGCTTCCACCACAATTATGTGATGTACTTTAGGAACAGAGCACAATGGCTCAAGACTAAGATTTGTTGTATACAGTGTAAAAGTTTGGCCCTTTAGACATGAAAGAGTACTCCTGCAATTTCTGTAAATTAGAAGAAAAAAGAACAAGTAAAAATAGTGGGAGACAACCCAGCCTAGATAGCCTCACATGTAACTCAACTGGCATTGTCACCCAACAATCCTCAGAGACAAAACACTAAGTATAAGGGAACACCAAAAGGTACTTCTATGGCTTTTTCTCTCTTTCTCCTTTGTTTTGTTTGTTTGTTTTGTTGGGTTTGTGTGGGGGTTTTGTTTGTTTGTTTGCTTTTTGTTTGATTTTTTGGTTGATTGGGTGGGTGGGTGGGTTCTGGTTTTTTGAGTGTGCAAATACCATTTTCAGTTGATTTTCTTCCTGGAAAACAATTTCTAGTGCTGAATTAAATTCTGTCCTGCCTTTTAAACACACATTAATAAAATCAGCACAGCTCTATGGTGTTGAAGATAGCAGATTTTAACTTCCTTTTTTAGCACTGTGAAGGTTCCTACACCCAAAGTAGAAAACTGTAAAAAAGGAACCAAGAATTTCATAGACCTTTGCTGCTGGCTGGAATCAAAGCCCAAATGCCTCCTTTCCTACTACCTCACAGAGAATATAAAGTGACAACACATTCTGGACTGGACTTGGAAATGTCAGGCAATAAATACACTGCAAATGTTGATTTCCCAGGACTCTCTGCAGGACTGGAGAGAAATTGAGAGTCCCTCACTAACAGGAGCTTACTTTTTCCACAGTAATGTCCTATAAAAAGATATTTAATAGATAATGAATTGCAAGGGCTGTCAACTGAAAATGATCTCTCATGCAAGTGGTTATGTTAGGCAAAATTTTATTTTGGCCATTTAATCAAAATCAAGGAAATGAGTTTATCTGTGATTCTTCAGAGAAATAAATCTCTTTTCTACTGTCTGTTTCCTCTCTTTCAACAATTTAGAGTAGATTTTCCAGAACCATCACTAATGCTTAATGTTCAGCTCTATAGCAATACAGTACTTAAATATCTGTATCTCAACCTTTAAATCTATGTTCCTTGAAAAGATGCTTTAGGTTTTTTTTTTTTCCTAATCAGAGAACACTGTCAGCTGGCCTCAAATTTACTGCTTTCTCCAAAGCTCCTCTTCTCTGTATTGTAAGCAGTTAAGAATGTTTTTAATTTGTGTTATGGTGCATTAGCAGGGAGAAACACTTAATAAGTAACTAGAAAACTAATATGAAGCTCCTTCCCCATACTGAGGCTGTCTGCCAACTCCCTATACCAACATTTTAAGAGAGTAAATATGAAGACCAAAGAGAGTTCAGCCCTTACAGAACTCTCCTTTTTCTAAGAAAGTCAACTGCCCTGGGTTGCTAAGTATTTTGATTCAGATGAGTGAAAAACACACTGAGTATATTACCTTCGTAGAATCATAAAACTGTTTAGGTCAGGAAAGACCTTTAGGACCATCAAGTACAACTGTTAACCCAGCACTGCCAAGCCCACCTCTGCACTACCCCTTGGCATGGTCTAGAACATGATTTTATCTTATTGTCACTCACATCCCAATATATTTGAGTGCAGAGAGAGCAGGGAGGAGCTCAGGAGCTGCTCAGCAGATGCATGCTCACTCCCTTCACACCTTGTCCCAGGCTGGGGAAGCAAATGTCGCATTCTTAGTGCATGCTTGGAAGTTCTGTAGACCAGAAGTTGCAATCCAGACAGACTTACTGTCACAGCCTTGTAACTTGTTGCCTCACACACAAATCATGAATGTAATGACCTTAGGTAACTCAGAAAGCATTTTTGCTACATAAACAGGTAATTCTTCGAGCCACAGAACTAATAAAGACTTTGTGTATTTTTTCATGTCTAATAAAGCTGAGAACTTGTTCTGCAGTTTTTCACTGAATGGAAATATTAATGTGATTTGTCTCTCCTTCTTATTCTTACAGAAGCTGTAGAACTAATATTCTTGAAACCTCTTTCTTTCCATCAAATTGGTTGAGATTGGTTCAAGTTTCACTGAAGCTGTCCAAGAAAAAACATTAAGAGGAGACAGATAGATGGGAGAACATTGTGTGATTGTAAGCACATTTTTTCTCTGTAGGAAACTAAGCCAAAAAAAGCTAAGAATTAAAAAAAAAAAAAAAAAAGCCAGGCATTTCAGGCATTTGTAAGGATCCTGAACTGAGTTATGTTTTCTCTAGCAATTAAGCATTATTATGAAAAAGCTCTGCTTATATTTTAAAAGCACATTTATTCCAAACATTTAATGATTGTGAGACTCCCAGGATTTCCACTTCTAAAATATTTGATTAGATTTTAGTGTCTTCAAGCCAGATCAAGGAATATTGCATAAAACTGAAGTATCTGATCTACCCTTCCACAGCAGGGATGACACCTTTGAGGTTAAAGCTGTATCAGCACATGGACACTTCCAGTACCTTTCAGTCCTGCTTAATGATTTTAAATGACAGAATTTACTTGTATTTAGTACAACCAAGAAAGAAGATGAATTTACCAACATATGTTGGGTGGGATGCTAATGCCAAGAACATTTTGGATGAAGAAAAGAGAGTAACTGCCATTTTTAGCAAAGCACCATCCCACGTACCTATAAAGGAAAGAACCACCAGGCCTTCAGACACTGAACATACCATGCAATGAAATTACTTTTTAATGAAGATAGGTAACTTATCCCTGGTGTACTTGTAAAAGCACTCTCACCTATTCCTCCTTCCATACAAATCCCCTGTATAATCGATGGAAGCAAGAGGCAGATACTGACAGCAAGTTCTGCCTAAGATATTTTTCCCTGTCCCTTGAAGAATGAGACAACTAAAGTTGATCTTGGGTGAGAAGAGTATATATTAAAAGAAAAAGACAAAATCAGGATGGTGGTGAGAGAGGATTTATGAGTTTGGGAGGGAAAATGGTGGCTGAGCTGCTGAACTGGAATAAATTATCATAGTACCATGGACTATAAGTTTACCAGATTTCTAGTCACTAGGGAATAGCAATATTTGTGGGAAGGCAAAAGGAGCTGGGCTTGTCTGAAAGGGCTACAGCTTTCAGAGAGGGATCTAAGTTAAGTGAGCTCAATCTGCCCTCACCACAATATCAAAACACCCCATCTTCCCAGCCACCCAAGTTATGAACTTCTGAACTGGCAGCAGTGAATTCTGTGAGGCTTATATAACAGATGAAGTCATGCAGCTCAGTTATCCCAGCACACATTGAAGGCCCCATTCCCTCACCTTGTACCATGTGTAATCATTTATGCTTGTCCAAAGTAAGGCAAATGTATAATTAAAAAACTGTGGTTGCACCTTGTGCAGATTTTCATGCTAGTGTGACTAGGAATCAGCCCTTTCCTTCCTTTCCCACAAGAATTAATATTGTTTGGAAGCTGCATCAAAGTCAAAGAAGAGAAGTCATCGTCCGCCTTTAGAAACAGGCCAGAAGTCAGAATTTTAACATTCCTGTTATCCCTGAGATGAGAAACTAGCCTGCAACACAGAGATGGACAACACCAGTGGTGCAAAGGCAAACTGTTCACAGGCTTTTGCCGCAGCACAGAGAAATGGCTGGGCAGAGACTAAGCTTCACATGGGATGCAGGACACCACAGAGCACACAGCATTCCTGAGTGGATTCACTGCAGCCCCTTTCCAAAGACAAGGTGTTGGAGTGAGTGTTTGAAAACATGCGCTGATTGTGCTGGCAGAGTTCAAACTAGACAGTATGAGCAATCTAAACTAGTGAAATGCACAGGAGAAAAATTAACATATGGCAAGGCACAGAGAAAGAAAGGGAAAAACCAAGCACCTCCAGCCAGGCACAGAGCTGCTAATTCAACCCTTAGGAAGAAGCAATCTCTTTTTCCTGAGAAAAAGTCCTCTGAGGAGGGAATAACAACTTGCATTTAGCATTCTTGAAAAGAAGCATGACTTGACAGAGCAGCATCACTTGCTGGATCAAGTGTATTGGTTGTGTGCTGGCTCAGATGACATGGGCAAGTATGTACCTCAAAGACACCTCTGAGTTGGAAGAAAATCCTGTATTATTCATTCCTGACAAGAGTTAAAACTTTAACCCTAGGAGAACTGGAAGCATCTGAATGAGTACACCACAAGCTACAGACAAGACTATGCTGTTTCCTTGACGTCTTCGTTGCTGCACAACCTGTCTTCTTGCATTGCTACTGCCAGAAGTGACTGCATACCATGACAGCAGCACAGTGGTGCCATCACTGCCTGAGTTGGCTCCCACTGAAAGTTTTTCAACCTTATTTATACCATGTTGCCTGAAATAGTTTAGGCAACAACAGAGATCAGAGGTGGGAAAAAGGGTTGGGTTGTAATCCTTGAGCTGGTGATCAGAAATTGAGCCGAAAGGACATGAAGTCATGCTTGTGAGCAGGAGTCACAGTCTCAGTCAGAGCTGGGCCTGTACCTCCTCAGACCCACGCTGCACTCTAAACATCAGACTTGCCAAATCCTTCATGTAAGAAGGAAGAAACTCAAACCTTGATCATTTTTCTGAACTCTGACTCAGAGGAATTATCACAACGCACCACTGCTTCTCCAATGTTGCCCTTTGTGCCTTTTCCCTATACAGGCCAAGCTCCAGACACAAAGCAGTTCTATCTCCCAGCCCTGCTCAGCTCTGTGCTTTACACATCGTGCTAAGGGTTAGCATCAGGCCCTGGATGACAGATTGTCCTAATGATTGTGAACAGATCACTGCAGCACAGGCTGCAGCAATGGACAGAAACTAGACTTGGAGTTCTGCAAGTTTAGCACTCCAGAGGCACTGCAGATTGTAAAAACAAAGCCAAGCAGTAAGCAAGCAACTGCAAACATCCCAAGGAAGACTATACTGAAAAGTCATTTCAGTCTTAATCCTTTTATATGTCATTATAAATTGAAATCCTTCCAGCCTAACAATGGGTTGTTTTTTTTTCAGCTCCTAGGACAACCTTAGCTAAAAGTGCTTCAAGCTTTCTCCGAATCATTGCTTCATTGAAAAACAATTTTTTTTTCAAGCAGTTTGAGTGACTGTATTAAACAGGCACAGTTCAGCTTGGTTCCTTCAATTCAAGAGAAGTTTCAGGGCAGAAAAGCATCTTGAACTGTAGTATGAACTGGGGTACTTAGGATTTCAGGGGGAAAAAAGTGTATTTGAATCTGGCACACACACTGCATTGGGGCACAATTCCAGTATCCAGAATCAGATGACAATTTTTTTTTACCCAATAGGAGTAGGATTCCAAAATATTTTATAGAAACAGCTAATGTATAAATACCTACATTAAGGGAGAAGAAGACGACGTAAAGAATATATTCTGTATAGTTCTGCAGTCATTTAGTGATGTCATTGATGACAACAGAGAGAGCGCATTGGGCATCACTACCTACACAACACAGGGTGATCTGAGCAAAAATGGTCAGATATGTGAAATACAGATGACTACTCCACCATGACTTACGTTAAGGCAATTCCAGGACACATACTATTTATTCCACCTTCATGCTCCTGGTGAAACATGTAACCAAGAGAAAAGGGATATATATGCATCACAGATCAGGCAAAATTCCCCAAACAAGTCTCAAACTCTTTCCAGCAGGTGCTGGTAGATGCTGGAGGTGAAGATCACAAAAATCCCTAGCACTTAAATGGATTCATGTCACCTGAAACACTCTATTGAGTAGCTCTAAGTACCTTTTTTCTTTTAAACAAAACAAACAACAAAAAAGAGCTAATTTCTTGGGGTCCTTTGCCAATCCATTTTTCTTCAATTCTCCCTGCAGTATGCAGTCTCCAGGAAGATTAGCAGACACTCTTCCAACTTCAATTACATCTCATAATATGGCAGCCTCACTTATTTTCAGGCTCTCACTTTCTCTGCAGTTATGGGCAGCAGTACTAGCCCGTGAGACAAGTGTCTGAGACACAGTCATTGCTTTCCTGCCAAATCTCTTCAGGGAAGCACAGTGCAGAGCCTTCAGTGGCTTGAATAGGTGGACATCTTGGGTAAAAATTGGGCTGGGTGGCCAGGCCTGAAGAGTGGTGGTAAATAGAGTTAAATCCAGTTGGTCTGGTCAGCAATGTGTCCCCATGGCTATGTTTTGGGGCCCGTCTTGTTTAGTGTTTATTAATGATCTGGATGAGGGGATCAAGTGTAACGTCAGTAAGTTTGCAGATGACACCAAACTGGGCGAGAGTGTCAATCTGCTTGAAGGTAGAAAGGCTCTGCAAAGTGATGTGGACAGGCTGGATTGACCAACTGAGCTCAGCTGTAATATGTTTAACAAGGCCCTGCACTTGGATCACAACAGCCCCACGAAC
Source organism: Indicator indicator (assembly GCF_027791375.1). Classification (NCBI taxonomy): domain Eukaryota; kingdom Metazoa; phylum Chordata; class Aves; order Piciformes; family Indicatoridae; genus Indicator; species Indicator indicator. The sequence goes on along the minus strand of NC_072022.1, from coordinate 12,725,524 downwards.
ATTGCAGGACTGGGGGCAGAGCAGCTGGAAAGTTGCCTGGCAGAAAAAGACCTCGGGGTGCTTGTTGACAACTGGCTAAACATGAGCCAGCTTGTGCTGAGGTGGCCAAGAAGGCCATTGTTTCTGTATCAAGGAATAGAACGAGAGGAAATCGCCTCAGGGTGTGCCAAGGGAGGTTTAGATTGGATATTAGGAAAAATTTCTTTACTGAAAGGGTGGTCAGACTTTGGAACAGCCTGCCTAAGATGATGGTGGAGTCACCCTCCCGGGAGGTGTTAAAAAACTGTGTAGGCATGACACTTCAGGCCATGCTTTAATGGTCCTGGTGTTACTAGGTGGGCAGTTGGACTTGATCATCTTGGAGGCCTTTTCCAACTGAAACGATTCTATGATCCCTTGATTCACTGACTCAAAACTTGTCTATATGGAATGGGATGACCCATATCAAAACTTCAGGACCTGACTCAATTCTCACCTGAATAGATTTAGTCTTTCTACCAACTTGTTAATGGACATAAAATGTCATTAATCTGTACCTGCCAGTGGAGATGTTTTAATTTATAGCAGTTATAAACACAGCTCATGAACTTCATCAGTGCAGGCACTCAATTGCCACTGTTGCCAGTGGGATAAGAGCTGAGCTCTTTGTGAAGTGAAAACCACAGGAGATTCCACTGATCTGAAAACCTCTGGCATTCCTCCCTCATCATTGTTGTATCTGGCACAGATGAAGTATGCATGTAATAGAAATCCTTCTCATTAAAGTCCTTCAGGAATAAGGGCTACTGAAGATCATGGTAGCAATCACATAGCAGACCCACTGCTTAGGGGTTAGAGAGGAGAAGCCTGCTTGCTGTGACATGACAGGGCCCCATGCACAACAGCACAGCAACTTGGGTTGTGTGGAAAAAAGGGAAGACACAGCCCTGAGAGAGCAGAGTGAAGAGTTCTCTGTCTCAAGCCCCTGTTTCCTATGTATAGTATAAACTTCAAAGCTCTGTGGAGAAGGGAGTTGGTAATATTGTTCAGGCTGTGGTTAGGTTGCTGGGATTTGGTAAATAAAAAACATTTTACAGCCCATTAAGTGGAGCTTTGGGAAATGTTCTCATATCCATTTTCAAGGGGCTGTGGAGAGCTTGCATTGTGAGGTGGGTCAGGAAAGCAGTCATTTCAAACTAATATATATGTCCAAGGCTGAGGAACACTGGGGGTGTGTAGCAGCCTTATGTGACTGATCCAGTGGTTGCTAATGTGTTATTGCTTTCACTTGCTAGATTTGACTGAAAAGCACTATCATATATTGCTTAATGAAACAGAACTATCAAACAGCCTGGGAGGATGTGACAATGTAACTGGGGCACTTCAGCTGATTCTGCAAGATCACTGAACTACTGCCATATTTTCTCTACATCATATGAAAACCATTTTCTGTGTGGGCAGCTGAAATTCCCATGTGTGCTTCACAGGCACATTGCTGGCCTTGCAGGGCTTAAGGGACAGCAATCTTTCTGTTACTTCTTTATACACACTCACTAAAAAACACACACATCGTCTCCCTAACAAACACAGAGACTTGGTGTGAGACATTACTCCAGTGAAAGCTGCGCCCATAGGTCAGAGCACCTCTTAATAGCACTCCCTCAACCAAGGAAGTCCTCACAAGCACATGAGGAGACACAGATACAGTACAGCTGTGAACATCTTCCCTTTTCCCCCTCAAAAGTCTCATGTTTGGGGTCCAAATTATTTCAGGGTCTATTTTTTGGTTTGGCTTTTTAAAGGTGGTCTCTCATCTTGGAGAGACTCTTGGTTACAACATATGGTACTGAAAAACAAGCAAACCAGCTTTTCTCTCCTTGTGCACATTTTCATGAAAGGAAACACAGACATTGGTTTTAGACAAATTGTCATCTCTTTGCCTGACTTTGACCAAAAATGGTAAGACTCTGCACTCTCTAAGAATTTCTACTTTGCTTGCATATGCATGCTTGCAAGATGCTGATGAGGTGCTCCAAGTCATCATGGAAATCATTGGTCCCTGGCAGTGTCAGAGGAAGAACAAGAAAATGACGACAGAAAAGAAATTTCCTGGCACTTCCTCCTTTGCTTGTGCAGAGTGATAACACCACCTAAGCAGCCAGCTGTGCAGATGGAGAAGTGCTGAGCAGTTGGGTTTATGGAGCAATAGCCACTCCACCTCCTTCAAGACAGACGTAGGGCAGCTGGCCAGCTGGAGCACTCTGATTTACATTATTGAGTTCAGTGTCATGTCACACCTGATTTAGGACTTGATTCGGTACCACTACAGTCAGCCCAGCCCTTAGATGCTGAGAACTGCAATGCAGAAGGCTATAAAATTAGTCATATAAACTAAAGAGATTGTAGCATCCCTTTTCTGACCTATTTGTCTTTAGTACTATTAACACAACATCCTGAACATGAACCCACTAAAGAAATTTTGATGGCTACATTTTGGTCTAGAAATACTGATAGAATTTATGGGGTTGACTAAAGTGCTGTCTTTCAAAAGTAAAACATGTAATGTAACTATGTTCAAAGGGCAGAATAGCAGATAGTTTAGAAGAAAGATACTAAACTGTCTGAACAAGCAAAACCAGATCTGTTAATGTGAGCAATTCTCCACCCTGAATGGATTTTAGTTTCTCAGTAATGTGATGATAGATGGGAACACTAATCCCATTTTCAAAAGGGGGAAAAGATAGACTCCCTTACCTTCTCTGCAAGTGACTTGACATGGTAAAAGAAGCAGACTGAGACAGAACTGCACTCACTGCTCCAGGTTCACCCAAAGTTCTATGTTCTAAGAGAGTACTCCTTGACTTTTTCAGTCTGGCAATCCTTATTTGCAGTTAGCAATTTTCAAGAGCTTCCTTGCATTTACTTTGAAAGAATTTTGAAAGTAAGAGAAAACTGAAATTTAGAGCTATTTGTGTGAGATTTAAGAGGCTGATAAAAACATTTGCTTGTGAAGAATACAGTATGCCATGGCTGAGAAGAAACCTCTGCATAAACCTACTAATGGTTTCATTAGATCAGTAATTGTCCAAATATGCTAATCACGTTAGGAACTGCTACCATAGCCCAGCCTTCCCACTGCTAAACCAGAAAAGGTCCACACACACTCTGACTTAGAGAAGCTCATTCTGATCAAATCAAGGGACGTTACAGCATTCAGGGAGCACAGGTCTGATAAAATTTCTTGAAATAAGCAGTCTCCCTATTTCCAATAGGCATTCCCTGAACTCACACAAAGAGCTAGTCACTCCATGAACTGATTTATAAATTGATAATGAACTTATAAAAAACACAAACGCACAAGAAAATGTATCTCTTTAGTCTTAATTGGACTCTTTCTCCTGAAACTAGTGAACTGGTCTCTGGGTTGAGTTGGACCTGCTGATGAATATTCAATACTATGCTGCTGTCATGCCAGATCCAAAATGAAAGCACTGGCAAAATGAAGTTAAAAATATTAATGCGGCTTGAAGTCCAGATTGTAAGATGAAAGGCTTCCTGTTCTGGTTGCTGCTTTACGTCTCCAGGTTTGGGGTGCTGGTCTTTTCTGCTGGGCTGGCTGTGGGTTGGGGGTGCAGGAGGTCGCTGGCTTCAGCTGCTGCTTCTCCATTTTGCTGCACTTTTCTGCAAATAGGTTAAGGTAACTGTATATCTTATAATTTCATCTCAACCCAGAAGCTTTTTTTTGTGTCTATTACTTTCCCTCCTGTCTGTGTGTGGAGAGGGGAGCTTGTGAGAGTGGGTTGGGTTAGCCCCAGGACATACCCATGACCATCTGCTTCATACAGCTTTAATGATCATAGAAATTCTCTGAAGGCTGGAAGACAAAGAGGAAGAACTGAGTGTCTCTGTATCATTGGTGCAAGGAACATCTGTGTCCCTGCCTCTGTAAGCCTGTGAGCACTAAGAAAAAAGCAGAAAAGTCATGCCAACACCTTTCTGTGTGTATGTGAGACTAACTTTGACCTTCCAAGTGTGGAATTCTGAATAAATCCGTATTTGAAAACACAGAAAACACAAGGTAGTAAATAGACATTCAACAGAAGTAAAAAATATCTTCTCTCATTTCTAGCATTTTAAGGAATTTTTTGCTTCCTCTGAGAATTTTTTTCCACAAAAAACATTTCATACATTAGAGTCATGTGTCGGTGTGAGCTGAAATTCCCCCCCCACCGACAATAACCAGGCTAGCTCAGTCTGGAAGCAAACGAAAAGCTGTATTTACAAGCAGATGAAATGCAATGAATATGTACAAATATACAAAATTCACAACATTTACAAATATATACAATCAACAGAAAAACACAACCAATCTCCCTTTGCTTCCCCCCAAGGGGACCCTCCCAAAGGGGGCCTCCCTCTCCCAGGAGCTTCCCCCCCGACCCCCCTGGACAGAGAAGCAGAGTTTAGTTAGAGCAGAAAGTTGTTAACTTAGCTGCCAAGGTCAGTACGTGTTATCTTCAGCCAGAAGAGAAGAAGAAACAGCAGCCAGACAGCCCAGCAACTGCCCCCACTGCCGAACGCAGAATGTGCAGAGTGCCTACTTTGTTTTGGGTAATAGTTCTTAAACATTTCTATCTATCCAATGGAAGTGTTTAGAACAATCGTTATTTTGCTTTCTTACACCCAATAGTGACTTATTTACATTCTTTCACTTTCTCTGTTTTGAACTTTGCAAGGAAAAATTAAAAAGACAGTTTCAAACCACCACAAGTCAACTATTGTTTTTCCTCATGAAACAGCAGTTAATTATGAACCCTGCAGGAAGGCTAAAAGGTTCAAGAGTTCACAAGTCTGTGACCAAGTCTCATAAGGAATGCACTGCATAAAAGCTAAGCAACAATGCTGCAGGCTAGAAAGCAAGCAAAGATGTCCATGGGAAGTTGTAAGCATTTTTTAATTCAAAGTCAGATGCTAGCATTGTGCTTGAAAGAGAACAGCCAAACCAACAGGGTGTGCCTGGAATTAATTTATTGGAAGGAAATTTGCTGATTGGCAGCGAACAGGATGAAGTTGACAGACAAACATTTTCTGGGGCTGATTCAAAGAAATTACCCAGGACTTGGTTAAGACTGTCCCCAAGGAAGGAGTCTGTCACTGCTGATTAGTTTATCAAAATGATCCTGTTTCACTGGGTAGAAAGAATTGGATTAATCTCTACATTTGGTAAACGTCCCTCAGTACTGTTTTTTCAGCCTGGCACGCCATGCACGTGTGCACCTTCAGAGAGCCTGCACGTAACATGAGTTATAATTCTTCAATGTTGTTCTTAATTCTTCCTTGCTGCAACTCCTTGTAGCCTAGCACCAAGGCAACAGGCATCAAAGTGACACAAATGCTCACTTTTCACCTCTGTCAGTGTCACCTCCTGTTATCTACCTGCATATGCCTTTGAGGGCTCCCTGACAATCTTTTTAAGGCTGTGAAGCTCTGAAACAGTTCACACCATCAGCTCTCATATAACAGACATCAGGGAAACAAGAATGTGAAATTTGTGCCCAGAAGTTTCAGGGCATTTCTCGCCCTAATGCATAGCCTCACTGTTCTTCCCTCTGCCCTGCATGCAAAAGTGGAAAAAGAAAGTTCTAGCAATGAAAAAGTGCGAATCCTAAAAACAAACCCCAAAACTCTGAAAAAACAAACAAACAAAAAAGCTACCATTATAAATCATTGTAATAGTAACCTGTGTGCAAAACAGCAACAGCACTGCTACTTGAGCAACAGTTTCACACACACATCTGCAGACATGTGGGTAAAAAAAGTAGGAAGCCTGTGGCAGGTCCACCCTGGCTGGGCACCAGGTGGCCACCAAAACCACTCTGTTATTCCCATCCTCATGAGAAAATATAACAAAAGGCTCCTGGATCGAGATATGGACAGGAAGGGATCACTAGGCAGTTACTACCATGGGCAAAATAGACTTGACTTGGAGAAAATAAATTAATTTATTACTAATCAATGAGAGCAGGGTAATAAGAAATGAAAAATGAATCTTGGAACCTTCCTGCCACTCCTCTCTTCTTCCTGGCCTCAACTTTACTCCTCTGTAACTCTGTACTCCTCCTTCTGTAACTCTTTCCTCCAAGCAGTACAGGGGGACAAGGAACGCAGTTTGCTTTCAGCTCAGCACGCGTTGTCTTTGCCACTCCTTCCTCCTCATGGGAAGGGCTCCTAAGACTTTTCTTCCTCTCTTCCAGTGTGGGGACTCTCCCATGGGAGACAGTCCTCCATGAACTTCTCCAATGTGAGGCCCTCCCACAGGCTGCAGTTCTTCACAAACTTCTCCAGTGTGGGTCCTCCACAGGGTCACACCTCCCTTGGGCATCTACCTGCTCTGATGTCTGAAGCATCTCCTCCCCCTCCTTCTTCACTGACCTTGGTGTCTTGCAGAGCTTTTTCTCTCATATCTGAGTTATATTTGAGTGACTGCAATTTCTGTCACTCAGCAACTTTTCCCCCTTCTTAAATCTGTTATCCCAGAGGTGCTACAATGATTGCCAATGGGCTCAGTTGGTCAGCAGCAAGTCCATCTTGGAGCCAGCTGGCACTGGCTCCATCAGACATGGGGAAACTTCTAGCAGTTCCTCACAGAAGCCACCTCTGTAGCCCCCCCTGTTACTAAAATCTTGCCACACAAATCCAACAGAAAGCCCCAGAGCAAAACAGAAGAGAGCTTTCAGTTTGTTTGGGGATATTTTTAATACTTTTGTCTTCCCTTACTTCACTGGAAAGCAATAAATCTTCTGAAGGAAAAAGTACCTGCTAGTATCATTAAGAGACTTAAACATAGCAAGATAAGACTCCCTGAAGTCAAAGCACCTATTTGTGTCAAAGAAAACAATATAGCAATTTATATTTCCACTCCCAGGTTTTATGTTACCACAGAAGGTTTGGGCCTTTAACAATTAATCATAAATCAAAACACAAGATATTGGTCTCTATTCCTTTGAGAGAGAAGCAGAATGTGTATCAAGAAGCAAAAATAAGAGCTTGCTTGCCAGTGTGTCAGATGGAAGCTGTAGGGGGATTGCTGTATTTTCTACCACAACAGCAAGATGGAATTTCTGATTCAGCATAAAGTTAATGAACTGGATGACCAAGCTTCAAAACCCACAGACTCCACTGGAAGCAGCTGCTCTCTTAGAATACTTTATGAATACAAGTCAGTAAGTGCTGGTCTTTGAATGTCTTCAGTTGCACTCTGTTTTACAGAGTGCTGGAGGTGAGTGGAGATGTTACGTATGAGGAGGGAAACACAAAGCACTGATAACTGCAAAGGGACAGAAAAAACGCAGGAGGTTATTTTTTTCAACGCGAAAGATGGGCAATTGTGTTCATTTAATTAGTGATCATTGTTAAGCAGCCAGAGCCATAAAATACTGGAGCCTTCAGGCAGAGATTCTGAAACAATTCACACCGAGAACAGGGCATAAGAAAACAAGCATAAGGCATAATTAGAACATACCTGTTCATACCAGCTGCAGGAATAACTTTTATATGAAAGATGTTTAGTTGCCATCACCTTGCACCATGTATTTACCTAGCTGATTGCTTCCCCAAAACCAGTATATGACTTAGAAAAGAGTTATCTAGTCAAAAATGGAAATATTCTTCCATATGTAAGTAATTAATTTTTGTAAGAAGATTTCAAGATGAAGAATTAAAGGTATTTGGGATACAAGTGGAAGGATTTCTGAGAGGTACTTTGCACTGCCTTCTCCCCTTCTCAAATGGACTGGAGGGTGGCTGGTATTACACAGAATGCTCCTGTGATTGCCACAGGAGCTCACCCAGTATACCCATCCAGCAGTGCAAGGCAGAGGGGCAAGGCATGTGACAGAGTTAAGAGTTTGGGTCAGCACTTGCCCCTTCTGCAAAAAGACAAGAATTTACAGACTGCTCTTATTGATTAAGTAAATGGGGTTTAGGTTTATAGTTCTTTTTTTGAGAACCGTTATTTTCAGTCCCCTAAAAAAAAAATACTGCAATTGTGCACACCCTGCAGAAAAAATCCAAACCCAACCTGAATAACATTAAACCACAAGACCTATGGTGGGAATAAAGTGAGGAAAAGCAATTTAAACTTTTTTCTTCCACCAGCAAACAGTTTCTTGTTCTAAAGCAGCACATTCACAAAAATCTGATACTATAGATAAAAGCCTGGCTGTGAGCCATTAAGAGATGTAGCCAATTGTTGATTGCCAAACAATGTCTATTGTTCACCACTACTCTGCTCAAATTATACCATTCAGCTAATCTTAAATTTGCATCTTCACTCTCCTTAGTAATAGAATATATTGCTGTAACTGATGATATAACTGATTATTCACCGTGCAGTAAAGGTTTCAAAAGTATACTGCCAGCATCTATTCAAGCATGTTAAATGGTTCACATATTTCTTGGGCTGTGAAATTCTTGCTTTTTAATCAACAGAAGCAAAATTAAAAAAAAAAAATATATGGCGGTAAGAAAACAGTATTTTAAAATATAAAATGTCTTAAAGTTGTGGTGTGTTTTTTTTTTTTTTTCCATTTCTTCTCCTGAATTGTCTGAAGAATTAGGTCATTTGGACCAGAGAAGAACTACAGTTATGACAGGTATGAATGAAGTCAAAAGAGGAACCCAGCTTTAGTCTTGATGTGGAACTGTTGCAAAATGCCCCAGTGAGACCAAATTTAACACTACTGGAGTCTCTGAAACTGTTTAGCTTGGTAAGTCGATTAAAGCAAGACTTCAACTTGAAATTCTATTTTATGGTTTTCAGAAGAAAAGCTTTGGATCACTAATCTTACTAAAAATGGACATTAAGAACATTTAGCATATGTTCTTAGCATTAAGAACATTTAGCATAGGACTCTTCTACATTTCTCAGAGATGTGCTAGCGGTTAAGACACACACAGCAACGGCTAAAGACAAATCTAATGCTGCCAGGTGTGCTAGGATTAACAGCATTTAGAATAGTTCTTAAAAAGATGTCAATCTTGATTGCTTCTGCTTGTTCTATCAGATTCATCTCTTTCTATGGCTTTACACAGTGCTGAGGAGCTCTTCTCACTTGATGGAAATCCATCTTGTCATATTATTGCTATCATCAATAAAAGTTCACCAAGAGAAAGGTTACAGGGATGAAAAATTCTGATATCCTTTATCACCATCTTTTAACTGCACTGCTCACAATCTAGCATTATAATACTTAGTGATATTTCTTCTCCTGATTTTGAGTTCTTCAGTAGTTTTAACTGCATTTGCAGAAAGCTGTCCATGCAAGAAGCTAAGGCGATCTCTTTGCACTGCTTCTTAAACTGCAAGCAATTGTGGAAGTCAGAAGATAGCAAGAACTGAAGTTTACTTTTACTTCCTAGCAAACTAAGATACACATTTCAAGCAGTGGCAATTATGCACATTGTATTTGCAGAGAAAGACTGCTCTAATTTGAAATGTGGTTCAAGCTCAGAGATGTTTTGCAGCCTTATAACCACTTTACAAGTCTCTTGGATCTTTACAATAGAGTATCTTTCATATAGCTAGTCCCAAAGAGGCATCTTCTATTAAGACTGAAAATTATTACAAGAAGTTTTATTAGCCAGCTTTATATGGTTAAAATGCAGTTCTCTGATTTAATGGACTCAGTTGTCTAAACAGTGGACTATCTGCTAAATTTCTTAAGCATTGAGGGATGACTCAGGTTTACATGACTTTCTGCAAACACTTGACTCCCCTACCTACACAGAGGTCTTGGCATAAGAATCAGTCTCAATCTCTGTTGCTCTGTCACAGGCTTACACTGGAAAGGAAATGTGCTTCTTCACCATACACAAATACTTTCTACAATTTATTGCCACAGAATAGCACTGAGGATGAAAGTTCAGAAGGGCTCAGACTTGGATAACACATCTGCACAGAAGTGGAAATCTACTGTCATAGTAATGTACCTGAAAAACTAGCCATGAATGGAGCAGGCATCCTGGTGATCACTTATCACAAAGAATGTCATCCAGATAGCTCTCTGATCATCCACAGGTATATATAGCACACAACCTTAGTACTGGATTCACTAGATTAAGCTGGATTTAACATTGCCCTTATGTTTGAGCAGACATATGTGCAGCTAAATACCAAAAAATAAAGCTCTAAGTCATACGAGAGTTCACCATCTTCTGTGCTGTTAACATACAAAGTCACTATTTGTAAACAGAGAATATGCGTTTTAGGGTTTTCTAACCTGCAAACACACTTAATCTTTTCACCACAAGATAAATATAATCCTTCCCCTAGTCTCCTTCAAAATAAATGTACACCAAGCACTTTCTGAAAAGTCACAGAAATGTCAAGCTGTGCAACTGCTCTGGATGGACTCACTGTCATGTTCAGTTTATTCAGGAGAAGACTAAATTGCAACAAAAAGCAGAAAACATTTAAGAATTTTGCGTCATTTGGCATACATGGAAGCAAAGGAAAAGGCATGCCACACATCTGCTTCTTGTCATGACTCAAGCCAAAACGCATGTGACAATTGCTTTGCTTTTTATTACCATGTATACCATAAAATTCTGAGCCTCTCCCTGCTATTATGGACAGAGCAGTTTCCATTCTGTTCACAAACATGAAGTGTGGGGTAAAATTCCTGGTTAACCAATAATTACTTATGAACTGTTAGGTAAAAGAGAGGGTAGGTTTCCTCCAAAGAGCCTTGTGGAAGGGTCACAGGAATGCATAAAGGCTGCTAAAGGGCTACAACAAGGGTGGTTGATTCTGCAAATAATGAGCAGAAAGAATGTTTGAAACTTGCAGTTTTGGTGTAAGGTTGCATATTGCCAGGGAGCTCCAATGGAGAAGGGCTTAAACCCTATGGATTTTACAGTAAGGTGGGTAAAGAGCAGCCCTGGTTGCTGGCGGTGCAGTTTGCTTTCTTTTGTCTTACCAGACTAACTTACTGTAAATTCCCAATTACCACATTTCCTGAACTTATGAGAAATTAAAGGAAATGGAAAGGGTGAGGTCAGTTCTTTCTATGTTACGCCTGACACCCATTCTGGCTTCTTTGATCTCCCACCAGTAACTCATTCTCCATGGCTGTGCTTCAGATACTCCACCTAAAAACCACACTCTTAAAATCATTTAGGTTGGAAAATACCATTAAGATTGAGTCCAACCATTAACCTAACACTATTAAGTTCACCGCATGTCTACGCTTTTAAAAACACCTTTTCAACACCAAAGGAAATAACAGAAAAAAAATCTGATTTGAGGCAATGCACCACCAGTGACTATTTGTCAGGAAATCAGTGTCCTGGGAAGGGAATAGGCGGTGCTGACGATCAGCACAGCGGTAGTGAGGAGACAGCAGGTATCTTCACATTGCCAATGGGTCACTGCCTTCTGCCCTGCCTGGTGCTGCCACCACCAGCAGTCACATAGCAGAGCTAAACTGTAAGCAGTTGAGCAGTTGTCCATGGAGCAGAGTGGCCGGCCCCGGCAGATGACATTCTGGCAGCTCAGGGACAAATGATCTCCTGCTGAGCCTGCATCACAAAAGAGCTGCAGCTTCATGAACCTGATCATTATCCAGGGGGTGCTTCAATATGGAGCTGGGATACTGCCTGGCCTTTGCCCTGAGTAGGAGGGGACAGATTCAGCTGTGCTCTTCTCTTCCTGCAACTACACCAGCCACCACTGACGTGACATAACCATGTACTTCAGCTTGGAAGTGGTGGAACACTGGAACAGTTGTCCCGGGACATAGAGGAGGCCCCATCCCTGAAGACAGTCCATATCTGGCTTGATGGGGCCCTGAGCAACCTGATATAACTGGGGATGTCCCTGCTCACTGCAGGAGGGTTGATCTAGATGATCTTTAAAGGTCCCTACCAGCCCAGTGCATTCTATGACTCTATGATAATTATTGAGTCTGCCCTTTCCATTGAAGGGTTCATTAACTCCTGAAGAGCAGGGGCTGTACAGACCAATATTGTTACAGGAAATATTAACAACCTGTAACAATTTATAAATGGGTATTTCTAACAATATATATTACCCATTTTCAGGAAGGGTAAGAAGGAAGAACCAGGGAACTACAGGCCAGGCAGTCTCACCTCTGTGCCTGGTAAGATCATGGAGCAGATTCTCCTGGAGGCACTACTGAGACAGAAGAATAGTGAAGAGGTGATTGGGTACAGTCAGCACGGGTTTACCAAGGGCAAATCCTGCCTGAAAAACCTGGTGGCCTTCTATGAATAGGTCACAACATTAATAGATGAGGAGAGAGCAACTGATGTCATTTACCTGGACCTGAGCAAAGCCTTCGACACTGTCCCACACCACATCCTGGTCTCCAAACTGACACGTGGGTTTGATGTGTGGACCACGAGATGGATACAGAACTGGCTTGATGGCTGCACCCAAAGAGTGGCTGTCAATGGCTCCATGTCCCAGTGGAGGCCAGGGACAAGCGGAGTCCCTCAGGGATCAGTCCTGGGACCAGGCTTGTTTAACATCTTTGTTGGTGCCATGGACAGTGGCATTGAGTGCACCCTCAGCAAGTTTGCTGATGACACCAAGCTGTGTGGTGCAGCAGACACGCTGGAGGGAAGGGATGCCATCCAGAGGGACCTGGACAGGCTGGAGAGGTGGGCACAAGCCAACCTCATGAGGTTCAACAAGACCAAGTGCAAGGTCCTCCATCTGGGTCGAGGCAATCCCAAGAACAGATACAGGCTGGGCAGTGACTGGCTGGAGAGCAGCCCTGAGGAGAGGGACTTGAGGGTGCTGGTGGACGAGAAGCTCAACATGAGCTGTCAATGTGCACTTACAGCCCAGAAAGTCAACCAGATCCTGGGCTGCATCAAGAGAAGTGTGGCCAGCAGGTCAAGGGAGGTGATTCTCCCTCTCTACTCAGCTCTGGTGAGACCCCACCTGGAGTACTGCGTCCAGTTCTGGAGCCCCTGTTACAAGAGGGATATGGACATGCTGGAACGTGTCCAGAGGAGGGCCACAAGGATGATCAGAGGGCTGGAGCACCTCTCCTATGAGGACAAACTGGAAGAGTTGGGGCTGTTCAGTCTGGAGAAGAGAAGGCTCCGACGTGACCTTATTGTGGCCTTCCAGTATCTGAAGGGGGCCTACAAGAAAGCTGGGGAGGGACTTTTTAGGACCTCAGGTAGTGACAGGACTGGGGGAATGGAATAAAGCTGGAAGTGGGGAGATTCAGGCTGGACGTGAGGAAGAAGTTCTTCCCCATGAGAGTGGTGAGAGCCTGGAATGGGTTGTCCAGGGAGGTGGTTGGGGCCCCATCCCTGGAGGTGTTTAAGGCCAGGCTGGATGAGGCTCTGGCCAGCCTGCTGTAGTGTGAGGTGTCCCTGCCCATGGCAGGGGGGTTGGAACTGGATGATCCTTGTGGTCCCTTCCAACCCTGACTGATTCTATGATTCTATATGCAAGGTTGCTTGATCAATAACAAGGTAAGCTTTGACTATTACAAAGTTCTCTGCCACAAACTCCATCTCAAGCAGCATGGGCTGATCACATCTGAGAAGAACTGACAAAGAATGAGTTGTCTCATCAGAGGCTTTGCATCACTCTGAGGGCAGCCTTGGAAGATATGGATAGGAATGGGGACATTTGCCTTTTATTAACTTCATTGTATTTGTTCAGTTAGGTCTTATCAATCTATAATTTATAGTTTTATCACACACTTAAGAGGAAGAAAACTGATAAATCACTTAACAGTCATTATGGGTTTGGCCCTGAAGTAGTCTTACGGGCAGCCTGAGAAGCTGACAAAAGTATGAAAGCTCATTTCTTAACAAGTGTGTAATTAGATGCAGTATTATACAACAAAATATCCCAAGAGTTCAGTCTCCAATACAAGCTACTCAGAGCCTCCAAATGCAACCTCTAAAATCTGCATTCTCACACTACATGAACCTGTGTTGCACACATGCACTATACGGCACACAAGCGTCTGTCCTTGCTGAGACTATCTCAGGCTGCTGATTCCCCTCTGCTCCTCTCCACTCACATCCATCCTCTGAACTTCTCACCCTGATTGCCTTCTATAAGGTAAAGCCAGATCATCAAATATCATAGAATTCTTTGGTTAAAAGAGACATGAAGATCATTGAGCCCAACTGCTAACCCAAGACTGCTAGGTCACCACTGAACCATGTCTCCTCAGCACCACATCTCCATGCCTTTTAAAAATACCTCCAAGGAATATCAACTCCACCATTTTCCTGGGAAGCCTGTTTCAGGGCTTGACAACCCTTTATGTGAAGAAATTTTCCTAATGACCATACTTAAGCACCTCAGCGCAACTTGAAGCCCTTCCCTCTTACCCTAACACTTGTACTTGGGAGAACAGACTGACCTCCACCTCACTATAATCCTGACACTAAATAAATTAATGGCCGAGGATGGCAAAATCCCTCTAAGAGCGCTTCTTAATGACACTGCCAGGCAACTACTAATGTTATAGTAACTATGCTGTTATAGACACTGCATCAGATGATGATAAATGGAACAAACTACAGAATGACTAGGTCCTGACCAACTCACCTCTGAAAAAAATCATTCTAATATTACAAGTCTTTAACTGGTAAATTTTTAAGGGAAGTGAACACAGAGCAAAGAGCTTTTCAAATTAATTGTGGTCTATCCCCACTATATTGACAAGGTATTTGCTTTGTTCTATGTCACCCCTGACTATGGAAAAAAAATAGGCAAGTATTAGTACAGTCTCCTAGCCAAATTTTCTGAATGACAGTTTTTACCTTAAAGTCTAATATCCCTGAACAGTGTAAAAAAGAAATATAATGAACTTGATAGGACTATACAGATTTTCTGGCTCCCCAGAATATATTGCCTCCCCCTGAGGAGCCCATAAAATCAGACTTTAAATTTCCAGTGATTCCCAAGAAAGGAAAGCAACTTAAAACTGCTATTTTATTGAAAAATACTACTCTTGGTTTCAATCTTTGTAGCACCTGACCTCTGCCCAGCTGGGCTAATGAGGTCACATTCCCAAACAAGTAAATCAACATAGCTGTTCTGAAGTGAGCAGCACAATCTTGATTTATACCAACTCTTGTTTCAGGCTATGGAAAATAAGCTTTCAGCTTTGAGGGCTAAGTAATTCTTACTTGTGAAGTAGAGAGAACAGCTGTTACATTATGCTACAAAGATTTATCCAACGTTTCATTTGCAGTGAAGGATGCATGCATTGCTTTCCTGTTCAC
The DNA here is from genome assembly GCF_027791375.1 of Indicator indicator. Classification (NCBI taxonomy): domain Eukaryota; kingdom Metazoa; phylum Chordata; class Aves; order Piciformes; family Indicatoridae; genus Indicator; species Indicator indicator. The sequence goes on along the minus strand of NC_072022.1, from coordinate 12,710,254 downwards.
AAATAAAATCATCATTTCAAACTCTGCTGAAATCTGTTTAAAGCAGGTGACAGTATTCTACAAGCAGACAGATGGACAAAGTGATGTCCTGAGATTTTTCAGAAAATTAGTGAATGCTGAAAAACCGAAACCAAAAATCTCCTTTGATATTTTTTCTTCTTAAAGCTTTTCTTTCTTTCCTTCACATTCACAGATAAAACATTTCCAGCATAAAAATCAGCAAAATGGAATGAATTACAGTGCAGTATTTATGACTTCTTAAAACACATCCAGTAAAGCTTGGACAGTTCATTCTTTGGAACATTTTCTTCTGAAAGCTATGATTTGAGACTTTAAAGAATCATCTAGTTCTCCATTTTCCTTGCTCACATGAGCTCAACTAAACACTGGAAATGAAAAAGAAACCTCAAAACTTTAAAACACAGGAGAAGGTAATGCTTTCATTCAATCTTCCTGAATTTGTGACCTATTTCTGAGACTGAGAAGAATCCTGCTCTACTTACTGGCTGCCATGAAAAAAAAAAAAAAAAACATGTTACCATGAACATTGTTGTTACTGCTGACTGGGGATATGGATATTTCACCTGCTCAGAACCACTGCATACAAACCTCAAAAGAAAGGCAACATCTAACTATGCCCTTCTGCAGAAGGAATAAACACGTAACCAAGTGTTACTCAAAAGATACAGTAAGTATTGAAGTTCAGCTGTGTAGAGTAAGTTCAGGGACCACTTACGCCCAATTGAGGCATTAGTGCAGAACTGCATATGCCTGTGAAAATTCTGAGCAAAGGGCTTTAGTGTAAAACAGAGTTATGCCATTTTTTGGTACACCATATCCCTACATACTGATGGAATTGTCCTACAGGCGTGGTTGCCATTTTGTGGAATAGAGCTGATTCCACAGAAGGGAAGAGAAGCAGGCATGGCCTCCTGCTCTTTACTGGGAGTATTGAGTCTTCTTTTGTTAATCTAATGCAAAAGTCTTCAAGTGTACAGTACGATTCTTTTTTGTCTCTAGAACATCTAACTAATTGTCCTGCACTAACTCAGGACAATTATCAATAGAAAACACATGGAATTTTAATTACAAAGTAGCTGAAAATAGTTGTAGGTTTGGAATTTAGTACTAGCACATGGTTTGCAACCCAAGATTGCAGTCCTCTGCTGAGCCTGTTGCTCAAAGAGGTGAGCTCCAACAGCAAAGGGTTTTCTTTATCGGAGCATGGAGCGATGGGGCATGTAGCACAAGTCCTTCAAAACGAAAACATTTGAGTGAGAATGAAAACAGGAAGATGATGATGGTAAGAAGCAAAGGATGCACCAGGGACTGAGTTGCTATAGAAGCACTGCTGCTTTTCCCAGTGCAAGGCTCAGCCATGGGATGGTGCAATTGGGATGGATGGGGCTGTTAGGCGTTTTGGGGAGCGGAGAACATACTGGCCCTCTGCTTGTGAGCTGAGCCTGAGCAACGGTGCTATTACTCTTCATAGCAAGGAGCAGATGAGTTGTAGCAGGGCTGCAATACTGGGCTTACCAGAAATTCTGTATCCTCAGTGAGCCTGGGCAATCTCACTGCAGAGGGATACTTATGTGGCAGTTTCTACATGCACCATTTTGAAACTCCAGTTTGCTCTTTTGGTAGGCATAGTCCACAGAAATTCTCACTAGCAGCAAAAGAACCTGTCAGTCTTTCCCTCAGATCTCACTTCACTCCTAAAATATAAGTGCAGTTATTTCCCTTTTGAATATGGCATATCATTAGTGTCTAATATCATGCATAAAAGATTTTTGATAAACCAGGATCTGGCCTGAAGCATACTTTTATTAAAAGGCTTAACCCTACTATATTCACAAGCATTAATAAAACAGTAGGTTATAATTAAAATATCCAAGGTTTTTCAATATCCTTAAAAGTGCCACACAGTACTTTGGTGGTTGTTTTCTTACACAACTAAAGCTGGCCAATACCTAAAGATTTTCCACCACTGCTGTTTCACAGTGACAGCAAACATTGTTCATTTTCATACATAATTTGTCTGAGCTAAAATTTTGAAATATAAAAAAAATATATAAAGTTTCCATTTGTGAACTCATAACTTAAAGATATACCAAAAGCTGCTTTTTCTGATGGTCATTTAAGACACATGTTGGCTTTGGGAAATACGGACAGTTGGGAGGATGGGAGTTTATCAGATCCTTTTCCAGACAGGGTATCCAAACCTAACGAAAACAGTCTTACAAAAAGATGTGTAGCTGATTTTGACCAGTCATATGAGGAATCTTTTCTGCCACACAAATTACCAGATTAGGAATCTTGTTTCAGTGCAGGATTGCCTTGATCAAGGGAAAAGTGTTAGCATGAATTAAAAACATTAGGGACTGGGAATCTCTATATTTTACATCTTAGGCCAGCCTCTTCATTGGTCTTAATCATACACAGCCCTTAATTAGAACCAAATCAAGACCTATTTGGTTATTTTTCAAAGTGCATCTGCAAGAAAGACAACCACCTCACATTTTACTGGGAAACTGATAGTTAAGCAACTTGCCCAAGGCTGTGTGATGATTATTGCTAAAACTAGGGCTTAGCATCAGCCATTCTTGCAGAGAGAATTCTTAGAACTCTATTTCTTTGAAAGCTTGAGGCTGATTCTTCATAAAAAAAGGATGAAATATAATTACTTATCTCTAAGGACTCCTGTGGTCTATAAATAACATCTGCACATTGCCAAGTAAGACAAGCCTTATCAAAGGTAGCAGTGCTCTTTCTGAAGTGTCAGCTGTAGAGTACGAAGCCAGAGCACACAAAACACCAGCCTTTATGGGTGTGGATGTTGCTGCTCTAGCCGAGCTTTGTATATTTAGAAACATTTGATACTGGAAAAATATTTTATGGAAGGAAAAGTTCTGATTATTTTATAAAAACATTTCCTTTTCTGTAACTGTTCACTGATGAAAAAGTGTGCAAATGTTTCTCCAAATGCTTTCAGGCGAATGCCGTTCAACTTCCAGGATTTCACCTCTTGAGCACCAACCACTGGCCAGTGCTATCACATTAAACCTTTTTGTACATCTGATGCCATTTGCAGCATTTTGCCTAGTCTTTAAAACTAAATCCATGCTTTATCCATAAATGTGTGTCTGACTACCATAGGAAGAAGAAAAGGAACATTTTTTTGCTGAAAGATTCCCATAATGAATGGACTATTTCTAGGGGGTCTGCTGTGAGGCCTTCCACTTTAATTACTCTCTGGGCTTCTTGGTAGTCACATGTCCAGTTTAATCAATCTTTTTGACTTGCTTACACTGGACAGGATCATACTGAAATGATAGATAAAACTCAGTTTCTCTTCTGACAACTGCACTCATCAAAAAACAGTACACCAAGAGAGAGAACAAACAGTATGAAGGAGCATGTGTGCATTTCTAAATAATGTTTTGCTTCATGGGGGGATTTTTGACCTCATGAATGTAATAAAATACTTGTTCAAATATTTCCTGTCAGCAATTTCTTAACTGACTGAGCTCTAAACCATATGTTTAGGACTGTAGAGCACCCCACAGATGCTAATGTAAAATTAATAATAGAAGCTCTTTTTGTGTTAATGTTTCACAAAGTGACAGAGCTGAAGCAGAAGAGGTCAGCATACATCTTTCTGTGCCATTCCCTGTTATAGTATCCCTTGTATCCTGAGCTTTTCCTAAAGCACTCTGTGCAGGTGTTTTAATTAGTCCACGCTGGCTCACTCTACACACTCAGGGGTTGCAGAGCAGCTAAGGAGCAGCAGGGTCCTTAAAAATCATACGAATGAATCCCAGATGGAAACCTGAACACCTCATCTCTTGCTAACCCTATTTTGCTGCGCAACAATTCTGCCAGTATAATTACCTATTTTCTTGTGTGTTGACACAAAAGGTATTCTCAGGCATAGTGTGAAGTGTTATAAAGCAGCACAAATTTCTTCAGAACTATCGCAGGCTAGAATAAGGGAGATTGATACTAAGGAGGTTTTATTAAATTTCACTTTAAAGGTCACACATAATCCCACATCCTACTGGGGAAAAGAAAAAAGGGGTGGGGGAGAGGAAAAGAAAATAATTAAAGAAAAGGGGGTGAAAAAACTAAGCTCTACCATCAGTTCCTAAAACTACTATTCCATTTACTAAAATTCTATAGCCCTAACAGAAAACTAAACATTTTTATACACATACATTTTTTGTGAACCGCACAAGGATGTAATAATATAACAGCAAAGGCATCTCAAGAGATTTATATTGAAGCTTTAGGAATCATTGACTTTGAAACTACAAGCAGCAAGCAAAGCAACTGAGAGTCTTCTAAGCAGCTGAAAGCCATTGTTCTAGTTTGGAATCAGGGATTTTTAGATAATGCTCCACCATAAGTTTTATTGCTGGTCTAACAGCGGCAGTGCATCACTCCTGCAACAAGCAGATGCTATCAAGAGATCATGGCAATACTTCATAAAGCACAATATAAACATGTAGTGGGGAAAAAAAAAATATTCCTGCAGGCAAAGCTTTGGAGATAAGAGAGACACATGGGAACGAAAAGATTTGACTAAGGCAATAGTTAGGTGAGTGGTGGAATCAAGAATATGAAAGATATCTATTTAATAGCAAATGGTCTGCCAGTGACAGGACAGAAGCATGAAGGCTATTTTCACTGGAAAACATAACAATGAATCACACTAGACTGGATTTCATCAAATCTGCCTCTCTTATTGCTTCATGTAATCTAAATTTGGAACCATGGTCAGGACAAGCAGTCATTTTTCCTTTTTCTGTTTGCTCATTTTCTGTGGAGAAATCATCTTAGTTTTACATCTTGCTTCAAATGATAAATACTTCGCCACCATTCTCTGGTATGGGGCAGGATACTTTGCTAGGTACAAGCATGAGAAGCTCTGTGCTCCTGCAGCTGATGCATACTGGGAGCTGATCAGTAATGGCATTAAACTTCCATGAGAAATATTAGTCACTGCTGTTGTGCTTTGGTGCCAAAAGCTTACGGATTGTGATCTACCCAGCCATAGCACAACATTGAGAGTCCTGGGGTTTTCCCTCACAATTTATCTTTCCAGTGACACATGGCTTTTCTGCATTAAAAAGTTTATTGCTGTTTTTGCTAGGATCTCTAAGTGAAAAGAACAAGCATCACACATTGGAGTGGTGTCAAATAACTATCATGCAGATACTATTATATATTCACTCCATTCAGCTTTACTGCTCTCAACATTAAGAACAAATCCTGCAAGCAGCAACAAAAAGGTGACAAACAGTCCACACCTAATGACAACATATTCTAAGTGTCTCAAATTCATCATCCACCTGCTGGGTGGGTAATGAGAAAAGATTTATGTCCAAATAGCCATAACTTCTAGGGAGTGAGATGCAGAAAGTCTATCCCTCATTGCTGGGAAATCTGATCTTTACCAGAACAGATTTCAGTAATGAGTGCAGTTTGGGATTTTGGGTACATTTAATGGTCTAATACTTTCACATTTGTCATGTTCCTACATGTTTTTTGGGTTGGGTTTTGTGTTTGCTTTTATTTATTTTTTATTTTTCTTTATATTTGATACAAGCGGCACAGTATAAATATAACTTGCAGAATGTGTCATCCATTGTTTCTTTTCCATTCAGCTGATGTGCTAATTTTGTGTAACACGAGAAATGAACAGCACTTTCCAGATGTATGAAATTTTGGGTTTAACAACCAAGTAAGGTGGGATTTTTTTTTTTTTTAATGGGATCACAGTTTCCTCAATTAAATTTTATAAGAATTCAGCTTTGGAAAGACTGAGTACTGCATTTTCAGTGCTCTGTAGGGGAAAAAAAGTGAGGTGGGAGGATGTACGTCTGCTTTCAAAGTACAGAGAGTTAACAAAGCATTGCTTTAAATTCAGTGATTTTAAAGTCAGTTGGTTCACACTCGCTTAAATGCCTGTGGGTAAATATATGCTGAGGTTTGTAATACACTTCAAGTAATCAGCACTGTTATGATATTCTTGCCATTACTGCACCAGCAGAAAGATTAAGTCAATCTTTAACACACAAAGAAAGGAAATTCTCCCTTTTCTGGTAAAGACAGACCACTTTCCAAGTTAGAATCCCACCCAAGAACTCAAAATGATGGTGGTGGACTCCGTACTGAAGCTGCTCTGACACATTGATCATGAAGCCTCTACAAAAAGCGGGAGTCCAGCAGGCCTGAAATGATTGGTGACTGCATTGCAGACCAAATGGATCACATTTGTCTTACAAGCAGCATGTCTGGGCCTTTTGCAAGTTGTACTAAGAGCCAGCATTTTAAGGACAGGACTTGCTAATTTTCCCAAAGGGGAAAGGTATATGTGTGGTGCATGTGAACGCTCCTGTGTTCCTGTGCCTGTCTGCAGAGATACAAAATTAATGGAAACCTGAATCTACAGAATGTCAACTAAAAAAAAAAAAAAAAAAAAAAAAAAAAAAAGAGTAGTCAACAAAATCAACAAAGCTGTCAACACAGAATTCCTTGCAGAATGGAAGGAACCAGAATTTATCAAAGGATTCAAAGATTTAAAGAAGTTGAATTTCCAGGATAACTTTAAGTAAAACCACATTAGCATCTTCTAGAGACTATTGGGCTCAGACAAAGGCTTGCTAGCAGTTCTGGCTTCATCAATGTTAAGTCAGTTGTGAAAAATACGAATGCAAATTTTTGAGTCAGGTTTTTGAGTTTTCTGTCCCCACTGAACACAAACATCTGCCCACTCACACTCAGTTATCACTTGGGACACTGGCATTGACACAATTTTGTAACCACAGAAAATGTCCCTAAGTGGCATCATCTTTAAATCTATCCATGTCCCAGCTAAGTGTTCCTGCAAGAAAGCATGGGAGAAAGGTGACATCCTGAGAGAGGCTCTTGTATTTGTATTCAGAACCAGCTCAAGAACATGCTTAGATTTAAGCTCCGCTGCAGTAATAATTTACTAGTGTCCTAGAAGAGTCATGGGGAGGATTCCATGATATTGAGTGACTGGGCAACAAAACTCATGGATTAATTTCAACATTAGCAAACGGGCCCTAAATACCTACAACACAGGGGGGGCAGGCAATTAGCCAGCACCTTCCCAGAAAACAAATCTGAGAATCCTTACAGACAATTTGAGAACATCAGCTCAGTGTTCAGCCATTGCCAGAAGGGGCAAACACGATGTCAGATTTCTGCCCTCTTTTCTTCGCATAGGAAATATCTTTTTACCACTACAAAGCCATAGTAAGACTGTCATGAAGAGACTGTGTAGTTCTGGTTATCCCACTTCAAAAAGGATACAGCTAGAGTACAGAGAGGTATAAAAATGGCAGTAGGTACGTTAAAGATGTGAGCTAGCTGGAATGCTAGGACAGACTAAATACATTACAGTTCTTTAATGTAGGAACTAGATAGCTGTGGGTGGTATGATTGAAGTCAATAAAATAATGAATTGCCCGTAAAAGTAGGAAATTTGGTTTTTACACAATCACAGGGTGATTGTAGAGGAACGGGACATTCAACTATCAGGTAACAGGGTTAAGACAGGAATAAAACTGTGTTGCATCACATATATTGGCACCACTACTCCCTTGTAGCGATCAAAAGATTAAGCAACTCCTACCAGAAATGTACCAAAGGCCACTATGAGCTAAAACCCAAAGACTCAGAAAATACCTGAGCCATAGGTTGCTTCAAGCTGGGACTTTACATTTGTGAAGAAATCCTCTCAGATTGTTTGCTCTCAGGCATGGCATTGTATTTGCAGCACGTGAACAGAAATCACTTCTGTTTCAGTTGTCCTCAGGCTGATAGTACGAGCCCTTCTCACAGGCCCTGGTACCCAAAGGGGAAAGTGTACCCAAGACAACCTGAACAGCAGCACTTAAACTTGGTCATACAAACACATTTTGCTTTGTAGATATATCACTACAACTTCTATTTAGAACACTTTCTAAACTGCAGTTTACAGGTTTATTTTACAAGCCAATGAAGCCTGTATACATGTGCCTGTACTCTGCTTTTCTTTCTTACAGCACTTTTAACCTTCAATTCAAGTCTCTAAGACCAAGAACTGTTTTTTCAGTGATACTTCTACTCTTCCATTAAAGTCTAGCTCCAGGCTCAAAAACTGCCACCTAACTATGGGGCTGCAGGATGCAGATGATAAGAAGTCAGCCAAACACCCTGGTGGCTGTTCTCATTGAGATCAGGTTCACAAAGCTCCAGCATGCTCCTGTGCAGTGTGATTAAATGCACACTATTTCCCAAGAAACACAGCTAGTCATAACACAAAAGTATCTCTATGTATGTCTGCAAATAATAATACTGCTTTTCACTACCTATGGCTATAATTGTGGATCAACGGATATTTTGCAGATATGTATCCTGGTGTTGTGTATGCACTTGTTTCATCCACCAACATAACTCCCTGGACTCTACCTTCTTAAAAACACTAGAGAAAAGAAATACAACCTAACAGAGCATCACTATTTCTATGGCACTTTAGGCAACTCTTTAATTTGAATTAGCAATTAGTATGTTAGAGGATGTACCATTAAACCCCAGAGAATAACTCTAGAAATAGATTAGAAGGCTGATTTCAAAAGGATTTAAAATATCCTCTCATAATTAGAAATCCTCCTGATGTCACTGAAACACTGAACTATCTAATTTGCAGACCCAAAATACATCTCACAAAGTGCCCATGCCAATTTTCCATTTAATTTTTTTTTTTTACACTACACCTTTCCTCTTAATGATAATCAAAATCTAATCTGTCTAAAAACAGCATAAATATTTATATCATTCTTTCAAGCATGATTCCTCTAGTGAAATCCATCTGTTGACACCCCTACATCAATTAGAAAGCATCAATTCTAACTGTTTGCAAACACTGTTCATTAGCTTAAGGCTCCTTGATGCACAGCCTGGAGATGTCCATAGAAAGAAAAGTCTAAACGGCAAAAAGTCAGATGCAGAAAAAAGTTTAATGGTGGCTGACTGACCTCACCAGATCTTTGCACACACACACACACAGAGCTCCCAGGGAAAGGATTGTTTGGAACATATTTTGTCAGTTCTGATGAACTACACAAATTAAATAAATACATATACAGGTAATGCCTCCATTCTGTATCCTCCTGGCCACTGTCAAATGATTTAAATATGAAAAGGAACTTCTTTACATTGAGGGTGGTGGAGCAACGGAACAGACTGCCCAGAGAGGTAGTGGAGTCTTCATCTCTGGAGTCATTCAAAGCCTGCCTAGACGTGTTCTTATGCAACCTGCCCTAGGTGAACCTACTCTGGAAGGGGGGTTGGACTCTGGCCTCCGGAGGTCCCTACCATTTTGTGATTCTGTGATCTGGGGAACAACAAGCTCAAGGAGCTGAGAAGATCCACAGGTATCAACGAAAGAAAGAGCTAGCTCCCAACCCAGTACAACAAATGGTAGGTGCACAATGCTGTCAAACCATCCGGTGCAATTACGATGCAATAAAAGAGTGTTTTCTTCCCAGAGAGAGAATTTGTGTTTGTTTTTTTCCCCTCTCATTTGAAATCTGTAAATAAATATTTTTTTCTGCACAAGACAGAACAGCTATTTCCTTTTGAGAAAATTTTCAATGAAGGTATGAAACACAACAGTCTTTTCAGCTAAGTAATTTGCCTCAGCGCTGATTTCCCTTCTTTCGTCATACCTCTAGCCAAAGGCATCTCAAGCATCAAGATCCACCTGAGAGCTGGAGGGTGGAAAAACCCTGTCATTGTAAACACATCTGTGCTGCTCTGAGAAATTTATTGAAGTTCAGATTTCTCAGTGACCTCCAAGTTAGTTTGTTTTTGCAAAGTGACATGTTTTCTTCCTTCTCTTTTTTCAACTCTTTTATTACAATTCCTTTTAAATTCAAATTCCTTTCTCTGTTGGGGTTTCAATTTACACAATAATACCTCTTTCACTATGAAAAAAACAAGACAAGCTGCGAGGTTTTTTTTTTCCAGGGGAACTACTGTTGAGTAATGTGAAACCATGGTAACTGTCAGCTTCCACAAGGTTGTGCTATAAAGGAAAATGAATTGGTGCAACCATCTCTCAAACATTTCTGTGGGTTATCGCCATAGTAAATCTAACAAAAACACACTTCATCCTATAACTAGATTTTCATTTCAATGAGGGAAACCATTGATCATTTTTACCAGCTATTAGTGATCTACAGTCAGCAGTTCCCACAGGAAGTAAATCAGTGCTAAGGGGAAACAAGGGGAAGTGTATCTTTTTCAATGGTTTCTCTTCTAGGAGCAGAGGGCAAGGGTTGGCAGCAAACGGTGAAATTCAGGGGCCCTTGCTGGGACAGGAAACAATAGATTAGGAGCAACTATAGGTATCTTAGAGCACGAGAATCTCCAGAAACACTAATCTTGACTGTCCTTTAAGCAAAAGAAAAATCAAAGACCACATGGACCAATTAACTACATAGAGTTGCTGAAGTAGTAATCAACAGAGAATAAACTTGAGCACAGTCGAGTTGGTACTAAAAGTCTTCCTGTGAAGATTTCTTGGTTATAAGACCTCCTACAAGATGTCAATATTCCTTTTAAGTCAGGAAACCAAACTCCTGAGCTATAAGGTCGAGCATTTATTTATGCTTTAAAAGGTTCATATTAAAATAATACAGGTTATTTGCCACTTAGTACTCTCATTGATACACTGATAGCTCATTTCTATGATGGGTTGACATCCAATTCCCAGACTAAATTTATCACTGTTCAGTTTACACCCACTTGTATGTCTTTCCTAACAATCTTTTCCACTTAAATAACTCTTCTCCCTCTACGGCAAGGTATTTATAGAGCAATCACAGCCCCTCTGTGCCTTCTTTCTGTTAAGGTAAATAAGCCCTACTCTTTCTGTTCCCTTTCCTAAAGCAGGCTTTCCCACTCCGCACTCACCTCAGCCCAAATTCAGACAGAGCTGGACTGTTGGTTTTCTCAGGCACTGATTTTTGCTCTGTGGCCATGTCTTAATAAATGCCTGTGTACTATCTTCTCTTGCTTCCTCTACACTGAGAAACACTGCTAACTTTATCTACACGTCACCAAGCTTCAATACAAACAAGTGGAACTCTGAAGTATTTACCTGCCTACCTACTCTGAAGTGCCTTCCTAGAAGCTTTACGTTGATTTCACTTTCCTGGGCATTGCCTGCGTGTTTCTGTCATATGCCTGTCATGTTTCTGCTCTATTCTACCCTCTTCACATAACACCAGTTGTTCACAATCCTCCCTGCTTTGTTGCCCAGGCACTGCATATAAGCACCTCATTTGCTCCCTCCCTAACTGAATTAGGCACTGACCTCCCACGAATTTTATCACTTCTGTAACCACCACATTCAGCAGTCTTAGTATCAGTGATGTGTATACACATGTGCACACAGATAAGTATTGGTAACAGCTAATAAACTAGACAGAGACAATTTTTTAGTACAAATGAACACGAATAGGGTGTTTGAATCCTATTTTTAAGACAAGTTTTTGTCTAATGTGCCAGCCCTGACACCTCCAGTTTGTTTCATCAGATGAAACAGGCTGATCAGAAAAATGAATAAAACACAAGTAATGACACATTATTGATCTACCAAGAGAGATTATGGGGTTTTTGTTTGGTTTGGTTTTATCCACCAGGTTATCTCTAGGGAAAGATAACAAATATTTTCAGCATATTTCACAAAATAGATGTGACAGCAGCAAAATGAGGACAATGAAAAAGCTGACTTTGATAGAATCCAATTCTGGCTAAGAAAACAACAGTGACAAACTGTTGAGGGTACAGACTTTTAAAATCAGGCCTTCAGATGTCAGCTCAGTAAATATTGGCACTGAGTCAACCATATACTTTTACCCAAAAGATTATTTATCCCAGCTGAGAAGCCAGTCACTGACTCCAACTGTTGCTTTTAAACCCTAATGCATCAAATGTGGAAAGAAATTTCATCTGAAGCTGTCATACCAACCTACATAATCCTGGCCTTAGTTTTGGGGAAAGTACTAAGTGATTCTACACCACTCCCATCAGCTGCAAGAAGCACAAAAAAAGAATTGCTGCAGTTTAGAACAAATTTTACCTTCCCCAACAATGCTTATGATACGAATAAACAAAACTCCAGAAAACCACTGCTAACCAACAGGCATTCACAACAGCATTGGAGATTTTTTCAGTTAATTAGGGCAAAGTAAAAATTTTCCCAGCAACTCCATTCTGTCCAGTGTGCATGCTGGGAGGGCTGGAAAGGGAAGGCATACGCTTTATTATTCTTTTCAGCATACCAGCCCAGAGGTATAATTTGATCTAAAAAGCAGCCAGGCCCCTTTTTTTTTCTAAGTCACTTGCTTTTTCCATTATATTATTGTGCATCTTTTTTGTCATCTTTTTTTTTTTTAATCAAAACTGTAACTTGCTTCTAAAATATTTTGATATTTTGGGGCTGTTTGTTAGGGTATAGCAATATGAGTATATTCAGCAGTTTGCTCTTTCCCAAGTTCAACAAGTCTAATAATTTAACAGAGACTTGAAAAAAAGGTCTTTTTGTTTATTACATAAATTCTGGTGTATTGAGGGCCAAGAAATAAAAGGTATTCACCAGACAGACTTTTTACAAGATTATAGCAGTGTTTATGAATAGAGGCAGGCAATTTGGAAACTACCGTTATGGGACCATATCAAGCCAAAACTGAATCCTGCAAAGATTTAGAACTCTGACTTGAAGTGGGAGAGAAGAATGAGTGGCAAAGGAAGAAAAAAACTTTTGATGATACCATTTTTCAATTAGAGAATGCCAAAATAAGCTAAAAGGAAAATTTAGAGTCGGAGTTTAATTCGTGAACTACTTAATGTCTGGTTATTGAAATGAAGCTTGCTATGTCATTAGTTTGTAGCGAAGTACAAATTTGTGAATACTTGGTAGACAGAAAAATAAAACAACATCTGTCAAAACAAACAGCTACTACATATCAGCAAACACACACTAAAACCAAGCACACTTTCTGCTGGTATGAGATGGTGCAGTTCTACTGATGCAGGTGCCACAGCAGCTACAAAGACAGAATCCACAATGAACAGTTCTTCCCAAAAAGCTGGAGTTTAGGACCATTACAGACAGCCTTCCATAAATCTGTGCCATTTACCCCAGACCAAGCTTTTCTTGAAAACCTACAGCTACTTAAAAGATTTTACTATAAATAAGGTAATGAAAGTACTGTGTCCAGTTCTGGGCCCCTCAGTTTAGGAAAGATGTTGAATTGCTGGAGCATGTCCAGAGAAGGGCAACGAGGCTGGGGAGAGGCCTTGAGCACAAGCCCTATGAGGAGAGGCTGAGGGAGCTGGGACTGTTTAGCCTGGAGAAGAGGAGGCTCAGGGGAGACCTCATTGCTGTCTACAACTCCCTGAAGGGAGGTTGTAGCCAGGAGGGGTTTGGTCTCTTCTCCCAAGCAACCAGCACCAGAACAAGAGGACACAGTCTCAAGCTGCGCCAGGGGAGGTTTAGGCTGGAGGTGAGGAGAAAGTTCTTCACAGAGAGAGTGTTTGGCCATTGGAATGTGCTGCCCAGGGAGGTGGTGGAGTCACCATCCCTAGAGGTGTTCAAGAGGGGATTGGACATGGCACTTGGTGCCATGGTTTAGATAGTCATGAGGTTTAGGGTGACAGGTTGGACTTGATGATCTTTGAGGTCTCTTCCAGCCTTCTTGAGTCTATGATTCTATGATTCTAAATATCAATGAAGTCTTTGGACAAAATGAAGATTTGCCATGTGCAGTTTTGATGCTTCCCTATTTTTCAGGCTTCTTGACCATATCTTCTTTTTCTGCTGACCTCACACCCCGAATATAGAAATTATTTTCCTGCTTCACTGAGGAGTGATTCTAAGACTCAAAACCACCCAGTGGACACACACAAATGAACTCCCTTACATACATGCAGCATAAGCACATGCTCTGTAGGCACAGATGTCCATGCACAACCTATCCAGTGCACAGAAGCACACTCTATTTATTGAAGGAGCTGCAGCTGTTTAGTTTGAAGAGGAGACAGCTAATGGGAGACCTCATTGCTCTCTACAACTACCTGAAAGAACATTATAGAGAGGTTGGTTCTGATCTCTTCTCACAGGTAAATAGCAATAGAGTAAGAGGGAACGGCCTCAGATTGCAACAGGGTGGCTTTAGGCTGGACATTAGGAAAAATATTTCCACAGAAACAGTGGTCAAACATTGGAATAGGCTGCCCATGGAGGTGATTGAGTCACCAGCCCTGGATATGTTTAATATAGTGCTTGGGAATATGGTTTAGGGGTGAATTTTGTAGAGTAGGGTTAATGGTTGGACTTGATCCCAGGGGTCTTTTCCAACCTGAATGGTTCTGTGATTCTATGTATTTACTGTGCAGAAACACTATGTTAGCAGAGCACATACACACTAGGCACTAGGTCCAGCATATCCTAGACCTAATGCAGGATAACCATCTCAGAACAGAGTAACACCCTGGGTGTTTCTGCTTATACACAGTTATAATCAATAAAGCTCACTGCAGCACCCTTGTGACCCTCTTCCCGAGATGCATTTGCTAACTTCATCAAATCAAGTTTCTCAGTGGTGGGAGTATATCCTACTACACAAAACGACCATTGATCAAAGATGGAGCCTTGAACTTTCAGTAATTAAAAAAAAAAAGTCAAAGGCTGCCAGATGCCAAATATTTTGCAGCATTTTTTTCAAACCCAAGTATCATTATTAGTTAAATATCAAGAAGAGGAATGGTGCCACTCACTTTAACAAACTGTCATTTAACATTTTTATTCTAGCACAGGGACTAGTGTGAATCTAAAATAGTTTAAATAAAAAAATTCTTCAAATCTGAAGTTATAATTTAGAGCAGATGTTGAGATGTAATGGTCTATCACCTAAAAAGGGCCTGCCAGTGACAATGTATATCTTGCTTTTCCATGACATTTTCTTGATAAACTGAAGTATATCTTAATATGTGGCCACAAAAGGAGCCTTAAAACCCCTCTGTAATACTCTGAAAGGTTCATATTTATGATTTAAATAAAACCTTTTCAATACCAGTAGCATAATAACATGATAGAATGACAGCAGTAATTGAAAGATGATCAAAAGGCACTTCATGTCTCACCAAGAATCACTTAGAAGTTCCTCCATAACTAAAAGCTGTGTTAACTGCATGGGTTTAAGCCACGTTGTTCCCAAGTAACTCCACACACTAACCACTAGAATGGGAAATCCTTATCAGCCACTTCACTTATTCACAACATTGCCTAAACTGTTATTTTCCTAACATACTGCATATCCCCCAAGAAGCCTCAAAAAGTGAACTTAAAATAAGTTGATCTTTAAGTGCCTGAATCAGCTTCTACAAGCTCCTCACTAGATCTTAATAGCCTGCACTTGCACGACCACTTCTCCTGGCAACAATGTCATCTTAAAGAGCCATTTGCATCCTTTCCCTTTTCCAAATTATTATGCTTTCCCTTAGTTACAACACCACAAGTACTTGCAGGCCCATGGTGTATATTAGGGTGTGCTCTGACAGCTAACTGCAGACAGGAAACAGTCCTCCTCCCTCCTGTGTGCACTCTCACTGCCTCCCTCACTTCCCTAATTTTCCACCTGATCTGAATCAACTCATTGTGCAACCACAGTTCTAATAAATCTGAAACAAAGCTAGAAGAGGGTAGGAATCGATACACAGGTGGGGGGGGGGGGGAGGGACACCATCATTGTCTGTACTTCTGGTGGCAGGTAACCATGTGAAAGCAAAGCTGTCAGATTGCACCCTCAGAGAAGTGAATAGACCCAGATTAACATGTTGATTTAATCTGGAATCAGGTAGAACTACAGCCTTAGCACAGGTTTAAGCATTTCACTGAGCTAGAACCTAAATTTCCATCACAGCTAAGTCAGTGCTCAAGCATTGTCTCATGGGCATGCTACTTTGAGAACTGGAATGTCTAATCTTGTGCCTGTTAAGCAAGTAACTTGCAAAGAGTCATGCCCCTTAGTTCCAATAGCAGGGTATTATCAGCATTGCATACTAAAAGTTCTGTTTTCATTGTTAAATTTAAATTTCACACTCCCACTCCATCTTATAATCAGTTACCTGACTGAATTGAAATCCTTTATCCTGTATGAATGCACTGCTGGTATCATCCAGCATTATTGACACAAATAGTAGCATTTGGATTGCTATTAATTCTGCCACAGAGAAAAGCTGTAAAAATTATTCTTAGTACGATGTGAGCAATTTGATTAATTAACAAGCACCAATTTACACATCATAGAATGTTCTATAAATACTTAGAAACCACACACAGAAATTCTCATTATAGAAATTGAGTACAGTTTTATTTTCAAGCTGGATCAAATCCTATTACCTAATGAAGGGCCTTATACAGTGAACTTCTATTGACTGTAAATAATTCAGATTGGTCTGTGAGGATGCAACACAAAGACATCTTCCTATTAGAAAGGAACTTTGTTGTGTTCCAAGTCTGCTTGTAATCAGCAGTTCTTTGCAGGCAATAGGATGGTTTAGGTCCCTTGCCAAATCTCAACATGTGGCCATTCCATAAAATTGACTAAATCAAGATAGTTCATTTTCCAAAGTTCTTGCCTGATTCGTATATATGTATTTAATTCATTATAGATGTAAAAAATACCATTACATTAGTTTCTACTTTTCTTAGGTTTTGATCTATTCAGATTAATTCAATTCACATTTAACTTTTTGGCATGTAAGCATCAGTTTTGCTCAGTGCTAATTCCACCACAGGTTGTGAAGGGCTTTAAACTCACTGCTTCAATTCCAGTAACACCCAGCAATGTGAGCATTCCAATAGCTGCTGAGCGAGTGATGTCCCTCAAAGGTCTGTACTGGGACCAATGCTGTTCAATGCCTTCATCAATGATACTGACAGCAGGATTGAATACACCCTCAGCCAATCTGCAGACAATACCAAGATGAGTGGTATGGTTGATAAGACTGAAGGACAGAATGCCATCCAGAGGGACCTGAACAGGCTGGAGAAGTGGGCTGAGGAGAATCGCATGAGGTTCGACAAGGTAAAGTGCAAGGTCCTGCACCTAGATCAGGGCAATCCTTGATATCAATACAGGATGGGGGATGAAGAGACTGAGAGCAGCCCTGCAGAAAAGGATTTGGGGGTAATGTCTAGATTAGAATCTAGACATGACCCAATCATGTGTACTTGCACCCCAGAAGGCCACTGTCATCCTGGGCTGCATCAAAAGAAGCATGGCCATCAGGTCGAGAGACGTGATTCTGCCACTCTGCTCTGCTCTGGTGAGACTTCTCCTGGAGTATTTTGTCCAGCTATGGGGGCCCGAACATAAAAGAGTCATGAACCTTCTGGAGAGGGACCAGAAGAGGCCACAAAGATGATCTGGGGGAGCACCTCTCCTGTGAAGACAGGCTGAAAGAACTGGAGCTGTTTAGCCTCGAGAACAGAAGGCTCTGGTGAGACCTTACAGCTACATTTCAATATCTGAAAGAGACCTACAGGAAGACTGGGGAAGGACTGTTTAGAAGGGCTGGTAGTGATAATATGAGAGACAACAGCTTGAAACTGGAGCAGTGTAGGTTTAGGCTGGACATAAGGAGGAAGTTCTTTACAATGAGAGTGGTAAAATACTGGAACATGTTGCCCAGGAATGTGATTAAGGCTCTATCCCTGGAGACATTCAAGATCAGACTTGATGTGGCCCTGGACAGCCTGATCTAGTTGGAGGTGTCCCTGCCCACTTCAGGGTGAGCGGACAAGATGACCTTTGAGGGTCCCTCACAACCCAATGCAATCTGTGTATCTGTGACTTTTAAGTGCTCACTCACTACTTATGACTTATCTTGCAATTGCAGAAGACTTTTCTGAGTGATCTCAATTTCTGTTGATGCATTTCAAAGCTCTATGTATCTGGTAGGTTATTCGAGCATTAATACAATGACGGAGAACTTGTGGTGCAGGCTGTTGACCCAAGTTGTCTGCAGCTGCTGTGCTCCCCATAACCCTTAAGAAACAAGCATAACAGCCAGAGAACAAGAAACCCGAATGTTCCCAAACACGCACGCTTGCCTGTTTATGCACTCAAGCTCTTGTAAAATCAGAACTCCCCAAGGCTGAATCATGGGCAGCTCAAACAGCTGCTCCAATTGTTTTTCAACACTTGAGCAGCTGTAGTTTTCTTCATGTCAGTCCTGGTGGGCTGCAGACCACTTCGCTGACCCCACAGACAACAACTGCCTGACAGAAAGAAGCTGTATGGCAACAGGGAATGCTGTAAGGAAGGCCACTTAGGGATCAGTCTGGGAAAGTTTTCATATTGTTTTGTGGATCAGAAAACAACTGGGAAGACTTCATAAACCAAGCTCTCTGGTGACAGCAAAAGCTGTACTCTTTCAGAGGAAGTGCCTTTGCACATAGCAAGAAATTCTAGGTACAAATAAGGACACCCTGTCTCACCTTGTCTTCTACTTTTCAATAACATTGCTCCTTCAATTTTTTTTTTTAATTTTGTTTTCATAACCCACACAATCCATCACATGGTAAGTGATAGCCACATTTTGGGCACACACATAGTAAAAGGTGATGGACATGGCTTGTGGCATGGCTACTGAGTGTCCCCACAGCAAGCAATGTGACCCACTGGAGGTTGAGAGCAGCTTAGTACCATTTTTTTCTTAAAGTTTGGGTCAGAGCCATGGAAAAAAAACACACAGCAATTCTGAGTCTAGCCTGTATCCAGCCTATTCCACCTCACCGTACGAACTAATGAAAACTTCATGGGCAGTTGTCTAAATCTGCTTTAAAATTAAAATAAACAACACTGACTGTTAGATGACATCCAACTTTTTGCTACAATACACAGTGAATAACAGAGAGCTAAGCTAAGGCAACAGGCTAGGACTTGGGAGACAGATGTCCTCCTGGCAGTTCTGCTGCAGATATTCAGCATGGTTTTAGATGCACTGGTTAAAGCACCACGTCTTAGTTATCTGCCTCTGGCAAGCAGCTTTATCTTGGCTTCTCCATGTAGAATATAAATATATTAGGGGTGAAAATGTCTCCTGCTGTACATATGCTAAGTAACCAGGACAGCTAATCTCGCTTTGGCCAGTGAGAGTTATTATACCGTAAGAGTGTGGCAAAAAGTAATTCAGTACCTCCCACTGAGTTCAAACTGTGTAGGAGCACCTAAATCCCCTGAAAGAACAGCTCATGTTGCCAATCTTAGCAGGTCCAAAAGCAATAGTAAAAATATGGCAATAATAAAAAAAAAATCCCTATTCCAGAACGTGTTTGTAGATCTATGCCATTTTGCACAACACTGCTAAGTCTATCCTACTACCCTAAGAGCTCAGTCTTTTAGTTCATACAGTTTACTCTTCAATGCTAGAGGAGTTATTTCCCCTTACAGTTTTTGCTGTGGAATAAGCCTTTAATACAATTATGGAAGCTACCTAAATCAGGAGGGGTTTGTAGTAGACATTTAATACATAGTCCTTCACCTGGCATTTTAGAGCATAGCCCTGAATTTTGAAATCTATTGGAAAGGTTTTCTACACATGACTCATTGCTGATAAGAGAGTAACAAAGACACTCAAGAGAATACATTATTAAATGAAGTTCCAAGAATTAAAAAGGATTAAAACGTGTCTATAGCCCAATGCAGTTTGTAATTAAACTTGAACTCTCAGTTGCAAAAGCCTGCTTATTGAAAGTAGACAAAAATCACTTTAGCAGTCCTTTGTCTTCAGGAAGAAATATATGAGCCAGACTAGCCCTACAGAATCAGCCAGAAAGCATTTTTGCAGTGGTTTTCATCAGCACAAGCTACATTATTTTCACACAGTTTAAATTAGTACAGCAGGAATCTTAAAAAAACAACTTCCATCAAACATCTCATTTTTCAATAGTCAACTGCAGACTGGCAACAAAGAAACAGCACTAGCCAGTGGGCAGTGGCACCAGTTCACCAGCACAGGTGAACACATCCTCATGAACTCCTCCTCTCACAAACATTCTACGCTGAATCCTCAGCTGGTAGGTGTTTAGGAGGAGCTGGGGTTGAAACGAACAGAAACATGGTGGTTTCTCAAAGGAATGCAGAACTTTCACTTGAAATGTACCCTACCCTGTTCCTGACATGTGCCTCCATGGCAGGATGGGAGGCAGTCCCCCTTCCCGGCAGCAATCAGAGGTTACTGGTAATCATGCAAACCTGAAACATAACTTACAGCTTAAGCTTAGAAAAATTAATGTCTCCAAAAATTTTCATTAAGAGAAAAATGTATTCCTCCAGATAAGAGATGGCTTTGCTGTACCTGTAGAAGGGATTGTTTCAACTCAGTGTTTCAGAAGGACTGTGCTTTTGGAATTATTGCACTAGAAAGCAAACATACCTAAGCACCAGGACATTATTCCTCTCTGAGGAGTCTGTTTTGCTCTAGCTCTGCCTCTAAAGCACCAATAACACCAAAACAGTCCACACCTCTGAAGAGTCCTGGTAGCTCTCATATACTTTGCAGTAGGAATAGTATTTAATTTCTTAACCCCAAAACAACAACGGTGGAAGACTACTGCTACGTCACAGCAACTTTACTTCAGAGCTTATCAAAACCCCTTCAGGTTTCCTAACACTTGGCCTCCAGGCTGCAAACTCTGATCTCAGAGTTTTGGTAGCAAGCTGACACTTCGCTACATGCCCTGTGTTTTCTGCTGATACAGGGTCAGATCCAGGAATTTCTTGCAAGTTTGAATCACTCTCTCAGAGACACCATAAAAGTGCAACTTGGCCTAACAAACCCTTAGAGAGATTTCTGAAACTGAGTCCTCACCATTCAAACCATGAAGATGTTCTGATAGGCATTACACTAAAGCAGGCAGCAATACACTGTAGCACAGCAAAAGATTTGCTGTTGTCCATGATCTGCAGCATTTCCTCGATTGCCCTAAGAATCTCTGAATTTCAACTTATCCTCTTTTGCATGTAAGTCAAGTTCTTGCTTACAATAGCAAGGTTTGTAAGACCCACTCAGATATTTTTGGTAGGCTGTCTGCCACCACACAAAAAAAGACCTCAATCCTTTCTCCTTGCAGTACACCTGCAAATAAACTCCCCCAGACAACCACATGTTGCTGGTTTAAAGTGGCACAGTTACCTTACAGTTTTGTATACCAGGTATTGAAAATACTTTGGGGGGAGTGTGGAAAAAAAAAGATGTGACCAGAGCAGCAATAACTCCAGTTGTTCCTTTCTTTTACTTTTGACTCTCTTGCAGACTTTGGTGACCTTCCTTCTTCTCCCTTGCCCCAGTAAGAGGTTGAGGGGATAACCGAAAATGCTGGAGAAACTGTGGCAATGTGCTGCATCACACTAATTGTGCTCGACATCCTGCTTCTGCAAAAATGGAAAATATAACTGCAGTTGGTTTTGTTTTGGCCCCAGGTGTTCTCGCAGCAGTGAATCGTTTATTATCTTGCTTTACCTAAGGCATTTTCCAATTAGCTAATGAAGGTTCCACTACCACAAATCAACCACAGACATTTAAAATACTACAAGGTCTGCTGGTTTTCCTTAGCAAAATTGAATTTCCTGATGCATACTCAAAATGCCAATACACACAGTGAAATCTTTTAATATTTCAGGGGTAACATTTGAAATGCATTCCCTTAGCATAAGTCTGCTAATCTTAACTCACAAAATTCAAGACCATCTCTGTGTTCCTTTTTATTTCTGCAATTCACCAAGTGAAACTCTGATTTTAGACAAAGGGCCTGTAAAGGTTAGAAGTCAGCACTGAATGCAGACTTGTATTTTTTAAGTTAACTTACAAACACATGGCTTGTCCCAGGAAGTTTAGCGTAAATAATTCGAAAGGACTCTCACAGCTGAGAAGTATATACAAATGTTATGTAATTTTTTATATGTAGAAATAATCAATTATGCTTTTAATAAATATAATGCTTCCTTTTTTTACGTTAGGTTTTCAATAAGTTCAAATCATGCTCCACCTTCTTCAGTGGAAACTGCCTAGTCCTGGGTAAGAACAGAAAGAACAACTGAGTATTTACAGCTAAACATAATATGCAAATAAATGTGTATATAACAAACTTAGGGTTTAGCTGGACAATGACCCTGGGAAAATTACCAGGTCATGATTCAGGCCCCTGCTAGATCTTATTACTCATAATTCATCATAAGCCAAGGGCATCAAGAGTTGAGAAGCTCGTGTTAAGTCAGTCCCTTTGAGTTTTCACATTTCACTTTTAAATATTTATTCTGTATTTAAAAGTATGCTGTGAAGCACCATTATTTCAATAAATAAAACCAGGGGAGTCAAAGAAGAGCCTTTATCAACATCTATAGATCTTCAGTTAGCGAATTTGTCACAGCCTCCTAAACTATGTGCAATACTGGACTAATTTTCATAATGCTAAAAATTACTTCTGCTGATTTTTTTCATTTATCAAACACACTTCAATGTTTAATTATCTGAAGAAGGCAGTTTATTGCTTTGTAAACTCATCTGACATTAATATTATCCTTTAATTAAAATACATAAACAGTATTTGACAACATTCTGTTCACAGAATGAAATCATTTTACGAACAGTCTCAAGAATTTTCTCACATCCAGTAAAGCAAGTATGTGGTACCTATAGCCTAGAAAATAAGAGAGTTGGGCATTTTGCTGGTTTTCCAATCCAGCTTTGAAAAGTTTTCATCCTGCTCAACTTTGCTTTTCCAGCAACAGCACAGCTTTCAAGGGCAATCCCAATGTTTCTACAACAAGCATTGCCAGTAAAGACAGTGAGATGTTTGCAGACCCTGCGTTCCCCTTTTATCTGAGTATGGCTGCCAAGAACACCACTGCAAACAAAATTATTTCTAAACCAAGTAAAGAGATTAGTCCTACAAAGAAATGCAAAACCAGGTCAAGAAGAAAGTAAGTGTAGGGAAGGCTCCAGAAAGATGCAGCATTTATCATTCAAAGAAATGAATTTAAATCAGGTCAATCAAAAAGAGGTGTTGGTGGTAGTTTTAAAAGCAGGGTATAGCTTTAAAACATTTGTTTTGTTTTTTTCAGAGTGACTCTGAAAAATGATGCAGATGCTTACTAAGTTGTGTACTGCTTGCAGAACTTTGACAAGTTGGGTCACCTTTCTATTTATTGATTGATCCACATAAAAACATTTACTGGGTCATTAACAGCTCCTCTTTGGTTAATATCTCTGGTAGCTTGTTGAGTGGGAAAACGTTTTGTCTGAAAAATGTAATCATGGTTCATCCTCATCGCTTAGCTAGCAAGATACTAACTGGTCAGAATAGGGGAGGGGAGCTCAGGTTCAGCACAGTCAGATGCAACAGGCAAACCTGACAAAAGATAACCAAATCCCACAGCATGGCCTTGCCTATAACGTGTTTTCTTTTGTGTAAACAGAAATCATCCAAACCTTTCATTTCCTTATAAAACAAGTACTGTGTCTGTGCCACAGATAGAAAATTAGGAATTATGTATAAATCCACTGCTCTGTTATGCCTGTGAAGCAATATTCCAGTTGTAACAGACACTGCAGATAATTAAACGATGATTAATTAAAATAGCATGTGACAATATACACTGTGTAGATACCAGAGAGGCTTAAGTTATGCACTACCAGCACAGAGTCCCCTTTTCAGGAGGAATCTTGGCAGAAGTTAGTCATAAAAACCTCCTGAAAGAGAGAGAAGTTGTCTACAGGTATATTGGCTGTAAGCTCCCAGAAAACCTGACTACAATGCTTAATTAGGCTTATTAGCCTAATTAAGGAAGCGCTATCAGCTACTGGAAAGAAATTACTTTTATTGCTACAGATTTATCTTAGGACATGGCCAAAATAAAACCTTGGATCTAACTCCACTGTCTTTACCTTGTCTAAGTTAGTCTTTTAGATAATAAAGTAATATAGATATAGACCTTAAATGTTCAAAAGAGTTCCAGGAAACTTTGTACTTCTCTGAGAGAAGGAAAGATATGAGGTTGAGATGTCTTGTTCTGAGATTTAATTTTACTAATGAACATTCTTTCTCCTCATCACAGAGCACAAGGGAGGCTGGAGATTTGGTTTCCTTTTTCCATGACTAGAGACTCCTAGAAGCAACAAGCTAAACTTTCTCTTAATCTTTTTCTTGAGGGATCCTTCCCTGTTGTCTGCTTTTCCTAAGCCTCAAACCTTTTTCCTGAACCCTGCTTCTGCTCTCCCTTCTAGGCTGTAAACAGTAATCCACCTGCACCTCTCCAGTGCAGCACCTTCTCAGCCACAGAGAGTCATATCTGCATATAGAGCCCCTTAACTGAAAGACATGTTACATATAACAGCAATTCTGTCAAAGAGAGGGAAAGGCTTTAATATAAATGCAGGACAATCAAATCTGTGACTAGCAAATAGCTCAGTCCTATCACACTTCTTGAGAAGTACAGTATAACTGCAGCTGTATTTCGCATCTTGTATTCCCATCTATTCATCTAAATGACCAAAACAGCATTATCATCACTACCATTAATTACTCACATTAAAGAAACTCTCTGAATAGTCATTTTGCTCTCTTATCAAAGACCATCTATTCCTACCCCTTATGTGATTATGATGTAAAAATAAATTGGAGACTGAGAGGTAGGAGAAAAATCATCAGGAAGATGTCAAATCAGATGTAAAATAATTGTGTTCAATACAATAATTGGCAATACAGTCACTCAGGAATAATTTTGCCAGTGTTCGCAGCTCTAACAAGCATTGCATCATTAAGAAAATGAAACTTCAGATGGATGAAAAGCAAAGTTTCTGGGCCATAGGAAATTCTTCTCTCTTCCTCAATACACTAATTTAAGCATGATCCAACCTTCCAGTTTCTTAAGCTCAGTCCTGTGCTCCATCTCCCCAAGGGGGAGAATGCCACCTTTGTTAAGCCTGTCACAAAACAAGTTCAGGGGACTCCTTTGTTCTTGCTGTCTGTGCTCTGGACCTGTTGGCTTGTGTGACTGGTTTCAGTTTGGAGCAGCTGGCAGAACTCAAGCAAGGGATAGTACTTGTCCTGTGGACTATAAGAATGCACCTACTTCAGCCACTGGGGCTCTATGAACTTGAGCACATTTGCTTATGACAACGAGACAGGGATTTGCTCCAGCTGTCATGCCAAGGTTCTGCAGGATCCTTATACAGAGGCAGGAGCAGAGCCTGTTTCAGTGCAGGCTGGGTACACAAACCAAGACAGTCTGAGCACTGCACCATGCCATGGATTTGGCTGCACTGAGGCCACGCTTTTCCACATGTAGTATATAAGGCTCAGCAAATCAGGGTATTTTGTGTGTCTTTAACTAAAAGCACTGATGAGAAGATCCCCCCAGGAGGCAAGAACATCATTAACACAGTAGGGGCTTAACTGAAAAACTTCTCAGACTCTGCACACCACCCCACAAAAGCTCCTCCATTACCATATTCCTCCTTGGACGAAGGGACCAAAACCTTTGAATCATTAAACTGCAGCTCTGAAATTGACGGATTTTATCTTCATTTAAAGGAAATGGAAATGCATAACACTGATGAAGAAAGATCTGCTGCATGGTCTACAAGTACTACAGACTATGGCGTATCCAGATGTTTACTGTGAAGCAGTACAGAAATTACTTTGAGGCACTGGCTTAATCCTATGGAATTGAAAATAATGTATTTTGGACTTCCCTACTGCCCTTCCACCAGAGCTCATATTCTCTGTATTCCAATAAATCCACCAGAGAGTTTTTTCTGTAGTTGTATAGAAATACTTGCATTTTAAAGTGACAATTATCAGAACAGAAGAGGTCACCTGTTTTAAAAAACAATCACAAGGAGGTCAGTGAAAGTACACAGCAGGCAAGGAAAGCTACAGCAAGATGGTTTTATATCAATAACATAAGTCGATTGTGGAATAAACAATGTATAAGTTAAACTACTTTAAAATTATATTTAACATTTGCCAAGCTGTCTGTTTGTTCATTTTGTTCTTTTTGTGACACATGAAGAAGTTCCATGCCTGCTACTGGCTTTCTTTTTTTTCTCTTTTTATTTCTGTACCTTAGTACAAAACTTTTCTCCTGACTCACATTCACTTCTCATCTGTAGCTGGTACTGGATAATTCAACCTGTTGCTCCTTGTTGGTGTTAAAATTTTCTCCCAGCAGCTGCCACATGATTGCATTGAATGAAATCTCTACACTGAGAGCAATCTATTAACAGTTTCCAGGCCTGAAATCTTAAAATTGTCTTTCCTTTAATCATTGCATTAGAAACCCCACAGAACACACACACAGAAGAAAAAAAAAAAAATCAATCAAGCCTTTAAGCATATAGACTTATCAGTTTAAAGACAAAGATCAGTACAGATGGCATCCAGCCAAGTGGTCTGTCACAAGTATTGATGAGGGAGCTATCATGTACAAACACCATTGACTTCTGTCACTTCTCTTCACACAGTTTTTCAGTGTGGGTCACAGTGAAGACATGCCTTAAACTTCCTAAAATTAGTGGTGTGAAGGGAAGGGGATTAAAAGAGTTTATGCAAAGTACCTCACTAGAAAACATGATTTCTAGTCAAAACCACCAAAAAATTTCTTAACATTTCTGACCAAACTAATAAATCTTTTCTCAATAATGGAAACTGAGCTCGCATTTGCAAACCCAAACATTAATTTTCACAAATTATGCAATCCAGGAGCAAGTAATTCTTTCCTCATTTCATCAGGATTGTACTACTTAACAGAAAATCCTTAAATAAATGCACCAAAGCACCACAAGAAGCAGCTTTAGTACAATGCTGCAGATACATTGCACACACATGCAACCATTTCTTCCCTCCAGTGGCTGGTGTGCACAATGAACAGAAGGGAAAAGGAAGGAGGTCTAGCAATTAAAGTTAACTATGTACACTTGTAAAAGTTTCTTTTACAGCATAAGGAGAAAGGGTGTGTATATATAGGTAGTGTGTAAAACAATCCCTGTTTCCAGCACACAGCTTCAATCCAGCCTGTACCGTAGGGTGTTGCTGTTCATACCCACATTGCTTGGGTACTCACACAGAAAACTGAACACACAAAGCTACAGCTGCTGGCTGCAGCATCAGAGTTCTGAAGGGTTCTTTGGGGGCAATCTTTTGTTTCTAAGAAGTTGTGTCTGAGATTGCAAGATACCAGGTCCCTCCACACAGCACAGCACCTGTGGGACATATTCTTTCAATCTGGAGAGCTCTTCTCCAGCAGAGGAGGTATCTTACACACCAGTCAGTATGGGACACAGGTAAGGTATTTTATGACCACTTACTTTTCAGCTATGTATCCTGGTTGTTTAACACAGCACTGAAGGTGGTCCCCAAAGTGTAATAGGTATCCTTTGGACTGAGCAGAAAATTGAGGCTGAAAGCCTATGTCTGACAGCGTAGTCTTGTGCAGTGTAAGAAATGGCCCTTGACTGAAGAAATTATTATCTTCCCAAATTGTGAAGAAAAATAACTACCGTGGTCACTAGTGGTAAACTATAAAGTAAACTCAACAGTTGGAGAAGTCTAGGGATGTGTAACAGCTCTTGAGATAATCACCCTTTCATGTTTGTCTGTGTGTTCAAGAAGTCTTTACAGCACTGGAATTCAGTATTACAAGAAAGGAGCAGTTTTCCTAAATCCATTCTTTCCCCATTCTGTATTTTAGTTAGAATGAGACTGTCAAATACAACTAGGGAGCTTTCTGCTCTTTATTTAACAGCTTTATAACATGTCTGTTCATCGTTAGAAAGGCAGCCCCCTCTCTCCTCCCATATGGTTAAAGATGTAACAGCTCTTGGTTTTTATAGAGCCAGAACTTGAAGCAGAAGAGTATCGTAACCACAGGATCCTACATGGCACTAATCTCAAATCAGCACAGAAGACATTCCTTTCCACATATGCATATTCCCATAATCCCCAGGAGATGTTTTAGTGACGTCCTTTCTGGCACTAAATGTGTGATTCCTTCAATTAGTATCAGCTTACTATGTTGGCCTCTGTGATCTTGCAGAACAACAACAACAATAACAACAACAAAAAAATCTAGGCATTATTATATGGCATTTTATTAACTCTTGGAGATTAAACACAGCTTGCTGGTTCAATCTGAGTGCTTCCTTTTCATAAGGAATCACTTCATATGGATTATATACATATGAAACATCCAAGACTAACCAATTATTTTTCTGTTTGCTAGGACTGGTGAAAAGCAATGAAACAGCTTCACTTTCACAGTACATGATAAATTCATGTGGATCACATTTTCTGTTCTTAGCTGAAAATTGCCTAACAGCTTTCTAAGAAATCCTCTCTAAAACCAAACTGAAATTGAATTTATTCCCATTAGGAATAAGAAAGACAAATATTTCTCTACTGAGGCATTCATTTCCACCTCTTCCTATATTTTCTTAGTTAAACAGATTTTGCTTTGTGAGCATCTTTTAAGAGATAGTACAGCACTCTGTGGTGGCATTATTCATGTCATATGTATTTTGTCCAAGTACTACAGGTTAGTGACTAGGGCTAAGGAACAGCGCTAATCTCATTCTATGCATGATTTTCTGTGTTTAAAATCTAACTGCTTCTTTCCATCATCAGTGAGGCCTCTCACCTTGCACAAACAGGAAATAATACAGGTTGCTGTGCTCTCAGGGCACCTGGCAACTATTAAGAGAGGCTGGTAAGTACTGGTGCTTGTTCCTTTGCAGGCAGCATGGCCTTCAAGCATTTTGAGTTCACAAATGCTCTATGGTGCATGGCAAGATGGCAAGAGAGAAAGGGTAAAATTTGAAAATAGGGAGGTTCTGACTGGAAACAAGGGAAGATTTCTGCACCACAATGAGACGTGGACCAAGCTCATGCTATATCACTGTGTGATGGTTTGAAACTGTCTTTTTAATTTTTCCTTGCAAAGTTCAGAACAGAGAAAGTGAAAGAATGTAAATAAGTCACTATTGGGTGTAAGAAAACAAAATAACAATTGTTCTAAACACTTCCATTGGATAGATAGAAATGTTTAAGAACTATTACCCCAAACAAAGTAGGCACTCTGCACATTCTGCGTTCGGCAGTGGGGGCAGTTGCTGGGCTGTCTGGTTGCTGTTTCTTCTTCTCTTCTGGCTGAAGATAACACACTGACCTTGGCAGCTAAGTTAACAACTTTCTGCTCTAACTAAACTCTGCTTCTCTGTCCAGGGGGGTCTGGGGGGGAAGCTCCTGGGAGAGGGAGGCCCCTTTGGGAGGGTCCCCTTGCGGGGGGTAAGCAAAGGGAGCTTGGTTGTGTTTTTCTGTTGATTGTATATATTTGTAAGTGTTGTGAATTTTGTATATTTGTACATATTCATTGCATTTCATCTGCTTGTAAATACAGCCTTCATTTGCTTCCAGACTGGGCTAGCCTGGTTATTGTCGGTGGCGGGGGGAATTTCAGCTCACACCGACACACACTGTGGTTTTTAGTATCAGGCTGAATGAAGACTTCAGGAACCTGATCTGATCCCATAGCAGCCCCTGCTTTGAGCAAGAGGTTGGATGAGAGATGTCCTGAGCTCCCTTCCAAGACAGCTATGGTTCTAAGGACATATATGTTTAATTCATAGGATTGCACTGTAATTTGCAAAATGCTCTCAAATAAAGTAGAGACCAGAGTCAGCGCACTAAACATAACTTTTTCCACCCTTCTCTATGACTGATCCCAGAGTTCTAATTCTAGAAACTTTCTTCTCAGCAATGAAGCATAAAATCCAGAGTATTCCATGGAAGTGAATAAAACCTCTGTGTGCTTCCTGCAGTGCTACTGCCTGATGGTGGAAGCTCTAGAACAGGGGATCTCAGCAAAGATTATGCCAGCCAGCTCAGAACCCCTTTAGCTGTTCTCTTTCCAGCATCTCTGGACTAAATGCTACTCTCCTTACTTCACCTCTTTTTATACACAGTTGACCTTTACATACTTCCTATGCTACTAGATTGATTTCCCTACAACTCTTTTCCTTCCCTTCATGTTCCATAGGTTGGCACCACATGGCCTAAACTCCATGATCCATTCCTCTGAATTTGATCAAACTCAGGTAGGTGTATTCCGAAGAGCAGATGAAATACATCTGTTTATAAGAGAATGGTAAACAATTTCTACATGAAACCTTTCTGTCTTCTGCAAAATGCCTAACTTTTGGTGACCAAAATGCCAGATTTATTTTCTCATTTGAATAAAAAAGTGATCTGGGAGAACAGGTCCCTCTGTTGTACTTTGCTGCTTTTTAACTGGTGTGTCTTCATTAGCAGGGAACAGATCAAGTCAGAGAGCAGAACACAGCATTCCTGAACACTTGAAATATCCCAGAGAAAGCTAATATTCTTCCCTATCTAGCCCAGCTCCAGATTTTTGCTTCCTCACATGAAAGGGCAAGCTTTCCAAACACCAAATTATCACATTCAGCCCTTACGTACATCACAGACCCACATATACAAATCACACACTGAAATACTCTGACCAGCAACTGGACATTTTATGAGACAGGCATAAGAAGAACACGGGGTAAATTCAATCCTGTGTCACTGTGTTCAGGTTCACCAGGATGCATGCAAGCAGTTGGCTAACAGCAGACCTAAATTTGACCTGAATATGGAAAACATTAAACTATCTTCATCTTTGGTTTCCACACCCACTTCAGCTGTTCCAAGTACTCACCACAACCTGCCTGGCACCAGCTGCCCAGATTTCAGAGGTCACCAATATTGAAATCAAGGGTTTCAAATGCAGTTGCACAAGCAGCCATTTTTCTTGTTATTGTCCTAGTACCACTTGCTTGCTACTGCAGGTGGCAAGCAAAAAGTCCCCATGCTGGGAACTGACCACAATGATGTGTTCAGCTGTGGTGAGGGGTAGCTATTAATCATTGCTGTATCTCCTCAGGGTTGATTTGGGCTACTGCCTTATTAACAACTACATGCTTGCATGGCAATGAACTTTAACACTCACCCCTCATACGTCCTGACAGAAGGACATGTAATATCCATATTCAAAGCCTGTCAGCTCTTCATTACTCTGAAGGGTAAAGCTCAGGAAAAGTTATGTCTCAAAGAAGTACTTCCAACACAGTGGTTTATTCTACATTTAAAAAACATGTCACAAAACCAAACCAACAACAATGACCAAAAAAGCCCCACAAAAAGCAAACAAACAAAAAACCCAAATCAACAAACAAAAACACAAAACCAAACAAAAAACATCAAAAACCCCCCCACACCAAACAAAAACCCAAATCAACACAACAAAAACATCACAAATCCAGGAAAATAAGCTAAAACTTGCAAAATACTGCAAAAATACACATATTTTACAACTTACAGTGCGACTCCAGAAATTGTTTACAGTAATGGCACAAGATTAACAGAAGCTAAACACGTTTTAAGTATGCTAAAGCTAAATGACTATCTGTTTTCCACATCCAGATGGCTGCTTTCTAGAGCCTAAGGAAATGAGAAAGGGGACAGTGAAAGTGCTAAACTCATAAAAACTGAAATCTCTAAAGGAAAACATTTTGAGAAAAGGAAGTAATTGTGATTTGCCACTTCCTTTCTCAGCCAGCTTGCACGGGCCCTGAGAGCCCAACAACCCATGACATGATCTGCTCAAGCCTGTGACAGGTGTCCCATAATCCCTCCACTTAATGCAAAATTCTAAGAAAAACAAGTCAAGGACAGAAGGATAGAAGGAAGGAAGGAAATTTGGGTTCCTATTGGGTGTTACAAAATATCCTTCTCTCATATTCCCAGTAGTCTGGTTTACAGGCTATTTTTTGATGCAAGTTTTTAACCCCAAAATGGTGCACTTGAAATTTCCTGAGGAAGTGAGTCCCATCTGAAAAGCAGTTGTTGTGAAAGAATCTCCTCCAAATCAGAGTACTACAGGTCAAACATGTAGATTTCACTTATATTAACATGTTTTCACTACCTTTCAACTCCTCAAAGCACTGTAAAACCAAGGCAGATTTGGAGGAATGAGAATAAAGACTTTAGCCTGTCTCAGATGTTTTAAACCAATATCAATCACCAAGTCTGCCACATTCAGAGCTACTCATGCCAGATAAAAATCCACTCATACACACCTGAGGAGACAGCTGGAATGATATGGGATCTGTACCTGTGCAATGGAAAGCTGTGTCTGACCAGCAGAATATTTGTTTCATCGTTGTAAGACTTCAGATCATGCTAAATGGCAATAACAAAAAGACCACTTAATTTGGAAACTCAGAGGATTTCCTCTTGCAATTGAGAGAAAAATTCTTCCCCTCTCTTGTTTTCCAGTAATTACATATTTGAAAGTATTTTCCATATGGTCATAGCATCATAGTTTCTCTAACGCTGTGGATTTTGAGCAATAGGCAGAGAATTTGGGTTTGTTTTTATAAAATTGGGGGATTACCCAAAATGGTGAAACTGGGCTGCAGAGCAGCTAAGACCACAAAAGAAACAGGGTGCTTTGAAGTCACTAGTATGCAAGTTGTTTGTATTTGTAACTGCGTTTCAGTACTTCCTTCTCCTGCCTGAAAGGAAAAAAAAAAAACATAGAAAGTATGGAAGACTACTGTTCTCAAAAGTATTCTGACAACTCAAACTCATACATTCCACTTCTAAGATATTGTACAATAGGGAGATGCCATCCACAAACGGATGGATGTGTTAAAAATATAGTTGTACCAAACAAGTACATGCAAAAACCTGGAAGAGGAATAAACTCTTCAGGCTTCTTTGTCCTCAATCTATAACACAAACATCACCATTTTTTGCTTTCTTTGGTGGATAGAAAACATCAGAAAAACTTTGATATGAATAGTGGTGACATGAGATCTCTCATTTAAGAACAATTAAGATAATACATATTTTGCTCTGCAGCAAGTCATTGCTCTTTAAGACACAGACATTCCAATTCCATTCTTACACAAACACATTCTTTTATATCAAAGGAGAAAAGAGGGTTCCAAAATATCAGATTTAGAACCAGAAATATTAGTCTCCAAATATTTTTGAAAAACCTAGTCAGAACATGATCATTATGATTTAAGGCAGCATTTAATTTACTTAGGAAATATTTTATGGCAAAGAAAAATCTCATCAAGGTCCACAGTCTCCCATGTCTTCATGACCTCACTAAGCCATTTCATAAATGCAGCATAGATCAGTAGGCCACAATAAGCACTACATCTGCTCTCTTTCACTAGAGATACAATCCCATCAAAACCTGTGATGGCTGGTCAAACTAGTGTTTGACTTGAGACTGCTAAAAATACAAGAGACAGAATTGTCTTTGATTTGTTGAGACATTTAAACATCAATACATGCCACTTAGTCAATCTACATGGCACTTGGTGCCATGGTTTAGATAGTCATGAGGTTTAGGGCGACAGGTTGGACTCGATCTTTGAGGTCTCTTCCAACCTTCTTGATTCTATGATTCTATGATACTCTTCCTTTCACACATTTTCAACTATCAAGTTTTCAAAAGTATTCTGCCACTACTGGCCTGCCCAAACTCCTGTGAATTGGCTTTCTCTTACTCAGGTTTTGGGTGTGAGAAAATAAATCACCTGACATGAACAGCCTGGAAAAAAATAAATATCTCAGAAGTAAAGCAACTTGCAATCCTGTCACTCACTCTTAAAAAATAAAAACCAAACCCAGAAGAACTAACAAATCAGTAACATCCCTTTGTTCAACCTAATCCTATACAATCTTCCAACCTGTTCCACAGTTAAGCATCAAGCAGCAAAAACTCCTAAAACAAATCATGCATCCACAGTGCAACTGTAGCTTGTAAAATGTCTCACTGACCCAGAATGTGACCCTTTGCTTAGAGAAAGTAATGTAAAGCTGCTGTACATCAAGGTTATGATTCAGATTTGCTTCTTCTGAGGAACAATTTCTCAGCCAAACTTTTGAAAGCATTCTTTTTCAGAGTCGATTGACTGAAGGGTAACACTGTTCTAACAGGGGTTTTTGTTGTAACCAAAAAATATAGCATCAGAAGCAGCCAGGAGCCTGGATTCAGGTTACCATCTGCAGACACATCAGTACCTGCTGTGATCTCATTAGGTTTCACACATTTAGCACAGGCAGGCTGGCACAGCTCCAGGATGGGGCATTTCTGCTGGATTCCTCAGAAAGCAGCAAAGATGGGAGCCAGCCCAGCCTGAGAGCTCTGAAGCACCACATCATCCTACTGTTCGGGGCAGCGTGCTACCGAAACTGTCACCAAAGACTAACTGCATCAATAAATTGCATTGATATAATTTTTTAATAAACTTCATGCTGACTACAGCCTCTAAGTACTTATTCTTTGAGACAGTTAAAGTTTCTGACCTCAAACTTCATTCAAATGGAGGTGGCCAACTGACCACCAGGTGTGTCTATATTATCACATTAGTTCTGATCTGGTTTACACTTTGCAGTTAAACCCCTTAGTGTCACTATTTCTCACACTCCAGTTTATACTGAAGAGCGATCTCAGAAATGGATTCTTTGTCAGCAAAACTAAGGATGCACTTCAAAGATGCCAGTAGTGTTTATCCCCCAGGAATGCACCAGACCTAGCGTGAAGCAAGACCTCCACAATACAGAACAATGTGGACACTGCTTTACCTTCACCATCCCTTTCTGCTTCCTGAAGATCCATGCACGTTGTGCATTGGAGACACAGCCTAAAAGCATATTTTAGTACCTGAGAATAAAAGAGGTTTTATTACTGAGACCCGAAGTATCCACTACTGCTAAAGGCAAAACCAGTCACTTTATTTTTCTCTTCAGCACCAGCTCACTTTTTTTGCTACAGAACTTGAGCTGTTCTTTGCCTACTGGAGCACCACAACAGAGATGATGTACATTTTAGAGTAATCAAAGTAATTGTGAGTGTTTAGTCCTTAAAAGAAAAAAAGATCTGAAATGGCAACAGCAGTCTTGCAGTTCTCACTAGCACCTATCAGCCTCTAAATTTCAACTCATGGAATGACAATACTTTTTGTAGGAGCCAAATAAGAATTTTTAGTGTCTATTCCTCTGTGGGACAGTTTCCACAGCCAGCCAGCTGCACTCTACCATGAGTCATGAGAACATCTCTCAACTTTGAAAAGTACATGTGCCAGGAGTATCTTTGAAATGGTCATGTTAAGACGCCTGCCCCTTTATGTGATGATAAAAGAGGAACACATCCTTTGGTACTCTCCTGAGAATGCACCTTCTAGCACAGCTGGAAGGATGCAGAGCAATGCTGCAACATTTTCCTTGCTTCATGTACAAAGGAGGAGGCTGTCACAGTCATCTGAAAGGCAAGTGCTGAGGTTGCTGAACATGCCCCTGAGCACCTTTCACACCCCAGCCTTGAAGCCCGAACAGTTGTACAGCTCTTTTCAGATTACAATCAGAATGAGCAGGAGGATGCGTGCAGTGCCCAGAATTTGCTGTAATGAATGCCCGCTACGCTCACAATGTTTTAGTTCCTCCATACACAGATCACTGCTTGTCTACTTGTTATTTATGACAAGCTCTCCTGAAACACAAACTGCAAGATTTATATAAGCAGGCACAGACGGAAAGATTGAGTTATTATCTAACTTTAACATAGTACTCACAACCCACTGTTCCCTTAAAGTGCTATTTCCAAATCAAGATTTCTCATCAGTTGTACACAGACACATGCCAGAAGTGAGACCACATCTTCACATCCATTCTCTAGCAGCAGAATGAGCAGTCTCTGAAAGGACAATCTGCTGCAGCTGAGACTTCACGAAAGACCGAACTTGATTAAAAAAGTGTTCTGAAGTGTTCCAAGTTTTGTGCAACACCAACAGAAAACCTCAAGATAAGCTTTTGGGAAAGCCCTTGGGTGCTGTATTGTGCCAGTCTGCCATTTATGAGGCTGAGACCCGAGACAGCAAATCCATTTAACTACCACAGCCAGAGAGAATGGAGAATATGATTCGATGCCAGCATTCAGCTTAGTTGAAGGGATGTTCCTGAGGAAAGAAAATTTCCTAGAACATAGCCTCTACAGAAAAGCAGTCTATGGGAACAGCTGCCTAAAGATGACCAGAGGAAAGTTTTTGTCTACCTTGGTGCCTCAGCTCTTAGAGAAAGAGAACTTGATGTGGCACCTGGCTACCTTGTATCTGCTCAGACAGACATTTTACAACTTCCTCTTCTATGAGCTGAATTCATCCATGAGTTCATCCAATTTTTTTTAAAGCATTCAAATATCCTGAGGGAAAAAAATTTACAGCTTAACCAAAAGTTTAGCAAAGGAGTATCTGCTTCTACTTTCAAGCAGTCACTTATTAATCTAAGAAGACGTTCCTTCCTTGTTCTTGTAATGAAAGAGTGAGCAATAAATCCCTATTCAGTATCTCCACAGCACACATGATTTTTATAGGCCACTATCATATCCCCCTTCTATCTTTCCTGTGCCAGGCTAGAGTGTCTACCTTTCCACACAGAGGATCCACTTCATGCCCTCGATCCTCTTTCCTGTTACTCCCTACATTTCCTAGCCTGGTGGGCAGCAGAAATGTGTATGCCCTGTGCCTGGAGCCATGAAATCCACCTCAGTACACACCATTCTGTATATAACATTTCGATCTTGAACAAGTCTCTTAAGACAGATGAACAGCACAAGTTCCAGCACAAATTCCCTTGCACTGCCACTCTTCCCCTCTTTCCATTCCCCTCTTTCCATCACCTGCTTTTATTTTCATCTCTACCAGCCTTGTGGGAAGGACTTTGGCAAGTATCTATCAGAAATCCAAACAGACTACAGCAACCTACCCTGTCTACATGCTTGTCATCACCTCTAAAAACCCTCAACATGTTCAATCCTTTCCTTAAGCAGCGTGTTCATCTGTGTATAGTTCCTACAGAGTTTACTGTTACATACTGAGCTTACTGGCTACATCTTTCTGAAATCCTTATTTTGCTAAAAATACAACAAGGCTTTGACATTCCACATCTTCCCATCATCTGCTGTTGGAGCAGTCTTAAAGAAAATACAGCATCCTACTGAACAATTCAACTGTTTAAACCTTTAGTCCTTCCAGAGTTCTTGGGTGACTGCTGTCTGTGCCTGGCAGTACACCTTGGTTCACACTTAACTTCTCCTGCAATCTCTTCTACTGACATGGCATTGAGATAATCATCTGACACTGCCAGGAGGGAAAGATTCCAGTATAGAAATTTCCCCAAGCTTGACTTTGTGAAGTATTTTTTCAGGATGTTTCCAGCCTTTCTGCTCTAGACTCACCTTATCTGAGCAGTTTTTAATGTACTCAGACAATTTATTAGCCTCACAGAATATTTCCTATATGAAGTCTTGTTCCAGGAACAAATTGCTCTAATTAAGAGAGATAGTACCCTTGGTGCGAGTAATTTCTCATGTCTTCAAATGCCGTGAACTGACCTAGAGGATTCCTACCACAGCCATGTTTTGCTGTTCATCTGAAGAACAGTCTAGAAGCACATTCTCAAACTGAGAGAAACAACCTGCCTCTTTTTATAGTGTATTTACTGGCAGCTCAAACTCTTTTGCCTGCTAGTGTATTGATTTACACACAATAAAACCCAATCCAGAAAATTATAAAAAATTTAAAAGTACCATGAGAATCTTGTTTATCAGACCCCCCGGTCAGACCAAGCATCCTCTCTCTACTAACTGAATGCACAATCTCCTTGTCTGAGTAATAATTTCATACTGTTTTGGGCTGAATTTGCATGCCAAATTGTTTGTAAATGTTGAGTTTGTTTTTCCTAAAGAGCTTGAATGCCAATTAGAACACAGAATAAATATCACCACTCAGCTCTCAAATAGCATCATGAAATGCAAGAAGCATGGAGGAAACAGGAACCACTGCTTTTGCCAGTTCCACAGCCTGAGTAACCTTAAACTCAGGTTCACAAGAGATCCACCAGATTAATTGGGGTGATCTATTTTCTGATACAGAGCTAAGAATGAGACTCTGCTTGGAGTTCAGAGATGTGCACTACTGCTTATATTTAGTCCTCTGGTCTCCTGGGAAAGGACAAAGAGTAAAGAGAAATGCCTCTTTGGGCATCACCAGGACAGGTTTATTTCTCATGTGGAAGAACTGGTAACAAGCCTAGCCTGTAGGACAGTTTATGTTAGGAGTAAAACTTGCCAGCAAGCAGGCACCATGTTTGTGCTGCTGTGTAGAATGGCTGGCAGAGCAGGCTGCCTGGAAAGTCTCCTCATTTTAAGGCAATCTATTGTGACAGAACTGACAAATACATGCACATTGTTTTCTGATTAAACATGTGAACTTAGAAGTTTTATTTTCCAATTTGCCCATTATGTATTTCAGGGTTTGGTGGTGGATTTTTTTGTTGATGTTGTTGTCATTGGGGTGTAGCTTGTGGGTTTTTTTCCCCCCCCTTTATTTTTGCTTTTAATTCAAAATATTAGGGGATTTGTTCCTGTTTCCCCTGATAATTTTACCAGCTTTCTTCCCCTTTCAAACCTGAAATTTTTCCACATCTCCCCACTCCAGGAAAGTTACAGACTACCAGCGGACAAAACAATAACTTTCTCCTTCATGTCTTTCTAAAACATCTGTATCAGTAACTTAAGCAACTTTTTAAAAAAATAAAACACAGAAACAAAAAATCCCCCCCAAAATAAGATAGCATTAAAACTAAATTTTGATTTTTTTTTCCAGAGAGTTGATACAGAAAGTGTTTTTCTTGTTTTACTTTTTAGCCAGAAAGCTGTTTGTTCCAAGAGCTGTGTACCCAGCAGTATGTTACCAGCAAAACAGATTCTGAAACAGAAATACTGATTAGAAACACTGATATTCTCCAGCCTTCTTCTCCATTACTTTTACAATAAAAACTTCAATCAGTATTACAATCACTATACATTAATAGTTAGAATACTGCATTGTTACCAAAATTGTTACAGGGGGACCTTAGAGCTACCTTCCAATACCAGAAGGGATCCTAGAGAAAGTTTGGAAAGGGACTTGTCTTAAGGGTGTCTAGTGATAGGACAAGAGGAATGCTTTTAAGATGAGGGAGAGTAGCTTTAGGCTGGATCTTAAGAAGAAGTTCTTCAGTACAAGGGTGGTGAGATTCTGCAACAAGCTGCCCAAAGAGGTTGTGGATGCCTCCTCCATGGAGGTGTTCGAGGCCAGGTTGGATGAGGCCTTGAGCAACCAAGTCTAGTTGAGAGGAGTCCCTGCCCATGGCAGGGAGGTTGAAGTAGTTGATCTCTAAGGTCTCTTCCAATCTAAGCCATTTTATGATCTTCAACTATGTGCTTCTACCATTAATTTATAACTCGGATACACATGGAAATACTAAACTTCTAAGCAGGGCTGTGTGGGACTTGCTTTAATGGAACAGCCTGTAACCAACACCTCTCTCTGTTCCACACTGCTATGATTCCCTAAGTTCCTACACTCTTCAATCATGAAAATTGTTTTAAATCAAGAAAGAAATGTTAGAACTTTATCTTTTAAAACTACTAGAGACCACAAAAATGCACTTCAAAAAGAAACATCATGAAAGCCAACACAATCCCATGGAACATTCCTGTTTCTACAAAAAGACATTGAAAACATTCCCTGGCACACTTCCAACCAGCTCTCACTACAAAAACTGATGTGTACTTTGATAGTGATAGTAGATGATACAGTTGTATTCTAAACACATCTTTTTCTCCTCAGGGCAGAGTTGCTTTGTGTTATACAGAGTAAGAAAAACAATAGCAAGAAGATCAGAAGTGTATTTTCCAGTTTGGAATTTAAAAGGTAATGAGAAGGACTGTGATAAAACACTGAGGGGAAATAAATCAGCTGACAAACTCTACAGAGGTTCTAGCTGCTCTGCCAACATGGAACAATGAATTTATTAATTATTACTTTTTAAGAGTTCTTACAGAACAAGCTCTGATAAGCATGCTGGGCAATTCCAAAACCAGTTGCTACTCAAAGTCCCATGGCAGGAATTCCAAAAGTAAATGGCAGGGAAATAATTTAAAAACAATGTTTTGGGCACTCTATTTTTATGACACCTTTGCAGGAAGAGCTACATATTTTCTAATTACAGTCAAATGTGATGTTCAGCTCTGAGCCTACAATGAACATATAAACAGCAAACTGTAAGGGACCTCCAGTCAGTCACCAAAGACCTGCTTGCTGACTGAGCTTTTGAGTGCAAGATCTCTCTAGACACCATGAGCTGTCTCTCTACAGTGAAAGGGACTCTACAAAGCAGCCTTTCAACCATGTGTTACACTATTTTTAATACAGATACCCAAAACTCAAAATCAAAAGCTTCTATTTTAGCAAACCCCCTGCTCAATTATGCATGAAGTTCACTATGAAGGAAAAAAATTATGACAACATGACTGTCTCAGAATGCTTCTGAACCATGAGAAGAATATGAAGTTACCTTTTCCATCATTAGGGAAAACTTTTATTGTTAACTTTACCTTTCTACAACATCTTCTCCATTCCAGCAGGTTGAGCTATCTCTCATCACCAGGTCACCATCACACAGTCTTTCTGCTATAGAGGCATAAAAGGTTCGGGATCGCTTCATGTAGTTGATGAACTCTCTGTAATGCATGAAGAACACATTTAACAGGAGAGCAGTACACTTATGGTTTAAGCCTCCCCACCACCAAAATTAAGAGTTTAGACTCCTTAGAGAAATAAGTCATCCAAGTAGATTAATTTCTATTTCTAGTGTATTTCTACTCCTACATATCATCCATTCTTACGCAGTCTAATGTTAATACACAGAATTACACACAAAGGGCAGCTTTAACAAGTTACCTTAACACTTATCTCAACATTTGAAAAAATGCTCCTATATGTATGAATAGATTAAAAAATAATGAAAAAACATCCTGAAAGGATTGGGCTCTTTCCTCCCCAAGTGTGAGGTGTATTAACTACGCTGTCAACAACCTCCTGGGTAGAAAAGGCTTCCTAAAGCTACCATCCCATCACAAAACCTTCAATGTGCTGTAACCACCCCACACATGCAACAGCAGCACAGAGAGTCAGCTCTTTGAGATGCAGTGGAGCCAACTCCTCCCCATCATCACTAGCCATGTCATATTCTCATTAGGAAGAAATTTCTCTCTCATGTCTGGCACCTCTGTTAAGAGGAGTCTGTGCCTGCTGCTTCGGCAAATAAACAGAACTCCTGGCCAGTACAAACAGCTCATTTCTGATCATGTGTGCATGGAAAACACCTTGTGGGCAAACTGCTGCCTCTTTTATAATCTAATTATACCCATAACATATATCTCTGGCTGAAGCAGCCATAAAAAACAAACTGTACCAAAACAAGTGTCAATTGAGCACACAACTGAAAGTATTTCAGAATGAGAAATTACCCTGCTTTAGGAGCTCCTGTTTGGTGTAAGATGTTAAAGATACTGAGAACAAGACTCCAAAACACAAAAACTGAGCTCGAGTTATCATGGAGCTATCTTCTTGTTCCAAAAGTGCCTTAAGAACTCCAATAGAGAAACCAAAGGTTTCTGGTTTTTAATGCTTCTGCCTGGCAGGCTCTAAGGGGACACTGTGCTGAAGAAGTGCCTGGAGATAAGGGCTGGACAGAGCCTGGCACAAAACTGTTCAGGTCTTGTGACTCTCTTTTGGGAGCAACAGGTGCTTCAAAACAATACCAAAACCCATTGCTTGGTATTTATGCTTGCAAGGCTCAGTGGTTAACTCTCCCAACAGCTGTCTTTTACGCTTTCTCAAAAGCATTTAACCATTATCTTAGAAGTGACAAAATCAGCCTACGGATCCTAAGGAAGTATCTTCCCCAACAATGAAGGAAAGCTGTCATTTCAAAGTAAAAAAGCAGGAATTTTGGGGCTTACAAAGAATCAGTATTTCTAACTTTTGATCACTAATTTAGGCATATAAACTCTAAGTGTTTACACAGCAAAGCTAGGACCAGACCGAAGGCCACCTTCATGACAGAACAGCCAGAATATGAATCATAATAGGAGACACAGATGTTAAAGATTTTACAGGTTCTAAAATGGAGTTTTCTTTGAAGGAGGAAAAGAGCACCCTTCTAAGAATCTAAAGCTTGTCTTACTCGGCTGAAGCCAAGAGGCTAAAACTCCTTTGCATTTTCAGCCATGGGGCCCTGACATTTCAAAGTAGCATCTTAGCACAGGCAGAAATGAGTCCAACTCTTAATCTTAACAAGTGAAAATATTTATGTCTCATCAGTATAAAACTAAACATGCCAGGGACAAAATGTAGTTTCCCAGTGCCTCACAGTATAAAAGCTGTTATCTAAAGTATGCCAATTCCTAACTTACAGCTGAAACAGCAGCTTACAACGGAGACAAGCTATGTGTAGAGACAACAAAGTTTGTCACCATGTTTTCATTCTTACCGAGAGATTTTTTTCAAACTTCTTGATTTGTCATTCTTTGAAGCTTTCAGAGGCAGAGAACTGGAATAGGCCGGGGAGAATAAGCATCAATCAGGAGAGGTTGGGGAGGAGGGGAGAAGTAGGAATTCAGGCAAATGAGGAAAAGACATGAGAAACAAAAGAGAAAAGTAAAAATTATTTGAAAGAAAGATCATCAAGCACATGCATAGGATAATACAAGAAAACAAATAAGGAGGAAAATTGCCATGAGATTTTTTCCAAGCATAGATGCAATTAAAAGTATCAATGCAACACTGAAAAAAATATAACTGAGATTGCTTCTCCCAATCATTTACACATAAGAGCACAATTACAAATGCAGCACATAGTGAAAGGCTGAAAATAAATTCCGTGGTAGTTAAAATTAACTATAACTGATACCAAATGGAAGAACTGTGAATATATTGGGCTACACAAGAAAACAATGGCAAACAGTTTAGAATGAGCACCATGGGAAGGGGGATACAAATGGGTAGCATTCATTTTCTGGTACAATGACCAATTTGCTGTCTATTAATAAATAATGTGAATACAGATAGTTCTTCCTGTTCAGTTCTGGTCAGATTGCACTACTGAAAATTTAAAAAAAAAAAAAAATCAACCAATCAACCTTGCCATACAGGAGAGCAGGCTGTAAGGTTATATCAAAGGAAGAACAGTGTAAGTAACTGGTAGTTATTTGGTGCATGTGCATTTAATGGCACTGATACCTCAAGGTCCTTTAATTAACAATAAACATTGTATTTAACATTAACATCATGATGCAATTTTCCACCTTCATGATTTGATACCACATTCTGCTCTTCCTTACACCTGTACTCTCATGTACAAAGTTATGACAACAGTTGCAACAATGCAAATAGGCTTAATGATTCCTGTCAATCCAGTTAGCTCTTACTGGAGAAAGTAAGCACAACCTCCAGCAGCTGTGAGGACAGACAGACAATGTTGGCTTTGTTATTGTACTTTCTATGAGCTAAGGTCAGGGGTGGCCACAGGAGAGGGTGGACATGCACTGATCACCAGGTGATTGTCACCTGCCATCACTGAAGCAGTGATTCCAATACAGCTAGCCAAAAAGGGAAATGAGAATTTGTAGCAGGGAAAACCTGCACCTGCTGAAATTTCTGTCTCAACCAGAGTCAGAAATGTTTGATTCATTTCCACAGTAAGTTAATTTGCATCTGGCATCAATAATAATTTTTGTACTAGCAATTTAATACTCCAACTTGAATAATAACACATGATGCCTGACCCAATACATAGTTAATTTTAAATAAAAATCACTGTCATTGACTTCAAACATCCCCCAAAAGCTCAACATTATTTAAAGAGGTATAAAAGATCCAAGTCCACAGTATTACAAAGAAATTCCAACAAAATACCATTTCAAAGCCTGCCTCCTCCAATTAGTGACCTAGCATCATGCTATAGTTCTTTGTTAAATATAACTTATTTTTGTATCTAGATCTGTAACCAGTCTGTGTTTAGCGATTTGCAACGTTACATGCAGCAGACATGCCAAAATGCAGGTATTGAACTTTGCTAGGAGTCCATACCCTGACCAGAACAGTACTTTGTGCTGAACTCAGCAACAAAATTCCATCTACTGATAACATACATGCTATGTACACTCCCTATATCACCATATGGTTTCAATCTTGTCATCTCTACTGCATGTTACAGTAACCTCCACATTAAAAAAAATGACTACAGCAGCAATCCTGCCAGTTTCAGTTAATCCCTGAATACGATTGTGTAACAACAAAAATAAACTACTATTCAAATCCATAGTTTTCAACTTCACCAGAGGGGGAAAAAAAAAAATCCTACAAGATCATAGAATTTAGTCACTTGGTGTTACACAACAGAAGATATGCAGGAATGGAATGCAGGGGATAATAAAGAAAGATAGGAAGTCTCCCAGGAACCCATTAGAGAAAGAGAAGCAGAAAAGGGTTCAACTTCCATAGAAAAGGATCCAGGTCAGGTGAATTCAGGGCCCGTGCAGGATTGTGCTGTGCAGAACAGTGGAAGGTGAGAAGGACTGTCTCAGCCAGACTCAAAAAAAAAAAACCCAAAAAAGCCCAAAAAACCAAAAGCAAACAAACCAAAAATCCACCCGGGATAA
The DNA here is from genome assembly GCF_027791375.1 of Indicator indicator. Lineage (NCBI taxonomy): Eukaryota > Metazoa > Chordata > Aves > Piciformes > Indicatoridae > Indicator > Indicator indicator. The sequence continues at coordinate 12,665,480 of NC_072022.1, read as the reverse complement.
AAACCAGTCAGGCAAAGAGACACCATCTGAACAGTCCCACTTTTCCATTGCAGGAGCAGCCTTAGCTCCACCTAACAGTTGAAACCAGGGGGTCTCAAACTCTTTTGAAAGGAGCTTTATTTTGTAACTGGCCTTGCAAAAATGAATACTTTTAGAGCAGACATACATACTGAGGTATAAGTGGTTTGGCTCCAGGTTTTTAAGGGTATCTCAAAACAGGTACTACAGAAGAGATGAATTTCTCCTACAGATGTGCTAACCAGACTGGTTGCTCTCTTTGAGCTTGGGAGTATTCTGACACGCTGAAGGAACAATGCACAAGTTTTCTGTTTCCTGGAGAATGTTGGCTCTTATTCTCTCTCCTTCCTTAATCTAGAAGGCAGGAGTCATGCTCCACACTCCCCTTGAATGAAGGATCATTTGGAGTGATGTCTACTGCATGGACCAACAGACTCAACTGGACTGACTACCTGTGTGACCTTGTACCTAACCTGACAGACAGCTGAGGTTATTGGTTTTCATTTTCGAGATCGCCAGAAGAGGCAGCACAGAAAATAGATTCCTGTAATTACTCTCATACTCTGGATCCCCCATAGCAGTTAGTTGTCACTAGAAGTGTGTATTAACCAGCCCACTGCAGGAATGATTTCACCCACCCATTATAAAATTTTATTACCTAAAATTGCTTTTTATTGATATCATATGCGATTAAATGATAGATGATGAACCACACAGCAATGTGGCAAATCACTATGTGCTCCATGATCATTTCCAAGCAGCAACAGCCAATCTTCATGCCATGTGTTTTAGAGGGAGCTATGGAAAGTAGAAAAATCTTCTCCACTTCTTACTAATTATGGCATGGCTCTGTCATTCATTTTTCATGCCAAGGCTCCCCATGATACCTACCCAACACTATTTCAGTGAGGTTTTATGCTAATTGTGTAAGGATGGCCTTAGTTTAGATTTTTTTTGATAAATCAATTTCAATGCACAGACCAATTCTGAGAAAAACTGCCATTTACAGTGTATTAGTTTTATCATGTTTTCTTTTTCATTTGCAGGTCTTACATTTAAAATGTCAATATTCAAATAATTGTACATAGTTGGGAAAGGGGAGATCCTCAGCTGAGAAAGAACTGTTGTCCTGCTATTAAAAGCCAGCATATTAGTCCTAGTGAAGTCAATGAGTTATAGAAAAGATGGCCTGGGGTTCCATATTTTTAAAATAGTATTTCATTAACTGTACTACAATTATTCTTTGGATGATTACTGATGAATTTATTAATTTCCTTAATGCTCTTTTCTCTGATTTAGACAATAAATGGATTAGCTCATCACAAACTGTTGTGTTTTGGTTTCAAATTACAAAGCAATTATTAAGCGATAAAGATATCGCTATCACACAATTGCTTGCTGCCATTACTTCTATTGTTTAAAGCAGTGTTTGCTTCTTTCATGCAAGCTTCCATAAGAATTAAAACACAAATGGATTAAAATCTCATCTTCAGAACTCCAGAATCCAGGATATGGAAATTTTAACATTTCTGCCTGTCAGCCATCCACCCAACATACACAGATAGACTCCCTGGGCAGATTAGGTACTGCCCCAGAGGCATGAGTCCAGGATGATTCCACATGTTATTCTGCTTACTGGTGATACAGTGAACAACTTGTTAGACAGAAATGTGTTTGTTAGCTCTCACATCTACTCAGGTGTCACGAGCAGGACTGAAAAGGCATCCTTCCCTCCCCACTTACAATTTACAGAAAAGCAATCCAGGAGTTACACCAGTGAGAGTAAGAGAAAGACCAGGAGATCTGGCAGCAGCGATACTCATGCCAGGGCCATTGACAGTAATTCAGCTGCCTATTGTCTCAACTGGCATGCAGCTAAGAACAGAAGCCAAGATGGACACAAAAAGCTTAAACATAAATGCTTCTGCTCTTGCTCTGCTGTGTAACAAATCAAGGAGATTTCAAGGGATCTTACTACTCCTGTCCAGCCCTGTGAAATAAGGAATGGACTTTGTGTCTAAGCAATGAATCTCTCCTATTCACCCCTTCCTCCTTCCACCTCTGTCCTTGGATAAGCTTAAGTCCTTAAAATACAAGCAGCCAGGGCTTTAAGTAATTTAGATTCAGCTGTGGAAATTACTCAGACTTTGTTGAGGAAAAGCTTTCATCATTTTCACTGCATGTTTCAGGAAATACTGAACACCTTGGTGCTAAGTAAATGACATTAAGTCTGGGCTGTAAAAGCTTTTCCTGGAGTGACCCACATTGTAATACCACCACGTACGTACACCTACGTAACCACCACAGACAGGAATGGCTGGATAACACACAGATGAGGTGACAGAACTGTGCCTCTGTCTTAAACACTGCAGTGCAAGGAACCACTAACAAAGTGCGAGCAGAGAACTCATGTCAAAGCTGCTGTTGCTTAGGGTTACCTTCGTTTATTGTTCAGACTAGTATGAGCCATCACGAACGTCTGAGTTGCAGTCACTTCTTTCACTGGCACTATATTGTCTGATGACAGGATCCCTTCTTGTTGTCTGGGCTGTCCACACACTTTATCAACCTGCATAAAAGGAAGGGAAAAGTAAACCATGTCTGAGTGGAGAAAATTATGTACAATTGTCTACAGGTTTGCTTGTTCCTTGCGGTCAGTGTTTACTGCAAGAGAAAGAAGGTGTCTGGGCAAGACAAAGGATTTTTCTTTCCAGGACCTAGAAACTAGTGCCCTGTAGAAGAATGACCGAATTATGAGTCTTCCCTTAAAACAAGGAAACAAGCAAAAGTCAGTATCAGCAAATCACTGTCATTAAATTATTTTCTTGGACAAAATGGAATGAAAAGATCATTTCCAGCCCTGGGAATCATCAGTGCCTTGAAACCTGGGTTTGGAACGCTAACATTGTTCAACCATTTGTCCTTATTGTCCTTCCTGAAGTCTCTCATTGGGGATTTAATACAAGACCAGGCAAAAGCAAGCTTGTGTTTATTCTTCATGCACTGCAGATCTGACCCTGCTTCTGCATCCTGTTACATTTATTTGCTGCAACAGCTTTAAGTGATAAAGGTAAGACAAACCTCTTCCCTTTCTAACCCACAAATAAGCAATCTGTAATGTTTTCACCTGTACTTCAATCCTCAAGTAAACATGAAAACAGGACAAAGGATTTCCTACTGCAGGCATGGTACTACCTGAGACCTTAATCACACAGAATCCATCATTCCACACAGCACTGAATTTGGTATCCTTTCTTCAGTTTTCCACTATAAGCAGGGTGAGATGGATTTTTGCTGCTCTGTGCATTTTACTGCATCTTTAAAACCCTTATTGAGCCACAACTGGCTCTCCACAGAATATTTCAGACCACAGATGATTTCAAACAATTTTTCCTGCCCCTTAGCAACATTATGTTGAGTATGTTGGCTCAAATACAGGACAATTTTCTCTACCTTAGCACATTTCCTCCAGGAAAACTGCTGCTATGTAAAGCAAAGATTTTCCTCTGAAAAAATAGGCCAATCAAACATGAAATGTTGGAAGCTGTATAGGCATGTCACTTAACATCAGCTTTAGTTGTATGAGTTATGGCCTGGTCCTGTATAATACGTTGTGAAGAACCTAAAACTCTAGCAATTGAATGAGAACATACTGGATTAATCCTGACATCTCCAGGAGTCAGAGTGGGAGCCAGCTGCCTCACTCAACACCATGCACTGTGTATATTGTTCTGGTCTCACTAGGGACTAGCACAGCATTGTTTAAACCACAACTTTCTGAAATAAAATCGTCTATTTCTGGCCCTTCAAAACTTCTGAAAATAAAAAAGCCTCACACTCCACGGAAATGAAAATATAAACTAAAAATGCCTTTTGAACCCTTTGGAACTGGACAGAGGGTATAACACAGCTGGACCACATTGCTGCACAGGATGCTCTCTGTCCTGTGCCCCAGGTTTCCTACAGCATGCTGACCAAATTCCCAGCATAGATTTCTGCAAAATCCATCTTAGATTACATCATGTCACTAAAGTTCATGTCTTCAAATTACACACCCCTCAAATTTATTCACTGTGGATTTAAGATAGTTTTAACCAACACTAGAGCAGTTTGGAAAAGCAGCATTACTCCTATAGATAAGCAAAGAAGAATTCCACAGCTTTTGGTTTGTTTTCCTGTGAAGTTTCAAAGAGATCTGGAGTCATAAGTTTTGTTGCAAATCAACAGTTTAAGTGTCCAAGTGAAAACAGTCACTTTGTTTGGATTTGTATTTTCTATACCAGAGAAAGAAAATGACTCTTTAAATTGCAGAAGTTTCAGTATTTTTTTATGCCAAACATTAACTTTGGGCTTTTCTTTTTAACCAATAATAATAGCTTCCTGCATATCAAGCAAAACCACAGTATTTTAAGGAAGAAGTATTTCTCATTGGACAATCTTAACCAGTTCTACTCCTTTAAAAAAAAAAGTCACTCCTTACAGGAAAAGACAAATCTCATTCACACTTTCTTGTTGTGTGGGTCTTCAGTTCCTTTTTTTTTTATTAATATGCTACGGAACACAAGCAATACTTCAGAATTTAATCTACTGCACAGGTATTTTAATCTGAATTGAGATTAAAAGGATGGAAGATATAATAACGATATATTACTTGTAATATCAATAGCTTTTCTATGTCTCAGCTGAGATTTGGACTGCATTTTACTGGGAAGAAAAAAAATAGAGTAAGGTAGTTCAGCATCTGACACTTAAGGAAAAAATGATGGGACACTGGTGCAAAGGCACAAAGTGACTTCCACAGAGTCTCAGCAGGGGTCCAGGGAAGACCACAGCTCACTCTGTTCATGGTCGATGCCCTGGCCTCCTTGTGCAGCTCAGTCCTATAGCCCCCAGGCCAGAGCCAGCTCTCCAGGATGTTTATTTGGGACTGCCCCAACTGCTGGGCAGTTCCTGTAGGGCTAGGCTTGCAGCTCCTCAGCTCACTTTTTCTCCCACCTCTCCCAGTTTCTTTAAAGTTAGTGTGGACCATCAGATTTTCCCCATTCTCAATTTTGTCAGGGCAGTAAGGTTGCAAGATTTCACTCCACCACTGCTCCCATAGTGTGTACAGGTGGTTTGAAAAATTCTGCTGATGAATGTGAATGTACCCTAAACCTTTGGCTGCAAAAACCAAACTCTCTTCCAAGAGGTTGTCTCCCATGGCTCTTTAGTTATCCCTGTTGGCATCTTTGTTTCAGATTTTGGATGAGTCAAACAGAAACATGATTATTTTTTCATGCGGACTAATTTTGACATCTTACTGCAATGTGGTTTTCTGCAAAATGAGAAAAAAGGTTGAATTTTACTAGCTAATTTTGGCAATCACAATGTTGACAGCAAGAAAAAACACTCATGTACAGAAAACCACCTTAAAATTCTAGGTAGTACATTTATGAAAAATCAGTTACTGTTGTGTAAATTAAACAGTATGAAACATAAAAAACCCTCAACAGACCACCAAACCAGAAACACCTTCTGCAACTGCAATGTCTGGAATTTGCTACTACGAATTACCTGTCTGTTAACAACAGTAAGGAAGATGGAGGTTTCCTTCCCATTCTAAGGGCATCGGTGAACTGCACTGTCAGGTTAATGCAGAGCCCATGAATCAAATCTCATTCACCCAAAGGACAAATAGTGCTACTGAGATGGTGACTGGGATTTTAAAGATTTATTTCCTTGTATGTGGGACTCACTGCTTCCACAAGTTACCTCTTAAACTGAAAGTGTAGACTAAGGGATGTAAACAGAGGCTGGCATTCCTCTACTGAAACTGGACATTAGAATTTGACACAGTAACAAAAAAGATCAGATATTGTGAAAGGCAAGAAAACTGCAAAACATATGCTGCAAAGAACTGGAGTAACTATGACAAAATTTAAGAAGAGTTAGAGACAGAGATCCTAAATTTAACCTTTAGTCCTCAAAATAATCAGGTATCAACATAAAGCATGACTAGGCTCATTTATTTCTTTGTTCTTTAAACCGACAAACAAGCCTGCCAATCTGAAATTACTGACAGAAAAATCACCCCTCATTAATTATAACACCACTAAGGTCATTCCTCTTGTCTCTCTGATGATATTTAATCAAATCTTCCTTCTAACAGTGAATACCTATAGCTGAAAAATAACATTTCCTATACCTCATACTCTTCTGAATTATCAATAATGTTTCAAATTCTTTCCACTTTTCCTTGCACTAAAGGGGCTTTTTGCTTCTACACCAATGGTTCTTAAATACCTTTCTAACAACCAGAGCTTCTCCTGTGAACTTTCCTTTGTAATGAAAGACAGCCTCACACAGACAGGGATTATTTGACCTCCCACTATTTGTTCTTTAAAAGAGTGACCATTTACAATTATTGCAGAGGTTTAACAAAATAAATTGAAAAAAAATCTTATCCAAAATCTTTTGAACTCTTGCAGCTTAAGCAATCTTAAACACTGAGGTCATATTTAATATACCTAATATAATCAAACAAGGGGAAAATGTCATGCCCTTCTGGATATCAAGAGAATTTCTCTCTCTAAAGGAAGAGACCTTTTCACTAGCTTGGAAGATTAATTTTCTTTGATTCTATAATGGAAAGCTTAGTATTTTAAAATAAAAGATTATTCTAGTGACTGGGCTTTGAGTGAGTAAAATGCTGACAGGTTTTCCAGCAGATTGCCACCCCCTCTGATCTTTAACCCAATTCAGTTCTGCAACACTCCAGAATCTGAGTGAACATCTCTGACAAATTACACCCCTCAGCCCAGATTTCTGATGGCTGTGCACAGCCATAACCTGCAACACGTGCCACAAACACACCCCAAAACAGTTTGCTGCTGCCCACTGCCAGGTTTGAAATGAGGGAAGCAAAAAACAGAGTCACAGGGAAATTAGGTTTCAATTTTCAGACTTGCATGTTCACCATGAGATCTCATTACCTATTACTACAGTATTGTTGTGAAATGCTCATTCCCAATGTTCAAAAGATGAGTGGGAGCACATTTGGTTAAGCGTAAGCCAAAGCTCATTGCCACTGACAATATCTATTGAACTAAACCTTGCACTCAGTGAAGAGGCAATGAAAAGGGAATAAAAAAGGTCATTAGATGAGAGCAAACAAGCTTCAATTCTGCCTTTTTAAAATATTCTCTCTCTTACAGAATGTAACACCTATTAAAATGCAGCACTTTCATCTTTCTTCCTTTTTATCTAACAAGGCGTGGTTTCCAGGCTGCTAGGTATATTGAAAAAGATGAGCATTCTGTAAAAGCAGAGAAGCCAGTAGGATTCTGCAAACAGCCCTGAAATTAGTTCTTAAAAGAGTAACCTAAGTCCTGTGTTAGAAGACCTTGTGCTTGTGTGAATTCACTTTGCTGGCTTACTGAGGTTCTGTCTATCCTTTCAGGCACCAACACTGGGCCACACACAATAGTCAAATTCTGTAGCAGCTACTCAGATGAATCAATTTCTACAATGTCTTCTCCCAGTTAAAAATATGCAACTTATGAATAACGAGAATTTGGGTTTTATTCTACAACACTGTTAAGAAAGAGGGGCTAGAAAATCTGTACTGGGCATGCACCTGAATGCACCTGTACAGGTTTTATCCACAGAGATAATAGCTGAGGATTTCTGGAAAAATATAAAATAAGGAAATATCTTACACAGTATCAGTTATCTCATGAATTCTATACAGCTTACATCTAACAAATCTTCCCCATAAATTACAACAATACTCTTTTCTGCACTCACTGGCATTTAAAATTGCACACAGTGGCCCAGATATCAAACTATCCAGTTTATCTCCACATGTAAAATCTTTTAAGCACACATAAGTCAATAACTTTGGCTATTTGTTAAGATTTTTTAAAGCATTTTCGTTCAAATTGTGTATGTATTTACCCATCTGAAAAGAGAAGTGGTAATCCTTTTTAAAGCCAAAACAAAACACACAGCACCAGCGAGATAATGACAGCTCTCCTCCTCCCTCACAATACCCCCAAGACTCAGGAATAATCTTTGTGGCCTTTGTTAGTTGTGACATTTGTCCTCAGATATTGACAACTTAGAAAGGGTAAGCTCAATTTTATAATTAATTACAGTCATCTAGTATGGAAGGAAAATTCTATTGGGAATCAATCCAAAGTGAGTCACTTGAAAAGCTCTCAGAAAAATTAGGTAACTTTAAAGATAGCACAAGAAGAAAATCAATTCAAAGATTTTATTCAAATTTTGCTTTTATCACTTTTCAAATTTATTACAGTCTACCAAAATGGTCTTGCCTGTTATGTGTTTATTATTTATTCCCATCCTTAAATGAAAGCAATTATCAAAATATTACTGTAATTTCCTTTATCACTACAAACTTAAAACCCAGGTGAGGAAAAGACTCCGTAGTCTGTTCTGTAAAGGTTCAATAACCAACTACAAAACATAGTGGAGAAGGATCACACATCTTACAAACACACATACATACAGAGAGAGAAATACTAAAAAAGGACAGCACACTCATATCCTTTTAGGAGTCCCCTGCTATGCAGGTGTTGTACGGACTAAACACCAAACTGCGGCAGCTATCGCTGCATACAGAAGCCGCTAGCACAGACTGCTTCCCAGGGCAAAGGTGGGGTCGCAGCCATCACTAAGGGCCCCACTGCCTGCTGCTGGGCCAGGGCTGGCATCTCCCTACCTTTGCTGGCAGGACCTGTGGGGATATTCCTTAGACCTCTGCAGCCAAGTTACAGTATCATAAGCTGAGCTAATAAGCCTCACTTTGAGCAAACGCAGTTAGATGGATCCATCTGTGATTGCATGGCAGGCAACCTCTAGGATCAGGGAACTGACAAATAGAAGGCATCATGCCCATGATTCAGACAGGTCATCAGCTGGCACAGGCAATTATGGAAAAAAACATACTTCCTTAGATGGCTTTAGTCATAAAATAAGCATGTTAACTTCTATTTGATTTAACTCAGATTTAAAGATAGCCACCTAAGGAGCTATAAATAAGCCATCTTTTCCTCTTGTTAACTTTAGCAATGTTGATCTGTACTTCATGATGATGCCCAGAAGCTCTCCAAGGCAATATCAGGACCCTTTCCACTAAATGCAGCTAGTTTGATCACCACATAACACAATCGGTCCCACTGGATTCAGCAAGTTTCAGCTGCCTGGCAGCAGCATTCACACCACAGCCCAATGACATAATAAATCAACATGAAGGAGAGGCTACTGCAAGAGGGAGTGCTTCTCCCAACATAGCATCTCCTTTTGGCATTGACTGGGTAGAAGAGACCATTAGTCTGAACTAGCTGGAATCTTCCATTCCTCCACACACAGTTCCTGCAGCCACAACTACAGCAGAATTACAGGAATGACTCTGAACAACTGGCCAAGTTGACTGCAAACATTCATTCTACATGTATGAACAAACACAAATTTGTAATGAATTATTAGGAACTTGAGCCAGCTTTGATCCATGGATAGCTGTCACAATTCTCTGAGCACACAGTTAAGCCTCATTTTTTAGTTTAACATACTATCATAGAAGGGTATCACCACTCAGGTATTTAGGCACAAGCCCACACAATCAAACCAATCATTCCAGCAGGTCATTTGATACATTCCTTCTAAACACAGCTTTTGACTGAAGTATTTTGTCTCCAGTCTTTATATAATAATGCAAACAGAATTGTCTCTTGGCAGTGTTCACGTGGCTGGCATCATGCAGTATTTCCAGAAGAAAGCAATGTGTTCATTGCCAGGACTCATTTTGGTTACCTTCATGACTTACACCAATTTGGGGTCTGTAAAATATTATGTTAATATCTAACCATGCAAAAAGTCTACATAACTGTTTATGCCACAGGCTCTCAGATAATTTTTACTGCCTCTCAAAACCACTGTGTGTTCTGTGTGGGTCTTTCTTCCTCTTCAGGGTGCTTGAAAGCAGGGCTTCATGAGCTGGGGACAAGCCTCAGGATGGCGAAGGGACAGGCAGAATGTCCATACAGGAAAGGAGGGGCCTCAGGTTTGACAGCTCCTTTCTTTGCAGGGAGATAAACCAAGTTGCAGGAAAATCAATCGAGAAAATATCCCCTAAGTAAAAGAGTTTCCTCCAAATCTCTTAGACAAAACCTGCTAATACTACTTTAAACCGACATCTGAGTGTGTTCAGGGGGATATTCACATGGAATAGAGCACCTCTGTCTGAGCTGGCTAATGCTGCACATGGGACCCAGGCTTTAAGGTACAGCAAGAGTCATGCATATCCTACAGATTTAATGGCACTGATATACTTACCCTGAAAACATTTGCCAAAATGGTAATCAAGAGCAAGAAATACCAATTTTCTGCAAATCCTTTTTAAAATTCTTCTAAGATACTATTTTTCTGGGCATCATTACTGCAAGCATTTAGTTGGCTAAGTGAAATGCCTCAACTTTCTCTTCCAAAAGACATAATGAAAGCAATCTAACAAAAAATAAGTAGGAAGTCATAAGGACACCAGACTTTCACATCATTGTATTAGCTGCAATAATGGTGCAAGTTTATGCAATCAGTAAACAAACATGTCAATAAACATGTCAAGACCTCCAAAGATGGTCAGAATGACATTTTGTATATGTCAGGAGTATAATAATTAGAAAAACGTAGTAAACATTCAGTTCTTTTTTTCAGGAGAAGCATTACTTCAATTATGATTTGCTGACAGGTGCTGCCAAAATCAACGTTTTCTCCTACCTTTTTTTTTCAGAACATAAAGATGTCATTTTAGATGACACTGAAGACTTAAGTAGTACCAGGACATGTAGCAGTAGTATGTAGCACAATTATCAAGGGCAGTAGATTGTTTAAAATATTTAGAAGACTTTTTCACATTGAGACAAGTACATTACATTTTTAGCAAATTCTAAGACTTCTGTCTCCTAAGGAAATCACTTCCAATGCAACTGTGATGAAGACTTAACATGTACAGCAGGCACCAAAATAGCTGGGGTTAGACTTTACCTCAGGACCTCAAGCAAATGTTATTGGGAGTTTTGGCATCAAAGAGGACTGGGACTGCACAGAGTGCAAAACCCAAGCTTCTCTAAAGGGCCTGAATAACCACATCTATTGGGACAGGCTTCACTGGCATCAACAGGCTTTTGGTTTCTTCATGTGTGCAGCACAGACTGCAACCAGCTATATCTGGTGAAAGGAAGGATGCTTTTGGGCATTTACTACAGTGATTGATTAATGTGGATCAGCCTTGGACTTCTGAAACACTCATGTCACTTACTGGTCAAGCATCCTGCAGTTGAAACTAGACACTAAATCTGCAAAATCAAGACCAAACTGTAGACCAGACCTTTAACATTTTACCATCAAATTTCTTCAAGATGGAGATCTTTACCAGAATTTTTCTACTAGTATATGCATCTGCTTTTCAACTTAAAAGAGTCAAGAGCCAGTTGATAAATAAAGGAAACAGTCTGAAGAAAGAACCATCTTAAACTGCCTGCTCTCTGCAGAATTCTTTCTGACTTTGCTCAGCATGCTGGAATGGCACCATTACAGCAGTTTAGTGCTAGGGAACAGGAACAGTATGAAAACAGAGCCAGAAATAAGGAATAAAAATGCTTATAGCAGATCCCAGACCATGACCTTCATTTAAGGCTGTCAGGCCTTTTTCCTTCCAAACTTCATTTCTGACCCCCACCTCATCAAATCAAAACCAACAGAAAGATCCACTTTAAGCTGTTACATCATAGCAAGAAGTCTTGCCATTATTTCTTAATCTAGAAATTGTTCCCTCACTGATGGCACAACAAAATTTAAGAAATCTATTCATGCACTTGTCTGACCCATTTCTGATGAAGTTCTGCAACAAGAGTACACAAAAAATAGCCTCTCTTTTGGTCTGAAATTTCCCAGACTTCGTATAAAATCTCAGAGAAATAATCCTAGAAAACACAACAGAAATCAGACAAGATGGTTTTGGGTCTCCTTTTACAACGTTGAGTCTTACTCACATAAAGACTGACAAACTGAAGCAGAGACATAAGATACAGTCAATAGTGAATTACACGATCATGTCAATAAACTGTGACTGCATCCATTTCACAAGAGCTAATCACTTCTTGGTGGTAACTGACTGGATATGAGTTACTGGCTCTGACAACACCCTGAATTAGTGTTAGCAATGCCGTCAAGAATTAATCATGCTTTAGCAACCATGCAGTAAAGCAGCACATTATGCATCATATCACATAAAAAGCAGCACAGTGAACGTGTGGAGATTTAGAGCCCGCCGACTATATGTAGAAAGCTGACAGGAAACAGGGATTCTCAGCACAGAACTTAAAGGAGCATGGAAAACATGTTCCAAAAGGGCACAGGATTGTGTATTTAAACATTTTAATTGAGCCAGCAACATGCCCTAGCATGTACCTAGTGGTGATCTTCCCTTCTATTCAGCACTGGCAAGTTCATACCCAGAATACTGTGCTCAGTTCTGGGCATTAGCTAACCCTGTTTGAGCAAAGGGGTTGGAGTAGAAGATATTGCAAGGTCTCTCCCAACCTCAACCAAATTCTGAGATTTCATTTTATTCCCTTTGTGATGTTTAGTAAGTCACCTAAGGGTAGACAACATCATTCTACTCTACAAAAGACACTTAAGAGTAGGGAATTTAAAATGTGGATGGAGATGTTGATGCCTAATCACAGCACAAGAAATCTCAGGAAGGGACTCAAACCAAAGAAGCACCCAAAGCAGGAGAAAACAACAGGTGCAGAACTGTATACAATCCTCAACACTTTCCCCAGTGGTCAAGTACTTTCACTAAAGACTCATCCCACACCTGCTGAAGTCAAGAATTCCAAGATCAAGATTCAGCACTCTTGTTTGCTACCTCTGAAAGGTACATGGGGCTTCCCTTCTTTATGGACACTGAATGCTTAAGCTCCTGTAGAAGAGTGTTTAAATATCAGACAAAAATTTGAGGCAAGAGAAGCATCAAGACTCATGAAAATTCAATGAGGCAAACTGGTATCATTCAAAACACATTCTAAGTGCTTGCTAAGAAAATAAATTTTAATTTTAGGAGGGTAAAATAACTCAGGTAATGTTCTGTTAATGAACAATGATTTAAAAATGAAACAAAACACACTATCAAAAAGCACAGTAAAAGTTTCCCATCAAATCTTTCCTGCCTACTTGCAAACCAATAGTATAGCATAGCATTCATAGGGCAATTACATGCTCAGTGAGACACTTATGGGAAGTGCTCTGCTCACTTCTAGCTACAGCCTTGAGTAGCATTTATCAACACTGCAACTGTCCCATTTTACAGTCCTCACCTCAGGGTAGGCAGTAACTCTTTCTATCTCCATTTTGCAGACAAGGAGACTAAGGCAGAGAGATTAGTACATCTGAGAAAAAGACATAGGTCATGCTTGGAACTGACCAACTCCTGACAACCAATTTACTTCTCTGACAGTTAAATCCCATTTTAAGTTCAAAAGCTCTGTGCCTGCTCAATTAGATCCTTGCCTACCTAAAACTTGCAGATTTGCAGAACTGGACTACAAATCTCACAAGAACATGGTCTCACAAACATCCCCATGGCTCCAAGACAGCCCTTGCAGACCAAAATGTGCAGACAATCCAGGCATGATGCACCCAGTTAATGGCCAAGACCACCCAGCAGCTCAGCATAGCAACAGGAGTTGGCAGTCATCAATACAACCCAACTTACTGTTTAAGGATGCAATTAAACTGCCCTGAATACACAAAGTTGTTTCACTCAAGAATTGTTTTACTTGCCTAAAATAGGAACTGGAAGCAGTTGATTTGAGCTGTATGGTCTGTGCTCATCCACTTTTCAAACCATACACGTGAGTTTTTCATTAATAACATGAGATCCTTCATTTCCTTCAGTGCACTGGAGAAGAGTTTGATTTCTTTCATTCTCCAGCCACAAGCAAGCACTACTAGCTCAAATCAAAGCTAAATTAAGCCACTGGTCCTTTCAATGCATGTGCCAAGAGACACTGCTCTCGAAAAGCAAGACCACAACAATGTAAAACAAAGGAAAAGGAAAAATTGATTCACCGTTTAGGTTGCTCATCTTAAATCCCAATCTCTATTCCCTGCTTTGCAGCCCAAGCTGGTGAACTGGCACTCTCAGTCAGATGGCACCAGGCTCACATCTGCAGTAAGCACAGACAGACCTGTGAGGTTGCATGATCTGACTGCAGGACCCACTGGGTTGCTCTATCCTGATTTTTCTGTAGTGCAGTACCTGCATCTCTCACACCACCCTGCTGCCACATCCTGCACCATCTATGTCTGCAGCACTGGACCCTATTACTGAACAGGTATCACAGGTATTGTGCTGCAAAAGGACTTGCCCTTCCTACCAGCATCCTTTACTCAGAGACACACTTTGAACAGCAGTCCCATTCCACCACCCCTCCCTTTGCCACAAAGTTCCTTTTGTGTCCTAGTGGACCACAACTGCCGGGTACAACTTTTCACAGCAGCACTCAGCTCACACTGCTGTAACAGCAGTTTTGGTATTAGAAGTAACTTCTGTGTGAACTGACATTTTGGGAAGCCCTAACTTGCCTTCTTTTTATTCACAGCATCTTCAGCTAAATGGTCATTTCCAGAGCTTAATACAAAACAAGAGAAAAAGCAGTTATTTCATTCTCTTATATTAGTACCCACGGAACATATTTATTCCTTTGACCTCCTTATTTGAGCAGGATGACTGTAATATTGACCTAAGAAGCACCCAGCAAGGTTCTGATGTTGAAAGTTCTGCGGTATTTTCTCCCTTATTTAGCCAATAAATCAGTCAAAAGTTCAATTTTCAGCACCTACTGGGATAAAATCTAAGGTTCATTTAGAACTTTAGGAGCAAGTTTAGGAGCAAGTTCTTGGAGCAAGACTTGTCAGACCAGTAAGAGTCATCACCAGGCTGCAATAAACAAGCCAAAGACAGGGAATATAAATGGACCCAAGACCATTTCATCACCACACAGAATCTACCATAGTTACAATTTCATCTTCAATTTCAGACTCTCACAAGACAAAACGACCAGATACAGGCAAGCAGCTTACTTATAAAATCATGTCATCTCTCAGCAAAAAATAATAGCAAGTAAAATATTAATCACAAAATTTCCCATTTCTTTAACCCTTATATGTATTTCCTTATTGCCTTCTGCATAGTTTCTTTCTACCCCAAAAAGTACATGGAATTTCAAACTTAACACCAACAGTTTCATTGATGTCAGCTCAACAATCGACTTGGGGCCAGCTTGGCCTGGTTTTGAGCTAATATTCATCTGAATATTAAAATACATGGAGAGCACCTTGAGTATCCCATAAACATTATAATTTTCATTATTCAATACATATGCAGGATAAATGTAACCTAGACTACAGTAACCAACTGACTCAAAGTCCTTCAGCCACAGTTTATCAAATCAACACTGGCAATCAGCATCAGTAAACAAAATGTGACAATTGCAGACTGCTATTTGTTTACCTAAGCAACAAGAGTTAAGTCCAACTTTCTTCTGATAGGTAAGAACTGGCATGACAGAACTCATTACCATAATCAGACAGAGAAAGAACTGAACGATTGTGGAGAAAAATATTTCCTGAATTCTCAAGGCTTAAGTGAATCCTGAAGCTTAAATCCTAGATGTCTTGGGTTGAGATTCCTTAATGTAAGAAACAATTTGGGATAGGAAGGCAGTGCTATGTAGCACAAAATTTTACTGCCTTTAAAGTTATCTATATGGGCATTGCTACTTTAACTATATTACAGCACAGAATGCTTTATAAGAAACACAGTGAGGCTTATATGCTTGCAGAAGTGGGTAAAGCACAAGAAGAGGACAGCAGTCTCCAGGATAAAAACAGAAAAAAAGGGCTTCTCTCATGTATACTGGGACCTTTCTGATGCTTTTAACAGCCACTGAAAAGACCTCTATATACAACTTTACTATGACAAAATGTTCTAGAGGCCATAGTATGAAACCAGGACCAAAATATCTTCATAATATTTAAAAGAAATAAAATTCAAACCTCAGCAACCTAATAAAACACATGAGAAACAAGCCAGTAAAACTGGCTTGTTTCTAGAACAGGTCTTAATGTAGTATGCCTGTAATAATGACAAAGGGCAAATGAAAAGCATGCCGATTCCTGTTATTCTTTGAGTTAGACCGTGCCCTTGGGTAGTATATGAAACCCCAGAAATGCAAAATATGAAAGTAATAAACATACAATTGCTCAGAACTTGATAATGATCTCTGTGAAACAAAATCTGAGGATTTTTGGTTGGCTTTGATGATTCTGAACACAGAATTAAGCTGAATGTATTTTAAATTAAACCTAAAATAAAAACAGCTGCTGGAAAACATGCATGACCAAATTCTTCATCTGAACATGTGCTGCTTTTGGCTATTTTCTTTTAGATTTGAAAACTTTGCTGGCATTCGGTATATTGAACTCCAGTATGAAGCAAAGTGCAGTAGCTATTGCTGGCATTCGGTTAAGCCAATCTAATTTTATAGATGTTTGTCTAACAGCTCAGAACCACTGCTATTTCCACCAGTGAAGGATTATACCACTAAATAAAATTATTCTCTCTGGTAGCTGCAATTCCATGTGCAATGGACCTAAGAGATACAGAGCGATCATTTAGGTTTACGAAGTTCATCCCACTGCTCTGCTGGCAACCCTCATGGCATAATCACATGGGGGGAAAGGCAGAATGATCTAAAGAGTTAATTTTAAGAATGAAACAAGATGGATTCCTCTAACTGGAATTCCCTTATATGAAAAATACTTACTCCATTAAAAAACTAGAGTGCTTGAGAAACGGGAACACAGGGGAAAGACAAAGGAGAATAAACTACTTGTTTTGCTGATTCATATGAAAAAGGCTCTCCCATCATGGCAAGCCAGAGGGCAAACTGAACAAGATGTACAGAATAAATTTCCACTTGTGAGTGCATTACCAAACAAAAGATAGCCATGTCACAGAGGAAGTGCCCTAATCAAATGAACTTTGAACTGCCATTTATTTAGGAATCCAATCTCCTAGTCTTAATTCTACAAGATTCTAGAGTGATACAAACCACAGGGCATTCTACAGCACACTGAATTGAAAAAGCTTTCATACTTGTGATGGTTTTGTAGATACCACAAACTGCAAAGCATATATATGCATAGTTCCCTTTGTACTTGGTAAGATGACAGCAAAAGCCTAAGCAATTCATTTCATCGTGTCTAAAAACAGCTGTTTGTGCCATATTCACTTAGCTTTAAAACCTGAAGGTCTTAAAACAATATCCTAAGCCCTTTTAAAAAGTCTTAAAAATTTCATTACTGTGAAATTGTTTCTTACTTTGTTTTCATATCCTTGTAGTATCTGTATGTATCAGAAAACTTTTTAGAGCAAAAAAGACAGATGTTTTCATTAGCCTTGAAACTAGAGGCCCATAACCACTGCCAAAATAAGGCAGTACTAAGTTTACACAAGCACCAGAATATAACTTCTTTTTTTCTTAATAAAATATACCATAAATCTGAAGTGTAATGAAATGTAGATAGAATGCATCATGGAAAAACACCGAACCAAAACAAACCCCATCCCACTCCACATGCTACACTATTGATACCACCTCCCAGTACAGAGATAAACTTTCATTGTTTTACTGCAAGGCCTAATTCTCAAGGCTTTCATGCAACCAAGTTATGCATAAAGCTGTCCATGACAGGCATGGTAAACAATAGAGGACAAGAGAAGAAATGGAGCTTTATTTGCTCATAATCCTCAAGTGAAGACTCCAGCTCCAACAGCTGTCTGCCTCCTCAAAATCCCAGTGCCTTCGCCTAACTTGGCAACAAGATGAGTTCAAATTGATACAGCTACAGAGTCATGTATATGCTCTTTTCTGACACATGAAGTAGCCATTTTATTCTTCCTTTTCTCCAGACACCCTGACTAGTTGGAGGAGCCCAGTGCCCTCAAACTGCCTGCTACAAGTCCTGCCTCTGCAAGTATCAGGCTGTTTGAGGAAACAACGGTACAAGCTGAAGAAAGTTTGGGCCCCTCACTCCAAGAAAGATATTGAGGTGCTGGAGCAGGTCCAGAGGAGAGTGATGGGACTGGTGAAGGGACTGGAGGGAAAGTCTTATGAGGAGAGGCTGAAGGAGCTGGGGAAGCCTGGAGGAGACTCAGGGGGGGACCTCATCACATTCTACAACTACCTGAAGGGAAGCTGTAGTAAGGTGGGGGTCAGGCTCTTCTCCCAGGCAACTTGTGCCAAGACAAGAGGGCATGACCTGAAGCTGTGCCAGGGGAGGTTTAGGTTGGATGTTAGGAAGCACTTCCTCACAGAAAGGGTAATTAGAGCCTGGAATGGACCACTCAGGGAGGTGGTGGAGTCGCTGTTCCTGGAGGTGTTTAAGGAAAGATTGTATGTGGCCATTAGTGACATGGTCTGGTCAATGTGATGGCATTAGGTCATAGGCTGGGCTTGATGATCTCAGAGGTCTATTCCAGCCTCAATAAGTCTGTGATTCTGTGTAAAAAAAAATAAGGGAAAAGGTTAGAAATCGGAAGCACTTAACAAATAAAGGCTGCAGAAATAGGCACAAGTTAGCATGAAGAAAATACACTCAGAATCTTAAAATACATAAATCCAGTCTATTCTCTATATAGCCTTAGATGAGAGATCTCTACAAGCAATAACAAGTTTGATGGGAGATTTAAGATAGAAATTGAGAGCAACCTTCTTACGGTAATAACAGAAAAACCTGAAAGGACTGACTGGGGACATTACAGAATCTCTACCATTAGCGGTCTTTAAGAATAGTTTAAAACACATCTGTTAGGAATGGCTTATTTTAATAAGCCATTAGATAATTATGGATTATTAGATAATTATTCTTTCTTCAGACAGGGGATGGGTTATATGACATGCAGAAATCCCTCTGCCAACCCTATTCCTGTATTTATCCACTGCAGAGATGAAGCATTTTGCACTAAGTATCAGATCAGAATGGCAGGCAGCACTGAATACCTGTGTGAAATCATGGTATGTCAGTCTACTAGCCACAAGAAAGATGCCATTCCAATGAGTCTGAGTTTCTCTGGCAGCAGGTCTCTGACTCTATTGCCAGATGGCAAGTACTAAGGACCAGTGGTCTCAGCCCTCCTGAAGGCACTTGAATTCAGTGCCTTTCTTTGTTACAGGCTAGTGTATTTTTTCCCCCATGTACTTTAGTTTTGAAAACATTGTTGAGCTACAATGTTGCACACCTGTTGCACTTCACAGGAATGCAATTCCAGAACTGAATTTTACTTACAATTAATTTGGAAGGTCAACAGGTCAAATCTTAAAGAATCAGCTTGAGTTTTACAGTACTATCTGTAAGAATTTTTATTTTTAACTTGGAAAGCGAGCTGGAACACTACCAGAAAATATGTCAGCCCAAAATTCAGAAGAGCAATCACCAGTTTTCACAAATGGCCTTTTTATTCACACCCATGTGGCTGTTCACATCTTGACTTGAATGAATGCAAACTGTTCTCTCCAACCCTTGCTTCCCACAGCACCAGACCCTGTCATAAACACATTCTGAACAAGAGCAGTAGGCTTCAGGATGTGCCACTATTAATTATTCTGTATGAAAAGAAGTGAAACTTGCATGATTTGAGAAACACTCCAAATGTCAGCTTTTAAGCAACCCAAGGAAAAAGAAAAACAAAAGTACTGTTTAAAATGAACCTTGCAAATAGAGACCAAATAAATTAGGGTTAGAAAGAGAAAGGGAGAAGCTGGAGGACTAGAAGTTTTCTAGAAGTCACCAAATGGCAGTATGCACTGGCAGTAAGAAATATGCTTGTCATTCAGGCTGCATCAACCTCGACTTTACTCCTGATCTTCCTTAGCAGTCCACTTCGAAATTAAAAAATTCCTTTTATTATTTACTTACTATAATTATCCTCAAAATTGAGACTTCAAATAAGATATTTGTTGCTAACTGGAAAACGGGCATTGAAACAATTTCCAAATATGGGTAAATCCACGCTCAGCCTTTTAAGAGGTTAACTACAGCCAAGTCAATGGCTGACACTGTCTCCATCTCTGCCATCCATGCCTTCCACCTCTGCCAATTTAATATTAAAATTACCATATTCAGCATAATCTTAACATAGCAATACTGAAGCTCACTCCCAATGAACGGAGACATACTTGACTAAGCTCACCCCATCCTGCAACCACACAGAGGTTATACAGGTCAGCTGAAACACCACAGCAAATCCCATCATCTTTGCCATTTTTCCAAGTTTTCCAGTAGTTTATAATAAGAATTTTACTCCCATTTCATCATCAGGATATAGTTACTAAATAAATTCTAAATAACATCAATGTTGTCAGGAATCTGACCTTGGAACTGAGAGACTGCAAATTATCTTAAAGCAGTAAGCAAGTCAGCTTCCAGTAAGAAAACAGGCAAGAGCATGATAGCAGCCAGCTCAACATGTTTTAAGTTGTTCTTGATGAAAAATTGATGAAAATGAACATGATGAGTTCTGCTTCTTAAATGTAAGAAGGACCTGATTTCTCTTAAAACAACTTCTCATTCAAAATAGTTCAATCACCTCAAGTATGTGGACACAGCATCCATTTCACTGAAGAGAATTTAGAAAAGTCACATAAATGTCAAACTAATCAGTTACACACAACTATGTATGTTTGATATCACAACATCAAAACATTCCAGAAAACATGCTCACCATGGAGCCTAACATTAGATTTGACCAGACATAGCTCTTAATTCCTTATTTGGAGCAGAACCAGGACCTAATTTAAGTTTAACAGTTACAAACACAACAACGATTTCCAATTTACTACTTAAATACAATACAGACACTTTGGGCATATCATCATTACTGTTACACTTAAGACCTCCTGCTTTCTTTCAAAGCAGTGTTCGAAACAGATCAAAACTAGAAAATAAAAAAATAATAATGATTTTGTTTAAACACATTTTTTACATCTATAAGTAAGCAATGATATGATATAGTCTTGCAAGCTGTGTTTAGAGAGCTTCTGTATTTACACTGGAGTGTCAAACAAGTCACTGTAACCACCTGTATTTGGAAACTCCCAGGCCATGACTTTGAACATGGGTTGCACTGTAACAAAACTTTTTGTGTCAGAAGAACGCAAACTGCACACACACAATGAGTAAATGAGGCAGATCTATTAAAATATAAGGGGCTATGACTTGGAAACTGAAGAAAGTTTCGGTCACTCAAAAAACATGGCACTAAAAAGGAATAGAAGTATATTTTGCTATCCAAAAGGCTTTTTTTCCCCTCCACCAAAGAGCATTAGCTCTTTAAGTAAATCACAATTAATAGACCTGTTCTTGACAGAAAATGCATATCTTATTTAAAAGGATGAAAAGTTTGGTACTATTACTCAAGAAGATTTAAGAGTTTCAAAAAACTGTAAGCGACATAAGCACTTCTTCAGAGGTGGCTCTCCTCAGAGGTATAATCTTACAATTTTAAATAGGGCTCTGTTGAAAGAATTTATTTGTGAAAGGATAATCTTCTGCAGTTTGAACTTTCTCACCAAGCTGCCTTCTCATTGCTATGCGGTGTGGGAGGCAAGTCTGCTTGCAATGCCAGCCGTGTCTACCGAATCAGAACTAACCCTTTGTTCCAACTGTTTTCTTTGCAACTTTTTGCCATCAGTAGGCACCTCAAAAAAAAAAAATACTTTTGTGGTTTTGTAGCCTTGGCATCTTTTAGATTATTCACTTCCAAGCCAGTTCAAAATAGGAAAGTTTCATAATTTTATTGAAAGCCATTCAGGATTTAGTGCAAGAGAGAAATCCATGGCCTTAACTTTGTCCCATCTGCTCTTTGCAAGCCAATCATGTAAAAACAAAGGAATGTCATCCTATGTCATTACAGCCCAGAAGATTTCCATTACTTGTAAGTACCAAGAGAACAGCACAATTCAGACAATAAATCAGGTTCAGGAAGAAAAACAAAAACATAGTAACAATCAGCACTAGTGAGGTATGTAAGGACACGGAAGTGATCACAGAAAGCTTGATGACTACAGTACTATTTTCACTTTATTTCTTGGGGAATAAGTACTCATAACTTACACCACACAGAAAAAAAATAGGGTTTGTTCACCAAACGTAAATTCTTATAAAAGCACAAACCATATATGCAGGTGTCCTGCAATGCAAAATAGAACGCATGATCTCTGAAGGAAACGCACACAAACAAGTAAGCATACAAAATCAGACAACCTTACTAGCACACACTGGTGGTGGATCAAGAATGCAACTTCACCACAATCTTAAACAATCTTAAAGAATTAATCTTAAAGAAAAAACACATCTAGATCTTGATATAAAATTAATCTTCAAATGTGTGTATGGTTTCCTTTTTTCCCACTCAATGCTCTGTATTAAATTTTAAAAGTATTAAAACAAAATCTTGGTAAAATCATGTAGTGTAGAAGCAGCACTGGGGAATTTGGTAAAGAAAAAAATAATCAGTCTCTTTGTAAGCCAAGCCACAAAGCATGTACAGAGCCTAATTCATCATGAAAATGCCAGGATGCCTGACAGCTGATTGACAGATCAGCCGTCTACTCCCTCTCTCCTCAGAGAGGAGACCCCTTTGAAATGATGTGTCTATTTCTCCTGGACAGAACTACTTGTATGCAGAGTGGTTATACGCTAGAGCTTAGCTAAGGAAAAAAAGGACAGACCAAGTACAAAAACCTTCACAGGACAGCTGGGAGCTTGCTGGGTGGAGGAAACTTCCCGCATGGAGTATGGGAAGGTTTCCACATATTTTCCTTCCTCCCCTTGGGCAAGGGGAAGATGATTGCTGTGCTCTCCAGGCCTGCAGTTTCCCCCCCAGGTTTTGTAGTCCAACCTAGCATGTGGCCACAGGGGTCTGCTGTCCCCAGGAAGCCCTGTTCTGTCACTTGGGACTTGGGAACTGCCATCCCACCTGAATGGAGGTGGAAGAACAAGTTCTGCCCAAGGCACAACTGCATGAGTTAGTAACGCATGTCCTCCTCCACATGTAGTATCAAGGATTGTGAGTTCAGACTTTCTCTGAGACAGTCAGTCTGCTACTTGCTTTAAAATTAAGCCTATGCTTAAGTGCTTCATGGGAATGGGGTCAGAATACTCCATTTCTTGCAGAATTGAGCCCTATGTTTTTATATCCATAACGTTAGCTCAGTCTTTTGTGCCAAGCAAACCTCTTTTCCCAGAGTTTTGTTTATTTTTCAGGACTGAGTTCAGTGAACAGTGGGTGTTAACCTCAAGTACAGTGGCCTGATCACCATGTATGTTGAAGGCACTTTATACTGAAGAGAAGCTATAGAGTTTGCTCATTTTACTGGTCCTTAACTCTGCAAGGGACAAGCAAAGTATCAGGAAAAGCGGGAGTGAGCTTCTCCCATCCAATCTGTGAAAGAGAAGATTCTATGCAGATGAAAAAGTAAAAGGAAATAACACCAAGTACAAGTAACACAGCATTGGACAGTTTATGCTTTGAAGATAGGTATTTTCTTTATATTTTAAAATGTAAAACTCTAAGACATTAAAAAAATGAAGACAACAGAGTACCTGGAAAAATACTACATAAGAAAATGCCTACACAAAACCACCCTTCCAGTCAGTCAAAAGTTAGACGTTATTTTTCTAATAATTACCAATGGCCCTATAAGAAATGACTCTGAAATGACCTTAAACTTTTACATTCTGAGAATAGCAGCTTCAAAAAACAAAGGAAGAACTTGTTCAGTTGAAATCTGTGGGAAAGCCATCTCTACACCACCTTCACTCCTTTCCCATCTGGTCTCAATGGCTGGGTGGGACACCACAGCTGAAAAGGAGACATGCTGGCTGCTGTGGCCACTGAGGCAATTAGCAAGGGCAGGTGTGGGAGAGAGGAACTGGGTTCTGTCCCACATGTTCTGCAAGGCTGCACAGCTTTGAGGACTATGAAATCTGAAAAAAATTAAAATTTTTTTCCCCTCTGCTATTAAAACAAGTGTACTTCCTTGCACAACTTTTCCTCAGGAATTAATTTAAGAGAAACGGGAAAACCCAAGGCTTGACACAAGGAAATTCAGATGCTACGAAGCAAAAATAGTCAAAAGGTGTTTGGCAGCAAATGAGGTGAGGCACAGACTTCTTATTCTTACCCTAACCTTCCATCAAACATCTACAAATAGACAATGTACACAGGGAAAACTGCAACCACTCAGACCTTAAGACAAGCTAACATTTTGCTCTTGGCTCCCAATAAGCAAAACAGCCATTGCAAAACCCACAAAAGCAAAATAAAACTTTTTTTTTTTTTTTGGTCAGTTGGCTGTTTTTGTTACTTGGATCTCAATTTTTTATCATCCTCATTCAGGCATCTGATGTGAGGAGTAACTGTGATCTTAAAGGATTTTGACACCTAGTATTCCCTTATGTCTCAGCAGACATTTATCCTTTCTACACCACTCTGTATTAGCTATCACTGTAATACTATTGTTTTAGCACACTGCTTAGCCTTAATTGTTTCTGCTGCAGTTTGACCATTCATAGTGGATGAGAGAAAAAACAAGAAACAGAGGACAGTCTTGTGACTCTGGCAGACAAATAAAATTCTAACTTACAGAGCTGCACCTAGGTCCCTGCAAGTGCTACACCTTCAGGATTTTTGATAAGGAATTTGGAGCACTATTTGCAGAGTATTCAGTATTTCAACTGTTTTCTTGTGAAGGTTTTTGGTGTCATCCAGGCTGCCAGACAAAGCAGTCCAGCGAAATCACTTGGTTGCAATTTTGACAGCAGTATCTGTACATAGACGTCTTCCATGCTGGGGACTCAAAACTGCCCTAGACTGGAGCTGTAATAATGCCCAAGTTTGAGGACTACTGGAATTGACAGAAAAGGGAAATTCATTCTCTGTCTCCTGGTGGGAGGGAAGTGTGACCTTGGTCTCCTCTCAAAGAAATACGCTGGATGTGTTATTAGCATATTACCAAGAGGCTGGGGCTTATGAGATTCAGACGAAGTTGTTGTGGAGTATTGACCTTATCAGGGACTGTTCGTGGTTCCTTCTGCAGTAATCAGTAGTGGAAGGGCAGGTAGAGAGCTTTTAATCTCTTGCTAACATGAGCTGGTCAATCTCTGGCTCAAATATGCACATCACAGTAATGCTATATCCTAACACTCACATGGGGAAAGGGGGAAAATATCCAGCACATACCATTGTTGCTGATAGTTTCAAGGGAAACAATCTGAGTTTGAGACTACCCAGGACAGATATTTATTCCTGAACATAAGTGAGTTAGGTTTGGCAAATACATCCAGACACTTGCCACGCATGAGAGTCATTTCTACAATGGATCATCAGGGCTGGGAATTCAGCATTCTTTCCTAGGTGAACCTCACTGTGGATATTATTTCTTCATGTTTAACCCAGGTATTTCCAATTTGGTTACAAGAGCTGAAGGGGCTGAAAGCATATGAAGATGATCAGCACAGACTAAACTCTCAGCTGGCAGGACTTGGCACTGCAGTGGTTAAGTTTAGAAGACTTGTACTGAGTAGGATCTGACCCACAGCAGGTACACATTCTCTGAGTACTTCACAGTGCTGTCATGGATTTCTGCACTAAAAGATTAAAGTTTCAAGGATGAATAGAAAGAAACTTAGGATTAACCTGCTCTGAAAAACTTACCTGCTGACTTCCCTCTTGTTTAACTATTTCTTTGGATCCAGCTTGATGTCAAAACACCTGGTCACATAAAAGTGTGACAGCAAATGTTCATACAGAAGTACAACAAGATAATTTTCTCTTGCCTCCACAGAAGGCAGCAGTGTCAAATGTGCTTATGGGGGGGATAGGAAGGATAAATTGAAGTGATGGCAGTGATTCAAAACAAACTGTCTCATTAGGTAAAGTTATTACAAAAAAGCTTTGACTAAATCAGAAAGAAAACTACAGACAGAAAGCATAGATGTCTCCCTAAAAGGAACCAATGGACCTTCCAAACAAATACATAGGCATCTTTGAACCTTCTACTACAGCATCACATGAACAAACAAGCATCCTTCAGCAAGGGCACAAGAATAGACAGATATACTCCAATTTCCTCTTCACTATCCAGACAGACTTCTGCTCCTCAGATATCTCCCTGTACATCACATTTTCCTATTGTCTCCTGCCAGTTCAAGACCCCAGGCATCCCCCCCCCCCCCTATCTTTCAAACTGCTCTCACTACACAGAACAAAGCAGAAACTTGGAATATCTGATAAATGCATTCTAAGAATTATTGTATTTTCTTCCCCTCCTCCTATCCTCCACTTCTTATTAATAGTTCCAGTAGTAAATTTTCTCTAGGGCACTCAGCAGCAATTAGGTCCACCTCTGGGAAAATGAGGGTTCATGTGTTGTCAAGGCTCTATGTCTGCAGTAAGAGCAACACAAAATTTAATCAGAGAGAATTAAAACTATTTGGACTCCCAGAAAACAACAACAGGGGATGGTGTAGAACAGAGTAGGTCTGCAGAGAAACAGAGGTTGGAGCCACAAACTCATGCATCAGAAAAGGAGAACAGAGGCTCTTACCATTGTGAAAAATAAGCTATGGAAATTGCCCCAGTGACTGTTGGTACATCTGATGAAAGAATCAACCATCAAAATCCTCAGATCCCATCCCTTCTTGAAAAATCAGATATTTCATGGTATCTCCAGTTAGTGACTTATATAAGCCAACATTTGAGGTATTTAAGCTGTTGCTTAAAGTAATGGACAACAAAATTTTGTGTCTTTCTATGCAAATGCTGAATTTTGCTCTGAGCAGAGTCTCCTTAGCAGGAAAGAAATTACTCAGGGGAAGATGTTCACTTGCTCTGTTTGGTCCTATTGGCTGCATAAAGGATTTGGCTTCTGTATATAAGGGGTGCACAGCCTTAGAAAGCCCAAATCTTTCTCCCTAGGACTGAATTATCTAAATGAAAAGGCAGGGTGTCTTCTCTAAACGCAGGAACAGGGAGTTCAAGAAACAGGACTTACTGTTTCATTTCTCCTTACACAGACTCTGTTGACTTTTCTGGTTCATACAGACATAGGAAAACTAGAGAAAAATCTGTGAAGTTAATATTTTCTGTAGATGGACCGGAAGAATTTAAAAATATAAATGAAATTCTGTTACAATTAACAAAAGTCTAGAGAAGCACAATAAAATCACCAGGGATTTTCAGCTCCTTTTCTGATGAGAATGCAAGCAGTGAGTCAGCCAGGATCCTATTTTCAAGCTTTCCCCAGGTTTCCCCACAAGAGTTGGCTGGTTTAGCCCTGATCCAGAGCAGTCCCATGCGCTAATGCTCCTGGTACTGCCCAATGCCTTCTTAGCACAACTGGCATTTTTATTGGAAGATCAAATGTTGGTAGTGACAGTTTTAGCTCAATTATTCCAGTTAATGTTAATCTAACTAAATATCAGGAAAAAGATGCAAGCAGGAGAGGAAAGGAAGAATTCTCACTTAGCTGGGTGAAATGTGTCATTTTTCCCAGAGTACAAGACACAGTTGCTCTTTTGTAGCAGAAGGTAGGAAAAAAAACAATTTGCTTTTCACTATAATCTCATTTGTCTATCTACTCTCAGCAGAATGAAGCCTTGCACCTAGACAAATTGCAAAACTGAACCTCTTCTAAGCCAGGCTCCTGGTTAAGTCCCTTCAATGAAGCTACAACAGCTGAGGATCATCTTGTACTTCAAAGGCCAGACTTTTTCAGGCTACCTCCAAAGCTAGTGGCCACTGTGATTCCCAAGCTAATTAAATCAGTGTTCACAGCTTTTCCTTAAAGACTGAACTATGGCACATGGTGAGGCAACCAGCTCATATTATGAAACATTTGACAGGTAAGGACTTATTTTTACGTTCTTTTACACACTGAATCCACAGTCAAAACTCTTTAGGAAAAAAAAAAACCCAAACCAAAACCAAAACAAAACAAAAAAAAACCACCAAAACCTAATCACAGTAAGAAAAGACAGAAAAATTAACACAACTTTTTAGCTGCAGATCCAGAAGATCAGTTAAGCCCTCAAGCAGCTTGTAAAAGAACCCTGCAGCAGTAAGCTTGTGTGGCATTTTTAACAACTAAAAAGATGAGCAGGAACATGAAGCAAAATACCTACAAGTTAATAGACTAGCACCCAAATACCATGTTGATAAAAATAAGACTGGAGACTATCGATAGAAAAATCACATTAAAAACAAAACCAAACAAACAAACAAAACCATGAAAAACAAAAGAAACCAACAACCAAAAAATACTGATAAAGGTTCTTTATAGTTCTGATCTTATATTCAAACAAAGGTATCATTGCTAAATATACACTTTGGGTTGGGTGGATCTTTCTTTTCAAAATCTAAACTATACTAAATACAAAAATCAGTGAAAAGCTTTCGTAACAAATCCCAAAAACCTAAACCAATCTGGGAACGTTTCCTGTTTATATTGTCAAATCCTCTACTGGCAACCAAACAGTTAAGGGGGGGGGGGGGGTGTGCTGGGGATGGGGAGAGAGAGGAGAAAAAAGCCTTAAAAGACTCAAGAGAATTAGCTGTTGCTAAAACAATTTTATGGTCCTTTCCACTTCACTGGAGGTAGTTTGTATGGCTGACTGGAATCTATTCAATGCTGTCAAACATCTAACACTCCCATAGCTAGATGCCTCACAATGAATAACAAGCAGTCTAGCTGCCAATATGCTAGAGCTGCATTTTTTACCAAGGACTGGACCCCAACCCAGGAACACTTAACTTTATTGTTTGATGCCTTGTTAATTTATAAGACCAAAATTAACCACAACAAAGAGAAATGCCAAAATTCCAAAGCACTGCAGCTACACAATCCATCATCTTTAATAAACCACGATACAGACAGTCAGGTTCATAAACCAAAACAAAACACAAACCCTGCATATCTATTCCTCTTTTGTAGTTTAAATTGATTTTGAAGTAGAAAATAACGCTCAATTTCAGTAGATGACGTACACAATCTGGGCAACACTTACGATAGGTGCACAGAATGTAATAAAAAAGGAAGGAGTAGAAACACTGAATAAGGCAAACAACTCATTGAAACACTAAGCACATCATCTGTCATCTTGAGTATCATCATTTCCATAAATATTATCCCAACCATTGATTGTCTTGCTCGGTATTATGCTTCAAGCAAAAACCTGGACTCTTACCATATTTACGTCCTTCATCTTTCAACTGCAATAATGGTGAAGTGCTGACACCAGAATCATATTCCAAGTAAAATAAGGGAACGCTCAGTGCCAGCACTAACTTTGAAATGATGACTGTGCTATCTTGGCAGGTTTATTATAGCTTTGATAGGACTTCTACTCCACAGCTCATGCCCTGCAATCAGACCCACATGGGTACACCCTACTCTTCATCCAGCATCGAGTTAAAAGTCAAACAGGATACAGACATGATGAGTTAGGGTGAATACTCTTCAGCAATTTCAACTTCAGGGTGAAATTGGACATCATTCTGACAATATATTTCACACAGGTTACAACTCTGAGGTTCAAGTTTTATCATTATTTTAATAACATTACACTTGCCTGTAGAGTTTCCAGGCACTAATTCTCTAGGAACCAAAAGGTGCTGAAAAAATTGCAGAGCCTGTTTGGTAAACAAAACAAAGCAAAGCTGCTGTTTTGAGAAAAAACAGTTATGTCACGCAGATACACACTCCTCTAAGAAAAAAAAAATTGATCAATAGTAGAATAAGTCTATTCTTACTAAATAAAAATAGATGTGACATGAATTAGTCTTTTTGAAATGAGTTGATTATCCACACCCTCAAAAAAAGACACAGCTTCATTTGAAGGAGTGAAGACAGGGAGTGGGCTGTGTACGTGAATGTGTGCACATGCACTTGCATAAGCATGTCTTAGTCTCTACAGCACTCAACTTGACAGAGGGGCAGGCTTAACACTCCTACCAAGGTCATTTGCTTCATCAATTACATATTTTTAAGCACGTATTTAAATTAATACTAGACGTGAATCCCCGTTTTTGTCAAAATTAAAGAAAATAACAATGACTTAATGAAATCACAGAAAACATCCGTTTGGAAGAGACCTCATAGATCATCCAGTCCAACCTTCAGCCCAGCACTGAACAGTCAACACTAAACCATATCCCTAAGTGCCAGGTCCACATGCTGCTTAAACACCTCCAGGGACAGTGACTCCACCACTGGGCAGACTATTCCAATGTTTGAGAAGCCTCTCTGTGAAGAAATATTTACTAATATCCAGCCTGAACCTTCCCTGGCATAGTTTGAAACCATTTCCTCTAGTCCTGTCACTTGACACCTAGAAAAGGCTGCCCCCCTCCTCATGCCAGGTAGTTGTACTCTTTGGAAATCTATTGCCTCTTAATAATTTCCCTGAATGAAGATGGTGGCCCTAATGCAAAGTGAATAACAAATAATGATTTTTTTTTTTTTTTAACTACAGTGTTTAGACCTCTTGCTCTAAAAGCAGATTACTGCTTTTTGCTTTTACACTGGACCTGCTGTCTTTACTCTTCACTTGGGTAACTTACTAGTAATATATAACATTCTGGCATCTTCCTGCAAGAATTAGAAGGAACACTAGAATCATGCAGAATTTCATCTGTTTTGAACCAAAATGCATGCAAAATCTCCTGAACACATTCATCTATATATTAGTTTAGCAGCATCTCTGGGGCCACAAACACACCCAAATACCTGACATGTTTTCCACAAACACTTCAGCCACATGTCTGGGCCAAAGCACATCAAGCATCTTGACTGTAAGCAGAAAAAAAACCCAGTGGTGCCATGGCACTTTAAAGGCAGAAGCCTTTGTTAGAAGGCCCCAAGTCACCATCATTCCCAGAACCTTAATCACAGTAGTTAACCACAAATGGTTAATTATAATCAGAGCTGGTCTTAGATCAAACGATGATAAAAAGTTACATTCATCAATTCCATTGGCATGAAAGTTTAACACAACACCTTAAGGTTACATGTTTACACAAAACACATGATTTAGGGAATGGAAAGTAGAACCTGAATACTCCTAGACCAGACAGAAAAGAGTTTTTTATCTTACTGCAGATTAATGACTTGTTAATAGTGTGGTTAAGCACTATCAGCAAGTCAGCAGTCAGCTGGGAGGTACGATGTGACTTGTGATGGAATGCCTTTGGGTATGAAGAGACACATACATCCAAATGAATGATCACTTCTGCAAAAGCTAAATTAAGACTATACAAGCTATGAAAAAAAAAAAACAAATTCTTTGCTATGTGTTTAGTCAAATAACATGACAGCAAGATAATTACCTACCAGTAAGTATCTCTCAGAACTAACCCAATTGTAATTATATTGGGGGGAGAGTATTCCTAATCTCATGATAGTTTAGATTTTTCAAAACCTATCTGTTTCATTTTAACCTACTTCATATTGATATAAATACCAAATTTCAAGCAGTTCCAATTACTACAGATGAGATGATCCATAACAGCAGGAAATCAGACTGCTCTTTAGTATCAAACATCTGCATGGAAGAGAATTGTCATTAACCAACATGGGCCAGAAAGCTCTTTGCATCCCCTTAAAGAGTTGTTCATGACTACATGAGCTCTAATTCTCCAGAGGACTTTTGTAACAGATGGGAATGAGGCAAATGCATTAAACAATTTAGATGATTATTTCCAGAAATACTTCTACAGTACTCAAGTGTCAAAACGCTTTTAAATCAAGCAAATAGCACGTGGCAAGACTTATAAAGCTGACTACAAGAATTAAATGCTTATACTCCATGAAATTCAGTTGATTCCAGATATATAGTTCCACTGCTCATTTTTAAAAAATCATTCACGACTGACTGTAAGATGAGAGCAGTATCTTAATGAGTATAAAGCCCAAAGGAAATGAAACAAAGTTTTAATGCAGGCATATTTTTATATGTCCCATAGCACTATGAAAACAATTCATTTACCTTTTGCACAGAAATGGGCCATTACAAGGTGTGCCTTCAGGGCAATTCACCAAGTTTCTAAAAGGCTTCCTCTTGCTCCTAAATTCACAAAGGAGTTGAACCTGATGTACAATCATGTAACTTTGGTCCATGAGAACAAAATTTACAAGGTCATGTCATCAATGTAAGTGATTGTGTCATCCAAGATCACATCTGCAAGATGCACTACTGAACCAGACAGCTTCAACAGAGCAACAATTCCAGATTCTTCAAGGTCATTTACAGATACCTCATCAGAGGCAGGCATTTCTTCCATTTTCTGTTTTCAGAGGAGTTTTCCTGCTGAGTGCTGAGAAAAAGCAAAATGCCATTTTAAATAACATTTCCAGTGCAAATATTCCACAGCATAGCTTTCTTGCATGTTTTTACAGCTATTTTAAGCAACCTACCTAAAAGGAATCGAATATAATGCTTTAACCTCTGCTAAGTACAGTTCTTACACTTATTGACAGCTGGTGTTGATCATTTGAACTGGAAAACCTGCAGGAAGGAAGCACCTGAGTTCAGCTCTGAGTGTTCTCCAAAAATCTCCAGGAGTGTTTTATGATACTGTTCAATGTCGTTAATCAAGTAGTTCATTACCGGCTGGCAGAAACTCTTTGTTGCTGTGAACTCACTCAGCACAAAGTTATTTTGTTCATAGTACTGCCATTTCCTTTTCAAATTTGTAAGCTTACTAGGCATCAATCTCCTGCTGCTGTAAGCTTGGCAGTCTTTGCTCTAAGCTTTTATTTTCCTAAAGGTGACCATTTTAATAGGTCTCAGGTCTTTCATTTATCAGGATTTTTCTTTTTTTCAATCCTTCATTCCTAATAAATTCAGACCACCTAAATTATTTTCTGTAAGCCTTCCATAGAATTTTTATCAGAAAATGTATGGCAATATTTTCCCTTTTTTTCCTCCAAAGGCCACCCCTCTATAAATTCTGGCTTAAGTCCATCACAGTAATGGGGGCAGCAGTCCAGGAAACACCAAGTATGTTCTTCCACAGGCAGATGTCCCTTTCCATCCTTAATTTGAACCTAGCAAATACATGCATAACCTGCTTGTTCAGTACACCACAGGTATTACATGCTGCTTCTTAGCAGAGATTATTTGTCCCAGTTACTAAATTCTAATTTGCTGTTAATTCTGTCATTTTCATCTACAACTCCCAATGACATCTCTAATTGCAACCAACCATAGCAGTAGCACTTGGACAGGCATGGAAAGCCTAACCCCTTTGTCTATCTTCTCTTCATCATTGCAAACAACAGTCACTGTTAAAAGTGAAAGCTTCTCAGACCCTCTTTGCATTTCTTGGCAACATAAAATTTGTAAGGAACACCACTTGAATAATCTGGCCAAAACAAGTATCAGATAGTCTTTCATTACAACCTTAAACCAATCTCTTTTAACACATACTCAGTATTCAGTGGATCTCTTTTCAGTGACCCATCCTTCTCCTTGATGTCTTCACCACTTATGAAAGATTGTCATTGATTTCTCTGGCGCTTTGATCAGGTTTTTATTCTCTCACAATCACTAACTCTGTTCTTCCTGACATCCCTGAAATTCCTAGTATCATGCAACTTAAACATCCCTCCCTTCCTGTGTTTCTCCTACCTACAAAATATCCCAAAATTTATTTTTCTATCACTTTTTCATACCACTTTTATCATATTATTAGGTAAGCTTGTCACCAAGAAGTTAATAGGCTTAAGGCATGGATCTTTCTGCTTTCTTCTAAAGCTTAATCTCTGATCAATTCTGATTTTTATAACCCCTCTCTATCAAGCCTTTATTAAGCTTTTTGCTTTTATTGCTCCTATAATCAAGAAACACATGTAGGACTTATTACCATTCTAAAAATATTATGTATGTGGCTTTTTACATTCTAACACCTTCAGCTGTTATAACATTAATAACTAGTACTTCATGCTTATAAGCTTCATGCAGCAAGAACACAGAGGAATACACACCTTCCCACATTCCAAATATTTCTGCGGGCAGGTAGGCTTCACATGAAGCCACATGCAGGGCAGAAGTTGTAGCAATACCTGGGGTAAGTGCTTAAAAAAAGAACGAGTAATTATGAGTTCAAATTGTGTGGAACTGAAGTGGAATTCAAACCATGAAACACTTCTTTGAAAATCTTCCCTCTGCTTTCCCCTTGACAAATGCAGCTCCAATACAAAGCAACACAAGCGGTACAGAGTTTTTCTACTATAAAGAGGTATTTCCATGTGTCCTCACTACCCTTTGAATTATGGCATAGGGAAATGCACCAAATACCATGGTTGGCAGGCTCAACACAGCTTGCTGCTGAAGCATGACTCAAGGGCTGCAACTGATACGCCCAAACCCTGTCACCTCCCAGACAGCATGGTGTGCATTGTGGAATGAGTGACAAATCATCATCTCTAGAGGCCCAGAGGGGACCCGGAATCACATAGCTTACCAGCTTGGGCAAATGCATCTTACATGCTTAGATAGTCTTGTTAACTAAAGAATCATCCTTTGGCTGTTAGACTTCAGAACACTCTGACACAGAGAAGTGCCATACTCGATGCCACAGGCAGAGGAGAGATGAAGTTCTGTGTACCTATGATTGACAAAGCAGGCAGCAAATCTGCACCTGGGGAAGGCACCGACTCTTGAGCTCCCTCTTGTCCAGCAGAAACCCACCCTGTAGACCATCAGTGCCTTTCAGATCTAGGCCAGAAAAAAGCAGTGCTACTCTGCAAGCAGGACAGCCAAGCTCCACTGAAGATCCAAACTGCAGCACTGAGATTGCGTTCCATATCCATAGGTCATGGGGCTGGGCAGATTCCAACCATTTCTCATCCAGTGTTTCCAAATACATGTCCCCATGTATGACCCCCTGCCTGCCAGAGGCAGACTGCAGGCCAGGCCCTCAGTAACCTGACACAAGCAACTGGAACACCACCTCACTGGAACTTGACTCTGGGGTGTACAGACAGCATTTGTTACACTACCCAGAAACACATTTCCCCAACCATTCGCATTTTAAGGCTGCCTCTCCGCCTTCATAATCATTTCAGTTGAAGGTATTTTACTTCCACTTTGAATAGTTTGTTTTTTTTTTTTTTCAAATAAGGAATGATGCACAGAGCTTGGAAGACAGCTAATGGTAGAGTAAATACATGGAAAATGAGAGCATCATTAAACACAAAAAGGAAAAAAAAAAAAGGAAAATGCTAAGAGTGAGCAAACTTGGTCTCTGTAGCTGGCACCAAGCAGCAGTCAGGGCCCCTACCAATAGGAAAGACAATTAGATTCCAGCAGACAAACCAGAACATAATGATGATGAGTGCTGATGTTGCAGACCATGGCTGCCCCACATTAGGTTAAGTAAGCTGGATGCTAGCCAGTATCATTGAACAAATGGCATGGCACATTCAGGAGCCATCTGAAAAGAGGTTTCTAGTATCTTAAAGGTGACCTTTCACACACGTTATGCCAGCAAATCGGGCAATTCTCTGGTTATAAAGAACAAGATCAGCAGAGGCCAGTCTCTCAAAGTTATGCACTCTTCATACAAACAGGAGGGTTGTTTTTTCCAAATTTGTAAGTAATTTGAACAAAGTACCCCAAGAGCTTTATTGGTTTATTTTACCCATTCCCCCTGTTTTAAAGCAAACATAATCTAACTTTCCATTATTCATTACCATCGAGGCAGGCAACAAGCTAAAGAAGTCTAATTTTTAGTCATATTGTCTTCTAAAAAATGTAAAATGTTCCCTAAAAGAGCAGGTGCATTAATTAAGGCTGCCCCAGGATAAATGAAAATTACTAGAAGTGCTCTCCTTTCCTGAATGCATTTTCAATAGATTATTTATAATTGAATTAAACCACTTACAGCATTTGCAATGGCAACTGTACATAAGTTAAATGTTTCCACTTCTGCAGAAGCTGAAGAGCATGCCACATGAACAGAAAAAAGTCTCTGCATTTTTCTGGAGGGAAGAGGGAAGGTATCTTCTTTACTGAAATAAATTTCCTGTTAGTAAAATGAACCAGCAAATACACTGGGTACAAATCTCAGTGCAGCCCAAAAGGGCTCTAGTGTAATTAGAAATCAGACCCTGGATTCCAAGAAATCATTTCACAGCCGGAAATCCTCAAGCTGAGAACTGAACTCCTGTTTCTTCAGAGAAGGAAATATAGCTTAATTAGGCTCAATTTTCTAAATAACGGTTATCCTCTGTAAGTAATCAGCACTGCTTTAAATCAGTATCAAATAGTGGAGTATGCTCCTTCTTCAAAACATAATCTTACCCTTACTGAGAAAGCTAGAAGACTGAGGATAATCCATACCAGCAATTAGGCTTGATTTTCTAACAGCAATCATCCTTTGCTATCCTACCAAGCCTAACGCACAAGCCATCTGTGTAGAGATTTCACTAGTGAGAGAAAACAAAGATAAAACAAAGATAACTTAGGGAACAAAAACACAATGTAGTTTCAAGCACAACAGCACTGTCTGGATTCATTCTGAGTAGAAGGAAAATGTTTAAAGTTACTGCTAGGGAACTGAGAAAGACCCAAGTAAAATTATTTGAATAATCATATAAGAAAATCCACAGCCTGAAAGACACTTCAGCTAGAATTTCTACTTCCCAATCAGCTAAAAGCAACATACTTCTTGAGATAATCTGTAATTTTATTCTGTCAGTAAGCCAAGCAAATGCATATCAACTACAAGGAAGGCTGACAGAACACTGGAACAGGCTGTCCAGAGAAATTGTGGAGCCTCCTCCTCAAGTCAGTCAAAAACCCCCTGGATGTGTTTCTGTGTGACCCATTCTAGGTGATCCTGCTCTGGCAGGGGATTGGACTACATGATCTTTTGAGGTGCCTTCCAACCCCTAACATTGTGTGATTCTGTGTGAAATGCAGTGCAGAATCACGTTTTAGCATTTTTTACATGCTGCAGGAAATATCTGCAGGCTACTTTTGCTGCTAGTGGCCAGAAAGCTTTACATGATGAAGCCATATGATGATTTAAGAGGTACCTATCCATAGTCAGATAAAGATACTATGTAATAACAGCATATTGTGATTTTCATTTCCCTTCTAGACTCATGAAAATAACATCTGAGTGAAAATCCAAACAGATACAAGAACATGGCTCATTATGTGTTTTAGGTTTAACACTGCTTTATGCATTATGACACTGCCAACCAGACATGAGCTCTGTGAAGACCTGCTGCTCTGCAAGGCCACAGGCTCCAGTGCCTGCTCTGCACCGTGCAAGAACACGATAAATTTTACCTTAATTTTTCATGTTTATTCTTGGGTTTCAGATCAACCAGCAAACACAAGACTCATTGATGGAAAGGCAAGGAGATTCTGAAGCAATAGGAACTGAGACAACCACAAATATCAAGTGAGTATTTTGTCAGATTACTGGAAATGGTTGGGGATTTTTATAATCTAGATATTATATTGACTCTTAAATTATGTGCTCTACATTGAAGAGAATTGTGATATTAAGCACCCTGGAAGGTTACAAACAAAGAGGCACTTCTACCCTAGTAAAATGCTTCCTTTAGTTTTGAATATCCTCTGCCACAGTTTCTCTCTGTAGGCTTTTTGAAGTGTTTTTTTCTTCTTATATAATGTAGTTATCTGAGTTCAGCACAGGAATTAAGTTTTTAGACTTTTGCATTTCCTTCCCATTTGTTCTCTGCATGAACTCCTTTACTTTCAAGACAAGGCAGATCTATCAGCTTTTCTTAGATTAACTTTTACCATGCTTAAGACCACACTCCTGCATACTTTTCCAATGACAGTCATGTTGAACTTCATACAGATGTAGTCAGCAGCATTAGTCATTTCAATACTTTCTGGTCTAATCTACAACACCTTGAGAGAACATCTGCCAGTCATATGCTACTATTATTTGAGACAGTTCTACCATGTTAGTACTGTCTTCCTCAACCTACCACTTAGAAAATGGATCCACTAAGTGTATCCTTTAGATAAGTAAACGCTGTCATGCAAGTTTGATTTTTTCCATGCTCTTTTTCTAACCTTTGTATGAGAAGCGTGCTGATTACAGACCTACACTACCTTCCTGATATCTCAGTCAACACAAAAATAAAGGGACTGTAAAATTATGAAAGTTAATTCCTTTGCCTTTATTCAGAAATCCACTTTTCTAACCCCTTATACTAATCCCTGTGGAATATCTGCACATACCACAAATACTTGTGTACCACTGCTCCTACAGTTACAGGAGTTGATATCAAATATAACATACTCCAATATCTTGTTTAGAAAATTCTGCAGACAAGCCAGAGCCATCTGATTTACAGGGTTGCTTCTCAAGGAACCAAATTCCCCCTCTCCCCTCTTTCATTTCAAAGGAGACTCTATGGAACCCCATCATAGTTATCTGTAACGTTTTCATGGACTATTAAACAAAGATATAGCTGAAGACTAAAAACCTGATGCAAAGGCAACACCAACTTGTTTAAACGTTTATTCATCAAATAATGGAAGTGATAAATGGAAGTAGTGAATAATTAGAGAGCACTTACTGTAGCAGAGAGCTGCGGTCCATTCAACTGTGCATGCAGGATGGCTTCATTGATGGAGTTCCGGATTCCTGTCAGTGCAATTTCCAGATCATGTGAGGCAGCCATTTCATTAGTCAGATACTCCAGCGTGGAGATATACTCCCTCCATTGTGCATCCAGTTCTGAGACACTGGCCAAACAGCCCCTCATTACATTCAGACAATATCCGACACAGGGTCTGATGAGCGTCAGGCCCTGGCAGTGCGGGCAGTACTGCATCTTCACTAGAGCTTTGCTACATTCCTTCGTGAGAGCCGCGTGTTCAGTAGTATTTATCACTTCAATGCCCAGACTGAGGGCCTGGCTGAGCATCCGACTTGCCCAAAGAGATTTTGACAGCTCTGTAACCACGTTCTTAGAATAGCGTCCAAAAGGATTTATGTCTTGCCTTGTAAGCCGCAGACACTCCGTGTAGTCCTCTGATAAATCTGTAATTCCTGGGTTTATTAGCCGGCTATACACCAGAGGAAAGAGACTGTCAAAGAACCGTAACACTGCACTTTCCACTGTAGTCTCTGCACCCAGAATGTAGAGAGAGAGGTCTGTAAAAAGTTCTTTAACAGGCTCTGCTGCTTCTTTTGCCATAGGTCTGTAAGCTGTCTCAAACAGGGAACTCGTGTGGTTTTCAGCAAAGCGAAGCAAAGACTCAAAGGCCTCTAAAAATGGGGCAGGGGAGAGAAAGAACTAGTTAGTGACAGGACTAACATCAACCCGAACAGCAGCATCAATAGTTACATGATATTTGCAATATAAATATACTAGCAGTTAATACAGCTTTCATCAGCAACATGACTAAAAATACACCTAAATATTACATGTGCATAATAAAGGCACAAGTATTTACTTTAAAAAGTAGCAATAAAAATTGCCTGTATTCTCACTAGCTAAACCCTGACCCAAACACTAGAGGACAATGAAGGACTCAGAGATTCCAGCAAGTGCAGGCATGGTCTCTGTAAGACGGTTTTTGTAACCAACCCCACATTTGGGCAGTTCAACCAGGTATAGATCCAAAACATTTCCTCTAGCTCAATGAACATTTGTGAGATGACCAAAAACAAACAGAAGTTTAAGCTTTTGTTTCTTCCTGTGAGTGGGTGGATGAGAGGCACTTCATGCAAAGTACAACTCAAGAATGAAGTCAAGACGCTGTGTGAATAAATTCTCTCCCTGTTAATACCATCTAGGTCTGGACACTAGCCAGTGCTTGGGCAGGACTTGACATTAAGTCTGCTATGAACCAAAACAAAATGAAATAATAAAGTCAGGAAAACACTATCTTCTTTAACTACACCATTTTTGAGTGGCTTAAAAATATTTAAGGAGTGTCGTGGTTAACACATTTCAAATTGCAGAAGGCAAACATTATATACCCAAAACACTGGCTGAGGTGCTAGAGTTCACAGACAAGGGCCAAGGAAGGGATTGGTTCCCAAGATGATTTTTAATGACATAGAAAGGCAGTAATCCACACCATTCCCACTGCTTTCTTTGGAAGCTTTACAACGAAAAGGCTCCGACATAAATCATTCTCTGGATTGCAAGTAGTTCCAGTCAAGGCAGGAGACCTATCACTTTATACCTCCTGAGGACTGGTCAGATAATGTGTTTTCTGTCTAATCCTACTCTACATTCATCTGAACATCATCACGTGATTCACTGCAATGTAACACAAACCGAAGTCACCCAAAGATCAACTCAGCAAAGGCACAGATACAATACTCTTAAGTCAAGATTAGCGCACACTGTCTAAGTTTTGTAGAAAAGCCTGATCAGTGCCTTCCTCTCTTACATCTCCCTGGGCAACTAACTTGGTTGTTATGATAAGCATTACAATCCCTTTACCACAAAGTGTGATTTAACTAGACAGATAATACAACATATCTCATTGTATGTGAAATCATCAGCATTTTACACACGCACACGCTGTATGCTTCTGCCAGAGAATCACTGCAGCATTCCCACTGCTACTACAGGAACTAATGCTCTGCAAGTGCTTATAAAATCCTAGAAATTAAGAACTCAGATACACTGCAGCTAAGAAAGAAGATAGATCATTCTCAGGCTGAGAAACACCTTGACAGATTTCAGACTTTTACAACTGACAAGAAACTCAGAAAATCTGACTTACAATAGAAATGTTGAAACAGCCTAACCTGTAGTGCAGTTAGCTGTCTGCTACTGCAAACTACTACCGGTTTTTGTTTGCTCTACCACCCCATGTGTTTGTTTCTACACAAAACCTAAATATAATTTTTTTATTTATCATACTAAAAAGGCAATGCAAAATTTCAAAACATGAAAACAGTGTTTTAAGTTTCCTCCTTCAACTACACATGCTTTCTAAGAGATACTCAGCTCACCATTAGATTATGGGAGGTGGGACTGCATCCTACAATGCCAACACAGTCTTACGCTGTTGCTTCTACATCCATAAAAGCACAACGGAAAACTACATCAAACACACTTATGAGGTGTGTCGGTGTGAGCTGAAATTCCCCCCCCACCAACAATAACCAGGCTAGCCCAGTGTGGAAGCAAATGAAAAGCTGTATTTACAAGCAGAGTCTAAAATCTACAATGAAATGCAATGAATATGTACAAATATACAAAATTCACAACATTCACAAATATATACAATCAACAGAAAAAGCACAATCGATCTCCCTTTGCTTCCCCCCCAAGGGGACCCTCCCAAAGGGGCCTCTCTCTCTCCCAGGAGCTTCCCCCCCAGACTCCCCTGGACAGAGAAGCAGAGTTTAGTTAGAGCAGAAAGTTGTTAACTTAGCTGCCAAGGTCAGTGTGTTATCTTCAGCCAGAAGAGAAGAAGAAACAGCAACCAGACAGCCCAGCAACTGCCCCCACTGCAGAACGCAGAATGTGCAGAATGCCTACTTTGTTTTGGGTAATAGTTCTTAAACATTTCTATCTATCCAATGGAAGTGTTTAGAACAATCGTTATTTTGCTTTCTTACACCCAATAGTGACTTATTTACATTCTTTCACTTTCTCTGTTCTGAATTTTGCAAGGAAAAATTAAAAAGACAGTTTCAAACCATCACATGAGGACTTACTGTCCTGAGAAAAAACAGCCCCAGTGAGACGTGAGAGCAGAACAGTCGATGAAAATTTGCTACCCAAGAAAACAGATTTCAGCAACTTCCTGGGGTACTGGGTTGTAGACTAGAAATCATGCAGTATTTTATTTTCAAACCTTTTAGCTGCCTTCAATTAAAATTTGTGTTATTCTGAGATAAGCATGAAATAAAAATATTTAGTGAAGTTGGAAAATTGTGATGGTATATAGCTTCATTCCTCCCAAAAAACCAACCCTAACATCAAAAAATATGGTACAAAAGAGTATTTCTGCTGATTATACATATGCTGCAAACACCCACAAGATATCATTTGCTTCCTTATCACCACTGGTCAGACAAAAA
The DNA here is from genome assembly GCF_027791375.1 of Indicator indicator. Lineage (NCBI taxonomy): Eukaryota > Metazoa > Chordata > Aves > Piciformes > Indicatoridae > Indicator > Indicator indicator. The sequence continues at coordinate 12,623,221 of NC_072022.1, read as the reverse complement.
AAAAAAAAAAAAAAAAAAAAAAAGATTCATGCATGCAGGTACTCTAGGCAATGATGCTTGAGAAGTAAACATGCAGGTCTCTTTTCACTGTTAAGGCATTAAGAAATGCTTGAAACAACCAAATTATTGATTATTAGAACTAATGGGGCTTCATGAAAACAGTTTTGCAATGATGGAAAGTTCACATTCTAGTTGTACAGAGTAGGCTACCTTAGTGTCTTGTTCTAGAAGTGATTAATTATATGCTTTCAATGCACCTTCTGTGGTACCCTGTTATTTCTAAATCCCAAGGAAGGTTTACCAGTATCTCAAAAAAACAGGTGCTCATCTATGCAATACAGCAAACTTTAGACATTTATGAATTTGCAAGAAAGCTGAATTCTAAGCCAATGCATGCACTGTGAAAAACACCTGATCCTCTTTCACAGCCTCTGGCTTCAAGAGCCCCCCGACCCACTTCCCCCATCAGCAGCATACAATGTACTATCAATTGCAAATATATTGATTCTGAACAGAGATAAGCCATAACCAAAATCATCCAGAATTTTATGGAGACATTACGCAATTTTTGTCTTCCTTTAGTATTAAAATAAACAGGACTGTGGAGAACAATATTTGTGCTCATGTTCCTGAAAAGTTCCTTCTTGATTTAAGGTTATAGGGAAAATGAAACAACCAGCTTTGGAAGTTGAACTAATACTCAGGTAAATGCTTAATGAAAGTCAAGCAAAATCACCTTGCATGAGAAGGATTTTGTTCAAGCCTTCTGTCATGTGCTGACAAAACACTTGGAATCACCACTGATATGTCTGTAACGGTCAAACACAGCTGGTCAAAAACAGCTCACCTCTGGAAACTTCACATCTGAATTGCTAGTGTCTGAAAATGAGCTTCTGGAAACAAGCCTAGTTATGACAAGATGCCACGCTGGTTTTGCTACTCTGTTGGCAGCAGAGAGCCTGCCAGGCCAAGGAGGCAACCAGTTTGCATGCTGGGCTTCCAGCCTGCTTCCTAGCATTCACATACACTAAAAAATGTATTATGCTCAATCTAACAGGCACAGATGGAAAAACATTGCTTTGCACACACAGCATCCATGCTTATTGGTCATGAGCATGGCACAAATTGGCTGTGAGCGATAGCTTTCCTCTGACAGAAACACATCCATCATTACAGAGGACGTTTTACTGCTCAAACCAGCAAGTGGCTACATTTCATACACCTAATGCAAGAAAAATCACGAAAGATTCCTGACATATCACCAGCTTTTGCACCAGTGTAACACTTCTACAGTCACTGCACCAGTGACTTCTCCAGTAGGATTCAGTCCTGATTTAAGTTCATTGCACAGCAGAAGACGATGCAGAATATGCTTCTTAAATAGAAATCTGCTAGCTACATCTGATAGTGCTGCAGGAAGAAACATGCATCAATCTGCCCAACACTGGTGTACCAACATTTTCCAAAGGATTCCCTTCATTTTTTTCCACTACCTGAAGATCTGTTTGAGGTTTAGGTAAAAGTACAGACAGAGGAAAAATGTTGTAAATACAGCTCTGAGTAACTTCTCATGCCACATAAACACTGCAATCAATGACTTATACTAACTCACTTTACAATAGCTTCTTGTAGTTTTAAATTGCTGCCATCTTTATTGTAGTTCATTCAGGTACAATAGCTCTCCAAATTCATGTCTGGACCACCACCTCTTCTCCTGCAGCCTTATCCTTAGGACCTCATTAATGTTTATAAATACATGAAGGAAGAATGTCAGGAGGAAGAGGCCAGGCTCTTCTCAGTGATGTCCAATAATAGTACAAGGGGCAATGGGTACAAGCTGGAGCATAGGAGGCTCCACATGAGCATAAGGAAAAATTTTTCACTGTGAGCGTGACAGCACTGGAACAGGCTGCCCAGATAGGTTGTGGAGTCTCCTTCTCTGGAGATGCTAAAAATGTGTTCTCCTGTGTGACCTACTGCAGGTGATCCTGCTCTGGCAGGGGAGGTGGACTGGATGACCCCCAGAGGTCCCTTCCAATCCCTAACTTTCTGTTATTCTCTCTCTTCTACCAGACCTTCACAAGCTATTGAGATCTTATTCTGTAAGGAACTACAGGGTTCAGATAGGGAGAATTAGGAGAGGCTAAGCAACCTCCAACTTGCTGGATTATAAAACAGTGCAAATTGACATTCTTCTATTCCCACAGATCCAACACAAGAACTTTAGCATGGGAACCATTTTCCAAAATAAAGTCTATCACTGGACACTGCGCACACCATTTCAGTCCTGCAGTAGCTGAAGCTCAGATAGAGGTGGACCTTCAGTTTGAATCTCCTTGTATTCAAAGACTGAAGTCATCAAACTGAGTGCAAACCATGACACACATGTGAAAGGCAAGATACTGTCACTGCCATTATGCTGCTGCATGTGACTCAAAACCAGCACCCTGCCCACAGAGCTGACAAGGTAAGACCACCCTGCTAACACAGCCGCTCCCACTACATTAACAATTCCTTACACACTGCAGTAACTGAATGTGTGCTGAACTGAAATTTAAAAATCCACAAGCTTTAAAAAAATTAAAATAAAAGGATACCATTATATGGTTAATATTACAGAAAACATTTAACAATGCTCAATAAATCGAGAGTAGAAACAAACACTGAAACATTCCATACAGAAATAACATCTGTGTATATTTTAGATTTGAGTGTAATCATGAAAAGAATGACAAATTTAAGTAGCTCCATTATTTGTTTGGTCTCGTAGGACTACTCTAATATTTGGCTCCCTTCCCTATGACATCTTGCATTTATTACAGAGTTACAGAATGAATGAAAGCTACAGTTTGTTGAACAATAGATTCCTTTTAATGCCTTTAAGTCCATTAAATCTTCTGCATCTTTATAAGTTTCCAAATTAAAGGACAACCTATTAATGTTTTGCAGCAGCAGAATTTAAGAACATACTATTTGCAATTTGATGCATAGAGAAAAATGTACACAGCAGAAAATCACACCCAGATATGCATCTACATGACACACAGGTGATAAAACTCAAGAGTTCTCAGGTTTTGGATATGCAAAGATCTCTAAACGTGTTTAAAAGAAGAAGAGTGCTCAAAAAGCATCATTAAACAAGATGAACAGATGTGGGTTTAAGATCTCAAGATTCCTTTAAAAAAGGATGCAAGTACAAAACAAAGTGTGTCATGTTTACAAAGACAGAACCTGAAATCAATTCCTTCATTCAGCCACTTTTGAAAACAGCTTCTGACTTTCAGCTTCATTTCTATTTTATGACATTTTGTTAGTAGCAAAGAACTGTCAAGCAGCGGAATTTTTCCTTGTATTTATCTTGAATTCTGCTGACCACAGGGCCAAAGCTCAGGCCAACACTCTTTATTAATACCCTATCCCTTTTCATGTGGTTTACTGATTTTAGAATTGCAGTCTTTCTATACATAAACAGTCACTCTTGATGAGAAATAACATGTTCATACACATATTAGTCAATGTCTACTACACTATAGTTGACACTACACCATCCTAGCTAGAATCATTGCAAACATGCTCCAAAACGTTTTGGGTCACAGAAAAATCTGAAAGCTCTCAGAAGCTGGGGTAACTGGAAGCATCTCTTGCTTTTTATTTACCTCCTGTAGCTGCTTTTAGTAAGGCAGACTGCAAAAAAAGATTCAAAAGAAAGCAAAGTCAGTTTTCAGAAGTCTGTATTTGCTCACCATGACAGCAAGGAGAGCATATGATGTCTTTAGAGCGAATCGCTGCTTCAGAATACAGATCAGAAAGAAAAAATACACTATTGTATGTAAGGGCAAGGTGTTTACTTAACAGTCTGTGAGTTTGTCTGTGTTGATAACATCAGATAAATATCCTATCATGTACCTGTTAATGGAAACTCCTGCCCAGGTTGAAAGGTAAGAATTCTGTGTCTCCTTCTGTCTGTACCTAACAGCTATGGACAATGCTGATTAACTGGAAATCACTGAGTAGGATTATTTACAAGCTACAACTTACAATCTTTCAACCCTCTGCTCAGTTCCAAGTGTAATTTAAGAATGCTTTTAATTTAAGAAAAGTTACAAAACTTGGAAAAGTACTGGAACAGTTGCCCAGGGAGCAATGTCCATGCCCCCCCCCCTAGAAGTGTTTAAGGCCAGGTTGGATGGGGTCTTTTGCAACCTGATCTAGTGGAAGGTGTCCTTGCCCATGGCAGGGGGGTTGGAATTAGATGATCTCCAAAGTTCTTTAAAACGCAAACCATTCTATGAAAACTTACCAAAAGTCACAAGGGCTTAAAAAAATTGTAGCAGTGAGGCTTGCAGAGTAAAAGAGTAACTTGTCTTTGCTTAGCAAGTATCTCCTGTGCTAAGAGCCTGGAGGCCTTGGTTTGCCAATGTAACAATCTGAGTTTCAGAGTAGCAGACTCACTGTTGTAATTGGGTGCTGTGGGCCAAGCTAAGACACTCAAGGAAAAACAGTTGCCAAATGGCCTGTTGGAAGACTGACTTCCAACAACAGTGTCAGGATTCAACACCCCCAAAGTGCTATCTTAAACCTTCTATCCTGGCATGAAAATGAGTCTTGATTGTTGTTTCCACATGCATAAACCTTTTATTTTTTCAGTCTTAGCACAGCTGGGCAATTATAAAGGAAGCAACAGCCCTCTCAGACTGCTACACCACACCCTCTCCTGAATTACACAGCCCTACAGAGCACATCCTTCTTTTTCTTCCACCTTTTTTTTTTTTTTTTTTTTAAGTAGCTTTTTTACCATCTTGTGTAGAGAGAAGGGGAGGAAATACACAGCTCATATTTTGGTGACAGTGATGAACATCAAAACCCTTAATTTTGGACTATGCTGGTGAGTATTTGATTCTGGAAGCATAAATAATAGAAATAACTTTAAGTTCAAAATAGGCTCACTGCTTCACATGGGCTGGAAATGCAAAGGAAAAAAAAAGGGAGCAGACAGGCCTGGGAGGTACCTTAATAACAAGAGAACAATCCAACGATAAATAGCAAACTTTTGCTCTGCTCTGGTCGTTTTGCCACAAAATCAGATAACGATTTCTGTAGACTGTGTGCTGGGGAATATACCCAAATTGCTGGAAGTAATAACCACACTGTGCACACTTGTCAGTCTTGGTGCCCTGGGCTTTATCATTAACAAAACAGTGTGTAACAAAGTTGGAACTGGCTGCTAAAGTATTTACCAAGCACAGACTGGACAAAGCTCCAGAGTCTGCTCTACCAAACCACATCTGCCCTCTTTCAAGAAAACACTAGATAGAGAAGTTTATATAAAATAATTAAGTTATAATATTTCACAAAGTCAGTTACAGTTTGCTGCCCACTATTTATCTCAGCATCAAACTTTTTGTGGGTGCAGTGAATGAGCTGGTAATTAAATTTAGCTGTTTATTGTTTCTGTATACTGCATACTGCATTTCAGTACAGCTGTGCATTATTTTATACACTATAATTATAGAGTGCAATTACTCCTTTTTAAAGCGAGCAGTCTCAAGTACAACTAAATCAGTCAACCAAGAGAAAGCTGGAGACCAGATGTGGAATTAACCTCCTATGACACCACTGGGCTTCCACTGGTAGATAAATAAAGCAAGTAGCTCTTTGGGAATATTTGTGCAGTGAAGGCTGATGGACATCTAGCATCAGCATGGTAAGATGACCTAGAAGAGCAGTAAAAGCCCTGAGGACTAGGGCTGGATGTTTCATAAAGCCATGGCCATCAGTATTAGTCTCCTTCTGTCAAAGGAATTCCAAACGATGATTCATATAATTCATATCTGCCAAGTTCCGACCTGTCAGCTATTACTTAATCACATCAATTCACAGTTTTAACAGGAGTTGGGCCAAAATAACTGAAGAACAAACTACAGCTGTGCTGCAACAGCATTGACTATGCCTTTAATTTGCTTTCCAAGAACAACTGACTTATAAAAACAGTACTCAAAATCTACAAGGAAAGAAAACCACAAGCAATCACATCTCTGTAGGTAGCTAGCTTCTTCGCATAACTGTAACTATCTCCGAAGTTCTTCAGAGGTTTAATAGCCATCAGACTTCAAGCAGAAATTATGGATATTATATTTGATCAGTCATTAACATGGACAGTGATGGCTGAAGACTACAGCTACAGCAAGCAGCTGTATGGATCACAGCACAAAGCACTTACAAAACACCTTTGAATGACAGCTTCGTACCCAGCAACATTTATTTCAAGATGGATCCACAGAAAAACTACAGTGCTTAAATTAGGTCTGATCTAACTTTTCTAAGGAAGATTTGCCACATTAAAAAAAAATAGTATCTGTTTTTATTTTTTTAGACTAAAATCCTGTGAACAATTACAAAGATGCAGAGTGAACTGTAAACTCATCATTTTCCCACAGAAAATAAAGCAGCTTGAACAACATTTTCTTAAAAATCAACCTTGAATCATCACTTCATGGGATGATGTAACCCCCAGGTAACTTTTCAAGTGAGGTTCTTGTTGTGGGGTGATTTAGGTTTGGGTGTTTTTTTTTTTTTCCACATATGTGATTACTGTTATAAAACCAGCCAGCCCTAAAAGGTGTGTTGGCCCAAAAATCCAAGACTTGCATGGTGTGAGACACGATTTGTACTGGTCTCTAATAAGTGCTTTGGGTTCTTTAGAAGAGATACTTGGTATATATGGTATTGAATGAGCAGAACCTCCATTGTCAATGCCTTGAACACTTTTTCTGCAGATTTTTCAATACACAACAGTTTGGTTATTAAACCATAACCATACACTTCTCAAAACTCACGTGGTTATTACCAAAACACACTGTGAGAGATGGAGCTCAAGGCATCATTAGGACTTGCCTACAGCTGAGGCCAGCCAGGGAGGTCACTGCTGCTGGTGACTGTACAAGTTAAACATGGACACACAAACATGCTACTGTCATTGGGAAATAGTGTAAAACAATTACCTCATTCTTTCTGGGGTCTGTAGCAATTATTTTTCCACGTGTGTAAGCAGTTTTCCAATGCTGTGAACCACTGTGCTGTGTGTGCTAGCGTGGGGCTAGTTTGTAAGTGAAGATAATGCCCTTTTTGCAATCTCAAGGATTACAGGCTTCAGGTAATCTCTTCCCACTGAATAAAAAGAGGGTTGCTTTTCTCCAGATTTCCCAAACTAATTTAATCACAAGCACTTTTGGAATTAGATATTTAGTGCACATAATGTAGCCTTCAGAACTAAAACAGACTCATGGAAGAATCTATGCATTCACGACTGGCTTGAGAGTCTGAGGGACTCTGAATGCTCTGGCCCTACATGGAGTTAAAAAACAAACCTCTCAACTGGAATTTATGCCTAGGTTAGGCTGATGACAACATGGAAAGGACAACACATGTAGGAGATACATTGAAGTACTAAGGAACAAGCAAGTTGTAGTAACCATGGACTACTGCCATACAAAAAATCAGAAAGTCCCAAATGCAATCAGGCAGGGACACTGGTAATGTACAAGCAAAATGTGGCTATGTAGAGATATTGCTGGTTTATACTACTTGAAAAGAAGGACTGGTCAAAAAAACTATTGGAAAAATATTGCCAAAAATTGCTTCTGCAGCCTTCCTATGAAAGAAACCACAGAGAAAGTAAAAGCTGTGCCAACTACGCACAGTGCCAGGTACCAATACCAGAGAGGAACAGATGCCATCATTAGAGAAAGAGAGGGCATTCATGTTGGTGGTCTGTTGGAGCTCCAACACACTGCACATTTGACACGGTTGGTCTTGGAGAGCAAGCAAGCAAGGCTTGCCAAAAATATTACAAGCTTCTCTCTGTTGCTTGACTTGCACAGTGGCACTGATGATGACCAGTGAGGCACTGTGATGTTACCTATGGAGAACTATAAAATAGAAAACATATCTTTAGAATCCAGATGTGACCAGAGTCCTGAGAATACCTAAAGCTTGTCTCCAATATAGCGCTGCACTGCATGCCCATGTTTTGTGGCAGAGACACACTGCAAAGCTGCCAGTAAAATTGGGACACAGAAGAAATTGAGGTAATTTGTGTATCTCTTGTGTATTAAATATTATTGACAAAGTACAAAATAGTTTCAGAGACTCGCATTAGTTAAGAAGAAAGAACAAAAAACATCCCCTCTGAGTCAACTGAGAAAGTAGCAAGATGTGAAAGTATTTTCATTCTTCTGGGAATCTTTTCATTAATAGAAAAGCAATCAGACAGAAGTCTCTAGAGAGAATTTTCTCAACCATCTGATTAAGGAGTTCAACTGGCAGTAGGAAAACTAATACGTTTATTTCAGAAGGTCATGAACTATTTCATGGTTTCCAGCTGAATAAGTTAGGTGGTCCATTATGACCTGTTTCTAAAAAACTAAGGAAAAAAATAGAAGAGACAGGATTAGCTCAAAGATAAATCTGGGGGCAAAGTTGTTTGGGTTTTGTGTTTTTTCCTTCTTGTTTAGGTGCTAATGTAGAAATATAAGCAATGACATCTGATGTCTATTAAAAAGCTAAGGTAATAAATGAAACTTTAAACCCTCTTCTTTTTAAACAAAAAATTAATAAAAATCTATATTTAATGTGTTTATCAACAACTTCAAAACAAAGACAACAGTCTTTATGTAGAGAATAGCAATAATGGAACCCTGTGTGTTCAACAATGAAGACTGCCTAACCCAGAACTGCCAGCTGGCTTGAGAATTGTGCTCCATGTGCCCACACACTGAGCTTCCAGCTCTCAGCTTCAAGAGGGAAAAGGATCATTACTCACCAGGGCAGTCAGACACTGAATGGCAGTCTGCACAATCACTTCGAATTTGTTCAAAAGCCTGAGCCACAAAACCCTTCAGCCACTTCTTCTGATTCTGGACTGGGGCACATCAGCTTAAATTTCTCAGTACTGTGAACCTACTAATGTACCCACCCCTTCTTTCTCCAGATAGTCTACATAGGTAGCCTTTTAAGAATAAAGGAAAACAAAGTCTTATAGCAAAGTCCTGGTGCAGAGACACAAAAGCAATCTTCTGCAAATGGTTTAATTCAGTGGCTTTTATGTTTTTCAGACCCTTGAACAGGTCCTGTCCACCAAAAATAGCAGCATACCCGCATGCAGAATCCTCATCCAAACCTCAGCAGAAAATACTCTCTTGTATTGTTCCACTTTTGTATTAGACATTAAATGGTTCATGTATGGTGAGCATTGGTCTCCTCCATAGTGCCAGAAAGCATACAATCATCCAGGTTAAAGGCAAAGCTATTGGTCTTGCATGAAAGATACAGGCAAGTAAAGCTTTAAAACCCAAAAAAACTTTCCTACAACATCTATTTTTGGCTGTCTCCTCTTGATTATTTTGCAAACATATTTGATAGCATAACACCATAAGGTAATTGAAATGAAATGTTTGCCTAAAGAAACTGACCTTCTTCATGGACTTTCTTTACAGTCAGAACAAAAGTTCACTATTCCAGTGAAGGAAAATAGTGGGAAAGACTTCCATGACTGACTTCAACAGACAATATAATGTTAGGAAAATATTCTTGGTGGTGCTTTTCAAAATTTCCCATGCTTACAAAGCCTCTCTCAATGGAAAAACTGAAGGTGGATCAATGCTTACATTAATCTTATAAAAATAAAACACATTTTTCTTCATGGGTGAAGAGCTTCTCCTCAATTTATCCTCCAAATTCCTTCAAGTGACTGGCATGTGTTCAACATATGGGTCAGCACAGGCAGAAGTACAGATGTTGGTGATTTGATTACTAACCAGATGTTTGTGGAGAACTAGCTCCAGTTATTCCTAAGGGAAAGCATATAAACTCCGTTAGCAGCAATAAATCAACACACTTTTTTTTCTCTTGAAATTCCTTAAAAAAAGAAAATACATGAAGGTAAGTTTATCCAGACACATTGACTAGAGAAGTTTTAGAGGGCAAGTCCCATTTGCACCAGTGAAGACCAAAGGCCAAAGCAATGAAACTTCACTGTACAGAAAACTGTGCAGTCCTTGATCAAAATAAAGCCACCATGACACCATATTTCAGCATTGCCACACATATCCAGATGCCTTCTGAGATGAGTAGGACTTCACAAGATCACAGAATTTCTTAAATTCAAGAAGCTGCACAGTTACAGCCCTGTGCATGCTTCTCCATCCCCTAAGTCTAATGTGGCCAGATCACAATTCAGCACACCATTTTTTCCATGAGTTACAGCAGCAGAGAGATTTTATAGGAGAGAATAAGGATAGGCTCAAAAAAGTCTGAAGAATCAACAGACCTGCTTTGTCCATTTCAAGTTCCTCCGTATACATCTTTATAGCTTGGATCTAAGTGAGCTGACTCAAGGACCATCCTGAGTCATGCACTCCATTGAGCTCTCATAAATAGTCCTGAACTACGAATATCTGGCGACCTGCAAGGCTGTTAAGTGACCAACTATTTCCCCTCTGGGTTTGCTGACCTTCAAAGACTGCTAAAAAAAAGTCTGTTTGTGATTCTGATTGATGGATTACCTTAAAAAGCTGGTGTTTGTTTTGTTAATGGGGCTTCTTGAGGTAGCTCAGAGAGAACAAGATGTCATGTTAAGTCCCCGCTTCAGTAAGTTACTAGGGTGCCCTCACAACATGCAACAGACACACGAGTTAGATGCACAAAAAGGACTGTTCTCTGAACTCAGAGTTTGCCCTCTCTTCAGGACCTGTTTATTCTTACATGAAAGATGCAAGCAACCAATTTTGTCCATTTTTCTGGGACCTTTTCCCTAGTACGTCAGAACTCATAAAACCCCCACAGTTCTTTTCTGCTTCCTTTCAGTCTCTTCCCACAGAAAGGAGCATGCCTCTCAAGTTTTACACCTGAAACTTGTTTTGAACTTGGGCCCTAATTCACGAAGGTATTAAGCATAAGCTTTACCTCCTGAGGACCACTGGTATTACCAATTATCTCACTGAGTGCAGGCCCAAACACTTTTGTGGGAATGCACTACAGTTTTCTTCTGCTTACTCATGGTTATTGAAGTCACCATTGTATCACTTCCTCTGTTTCTTACGGGTGTTTGGTACATTACAACGTCTTGCTTTGGTTAAACACTGGTCATTAGCAATGGAAACTCAACTAGAGAAATACTCCATCTTGAATTGAAGCTATCCGTCACACACATCTGCCATCCTGGTTTTAATATGTGATTGTTAAAACCTCACATATACGTGTAACTTTTATAGTTCTGTTAAATGCTTTGCAATCTTTTACTCCACAACTTTATGAAAAATGAGAGTTGCAAGTAAATCAATCTGATAATGAAAACAAATTGGCCATTAGGCTACAGCGGACTTCCAGCATGAATTAGTGAACTGAGAATGACTGCACCAATATAATGCTTGCTAATTACAATTCAAAGCTTCCCTTTCCACGTAGCTTTAGAGGGGAGTTAGCAAAGAGTATTCAGAACTAAAGCATCAGAATTGTGATCTATGTAAATGGTATTGTAAGTCATAACGAGCTCTAGTTAACCCTGTAGGTAGGTTCTTTTAGGAAAGAGGGCAGCACTGCAGAACAATGGTCCAATGAATCAGAAAACTGGAAATATTTGCAAGTGAAGAGGCAAACAAGTTGAAAGAAGTTGATTTGTAAAGCTCAGTATACATGAGAGAAAACACACACAAAAAATATTTGGCTTTTTTCTCAAGCCCATGGTGAATAACCTGTCTAATATTGCTAAGTGCTCTAGTTTGCAAAGAAGTTTGGGGAGCTGTCTAAACTGGAGAAGAGCTGGAATACATTTAAGAGAAAGAGACACTCCTGCACAGGAACCAGCCTATGACAGACAACTTCTGCAGCTGTAAGCTGCAGCTATAAATTGCCTTTTACTTTGCCATCTATTACATTTGTGCAACTTGCCTCCATCCTTCCAAAGAGACTCATGCAGTATATCTTATTGCCAGCTTGCTTTCTTCAGTCAGAAAATTCAGTCAGGCATGAAGTCCAAAATCTCACTTCAAAGCTCTGACAGGAGCCCTAGCTCATACACACCTCGGATATAAAAAAACATATAGTGAAACTGTTTCCAAGGCATAGCCATTCTCTCTACTATCACACAGACCTGCCTTTTCAGAAGACTAGTTTAACACACTATCCTACCAGTTACTCTTCTTCTAAGACAAAAAGTTTAACTCTGAACAGTAAGCACAGAGAGTTCGCCATACTATAGTCACTTTCTCTTCTATGCTACAAACTCAGACAGTTTCAATCACTCGGTTCTGTCCTAACTTTGTATAATTTAGATTATACTAAAACCATACAAGGAACAAACAGACCCTTAACTAAAAGACAAAGTCTATGATGAATTAATCTTCTTAAAAAAGCTAAACTTCAAGGTCACATGGAATCAATATAAAGAAATCCACTTTTGTACCCTACTCATTTAGGTATCACATTTTAGCTCATTAAAAAAAAAGTAAACATGAAGTTTTGAAAAGGAAGTGGGGGAGGAAATCACCACTGTGAAATATTCTGACAGCAATGGGTTTATTTCAGGAGAAATTACAAGATTTAGCCATTTTCATTATCAAGTAAATTCTCCACTTCTTTTTCTGGATTTTAAATTCATTTTACTAGGCACTTCCCACTGGTTAGGTTCTACTTTCTGAAGCCCCAGAACTGATTGCATGTTTTAAGAAAGACCCTTCTGCATGAAACTTTATCTGTGTAACCCTATAATGGGATCAAGTCCTTCAGGAGCATGGAAAGAAACCAAGAGAAGAACCATCCAACCAAATAAGAAAATCACTGGTATACTGAAAATGAGAGGGTAACAAATAAGGCATAAAAAATTCTGAGCCCTGAAGAAAAACACATTTGCTACATTTTAGACTCAGTTCAAAAATCATTTTGGCTTACACAAAGTTTATCCTAGTTCTGCAATACAGCTCTTAATCCACAAAATCCCAATAGAACTTCAGTGCACACTTAAATTCTTTGCCATGAAAGCAGGGCCTTTAAATTCACAAAATCATTAGACTTCTATAAGGCCATTTTAATTCCTCTGACAGATCTCCTGCCTTCTCCTTCCAGAAATGTCAAATTTCAAAGAGTTTCATCTTGTCCTTCAATCAATCTTGTACAATGACACTCTTCATAAGATTATTATGAGGGGGAAAAGTGTTGATTTGATTAATCCGTTCTGGGAAAGGTTATAAACCAGCTCCTTGTAAATAGAATAGACTGTATCTGTGGGAAGGGAATCTAGTCCAACTGCCTGACCACTTCAGGGCTTACCAAATTAATGCACATTAAGGGCAACATCCAAACACATCTTAAACACTGACAGGCTTGGGGCACCAGCCACCTCTCCTGAAAGCCTGCTCTAGTCTCTGACTACCCTATCAAAAAAGAAATGCTTCCTAACATTCAAACTAAACCTCCTTTGAACCCATATTCTGCCTTGACCAAGTATTTTCCAAAATATCATGCCCTAACCTTTTTTGGTTTTGTTTTGGTTTGGTTTTTTTTGCTTACTCACTGCATTTCACTGTCTGCAACAGCATTCTCTGGTCTGCCTGTGCCACTTCACTCAATGCCTGAACATCATCTGGTTTAGAACATCATGATCAGTAAGTTCAAGTTTGTCACATTTCATCAATTTCAGTAGAGAGATGCTATTTGTTAACTACTTGTAAACACCCTTAAAAAAAATTCTGTTCAACACCTTTTTACTGGAAGACCTGCTACACATCTAACACCACCACCTGTTGCTGGTTCTGGGCAATGTGACAAGAGGAAGCAGGGTCCATAGTCTAAACCTGCCAATGAACTAAAAGAGTTGTTACAACTTAGATATCTCTGGGATAGCAATACTCCTACAGATGTGCCTCACCTGGAACAAAAATTAAAGAAGGATAGATGTTACTAAAGCAAGCAAGGAACAGGAAGAGACTTTAGTCAAACCAGGAAAGTAAATTACTTCTAACATGCTAACCAAGCTCCATTCCCACCTTTTCTTTTCCCAGTACTATCTTGGCCACATGACTCCTCCAGGGAGCCAGAGAAGCAAGCTCTGACCTGAGCAGAAAGCATCTGTCCTAAGCTTTCCCCTTTGATTTCTTAGCTCTTACACAACAGAAACACAGGTTTCATTACCAGAGAGGTTAAGAACAGATCTCCTGCTACAAGTAGCTTTTAAATGGAAGCATTTAGTGAAACAGATATGCAACACTTAGAGAAACTTCCCCATCCTAATGAAGGGAAGCTCTGTAAGAACCGTGAACTTCCCATCCAATTCAAGAAACTGTCAAAGCATCCCTGAAGTGGAAACTAACTGATGTTGAAAAGATTGGACCGTATTTTAGTGAGGCACAGAGAGAAAACACACCAAATGGTAATTCATCAAAGACTAACAGAGCAACTGATACAAGCCATTAAAATAAAACTGGTATGAGGTGAAGGAGTTTCCAATTTTAGAGGACTGGTTTTCAATCTTTGCCTCTGAGACAAAGTGCAGGAGATTTACTGCTTGTGGAATTTCCAAATGATGGTGGAAGCATAGCTCTTAGTATGGCAAAGGAGAACTTCATGGGAGTCCTTATTCCAATTCTGAACAGAATAAATCAGTAGTTACAAACTTTATGAAATTTGGAGTTGTTTGGCATACTTCAGGTAAGCCTGGTTCTTACAGCAGGTCCATGAACACTATATATTTCTCTACAGTATCTAAGCATCAATTTGCCAATCCTGATTACACTATTCAGATATGGCACAACAGCCAAGCCACCTGTCACACTGGCCAAGGCAAACATCCATCCGCATTTTCCTAGAGACAAAAGGCCTGATATTAGAACGAGACCTAGAGGTAAGCAAACATGGATACTTACTGGTCCACAAAATCTGACACCTGATTTAGCTGAAAGCTGCTAAAATATCACAGAAATGTCCAGGGAACATTCAGAAATTGTTTTTTGATCTTGTAGCTAACTAGACTGGGATGGCATGGACTTCTGGGACAGAAAGGAACTGCTAGACAGAAAAAAAAAAAAGGGGGGGGAGGGGGAGGGGGGAAGGGGGAAACTGATCCAGTCCCAGTGTGATAGCACACTGCAGTGGACAAGTCCAGGGTATAGAATAACATGCCCAGGGGACCTGCCCAATATCTCACAGTCTTTCCTGTCTTCAATATTCCACAAGAATTTCTTGTTGTTTGTTTTCATGTGTTCAACTCTTTGCTCTTCAAATTCCATCTTCAGCTCTTCAGTTTCCTTCTCACACAGGCCACTCTGGATTGTCAGATTCAGTAGTGTTGGATTTCTAGTTTCTGACAGCTATTTCTTTTTGCCCAAATAACCTCTTGAACTTTGTGTTTAAGCATATGGACTCACTTGCCTTTTTGCTCCTTTCCTCACATGGTGCTATTCCTATTTGCAATGACAGATTCTGGTGTGCTTAAGTATCTACTATGCCTAAACTAAGATTTTAATTTCTGTAACTTAATCATAGCCATATATTTAAACAGTGTTCATGTTGTTCTAGTAATCAAGAGGGGACTTCAAGCACATTGGTCATTATGTTTTCCAACCTCTACATTTACCTCAACTGTAAAGCTCTACTATGACCATGAGACAACTTGTGCATTTAAATTCAAGTCTACATAGACCAGCCCCAGGTTTTGGCTAACTGAAGTAATTAAAGTAGACAGGTAATATTGTGATCTTCAAAGAAAACACAGCAGTGGCATCTAAAGTGTCTATCACATGGATAAGCAGTGGGTTGTTCTAGCAAGAGTGCAATAGCCCCAGACTCAGAAGAATGTCACATTTTTGGGAATACTGCTTATTGACATGTTTAGGCAAGATTTGCCATGGAGATCCTAGAATTTTGCACATAACTGACAGACAACTTTAAAAAACTTTCTGCTTCCTGAAATGCTGGTGTACATCTCAGCCCACAGTACTTAAGCTTCTAGGACCTGCCTCCTATTTCAACTAACCCGACAAAACAAAACTCAGCTCAGACAGTAAAGTCCTTCTCCAGCTAAGAGTATCAGAATGTGTCCCCCAATGAGATGCTCCACAACATGGTTTCAGAGGTCTCCCTCAATCAATAAACACATTATCCACAGATTAATGACAGAAGTAAATGGTTATATATCATCCCTCTCACATCTTGAGTATCCTCCATGGATTTGCCTCCTTCGGCCTCTACAAATTAATCTTCTCCACTCTTGCAAGACCATCAATCATGCTCTTCCTCACTCTAACTCCCTATCTCTTCATACTAAAGAATGTCTTTCATCTCTGTTGCAGTCAGAATTTGGAACAGCTTTCTTAACACTATTAATGCCTATCTCAAGACCATTCTTCTTACAGCCATACCATCTCAAGTCTTTTCCTAACAGAACAAAAACATATTACTACCCTTTCCTTCTCACTTTTTCTTGAAACATTCATCCCTGAATTTTGTCATTTCACACTCCTTTGCGTTTAGCTACTGAATAATGCAGAAGTTACAAATACAAAAAAAAAAAAAAAAAAAAAAAAAAGAGTTCAATGCCAAATTCATGCTGCTTACCCAACTGAACTATACAGCTGCCAATAGGCTGAATTACACTAAACGGGGATTAAACATTTTGCATGAAACATATAAATATGAAGGTAATTTATCATACCACTTTTTGTACATAAAAATACATTTGCTTTTGAAAGGAATTTAATCTGGAACATGATACATTGATCAGCATGTAAAATAAATAAATCATGCAGAAGTTCAAGATTCAAGGAAATAGTAAAATCCCAGTTTATAGCAACATTATTCTTACATATTTTTACTATTAATGAACAACATTTGTTAGATCGTCAGCAATCTACTGAACATCAAAAATACTGTTTAATATTTTTAGCAAGAACCAAAGTGGTACTGCCTATTTCAGTCCCCCATATGTGTTAAAATGCAGAAAGGAAGGGCACCAAATAGAGATGGTCATTTTCCTACCCTCTATTTGTAGCTACCTTTGGAAAAAATTTTTTTTCTACAATTTAGTGTTTTTTTCAGAAGAAACCAATATAGTTGTCTACTCAAGACATGACACAAGCATGAAAAAGTTCTACAGTATTTAATAAAGACTCCCCACATTGCACTATAAAAAGGAAATATCTTCTTTTGAAAAACTATCACACTTGCCAATAAACATAAAATGTTCTATATAGCTTAACTCAGACAGAACAATGTCATCCTAGCTCTGGGTAGACTGGAAGGGAAACCAAAAGAGGATGAAGTTTCCCAGGTTACCAGCTAAAACAGCTACTGGTGGGGAACATTTTGGTAAGTGTAGAGCAACAGCAGCACACTGTACATTTTCAACATGTGAATGCCACAGCCATATTTTCTGTAAGATGCATCTTGACTGCCTAGGATAAACATCTGAAAAATACATAAAAAAAATTTGGAATGGCATCTAAAACAAGTCACTGGAAAGTGCATCCCCCTTGGTAGCTTATAAAAAACTTCTGCAGTTCAAGTCTAATCAATTATTATCTTATTAATACTATATGGACTTTATAGCATAAAAAAGTTACACTATGATACACATGACTACCACAGATAGCCATCAGCCTACACATTTATCATACAGATCATACAGTACTTTCACAATTTTAAATACTGCCTAATTAGAACTATTGTCAGGGAAATCAAGGGCATTTAAGCCTATGTGTGTGCAAGGGTGTGCACTATAAGAACAGCATTTCTTTCTGCACACCTCTCCAGCCTTGTGTCTCTTTCAGAAACCACTTTGCAGTGAGGCATTCCTGGAACATCACCTCTAAACCCTTCTTGTCAGGCTGGTGGGTAACATTCTCATTCTCCTTTTTCTGGGGGTAGACCAGCTGCTGAATACATATTTATGAAAAGAAATAAAAATTAAAAAAAAAAGGGGGGGGGAGAAGGGGGGACTGTTTCAAAAGAACTAAGTTTCAACTTTCCTAAAGCCTCTGATTCAAAGATTATTGAAATCAGATGCCGGAGTATCGTTCATCCATCTTCCTCTAGACATTTTCTCCTCCTCTCTCTTAGAGGCCTGAAGCTAAGAGTTACAGATTTGTCCAGATTTATTTTTGTCCCCCCATATCTGGTAGATCCAGCAGGCCTTCCTTCACTTGCTGAGAAGCACAGATGTATTGCAACCTAGAGCTCCTGCACACATGCAGTGTACTATATAGTTGTGCCATGTGCAGTAACCCAGCTTGCAGGAAACACTGCACTTAGCGCTCCTCTGCTGAGCAGAAGGGCCACAACTCCCAAGCAGTGTTAGACCTTTCTAAAGTCATTGCTCTGCAGCTGGCCTGGACGTTTCTAATAAATGACATTTCCCAAAATATTCAGGGCTCCAGGAACAGGACATTTGTTTCTACAGACAGAAACACTAAAGGGTCAGATTTGAGTTCAGCCCCAGAATTCAAACATCATCATTCTCAAAAATTGGTAAGAAATCAAAACTGGCTTTGGGAATATAAAAATACAATGACTTTAAAGAGTCTAACAATATTTCTTTTTCTGAGGCACTCCTTGAAATCCTCATTCAAACCCACAGAACTAAACTCATCTTGTCCCACAAGACCATAAAAGTGAGGCAGTAGCACTGGGATTAAAATGGCTTTCTATCACGTGAGCTCCTACCTAGCACTAGGACAATACAGAACTGTGAAAGGAGTTTGCCAAAATGAGCTTTAACACATGACTTTGAACCTTTTGGCCTTTCAGAAGGATCAGGGAAAGTGAACAATAAGGAAACCTGATAGCACAAATAATTTTTTCTGCTGATGTCAAAAGATGTTTTTGCAAGAATAAGGAAACAACAGCAAAATGTGAACTATTACTCAGAAGACACTTAAGGAAACACAAGCATCATCATGGAATAAGATATCATGTATAATTAACTCAATCTGTCTCTTCAAAGAGCAGAGTCTCATATAGGAATAAGGTCAGACACCCATTCATGTGATCAGTCAAGCAAATATAGCAAAAGAAGCAGATACCACTAGTGGGGAATTTCCAAAGATTCTAAATTCCCAAAGATATGGCCCCATCTCTGCTTGATTCACTTGAAATATGATTCCAATACCTCATAAGGAAAGATGTATTTTAGGGCATCAAATTCTTACCCAGCCATACTGAATATTAGGTAGTGTTTTGTGAGGTGTTTGTTACCTGTGTTGGCAGAATGCTACTGCTTGCAGAAGTGATTCCACATCCGATAGTCTTGTACAATTCTATTATTGATTTACCTGCAAATTTCTATCATCTTCCTGTATTTCCTTTGATACATAGCTATACCTTGAGGTCAACAGAGATTCCATTTCTTTACAACCTGAGTAAAACACATTTTTTACATCTCCTAGCTGAAGTCTCCCTCTAGTTCATAGCAAAATCCTTATACTCTGTGTTGACTGTTGGCCTTATGCACAAAGTTAATGAACAACTGAAGAGTTAATGTCCATTTATTGTAAACAAATACAGTTGGGGGCTGTACAGTGT
The DNA here is from genome assembly GCF_027791375.1 of Indicator indicator. NCBI lineage: Eukaryota > Metazoa > Chordata > Aves > Piciformes > Indicatoridae > Indicator > Indicator indicator. The sequence goes on along the minus strand of NC_072022.1, from coordinate 12,603,655 downwards.
AAGTATCATTAAAAAGCAATCTCAATTAAGGAATTAAGTCATTAAGAATTACTTACAAAATGAATTACCTTTATTTAAAGTTAGCCTTACTGAACCCAAAAGAACTACCCACACAACCAAACATGCCAGTAAGCACTTCCATGACTTGGGCTCCTACAGCATACACTTAAAGATACAAAACTTCAGGTTGATTGTTCCTTTAATTCTTACACATCTGGTGTAATTTCCTGGAATCAGCTACCCATAGACATGAAACAGTGCTCTGAGCTTTCCATTACATTTTCTGCAGCCTTATTCCCCTATCACCAGCTGCCTGACAGGTGAGAGATGTTTCTACTGACAGGCTAGCAATTAACCTCCTGCCACAGTAGAATAACAAAGATTAAAACAAAATGTGAAAAATGAAAGATTCATCACAAGTATCACTGAAAAAAATCTAGAAACAGCATCATTTCAATTGAGGTTCTTTTCCCTACGGTCATATAGCCTCTCCTGTACAAATACAGTGTTGTTCAGTTATTACTTCAATTTCAGGATTTAATTTCCTCCTCAGCACTTGAGATACAAGCAGGAAAAAAAGCAAAGAACGAAAAATTGAAATCAAAAGGAAGTCACTATACAAATCCTGTATTTTACCTTAGATGATGAAGCAGGAGCTGCAAGAGCTTCAGCTAGCTCCCCCCACACTTCAAGTGAAACTGAGCCAATTTTAAAATCCCTGATAATTCTTTTCTCCTCAGAAAACTGAGTGGTTGGCTTTTGTTTATTGTAGTGCTCTGCCTCCTCAAGGAAAATTAAAGCACAAAACATTTCATCAGCTTTCAACAGGAATTATTTTGGCTTTGCAAGCATTTATGTTTATTAACATCTTAAGCAGAAAACACTTTCACGTTCTGATTTAAATGCCACTGCTCACTGAAAAAAACGTTTTGACAAAAAAGTTAGCATAATTTATCCCTGCTCCTACACTTTCCTGCTTCTTGAAATTACTTTTTCTTGTACATGAAGCCTGCCATCCAAACACCACAAATGCTTTCTAAGTATATGGGTGGTATCTGCCTGTACTGTACTATCAGGGAAAGAGAGCTGCCTGTGTTCAGCAAGCCTTGTGTGGCTGACTATAGCTGGGCTGCCCATATTGAGGACCTTGCACATCATCTGTTTGCAGCTCCAAGCCTCTCAAACCATTTCTCACAATGACAAGGCCACAGGCAGGAAGGTGTACCCTGGTTGTATGACATTTACTTTTACTCCACCAATCTCTAACCAGTCTGGCTTGTATTAGCCTGAACACAACAGGCTCATTTCAGGCAGAACAGGCACCAGGACAGAGACTGCGTCAATGGGTAAGTTCACCTGGAGAAAGGGTAAGGCACATGCAAACTCTGCATAATGCAGGAGGCCCAAGAGACAGCCAGCAAAGCCCCCAGACTCATGTTGACAAGAAAGCAGCCAGTGCAGCAAACACTGCATTGAATGGTTGTCCTCACCCTGACCCACTCTCATAGATATCTCGGACACAGGAGACAGGTGAATCTCTCCTGCACAGAAACCATGTTCCAAGAATACACTGTGATGTCTGCCTCTTAGAATAGCACACCTGTCTACAGCAGAAGTTTGTATAGATGCAGAGAAAACTGGAAGGAGGGCAAGAGAAGAGAATCAATGAATCAGTTTTAGGAGTCCACAAGCTTAAACAACGCAAAGTCTATTACCAGAAGCCTTGAATTCACCAAAGACGTACACCTGCACTAGAGAATTGTCAGAAGTGAGAAAAGCTTAAAAATTACCAAGTTAATGAGACACAACTTCCATTTAGAAGCCTCTACTAATCCCAGTGGTTTAATCCTAGAGGTGCTCTGCCAGTTTTTACTTAATGCATAGCCAGTCATTCATTCCCAAATGAAATTAGTCAAGCTTTGTGAGTAATGATTGAATAAAAACAAAGTTATGACTTAAGGAATTGGCCCCAGGATGTCAATTCACTGCCATGAAAATAAAAATTAGGCCCTGTATGCACATAATGCTTATTGGTACTACCAGTAGTTACTTCCTGTTGACTAGGCATATAAATGAAGGCTCTTTTATTTTGAGATTGCTTTTAGGATGCTATGATGAAAATACCATTAGAGATATCATTTTTGCAAAGCTACAAGAAGACAATACATCAAAGCAAGCTACCAAATGTTTACACATTTAGCGTCATAAAAATTACAAAGAAACAAGCACGTTGTAAAAAATTGGTCGGTTAGCTTCCCCACCTTCTGCCAGAACACAAAGTCATTTCCAGGGATTTTAGTTGCTGTTTGTTCCCTGGGATGCCATGCCCAAAGTCTTGAGCAATGATGAAATCAGGAACAAAAACAAGGGCCTGCAGATCACATGTAGGGCAAAAGAGCAAGGAACAGAGAAACTCAAGGCTGCATCAGGCCAAGAACCAAGAGAGGAAACCCATGCAGAAACCAAGTAAGGGAAGGGCAGAAGAAGGTACCCAACTGCAGCCCCTAAGGAAAGCAGAGGCCAGTCTGATACTTGACTGCTCAAGCATAGCCTGACAAAGACTAACACTGAAATCACTTAACAGTGATTTAAAACTTTAATAGCCACAAATAAAATCATAACTTTGATTCCACTGATGGTGTGAATGTCCACGAGACTAAGCATTCTACCCCACGTCCACCACGCTGGCTTGTGACACAGGCAAAATACTCTTTTTTAATTTGCTTTATTTATTTTAATCCTATAGAAATATATTCTGAAGTAGTACTTTGGGATTGAGAGAAACCAAATGATATGACTGTTTAAAAAATTACCCAAAAGACCAGAAAACATGTCATGAATTACTGAGAGTTGCAAGCACTTTAAATTTAAATACTAATATTATATTAATTGGTGTGTTTTCCACACTGGAGAACTAGACTAGAGAATATTAGGGAACTACAATTAAGACACCTTCCATGCACCCTTGAAAGAAAAAGAAAAGGAAATAAAATAAATAATAATGATGATGGAAGTATATAGAGACTTAACTAATATATAAAAATTACACACCTCCAGAATTTTCATGGTTTTCTGTTAAAGAAGCAGCTCAGCTGCTATACTTTAAAATGGTAAATAAAAGGCTATGTTCTAATTAAAGCGAATATTGGCCATCTGCTATGCAACTAAAGGACCAATTAGAAAACTGGTGTCTAACTTGATCAACCTCAATCAACCAGGTTAATCCATGAAAGGCTCCAAACAAACGTATAATCTTTTCTAATCTTTATTGGATTGACTGGACTAATCCCCTTGGATGTATATAATGTTCTTATACCACCATATTTACTCAGTATTCCACTGTTTTCTTTATTGTTCTTTTGCAAGCCATATTGCACCACTGTAACAAAAGGCTTTACAAAGTTTTGGAATTTTATTATGAAACCAGAGAAGTCACTGAGTGAGTAAAAGTGTGTCACAGGAGATAATGCTTCAGCACAGAACACTCATTTCCCCTTTGGTCCTCCACTGAAAAGGTGAAAGTTCACTGTGGAAAAATGGAAATGCTTGTGCTATTAAAGAGACCTGGAAATGTAACTGTGTGTTGATTTTGCATCAAAACAAATCTAAGAAAGGAGGATCAGCTACAGTTAACTATCTCACCCAGACATAGATTTTTTAAGTTATACAGCAGGCATCCTCACATCACCTACTAGCATTTGTTGGACAACTCTTCAGACCATATGGTTTCTCCAGTTCCAGGAGGTCCTTAATCTCATAAAACCTGTGAAGTAGAACAGGACATTCCTCCCATCTGTAGGTGACTTGCTTATTAGACTGGGAGGAAGAACCCAACCTCAAACGAGCCACATACATTGCTGATAAATTTTCATTGTGTTATCTACACTTACATCTAGCTTGCTTCCTCTTGGTGAAGCACATCAAATCAAGCCTTGTCTAACTTCAATGATTTCAGTCAAGTAATTAGATTACTATTTTTTCCATCTTGCACTACAAGTGTGGCAATGAGAGTCAGACCACATTTCCTCCTGATCTCATCATTCCATTTTCCCTGTCTGAAAGAGGCTTACCACCATTTTTTGTTCACTGGCACATTTTTCTCTTGCTTTCTGTTATAAAAACATGCAATAGTGAAGGTGATTTATTTACTGCTGTCAGACTAGTTGTATTGCATAGAACAAACTTGTGGACCTCGTGTGCAAAGTGAGTGCCAAGCAAGAGGAGGCTGCAAACCCTTGGAACAGATGCTATTTTGCAATTGAAAGTCTTCAAGATAATTTAGGAAAGGAGAAATGTCTAGGCTTTTCAGTTGGGAATATCTGAAAGTCGACTCATGGAACAAAGCACTTAAATTCTCTTAAGCTGTGTTAAAAAACTTTACCTATAATAATTAGTCCCATATAGGTTTTACCTTTCACAGAATGTTGTCCTCAATTTAGAACTGCTTGGATGTGTCTGTCTTTTTTGGTAGCATCATTAGACTTATATTCTAACTTCCCTATACTCCCAAGGCTGCAATCCAGAAACCCAGCTGCAATTGTGTACCTAAACTCAAGGTCTTATATGGTTTCCTCAGCACGTGGCTCACATTGTAAAGTTGATACCATGCAGCACAGATGATGGGAAATATTGCCAAATCTATGTTCTTCTGGGAAGCCATTACTCTTTGCAGTCCTTATGATTAACAGATTTTGTCTGAGCTATCTTACTGTTGTGTTACTATCGTTTGTCTGTCTCTACTACAGATAACTCTCCTAATGGGAGAAAAATTGAAAGAAACATTCGTTATGTTTAAAAAACAAATCACTATGGAAGGAGTGCTTCACAAAGTCATTTCAAATACATTTTAGACCTCAGCATGACCCAGCTGCAACAGATCCACATAAAATAATAAACTTTTAATTTCCTCCTCCAACATTTCTTAGCATTGTATCATTACTTCCCATCACCAACAAATCTTCACAGCAAATCTTTAACAAATGACCTAAAGGGTTCTACAATATTTCTTATAAGTTACTTAAAAATGGTTTTATTTACAAGTCTCTAGGGAACTGAATATTGCTAGTCTTGAAACAGGGTTAAAAATGCAACATGGATTTCCTACGGGTTTACAGTGAAAGATCAACATAAATAGCAATAGACCCCAATTTAACACACACTTAAGGCTGTAAATAAAAGTTTTAAAGGCAGACTGAAAAAAGGGGTGATTTGGAAAGATGAGACTGTTACATAAAGCATATTGGAAGCATGTCCAGCTTTAAAATATTTTTCACTTGTCCTGTTTCTAAAGTGTAACATAAACAAATCCATTCTCTTAATTAAATTGATTACATCAATAATGCACAATTAATTCAGCTGCACCTTAGACAAAGATGATACCTTGTTATGAATCATCTTGTCTCTTTTCTATGTAACTAAACAAGACAAAATTTGAGTGCACCTTTAGAGCTTGGGCGCAGATTCACAGTGGCAGCAAATCTGCATGGCACTGATTTCCATGGTGCAAGGCTGATCTGCACCTGATGAAGGTCTGGCTTTTGGCCAGAAGCTCCATTAGGCTTGTATGAAACAGCTAGATACTTTGTGAGGACAACCATTTCACTAGTCTCCTTTTCCTACTACCTCCTCCTTTAAATTCAGGCACCTCTGGACATGACTTGCACAGCTCATCTGCACACGTTGATGGTGAAATGCAGAAAAACTGATTCCTGAAGTCAGTATCAGCTTCCTCACTATGCACCCTGTCTTGGTTTTGACGGTTTGGGTTTTCTTCCCAAATGCCAGGATGTTGCCACAATCCAGGATGTAGAGCAGACGGTCTAGAGGAACGCCCTGGCAGGCTATGACCTTTTGTCATGTGGTGATCTCCTGCCTATGAGCAGCTACACGATCTTCTCACATTGTGACATGCTCCTCACACAACACTGCTCACGTTATCATATTTGACAAGGTGATACTAAGCACGTTAATTCACAGTATCCTTTAGTTGTACAGCTGATGTGGACTTGGATTATTTGGACCAAACTGAAAAGCAGTGTAGTGAAATGCTTTTTATTTTTCAATTGGGAACGGTGGCAGGACATGAAGCTCTGCTGCCAGATGTCTGAAAGGAGACTCAGAAGACATACCAAGTTCACAGGATGTGTCAACTAGGTTGAGGGCATCTAGGACTTCACACCAAAAGATCTTCAACAGAAATAGTGAGACACGCATTGATTAAAGACAATAATTCCACAATGATTTCAACTACCTGACCATTGACATGACACCAAAAAAATCTGCTTAAATCTAGCTTTCTTTGACTATGGTTTGTGAGCCATAACCCTAAATTTTCAATATCTAAGCATTTTTTACATCATATTCAGTCATGGTGACAATAAAAAAAGACTTGCAAATGCTGTGAAGAGCACACAGCCACCAAACCTACATACAGCCTAACAGTCCATGGCAGCAATGCTAGAACCTGTGACAGCATTTGAGTATCAATGCCATTAACATAACCACCTATTTAGCACATGGGACTGTGGATTAATGCTGTACACGCTAAGAATTGGAGTTGTATCAAGGACAGAAGTATGGAAAACAAAGGAGATTCACAGAGATATGGAAGAAGAAAGGGAGAGGACAGAAGCACAGGACAGGAGCGTGTTTTCTTACAAGGGGTTAATGAAGAAGACAGCACTAAATTTATCCATAAGTACACATCATATCCTTGGCAGGCACCCACTGCAAAAACATGTCATAAAATGATCTAAACGCATCAGCAAGGCCATAAAGTTGGAAGAACTCAGGTATCTGTCCCCCAAAATAGCATTTAGAAGTCATGATCTTAAAATCCTCCAGATGAAAAAGGTAGTGATGGCTTCTGCATATCAGTGTGTATTGATGACTACAGCTAACACTGCATATGTTGGATGTTACAGCTCTACCTTCTCCCCACAAACACAACAGCAGGTTGCTGTCCCACAGTGCCCATGTGCATGCACTCCCAGCTTTGCAGACTAGCTGCAAAACAGATTGTGATGTGCTTTATGTGAATGAACAGACTTTGCAAACCCAATGCAATTCAAATGACTGCATGCCCTAGTCTGAATAGAATACTTAAACATCGAGTGACTTAAAATACTGAATTCAGTCAACTGACACTTACATAATTTCAAATTATTGGTATAAATTATTTCAAAGTTTTGCAAAAGCTAATTAGAAAACTGATGGTCTGGCAAATCAAGATTAAGCGTTATGAAGAAGTAACTTATACTTCATCCTGCTGCTGTTGATGAGGTACCTCCAGAAAGCTTTTAAGCTTCCACAGAGGAAAAATATCAGCCTTCAATCATCCTTTGGTGGCTTTCCAAGGTTGCAGCTTTATCACGCTAGGAGTACAATGACACCCAAGTTAACTGTGCAGGAGACAGCTCATGTCTGGAAGCAATATAGCTGCATTCATTTTGTTGCCACACTGCCAGACTTACTCCACCAGGTCAGTGCAAGCTGAGAGAGCCCTGAACTGCAGGCAACGGTGTCACTGACCTTTCCTCTCTCCGTTACATCTTCAGTGGATGTTCTCACAACCTAAATTGCATGTGTTTTCAATAATCTGTTCTGAGTTATAATCTTATTCTTTTACCACATGGGATAATCAAAGCTAACAATATTCACAAACTGAAGCCCTGGATCCTAAATGTATTGAAAAGCAGGTGTTTTGTTCAACCCCCACACAGAAGTTTGTACGTTTCATAAGAATATGTAGGCATTAAAGTGGTATAAACCCTGGTGGCTTTATAACTAACTACTTCACTATTACCCAAGCAGGGGGGGGGAATCTGTATTTTTTAAACACACAACATTTTCAGACTAGACTGTCAAAATTTAAATGAAAATGCCTTTTTTTTTTTTAGATAAGCTTTGACATCTAACAAATTTTCAAAATCATTACATTGATTTAGGAAATTCCTAAAGTAGACAGATTGCAAACCCTACCAGCCCTCTTGGTTCATCCTGCCTTTCTTGATCATGTGGAGTATTTCAAGAAAGAATGCTGGCACGACACTAAGCATGGGATGTTGGATATCAGCTTTACATGAGAACCTGCCTTGTGACCACAGCAATAATGTTAAATGAGGCTCCAGATTTGCTCTTTTATTACAGACATGAAAATTTTACAAGTGCAAACTTTCTTGGAAAAGCTCAGGTAGGTCAAACCTGAAACAGCTAAATGTGAGAAAACTAATAAGAGAAATAAGTTTTGAAATATTCTACTTAGCAGTGTAAGGTGTTGTACACAGAAATTAGCACACACCATGCTACAGCATGAAGACAAAATACATCACCATTGTATCTCAGTCTTCTGAAAAACACTCAGTGCATTGATCTTACTTACATGCTTGGAGCTGAGTAAGCTCCTGGCAAGAGACTCACAGTGCACTGTGCATCTACACCAGACAGAGCTTCATGACACTGCTTTGTTCCATTGTGAAGAGTCCATGGCCACTGCAAAACTGCATAGTAAACCCTATTGAGGTCCTCATGTAGCTTAAAAACACCCATTTGTTTTGCAAGTTTACTAACAGATTCACAATACACGTGCACAAACACTTGTGCAAACACAATGGAGGAGGCCACATGGTGACAAGAACCAGTAGCCAAGTATGTGAAGCAAAGAACCACTCTCTTCATGGCCACTCACAGCTTAACACAGAAATGAAACCACAGCCTGAAATCAAGTGTACACTTTCAAAGCCTCCTCATATCTGAAATTCTCTTAAGTACTACTAAAAGCATGGAAAATCTCTACAGAAATCTTTCTGAAAGGCTGAATTTTAATCAAGAATGCTGGATACTAGAACCATTCTTATTGTTGATTTGTACTCAATTAAATGGTTTAAGGCAACATCTGTAAATGGACCTTGTTGTTTGCAAAGTATCACCAGTGAGGAACAACACTTTACGTTATTTTGTTAAACATCTGCTGTGCTGGAACACAACACAGTGTTGGAAAACAACACTGAGGAGAAGATTTGGAAGAGGAAGTAATGTTTATTTTTCTGGGAATCCCTTGAATATTTGAACCTTGGTCATATTGTGTTCTAAGTCTCACAAAAAATATTATGGATAACAGACACTTTGGAATGAATGCCCTTTTATTCATTCCCAGTTATCAGATCCATATGTATACAAGCATCTTCTATTAAACTACTGTAAGTACTTAAGTCTCTTAAAAATAAGCTGCATACATAACTTGTTATACATCATTTAAAGAGAAAAGAGAGCAAGTTTGCACAGTAACAAACTGTATCAGGACAGATTGATTTCCCTTAATTTTAATTTCAACTTGGGGCAAATTCTTTAAGTTTATAATTAATTTTAAGAGCAAAAATTAGCTCTTTGAAACCAATGGAAATATTCACAGTTAAAATTAAACATGTGACAGACATTAGTGAAACACCAGTTATAGACAAAATTGCTGCAGACAGTTTAATACAAGGAAAAATTGATGCCACATTGAATGGTTTAGATATCTCACCTGAGTGCATTACTCTATATAAACCAGAATTATTCACAGAATTCCTAGAGATTATATTCAAGGCTTTCTCTAGGGATCTTTCCTCTAAAACTACCTTTACATTACAGAGGTATCTACTTTAATCATGTTTACAATTCATAGTTGCAGACTTCTAGTATTTAGCAAAATATTGCTCCAAAATATTGCCTTCTCCCCTTTGCAGTGAAAAACACTGCAAGATTCTGCCTTAAACACATCTTGTTCGACCTCAATCATGACCCTCATTTTGGTACAATCATGACCCACATTTTGGTAGATACAGAGCAGTGAGCAAAGGCTAAACCAGGAGACTCTACTGGACTTAAAGCAGTTTGTTTATTCAAAGAGTTATAACAAAGCACTATCACAGTTACAATCCCTGAGCTATGGACAGTCTCCCAGAGGGAATCCAATAGTCACCATTTCAGGAAGTCCACCAAGTCATTCCTATATGGGAACACACTTAGACTGTGCTTTATCTGGTCTACAGTCAAACATGAAAAATATCTCAGCCTAATATTTTAAAAGCTACTAGTGACAGTGAATGTCTCATTGATAAGCATAGTAAATTATAGATTGCTCCAGCTGACATATATATCCTTCTGTGTACACTTATCCTTCTGTGTCATACCCCGAACATCCAAAAATAAAAATATGCTGCCATTTAAATTTTAAAAAGCCAACAAAAACTCCAAACACCACAACAACCACAGAAAACACAAATCAAGCATTGTATCATCTCTACAAGGATAAAGAACAAATTTGTTTTTCTGTGGTTAAGGTCTGCATTTCTATCACCTCAACAATAAGAAACAAAGGTATGCATTTATTTAAAATGTACTTCAGATTGATTTTTAATAAATAGTGACTCCAAAATAGTCACTTTCATCCTTAATCTTCAGCCAAACTAGCCAGTTTTTTGCAACCTGTTCTGCTAAATGAAACATATCCATGGCTCTTGAATTTACAACATACAGTATTTGTATCATGATGTTGGTACACACGTGAATGTGAGTACCATGAAGAGTGGTGCTGTATTAAAGGTTCCTCTAACAACTGAAGTATCAAGGGACACCAATACTCCCTAATAGAAATTATTCTATCTTACAAAAGTAGTGGGGTTTTGGCATCAGTCAACTGCTGATTATTTCAGAATAACTCATTCAGTCTTACCCAGACTATTAAAAGGTTTTGTATCCATATTTCACTGTAATGTCTCATGCTGTTTCATTCTTTGCATCACCTTTGCAAATACAGCCCTGATTATGAAAAGATTTGTTCCTGTTCTGTACAAGGAGCTCAGCAGAGATCAACAAATTTACATCCAATGCATGCAGAATCACATGGCAAGAGCAGACAGCACCAGGGTGTAAGTTACTAGAACAGGAGAAAATTCAACATTTCAAAATCTCTGCTGCCTGCACATGCAAGATTAAATAAACCCTGTAAAATCATTCAGAAGTCCTCATTATTTATAGATATCTAGCTATCAAAGTCACCCTTCAGATTTTTTCATGAAAGCAGAGTGCTTCCTCCACACCATTGCTTCCTGCTCCAGGGTGGTGCCAGCATCTCTCCTAGAACTGCAACACCAGGTAGCCACCTCCTGTTCTCTTTTAAGACTCTATCAGTACATTAATTTGTTATTGCAAACTCTCAGAGACCCACATTATAGCCAAGAAATTAAAGGTGATTTAGCAAAATTCAAAAGATTTTGTGATATTAAACATTTAAGATTTGGATTTACACATTTGTTTCCTGTCACATCTGTGATTAAAGAAACTAGATTGCTTTGAGAAATTTACCAAAAACCACACATATTTCATGCACCACTCAAGAGAGGAAGAGAATCCAACTTAATAAGACAACACAAAAGCTACCTTTCTCCCAAATATATTATATTCAAACAAACAAAAAGACTTGTTTGCATATTGGTCACAGGTATCAAGAGTACCAAAAGGTCGTCTTAATTAATAGCAAAGGTTAATTATGGGAACCTATTAAATAATAAAATTTCAAGATTTCTAGAAAGAAATGGTCAGGCTTCAATGGTAATACTAAAGATTCTGATGGCTATCAAAAAGGTTCAAATGCCCCAAACACTCAGATCTTAAGTATGTGCCACTGAATTCACCAAGGTTAGTATTCCTAAATTTACTTGCATTGATTGACATCATGAGGGCAAGGCTAATATTGCACTTACTTCAGAGTTCCATTGTTCTAAAATAAAAGCAATTTAATTACCTGTCTTATCTCTCACCAACTGAAAAAGACTCACTTTTTATCATTCTAGATGTAGTGACTTGCTCCCTTTCAGGATGAAAGGGATGATCTCTTTGTACTTTATACTTTTTGGGTCCTCAGAGAACACTGCTCTGTATCCTCCCATGCCTGAGTCACATATGACGTCAGAACAAGTTTAAGTTAGGAACCAAAAATGCTCTTTACAATTCCACAGATAGAAAATTCGGGTTGAGCAGTTGAGTCACCATCCCTGGAGGCATTCAAAAAACATGTAAATGTCACACTTTAGGACACAGATTATTGGTCATGGTAGTATTAGGCTGATGTTTGAACTTGATCATCTCTTCCAGCCTTAATGATTCTATGAATTCTGAAGAAAGAACTCAAAGTTACAACCATACAGGTCAGAGCACACAATAGGAACAGATTTCAGGTCACTAAGCCATATCTTTAGCATGTAAAGCATTTAAAGCAGTCAATCCCTTCCATAAACAAAACTAAGACTGGTTTACCTTCACTGCCTGCTGGAATACAGTTTTGGAATAAATACACACATAAAACACTAAGTATTAGAAAAATCAATCTATCTTGTGCAAAAAGTTAAAAGGAAACACCACATATTGATATGACTTTTAGCTCCCTTATACATTAAAAAAAAAATAAAAGAGCAGGACTCATTATCTGACACTCAAGATACTCAGAATTGCTCTCATATTGATACACACTTGTTTGAAGTTGTAGAACATGTCAATTCTCTTGACTAGGATGTGTCTTGTATTGGACATGTTACTTGAAACTCAACCCTATGAACAAGTGAAAATGTGAACTTTCAGCTTTTTCAGCTCAGTTGCAAGCTCTGATGCCTGCAGCGTAACATGAATGCTCTCTCAAATTCAGCTCTGTGCAGCAATAAAGAGTTCCAACTGCATAATTACTAAGCCAATCTCTTGTCTTATGGTTTGTACCTTGGGTTTGAAATTTCTGATTAATATGAAAGCACACTTTCGAAGGCAGGAAGAGCAGGCCCTGTGTGAGCAATCTAGCCAGAAAACACAACATTAACTCCATTAGTGATGGAGGTCATCTACAACCATTTTAATATTTTTCTTGAGATGTTTATATATAAAAAACCCAAACTGTTTACCCTTTAGAGGCTATCAGAATTATCACACAGGATAGATCTTCCCTGTAAAACTCTACACTTCATCAGTACCTTATGGGTCCTCGTTACAAATCATGACTCCAGTAACAGCTTTCCAAATGTACATGTACAATGGCCAATGATCTCTAGTGAATACGAGATGCTTTTGCCCATAATACGAACCCTGCTTTCATATGACAAGGCAAGAACCAGGAGTTACTTTCATCTTCATGGGGATCTTATCTAAAAGATGAGCATCAAGAAGATAAGGCCAGATTCTTAGTGGTCCCCAGCGACAGGATAAGGGACAATGGGCACAAGCTAGGACATAGGATGTTCCACATAAACATAAGGAAAAATTTCTTTACTTTGAAGGTGACGGAGTACTGGAAGAGGTTGCCCAGAGTGGTCGTGGAGTCTCCTCCTCTGGAGACTTTCAAAACTCACCTGAACGTGATCCTGTGAAACTTGCTCTGGTTTACCCTGCTTTATCAGAGGGGCTGGACTAGATGATCCTCAGAGATCTCTTCCAACCCCTACCGTTTTGTGATTCTGTGCTTCTTTCATGTCTTTAAATGTATTTTCTAGCCCATAACTGTGTAAGGCCAAAAGTGCAGCTTGTTTTAGAGAAATGTTCAAAACCTATCAACAAAGGATGCTAAGGAAGTTCTCTCTTCATCCTTTAGTAAGTCAGCCACATTTTCCTAGGTGTGAAGGGTGATACATTGCTTTAGCATCTGCATGTGTCCCTGAAGTTGTTCTGATCAGAAAGCATTCCACTTCCTATCACAAAAACCTGAGTAGCAATTTACTGAAGTCTTAATCTAAGTAAAAATCATCTGAACGGCTCATTACTTTTCAGTTTTGTTGCTTTGAGTGATTCGCTGCATAAAGTAAATGATGTGTAAAGTGAAGAACAGTTCAATTTCTATAGACTATTAAAACAGAAATATAGCAGGTTGGGATTAGGGGAAATGGTCATGCTGCAGTGGAGCACTGGTCCATTTAGAACCACTGCATGTGTCTGGGTTTCTTTGCAGAAAAAAAACAAAAAGAAGAAGAAAAATTACACTGAAAATTAACTCTTTCAAAAAAGTACTGTCCATTTTAAGTCATGCTCTGCAGACATACAGAATATGTGCAGTCCTCATGAGAATCATAATAAGCATTTGGCCTTACTGATAGCTTGCAGCATTTATTACCACATGGTTAACTCTGTTTTACACAAGAGAAATTTAAAAGTCACTGCTTTCTGATATGAATTGCCCCTTGGGTTTTGAGTCATGAGATCAATAATAGCACTTGATTTCTTTTCAATCTGTAGCAAGCACCGAGTCATCTTAAAAAGCAAGATCCAGGTTGTATGCCAGTAATGTTCTTAAGAGGCAGATGGCTACCAACATGCTATGGCAGCATAGAGGAAGAATGGGCTGTCACTGCAGTTCAAAAACCTTGGTAAAGAACAGAGAAGATGAAAAGACTTGCGTCACCTCCAAAGGATAGGGGCAAATCATGAGTATAAAATGGCAACTTTGTCTACTCACTGAAGTTGTCCCAGAAATGCCGCTCCTTACTGCTTGCTGTTTTAGCACTTCTGAACACTCGCATAGAAAGGCCTTCAACCAAACAATTTTGCTTACCCTTACCTCTCAAGTACATTCACCTAAACCAAGTTGATTTTTGGAATAAAACATTAAGAAATAACAAAAAGGTAGGGAAGTGAGGGATACCAGGTTAGAAACAGAGAAAATTATAAATAAATCTACCAAAGACTGACTACACATCACTTTTTGTTCTGTAATATTAATGGACCATTACAAGAAGCTGCTTCTTCTACTCAAGAAAGTATCTCAAGATTGACTCTATCCAACCCACAGATTATCAAATCAGGAAAACATTTTTTTTATTATTCACTTTAGGAATGACTTTCTAAAAGGGCAGTTGCTCTAGTCCAGCAATCAATTGATTCGAGAAAGATAAATTTAGACAGATAATGCAAACCTTGTCCAAATCTCAAACACCTTGTGCTCTCTAAACATTTGCTACAGTAAGCAAAAAATCTCACACAAGCACCAACTAGTCAGTCTCTCTGGACTGTAAAAACATTTGGATGTTGACTACACAAAAAAAAAAAACAAAAAAAAAAAACAGTACTGCAGTTAAGACTTAGTACTATCAGTAGGTGAATCAAAGCCAAGCAGAAATTTTCTAGTGACAAAGATTCATTAGAAAACTCTGCTTAAGAGAATCAGGGCTGACTGTTCAGCACATCATGGGGTTGATGAATTAGCCTGACTATTACCTCTGGGCTGCACTACATTGTTAGACACAAACAAGCTTCTGACAGCATCCTCTCCTCCATACACACAGAACTCATCTTTTAAGGATGAACTCAAATTACCTCTCTCAAAATCCGGGTGCAGTATTCATCAGGCTTTGAGAGTGCTACTTAAACTGCTCCTGTCAAAACAGAAGAGCCTAAATCCTTCAGACTCCTATCAAAATCCCATGCACTTCGAAGTCAGAACCTTCCTTCCAAAACCTCAGCCTCCTTGCCAGGAAGCTTTGACTCTTGAATAAGAAGTTCCTGAATGAGAATGGGATTACTGCCGACTTCCTCTTCAGGGACATCATTAACACACATACTGAATCTTTCCAGCTTTATTTTT
Organism: Indicator indicator; assembly: GCF_027791375.1. NCBI lineage: Eukaryota > Metazoa > Chordata > Aves > Piciformes > Indicatoridae > Indicator > Indicator indicator. Next base: position 12,588,060 of record NC_072022.1, on the reverse strand, counting down.
TTTCTTCACAATCCACTACAACTGCAATAAAAAACTCCTTCCCATCTTCCACAAACTATAATGCCCTCAATTCTCACTGTCCAAGCCCCTCTTTACCCAACAACTTTTAAAAGAACCCACCTACTGTTATCAGTGTGCCTTCAGAAACACAATTCCTTTTTTACCCAAAGCTAGACTAGGGTGATTTCTTATTTCCTCCTTTTTAATTCTTAGCCGCAGGCTTCAGGTGTCAGGCAGTCATCCCTCTGTCCCAGAAGCCACTAAAACTCACTATGTTGCCCTGAATGGCCACTTAGAAAAGCAATAAATCTGGGGTCTCCATGCAATTATAATGCACAGCTGGCACTCGCTAGCCTTCATATACACAACTGAAAACAGACAGCCAAAAACATCTCCACTGCTGTAAAGCTGGATTTACCACTATCATGGAATTTGACCTGGAAGACCTAACCTAAAGATACATGTTATTGACACAGCACATGGAAAACCTCGAAGAGGTAAAGCTCTAAAAAAAAAAAAAAATCATCCCACTGAGCATTTCTTAGGTGACCTTAAGTCACCTTTATTTCAAGTCTTTTAGAAAAGAGGTGTGAAATCTGATACTCTTCACTGCCAATTCATAACTTCAACCAGTTTGGAGAAGAACATTAACTGAAAATTGGGAATTGAGTAGACAATAGAAACAGGCATGTTGCTAAAATCCTGTTCCTGAGGTCTTACTTGTACACTCTTAACTCTGCCATCAATAGCACCGTGTGTTTGCACACTCAGAGCCTACAGGTCCAATACAAAGATTTAACTACAGATCCTGTAACTTAGTAGTAGTCATAATTATCTTATTGCTTGACTTACATTCTCTGTTTCACTGGGACCTATAAAGGTAAAACTGTTTTGTTTACTTAAAAAGACACTTCAGTATTTTTGAAAACAAAAGACACTACTTTCTTTTATTAGCAGCTGTACCGAATGAGCAGAATTTGTCAGAACATACTAAAAGCAATCATCAACAGGCAATATGAGTCACCCTACTGCCAAAAACACTGAAACCAACCCAGTGCAGCAGTCTCACAGATTTATTGGTCTGGAAAGAGTAAGTAGCCTCTAGAGCCAAAAGATGTTACTGCATTAAGAATTGCATTGGATCAAAACACTAGATATAATTTCACTAAGGGGACTCAATGAAAAGCATTGAGTTTACATGGGTTTTCTTTCCCCAGAATATACGAAGTCAGCATCTGGCTTCTTTCATTAAAAGTAACTTTATTCTCCTTTTCTTCCCCCCCCTTTATTTTTCAGAATATCTCATCATGCTGTATAGCTGAAATCGACTTATCCTGTAGGCAGACACATTTAATATGGATTTCATAAAATGACTGAGAAAGTATTTAATAAATGCTATTTTTCATCAGGAAGTTTGGCTGCCTAAAATGAATGTATCCAAGGCTAGTCTGAGACATGTGCATGTAAAGTCTCTCATGTGGATATATATATAGATGTTTGGGGATGGTTGGAATACAGTTTACTTAGTAACAAGCCAAGCGTTTGGCTTTTGATACCCCAGCAGAACAGCAGCATTTTGATTAGAAGGCACAAGGAATCACAAAAGCACTGCCAGTGCTGACCTGCACGGGAGTTTTAGCTATACTAATTTCGAATTCTAGTATTATCAAGAGGACTCTTTTGACTAGCAATATGAGAGCAAAGCACACTGTTTCTGTTCTGGGGTAAAATAGGTTGCTATTCAAAGATGTTCAAGAACGTTCACAGAGTTAAGATTCAGCCTAGCTCTGATTTGAATCAAGTCCATGAATTGTAAATAGAAACACTCTAATCCCACACAGGGACAGCGAGGAGCTCCCAGGGCCCCTGTGATATGTTGAATGGCTTCTTTGGGAAAGGACTGCCACACTTTCAGAATGCTGATTGAAAAAGAGTTCACCTTCCATAAAACATGGAAGGAGGAATTGTTTTTTTTTTTTTTTTAATTCTCCCTGGCACCAGCCAATAACACTGACAGACACTTTTGATAAATTCTGTACCTCAATTTACAAACAATAGTGTCCACATTGCTTTACCACAGTGTGTTGTTCCAGCTATATAGTAAGTTGTACAAGGTCATTACTCAGACTTTAGAAACCAACACATGGAGAAATCTCCTTACATAAGTGCAGTGAAATGCACACTGGTTTTGGCCTACAGGAGTTGAAACTTGCTGGTGCACACCATAATTATTAATTACATTTTCAAAATGGATCTTAGGAAGAGCATAAGTGATTCTCCCATTCTTTTCTGTTCTTCCAGGAATGATTTGCTAACGACCTTCCCATGCATTTCAATTTGATCTGAAATTGTGTGGACTGCACACTATCTTAATTGTGAATATTTTTAAAATAAATTCTGGGACAAGGTAAAACAAACCGCAATATTAAGCCAGGCCATTCTGAATCAATTCAAAAACCATACAGCTGAAGCTATCACACAGTTTTCCACTGGAAAAAGCATTCATGGTATTTCTTTTAAATTACCACTATTAAAACATCACTTATACTTCTGGTTAAACCATATAAATTAAAGCACAAACAACATCAAATAGTCTTCAATGTCACTGGTGACAGACATGATGTAAATACAAAAAAGGATGGCATTTCAAGCAGCTGAGTCAGTTTTGCTCTATAAAAACTAAGTGGAGTGAAAACCATTCAGGACTTTTTGCTTCGTGCACAATATGAAGATTTAATAGATTATTTTATAAAAACATGAAGAGTAAACCTCTTTAACCCCTAAAACCTCAAGGTCCTCCTCCCCCCTATCAGAGGAAGCACAACCAGGAATATAACCAAAGATCGAATGATGAACACAGCCACAGCTCTTCATGCTTGCAAGTTATGCTAAAACCAAAACAGAAATAGCATACAAATTCAAAAAGGAAAAGAGTCACTTCACATTTACAGCTCAGCACAAATATTAAAATGGTTTCAGATAAAGTTTCATTGCTCACATCATGGATCAGTAACTGCACAGGTTTTAAATAGCAAGCCAAGATGAGAACATGTCCAAATTATTCTAAAGGTCACCAAAAGGTTTAATTCCATTTTTATATCCAAATCTTTATTCATACAAATTCTCATGCATGTGAATCTGAGAAATTCAAAGGTTAGCACATAAACAGACTTCAGTTACTTTGCTCAGGAGCCCTCAGGCTGTTGAAACTCATTTCCTGGCAGCCCACTAAAACTTGTACAAAATCAAAATGGTCAATCTACAGAATATTGAGTTCTTTGGTTCCAAGCCAAAGAATCTATGCATGTGTCTATTCTTAAAGCACATGAATGGCTGTGGAAGGTAGGTTGTCCTTAGGCATCAAGAAACTTGGTTGACAGAACAGGAATAGATCCAGCACTTAGATTATTCCTTAGACATGCTATGCTGTACAACATGACCATCTTGAACTGATCTGCCTGCTACAGACACTCTGTGGAGCATGCTGCACCCTGCAGAGGTTCACCCTAGCCCAGAAAGCCTAGATCTGTAATGACAGCTGTAAACGCTTACACAGAAAACTGGACAACTAAGTGGAAGCGCTTTCAGGAGATGGAAAGCAAAACATGGCTGTGAGTCCAGAGCATGTCATCAAAGAGGAGAGACACCACCCTCCAAGGAGAGGGGATGGTCAAACAAGCACCAGTTCCACTCGACACATTAGCATGTGTCTGCACAGCACTAAATGAAGCATGAAAATAAAACATGACAGTTTACTGTGTTGAGATCAAAGCCTGTTTAAGATGGCTGTTCTGCTGCATAAAATAAAAACACTGGGATATTCACTAAAGAAGAAAAGGAGGCCTTAAAATTAGGAGTCAACAGACAGTAGCTGCAACTGTGCGTCTGCTTCCTAGGAAGGAATCATGTTTTAACGCTCCTGAAGAGCTTCAAGTCTTCACAGACACTATCCAGGGTAGTGCCAGTGCTGACAGCATATCCACCAAGTATTATTTTCACAAAGTCATTTGGTTTTAATATTATGTAGTTGCCTTTGGTATAGGCAAGAAGGAAACTACTCAGTCATGTTGGTGATTCTGTGAGCAGAATTTCAAACAAACAACTTGAGTCCTCTAGCCAAGCAAAAGCTGCAATTCAGCCAATGTTCCTGAAAGCAGCATAAAGCCAGAGTGCCTCAGCAGCCTCTCCATGGGGGGAGTTCTTACAAAATACCTTGCACTCTACCAGCAGCAGAGTCAAGCTGGAGGAAAGTTGTAGGGCTGGCAGAATAGGGCAGCAGGCAACAATGTGACCGACAGCCACATTTCTTGACAGTCAGGAAATGGTTTCTGTTAAGCTCCATTTTTGATAGATTGGAAACAAACAGCTGTACAGCAACACTGTATCCATTCCTTTCTTTCAAGGCAGGGCATTAGAAGACAATTCATTCCGTCTCTTCCCAGATGATGGGAATGCAGATGAATGGTGGCTCCCCTACACTTCAAACAGGGAATGTGCCTGAGTACTACACTAACAGAGGGAACTCTCCCTCATCCTTTGCTTATCTAGGTCTTCAGAATTGTGAGGTACTGGATGACAGTGCTCTGGGGTTTTTGTTGTCTTTTTTTATAAACAGCGGAGATGGGTACGTTTAATGCTTGACTCTGTGCCCATTCTCTCAAGCCTGTAATCTCACTACACAGATTTTTGAAGGCCAGAACATTTCAAGTGTTGACCCATGCTTAAGGAGGACCTTGCACTGCACCACCAAACAGAATACATATTCTGGTGGTACTTGATGAGAGCAGTCCCAGAAGGTATGCTGCTGAGAGTGCGGTGAGAACAGAAGGTGGGCTGGAAGCACAAGGTTGCAAGCCTGACTCTTGCATTTAGAATTCCAGTTTTATTGATCTTGAAATAAAATAAAATCACTAAAAATTGCTACAAAACACATCAGTCATAAAACAAGATCAAAAGCAGATCTACAGAAAAGATGCTCAAGGAAAAGACCTTGATAATGGCTTCGGAAATACAAAAAAGCACATCCTTAAATAACGGTTATAGTCTCAAAACTGCTCTGTTCAGACAGATTATGAAATTAGATAAAACTATCTATTGCCTTGAGTGATGACAGGAAAACGAACATTTCATCCTCTACAGAACCAGGAATCTTCAGATAAGGTTTGTCTCTGCCATCACAGGATAAATCACTGCAGGTCTTATGCTGCTGCAATTCACACCAGTTACACCTAGGGTAAGGCAAAAGCCTTTACTCAAGTTACTCTGTCTTCAAGTAGCTAAGAGGAGATTCTGTTTTCAGACAGAGAAAGATAATTAATAAGTTTTAGAAATCTTCATTAGTTCTTTTTGTGTTTTTCTTGAAACTGTACCATCCCTGGGCTTTTATTATCTTTGCTCTTCTTCAGAACGTTATTTCTAGGAACACAGTAGGCAGGCATGTAGGTGAGTATTCCTTTTCATATAGTTTTTTTTTCCTGTGTCTTATTTGTCCTTGAATTCTTAGGTATTTCTTTTTGCAATACCAAAATCATTGTTAAGGCTAAAGTTGTCTCAAATGTACTGAGTATACTTGGAAAAACAGGGGAGGAGGAAGCTTTGTGAATACTAAACAAAAAGATGACAAAAAAACCCTCATATCTTATTAGAAAGCATTTAGATTACAAAGCAAGAAATTAAAAAAAAAATCTGATTTAAGCCACTGCAACGACAGTTCCTATTCTCCAACTGACAATGTACCTGACTTATTAAAAAAACTCCACTCTGAAGTTAACAGCACACTCAGAAGAAATGGTAGCTTTGTTCTATCAAATGCTAATTCACATGGCATCAGTTAAGGACTGGAAGAAAGAATGACTGAATCTCAACATACACACACACATAGAGGTCCCTGCCAGCAGGCCAGATTGCAAACAGGCTGATTCTACTTGAACCAATGCCCACAGCTCTCAGAATTACACAAGGAAAGTATCAGAACTAAGAAAGTTTGTGGTGTTTGGCTGGATTAGTCTGACCTCAGGTGTGTTATTGTAGCCATAAATGTCTCAAAATAAATTTGGTATAAACAGTAATACCTTTGCTGTAAGGATGGAAAACTGAGGATATTGGTAAATGAACGATTAATAGGGATGGATAGCATCTGTTATGAGACGAATTAATAGAGTTGGATGGAGAGGGGAGGGGAGCTGGAAGGGAGTACTTCTAGGCAGACACAGAAGTCTGAAGGACTCTGATCAAAAAATTATCTGTTTTTCTTCCCAACTATATTGGGAAATACAGTGACACAAAGAATCTCATCTCAGATCATCTGCAGAATTTACTCTGTGCCTTTGACTATCTAAATATTACACCACTTTTTAAACTTTGCTACAAAGAGAATCAGTAAGAATAAGGCAGGTGTGCTTGATCACCACAGTCAGAGTTTGCATGGTGGTGGTAAAACAATATTTTAGCTGCTATACTGAGTATGTAAGTTATAATGTCAAAACATCACAAGAATACTTTGTTTTCAACAAAAAAATGACTACATTGGATTTTGGTTCTTTATACATTTAGCTCCTCTGCCAGTTTCTGTCTCCATAAATTGTATTATTAAATACAAATGAGTAGGAGCTTTTGCCTGCCTTTGTGTGTGTGTGTGTGTGTGTATATATATATATATATATATATTTAAAATTTCAGTACTGGTATCTCTCATGATTTCTTGGCACTTTCTGACTTCCCACCACTCCCCAGCAGGAGCAAATGAATGACCTTTCTCAGAGGAATCCATTTTTGTGAGCTGCTTTGCAGGTTGCCAGGAGGAGGTTTTGCAGTAATGAGTTCAGCTGGCTCACACCACTGTGGTTCACTTGCTTGCCACTTAACAATGTATTCCATGGCACATCCCAATAAAGTAATCTTCACTTGGGAAACAGAAGCCTCTCCTTTTCTTTGGCACTGTAATTTAAAAACTTGAGTTTCATTCTATCCTTGGATCTGGGGTCCAAGCTCAATTAAATCAGTGGAAAGATTATCAGGGTTTTTAAATTGCTTTTGATAGCACACTATATTTTTACAGAAAGGCTCTATTCCTGTGTACAGCCTTCTGTTTACAGTGAATATCATTAAACTTAACAAAAGCAGTAACAGCAAGGGTGAAGAAATTACATCTCCTACAAGCACACATCTTTTAGATTGTTGTAGGGAAGAATTTAAAGGAATCTCTCCCAAGAAATTGACAGCACAAATTTAAAAGTTACACAGCGGCAAAATAGTTATGCCAAAAAGCACAAGACCTGTTAAAGTTCTTCTTTCTAATAAGAATCATTAAGATTTACATCAGTCCTTCCACTCCAAATGTAAACATATGCAGAGGTCCTCACTTTTAGCATGATACAACAAAGACAAAAGTCATATTACAGGAAAAAGAGGAAAGCAAATATCTCAAACCTTTCCCTTTCAAATTAAAGAATCAGAGCAGATGCAGTTACCCTCAGCAGAACAAGGCTGTTGGAGCCTCTAAAATCTGATCCAAATCACCCTTTGATAGCTGTGAATAGGCCTACAACACTGAAACAAGGATTTAGGAGGATGCGAGGAAGACATGACCCATAAATTTCATACTTCCAGGTGCCATCCTCACATTGTTGCTCAAGTTTGCAGATATTTCAAAGTTTTTGTGACTGCCAAGGCAACCATGAATCCATTTATGTGAAAACAAAACAAAAAAAAAGAGGTCCCAGAGTCTCCAGGGTCAGGAGTTTTTAGAAACAACGTAGAATGTGTGATGCAGTGGTGTAATACAGATGAAAGGAATAGTATCTCATTCCAAGCTACCACTTGCCACTGACTCAAAATAAGGCATTCTTATCCTAGAACACAAACACACAGATTAGGAATGAAGTGGTTTGAGTTCACACTCTAAGCAAACTACAGGTCAGCCAAGCTCAAATTCCCCTTGAGCTCTGCTCTCCCATCACACAACTATACAAACTTCATTTCAACATGATCTGGCAAAGCTTTCTAATTACACAAGAGTCATGTGTTTGTGCACATGCTTTCAATGTGTCTTACTGAAACACCTACACTTGGCCCTAAGAAGAACCTGAAATGCCAACTAGCAGCTAACATGGCCACAGTAGCAACTCAGTCCTCCATTCAGCCAGTAAATTTGACAGAGAAAGCAGGCAGAAAAATCCCTCCTTTCAATAGAAATGGCACTGGTGGGATAGAAGCTGTCTTACAGAAAATTATCAGTAGCATTGAGATTGACACCATGAAGCATTTGAAGAACCATTAGAGAGTCAATGGGAGGTTGCTAGGTAACAGCACCAGCTAACCAGTTCAGTGGCATCAAGTGACAGGACAAGGGGCAATGGACACAAACTGGAACACAGAAGGTTCCATGTAAACAGAAGGAAAACCTTCTTCACTTAGAGTGGCGGAGCACTGGAACAGGCTACCCAGAGAGGCTGTGGAGTCTCTATCTCTGGAGGCATTCCAAATCCACCTGGATGTGTTACTGAGGATTTACTCTGGGTGATCCTGCTCTAGCAGTGGAGTTGGATTAAATGATCTTCAGAGGTCCCCTCCAACCCCTACCATTTTGTGTGATTCTGCAATTTCCCAAATAAAATGGATAGGAAGTATGCAGCAGATTTTATATTTATTATATTATATTACAGTGATAACTACAGATCCAGTACTTTGCTAGGATGTAGGGTTTACTTCATAAACTAGCAAACAAGAGGCATAATGCAGTAGCTACAATTCCAAAATATTTAGGCTCCAGCTGCATGGCTCAAAGTGCAGAAATGCAATCCAAACAGATGTCTGTGAAGACACAGGAGGAGGAATCCAGGCTAACTTCAAATCTGATGTATTGCACATATCACTTCACACAGATATTTTTGTAGACAGATGATGAACAGCCATTTCAACAGAAGGTCAGATGGAAGAGTAAGTTTTAATGAGAATCATGTTCACATACCATGGATTTCTCCAGATCTCTCTACATGATTATAGCACAGCTGTCTACTTTCACATTATTTGATCTCAACATCCTGATGGATTCAGCTTCTCTCACACAGCAGCATACACAGGACTGGCCCAAGTACTGCTTCAAAAGCACCTTTGATAGCCATGCCATGGGGAGGAGGGGAGAAGGCAGAAAGAGGTGGTTCAGCTGTTCTGCCATTCAGTCATCTGATTGCAAATCGGTGATCCTAAACTAGTGCCAGAGCAACCAGTAAGTACAAGGCTAACATTCAATGAGGCATTCCCTGCCTCTGCATACATTCTTTTGCCTCTCTTCAAGACAAGCACCTGAGCGAAAAGCATAAAGGACAAAAAGAGAAAACTTAAGTAATAAAAAGGTGAAAAATAATTATCTGTGTATTTGTCCATTTGTGCTGTGAGGAGCTGAAACATGCAAGCATAGAATTACAAAACAAATAAGCAGTTTTCCTCTCATTACTTCCGAAGTTTGCAACAATTCTAAACGTTTTGAAAATATGTTATCTGAAAGTAAACACTCCCATCAATAAATTCAATTAAAATAAGGTACACCTCTTTATAAAATATCCTCAGAGACCATTTGCTTCAATCACAATGCCCTCCACCGATGGGCAACCTAGAAGGCCATGATGTTCTAGAGTAACCAGCCATCTTTTGAATGAGGATGAAGCACAGAAAATTTTAAATCTTATCTAAAAATCCCAGCATTACAAATATGCCTGTAAACACCAAGACTGCTATCCATTCCCTTACAGCAAGAAAAAAAAGTGATTTTGTTGCTTTCACATCCTCCATCTCTCTCTATCCCTCTGTCTCTCATGTTACCATAGCTCTGTAATCTTCCCTGGACTGGCGTGGTTTTCTTAGGGCTTTATATACAGCACAGTGAAGTCCTAGCCCATAAACAAAATACTACATGACAGCAACAAGTAATTTTCTGCTAATAACTGGAAGGCAAAAAACCCACTTATCCTCTCTTTTTACACCTATTCAAACCTAACAGTTTAGACCCATAATGCATTGCTGAAAGGTATATGTACAAACTACTCTAAAAGGAATACATCTGCAGAACAGATTAATTCGTTTTCCTGGGGGAAAAAATGCATTCAGAAGAATCTACAAAATTCCACACCATCATCCTAAAATAAGGTAAGGAAATATTAAGTGTACTTTCTAATGCCAGTCAACCTAAAAAAGTTTATTTTATTTTCTGAGTAAAACTCCTTTCATCCATTGAGTGTCTACAGCTGGCAGAAGAGAGCACGCTGCAAACTGAAACGCCACCCTATCATTACCAGGGTATGGAGCTGAGGTTTGAATATATCTTTTTTTTTCTCCTGAATACATTCCTGCTTGGAGACATCTGCTCTCTTAAGTTTGTCAGTCTCACTCAAAGGTTTTCTTTTGAAGTCTGAACATGCAGTGGTGAGAATGAAGGAAGGATTTCCTGTGAATCAGTCTTTTTGCATTAGGTTATCTCCAATGCTTTTTCAATCCTGTTTTTATCGAATTGCCCAACAGTTTCAATGTTACAGTACTTTAAACTCTTGCAAAAATCTTTCATATTTTCAAACTCATGATAAAACAACAAAAGGAAGTTTAAACAATGAATCATCTTTGGTAGAAACAGATGTGTGATTAAAAGATGAATTGTCACGGAAATCACCACCACCATCCTCTTAAATTGAAGGCCAGTCATTGGTCCTCTATTTTCACTCTGAGAAAACTTTGTGCAGTAACTACCTTCATACACTTACACTCCTATTCAAAAAGCTTGTCAGAACACACACATTGCTTCACCCATGTTTTTCACAGACCAACTGAGGCAAGGGGATCTTGGAGCTGAGCAGCCTGAGAACAACTGTGTTTATTACTGAGCTACTCAGCCAGCAGCAGTCACTGGGAAGTGGGACTTCATATAATTTGAGACTGAAAAGTAATGCAACCTGTACACAAACGCCCTGTCAGAACAAAAGTACAATAGAGAAAGCAAGCCACCCACCTTCTAGCCCACAGCAAAGAGGCCACTGCAATTTCACAACCCAGTTGTGAATAAAACATGTAACTGCAGAAGAAAGAAGATTCCAGGAACACTGGAAAGATGTTTCCCTCAACAGCAACTATGTTTAAGCCTCTGTAGGGAATCAAAACCGCAGATTTATTCCTCACTCTGCTACGGCAGGTTTTTCTTAATTTTGTTAATTTTTTAGGGGGTTAAGGAGGCTTGTTTGGGTTTTTTTTTGTCGTTGTTTGTTTCTGGGTTCTTATTTGTTGGTTGGTTTTGCTTATTTTTCTTTTAAGAAATGAACATACTCTCCACCTATCTCTACATTCTCTTTTTATCTGGACTAATTTATCATTGGACTACACTTCCACCACGGTTTTATACTCTGGAGATACAGTCAACAGCTTGACAAAGCACTGGAAATAACAAAGAGGAACAAAAAGATAATTATGATAACAGGTGAAATATGGATACAGAGATACAGGATGACCAAACATACGATGCATGTGTTCATTAGATTTCTTGCTCTGACACCAATATGCCATACCCACATTGCATGAACTGTTATAAATAGATAATGAAGAGACCATCCCTGCCCCAAATTGCTGACATTCTAGGAACCAAATGACAGTCACAGCCATACTCAGGAAGGAAGTCTGCATGGTAGTTATAAAGGCTAAATGGATTATATCTTACCTAGATGATTTGCCGATTCCTTCAAAACGTATTTAATACATATTTCTCTTACATGGAATCACACCATCCTCTCAAAACCTCAGGCCAAGCAATTCTGTAAAATCTGTATTTAATCACTTTTAAAAGTAACAAAGTTATCTACACAGTAACACTTTTGCTTACCAGTCCAAGCACTATGTTTCTGGTAACCAGTCAAAATCTTTGACAGTCATAAGTACATAATGATTACCACCATCAGCTTCTGGCAAAACTGATATTGTCCAGTTAGCCAGTTCTGCATGTTGCATTCTTGAAAAGCAGTTGCACGCTATTTCATAAACCTAACCTGCATACAACAATCAAGTACTCTTACAGCAGTGAGTACTCCTACAACTACTCACTGTGCTAGTGAATCCATAGTATCACTGCTGATCACTGATTAATCTAAAGTTATTTCAGTGTAATGAATACAAATTGATAGAAGATTTTTCCCATCTTTAAAGGAGAAATCCACTGTTAACAACATAATCACTAGTTTTAATTATCCTATAAAGGCTTCTGGGGAGAACGTCTTTTTCTTACTAGATACGGTTTGCAAGATAGTGATTTACATTCCATTGCTAGAATTAAATGCTCTTCCTAGGTTTTCATAATATTTTCCACTTGAATTTGCCGCTTTTAAAGCATAAACTCATCAGAATTTTTTGACCTCCATTATTTCCTCCCTTTGATTTTCCCTGTGCTCTTTTGAAGACTCATCATTCCTTCTTCCTGCCGAAATGACAAGGCGCACCAAGGCAGATACATTAACGCAATCAGAAATGCACAGAAATTACAAAGGTCAACATTATTTACATGACTGTAGCAGCCAGGAATGTTCACAAAACACCACGATGACAAGTACTGTAGAGATCCAGGATAAAACATGGTGCCTGCCTCAAAGATGCCAATAAAAGGGGAGGCAAATGACAGCTGATAGATACACATACAGAGGGGAGGAAGGACAAAAAGTGACAAGTGCATGACAAACCTGGTCAGCCTAACAGGCAGTGGATTCAGCATATTTTAGGTTGATCTTTCACAAGTATTTTGTTTAGCATGACCTTAAGGAGAGTTTTAAGAACGACATGTAAAGGATGACAAGGCGCAGAGGATCTTTACAGTGCACGCTTTGCTAACATGAAAAACAGCAGCACATCTGAAGGTGCACCCACCTGAATTTTTATACCAATGAAGAGACTGGCATTACTGGCCTGTGACAGTAACCAGCATTTAAATCGTGAGTCACAGGCGATTTGCAGCATGGGCTACACTGGAAACAAGACGAAAAACAGTTTAGATGCAGGAGGGCAGCACTATCAAGGAAACAGAGAATGGGATCAGGCGTTTGACTAGAGAAATGATATAGGATTCAAATAATCTTAAAATAACAGTGAAGAAAGTGAAAAATACTGGATACCTGATTGTCATAATGTATACTATGGGAGATGAAACAGTATGGAAAAACAAATAATCAAGAAATCTTACAGGACATGAGAGGCTGGGAATGGAAGTCTGTACATATTATGTTTAATATGTGCTGCAGAAATACTTCAAAGGTGAAGGCTTCTTTGTTTTTCCACATTTAACTTTCAGCTTGTATAAAGTACCTTCTTTAAATTATTTATGGTAGCAGATCATCACACCAATTCCGATTTCTATGAACAACATGAGACACCAGGTAAGAAATAGTTTCATTCTCTTGTAATATACAGCACGAAAACGTTGATCTGAATCAAGAAGCTTGACAAAAGCGTACACACAACTTCTGAACAAGTATTATTCCAAAGGATCATGGGCTGCCTTTCAGCCAAAAATGAATGCCTCACACCATTCAAGACATTTAGAGACCGAACACACACAAGCTGCCTCGTGTGTTCAATAATCACCATTCACAAAATAATGTTAATATTTACTCACAGTCCCTGGCCTATCACCAAGATTTTCTTTTCATTTTGTGCTCTGAGAAGATAAAAGGTGAGAGCATTAGGGAATATCACACTCTAAACCTTTTTTTTTTATATTTTGCTGAGAAAAGGACAGCTACAGAATAGAATTTAATGCCGCTTCCCTTGCCCCACATGCAGACAAAGAATGAAGTCTTAGCAAAGTCTTGGCTCTTAAGTCCAGACATGGCAAACAGAAGATAACTAATTCTACTGCCATTAACTATACTTTTAAACAATGAATCTTGAGAATCAAGTGGCACAATGAAATTAGTAGGCAGCATGCTTAAAGCAAACAACCTAATGCAACACTAAATTGCAGTCAGCATGTGGGTGACATTATCAATTTTGTGGTCATAGCCAAAAAAATAACCTAGTGAAAGAGGAATTAATAGACAATGGGTCAAACAACAGATAATTACACCCATAGATGATGGGTGCATCTCAGCCCAGACTCAAAAAGCTCCTGAACCACTGTTCTCCAGGATACAGCAGGGTAACAGGGAAGTGTGTTCACATTTCTGATGTGTTTCCCTGTTTATTTACTGGCCACTGGACAGACTGTGTTTGGTGGCCCTGCAGCCTCAGTCAATGTGACCAGCACCAATGTGCAGCTTGGAGAAACACTTCAGTGGCTGACACTTCATCAATTGAAATTACACCAATGAAGAGAATAAAAGAGGATGGCAGAATCAGAAAACCATCTCCCAACAAGGGTAATGACTCACCAGTATTGCGCATAAGTTTCTTAGTTACACAGACTACTTACCTCAAAGAGATTCTGGCTCTACTACCCTATAGTTCATCCTTCCTTGCCTCCACCCACCAAAAACTGTTTTACAGTGGATTGCAAACCAGAGGAATTCCTTCCTCTGAACTGATGGCATGCCAAGCACATTAGTTACGAACATTCAGATAGTACCAAAATACAAAGGAGAAATCTGAAAGAATTAATGCAAAATACCTCCTTCCTCATAATACGCTGTCTGAAACACTGACCTGGACCACAATTAGGGCGAAGTAGCCCAACCGTGCCAAGAACAGGACAAAATGAGCACCTCTCCCTCTTCTGGTACACTTCAGGGGACTACGGTCAGCCAAAATTCTCTTCCCTTACAAAAGCTCTTGAAATCACTAATACTTTTTTAGAGGAATCAGAAGAGTTTGCAGTTGAACTAAGCTGCATTCTTAGCTCTTGCTATGGTACCTGTCACTTTAAGGAAGACACTTCCCTCCCCTGTGCCTCACTTTATCTGCCTCCAGTACCAGTACACCCACAACAGAATCCTTTCCAAAAGCATTTAAGATCTACTGACAGAATGTACCCTACAAAGGACTGTGTTTATATTTTAACAGACAACAGCAGGAGCAAAAAAAAAAAAAAAAAAAAAAAAAAGTTGTTTGTCATATGGATCTCCTGGACAGTCTTCTCCCACCTTGAGCCCCACACAAGACAGAGCAACAGTCCATGCTCACGCAATTCACACATGCAAGGCTATAGCTCAAAAGGAGTGTTCTACCTCTCTTGGACTGCATGCATAAAACAGGCTTTCTCCCCAGACAGAAAACAAAGATTGTTTAGTACACTAGGCGAGGAATTAATAGCATACAGGGGGTGGACAAAAATACTCAAATGAAGCCTCTCTCTCTCCTATCTCTCTCTCTGTAGGGAGTCATTTTTGCACTGAGCCAAAACCAAATCATACATCTTGGCCAGCTTTCAGCTCGAAGGTCAGCAGAGTACAAAAATCTGCTTAGTGAGGTTATACAAGTGGAAAGGGGTGGGTAACAATTTGTCTGAATAAAAGACCAAGTCTTACCAGATTACAAAAAGACTATTTAAAGACCAGCACTTCTGCATTTCTATAATCCAGCAACAAATAAAGAAAACCAGAGGCATTGTTGGTGATGGTTGGCAGGGTTCTGTTGGTGATGGTTGGCTTTTTTTAATAGCTCATTGATTTTGGACTGCATCCATCTCCAACACTGTGACTACACTTCATATAGTAATTAACTACAAACCAAACCAGAGCACACTGCTTCAGCCAAGTCTTTTGTTTTCTAAATTTGATTGTACTTCAACAGCATTCATCAGCCACCCCTATTTCAAGCTGATATACTGAAGCTCAGTAAAAAAATAAGTATCAGCAACACTGCAGCTCAGCCAAATTAAAATGGAGAATATTTTTGACTCCATACAGCTCTGAATGCCAGTGGATTGTATTACTTATTTCTGGGATGTTCAGCTCAGTTGATTGCTGGGTCCACTAATGGGCCCAATGGGACCTAAAAAAACCCTACCAACCCTTTCTACTTACCCAAGAGGATGCCAGATCAAAAACTTCGTGCTTAAGGACTTCTTGAATCAACTAGGCATTAACTTACAAGAATTTTACTGACAACCAGGAGTCCTAGTCTCCATCTATGCTATGTCTATGCTCCCCCACTGCCTCCTACCATTCATGTCCTTAACAGTCACCTTCTTGAATCAGATGATAACAGGGCAAAACAATGGCATGTCACTGCAGCTCTGGCTTTTAGAAATACCAGCAAGGAGATTTACCAAAGAATACTTATTTTTAAAACAACTATTGAGCTCAAACAAAGCTTTTCACAGCCTCTCTGATATCTGCTAATTTGGTGAATGAAACATGATGCAGGTTTTTAAGCACCTTGTTCTGCTTCTCTGCAGAGATCATCAGCAGAAAAAATAAATTACCAGTGTTTGGATTCTCATTACCTCAAATTAGACGACAGGAGCAAAGCCAAGCTTTCTGCAGGCCCTTACACAGCACCTGTTAGCACTCCAGAAAGGACACAGAAAAGGGAGGCCAGGTTTTCTCTGCTGTCTGCCCACAACAAAGCTTTCCTGTCAGGCTATTCATACCTCTTCTGACAGCAACTTTCAGCCTGCACACCCACACCACTTTTAATCCACTAACAATGAATCAGTTGCCTTATTTGGAAGTGTTCCTGAGGAGCACAGGGACTGCATGTGGGAACTGGGAGGTAATAGAAGGATGAGTGTCACAAACAACATGTAGTATCACCACAAAGACATAAATCTAAACTAAGACAATACACTTGTTTCAAGCAAACTTAAGAAGGGTTGGGACAAAACCCAGGAAGTTCAAAGGAGAATCTTCTGTTCATCAAAGGGGAAAGAAAGCAGGCTACCAAATGCAAGCATCCTGTGTGACTATTCCTTAAACAGTTCTGCTGGGCATTTCAGGCTGCAGTCAGAGGAACAAAGAAAAATGGGCACAATCTTGGACAGACCAAAGTGATCCACTACAGAACACATCCACAAAGCCACTTGTGAAGAACCAAAGGGTGACATACTAGGATCACTACAACAGGTACCATCTCTCCTGTTATGCTGCTCCTGTTACAGTTTGGTACACATACACACCTCATCCACATACTCCATTTTGCTATTTGGAGCAGAGTGTCATTAACACTGCATCTGTAGAGTGGCTAGTACTATGGTTATGACTTTTAGGCTACACCATAGACCAAAACATTAAGAGAAAGTGAAAGTAGCAGCTTTCCATGACACCCTCCCCCACAGTGCCCCATTACATTCAACATACCAAACACCCAGATGACTTTGTGACAATTTGTGATTTTGCAGCAGCTGATTCTGATGACATTTCCCAAGCAGCCAGCTGGTCCTTTCACTCCTGCCCCTCTCCCTTTCTCCTGTCCTGCTCCTAATGGGGACAGCATTTTACAGCCTGCAGCTGATGCCAATATACCTCTACTTGCTCAAATCAGGTGTAACAGAAACAGCATTAGAGACAGCAGTTCAAGCAAAAACCAGCCATGCAGAAGCTTGATTTATTAAGTGTCTGAGCAAGAACTGAGCTGCTAATATTGAAAACTTTGAGGGCAGAAAATAGCAGAGTTGAACCACAATGCTTAGGCTGTCCATATGTACAGCTTGGGCATTAGCCCAAATATAACAAGCCTGCTCACAGCTGCAGTATATTGGATCAGGTCTTACAGACTAATAATTTTGCATAACTAAATCCAGCACCTGTGAAAATTGTCTTATTTCAGCTGTGGGCAATGCTACTTAAATAACATTTTCAATTTCAAAAAGAAAAACAAAACAAAAAACCCAACAACAATCTCTTCAAATCTAAAATTTTCCACAGTCAGCTGCAGTACACAGGCCATGCAGAGGGAATATTTAACTAAACCCATATCAAAACTCCTACTCACATGAGAAATCTCCTTCCTCTTAATACCTGTGGTATCTAATTGCAGGTCCTCAGAATTGTCTTTTGAAAGAATGTAAGGAGATGATAACTTCCAAAAAAAAAAAAAAAAACCTACCAAACTAAAACACTGTGTGTCCTACTCCAAAAGAGTTGCTCACTTTTCCCACTCAAATTTAATGCCCACAACTATGTTCCCAAAGCTGGACTCCTGAAAGTAGATTTCTTATACTGCATTAGTCTTGAAAATTATTTCCTCAGTATTGGCATAGTATTAAAAGTATTGTCTGCTAAATGTGCATAAAAAGCAGCAGACTTCTTTTCCTCAACAGTAGGCAGCATGGCTTACTGCTGCTTTGCTTTGACTATAGTAACAGTACTAGAAATATGAATAAATTGTTATTTTTCTAGCAAGTCTGAGCCATTTCTCACTGCTGCAAGAAACATGAAATCTGAAAGGCACCTGACAGCTTCTAGAATAAGAGTATTTCTTTCGTCAGACTTAAATATGCTTTCTGCACGCTCACACTTTATCATTCAAAATAGCAACAGACGAAAAAGGACAGGAGTTCATTCAATGCAAAAATCTTTCCTCTCAGTAAATGTCTCCCACAGTACTACTCTTAGCAACAGAATGTTTATACAGCACAAGATAAAGGGAGAGGCTTTTCACTGATACCTGGGACAAAAGGAAAGAAAACAAAAGCAGCTCCTGATGCAAAAGAGGAAAGTTACATTTTTCAAGTGTTCCCACCTAACGTGGACAGAAAGCCAACCATAACAAGTTACAACAAACAGCCTATTTACACTACTTACTATTTACCCACTTCCAGAAAATGCTTGTAAATTTAAACTGTGTGAAATGTCTAACTGCTTCTTTCATTCCATCAAAAGGCTTCATCAGCAATGGACAATAAAGCTGCTGGCTTGACCTAAAGGGGCTGGTAGGTTAATCTATTCTGACCTTATCTTTATTCAATCACGATACTGAAAGATTGCTTGAATAACTTACCAGCATTTAACAATGCCAGCAGTCACCCTTTTACTACACTGCTCTTCCAAAGTGCCCTCCAACCAATTTTTTTAATCATGGGGAATATTAAAAATTTCCAAAAATTAATTGCAAAATAAATCAAAATGCCATTTCTCACTCCTCAGTACAAAACAGAAAGAAAAGTAAAAGACCAAAAGCAGAAAAAAACCCAAATTATCTTGCCCTTGCATGTCTCTATCAGACTTCCACCATCACTTATTGTCAGTTTTAGATAACATGCTATCTCTTATTAACTGTCAATCACATCTTTTATTTATAGCATTTTCTCTCAAATGGAAGAAACCAGACAAACAAGCTACTACTTGATAAAACCTGCCTTGTAACAATAGGCTCAATCATACAGTCCCTAACACATTGTATTTTAGCAACTACGGGCTTGTTTTCAAAACCCCTTCCACGTGGGTGCTCAACACACTAAACATTGCAAAGCAACAAGTTAAAATTAAGCACATAATAGACCTACAGAAGTCAGTAAGCTGGATTCATCACTCATTGATTTAATCACTCAGCTCTCATATATTTAAAGTTCACAGCCTATGCTTAACTACTCTTAAGGAGAAAAGTCTCCAGTGCTAAACATTGTATAGTGCATGATCCTGCACAAGCACTTCCTTTTCTTTAGTAGTACAATAACCACCTGTGTGAAGAAATTGAATATCAACCTGTTAGAGCAAGGTAGCTTGGAGAACTGCAAGAGTTATAAGAATACTTTCAGCACAGGTTCCTTCATACATTCAGATTTAACTCTGTGGCTGTAACGCTTGAAAATGGATCACTCTTCATGGGACCTGCCAGGTAGCAAAGCATTTTGACATAAAAAGAAAGCTGTATATTCATTTGACTTGTTGGTTAGAGCAATTATTTTTTAGCATAAGCAAAAATACATTTTCATTTAACTTTATAGACCTGTAAATGGTTTGGCAACACAAGATAACATCACAAAAAAAAAAAAAGGCACAAACAATTGTAAGGCACCTAAATGACTTGAAAGAATTCCATGCCAATCTCTTTTTAAATGATTCTGGGAGCAAGGTCTAAGCTTAAATCTATTCCTAATTAGATTTAGGCAGATGCTTAAAATACCAGTCAAGATTAAGTTCCACCACCTTCTTCCAAAAGCAGGATCAAAGAACAAGGAAGTAAAACATAAGTCAGTGACTATAGCATGCAATGCAAGAGAAATAAAAAACAAAGGAAAGAGCTTTTCCTTTTGATTGCAGAGAGTACTTTTATAAACTACTGATGGGACTGCAGCACCTCAAACGTTCCTACCTTGAAACGCTGTGATATGACCAACAATCATGTACTTCAGCTCAAAGTTCAGTGTCTGGATACTTTGAGTCCTCTCCCTTCGAACAGCTGCCTGGTAGCTTTCTTCCATTTTTTTGGTGCAACACGTTGGTGCTCTGTGTTGACAGATCTGCAAATCTGACTCTTAAAGCAAGGAAGAAAACACAATAATTAGAAAACCTTTCAGCTTACTTCATAAAAATAAATATTGCTTCTTAATGTCAAAAGAACCTTCATGTTTAAAATTTTGAAACAAAACACAACCCATAAGGAATAACATTGTAAAACTCAGT
This sequence comes from Indicator indicator, assembly GCF_027791375.1. NCBI lineage: Eukaryota > Metazoa > Chordata > Aves > Piciformes > Indicatoridae > Indicator > Indicator indicator. The sequence goes on along the minus strand of NC_072022.1, from coordinate 12,567,541 downwards.
GTCAGTGTCTCAAAGACACTAATTTATGACTGTTTCACCTATATTGGATAGCATCACATAATCTGCTGCTACCTTATTTTACATTGTTAAAAGCATTAGGCACCAAATCCTCTATATAAAGTCAAAGGCACAGCAGAACCACTGAGCATGCACATTCAAGGGGGCAACATTTCCACTGCAGACCTTGTGCTAAGGGCATCACAACTTTAACACCTGAGTAAACGACATGCCTCAAATTAGAAGCCAATATTCACATGTGCAGAGACTCAAGGAACAACCTATTCACCTCTCACACTACAGGAAGCCTCTCAAAAATCTTTAAACTTCTAAGCCACTAATCCCCAAAAAAACCTCTAAAACACAAAAAGGGAATTTGAGTTTTCTAAATCTATGGTAGCTGGAATGGTCAATTCTCCCTTTTTTTCTCTCTAGCTTTAACATGTTTAGCTCCTTTCTGAACAAGATACCAAAACAAGTATCAATAGTCATCACTGAAATAACTGACTTCTGCAACAAGCTGAGTTCAGCTGTTCATCCAGAGGTAAGGCATTGACTCCACAGGGGCATCCAGAGCTACCTACAACCACAGAGAAGGCAGAGACTGCTATTTATATTTCTAGGCTTATAAAAATTGAGTATTCACCCAAATCAAAAGGAACTGATTTTAAGTGTAGTAGATCTCCATCGATTTAACAGTAACCTTGAAAATGTGGAGCTTCCCTATGTGTGATGTAAAGGCACTGAAATCACTTCAACCTCACAACTACAGAGAAAGTTGAAAGTTAATTAAAAACTTGATTTTTGTGAAATATTGGTGGGGGATAAAGGAGGGTGCAGGTTTATGTGGTTTATTTCTGGTTTGGTTTTTGTGGTTTGGTCTGGGTTTTGTGTTCTGTTTTAGTTTTTGTGTTCGGGTTTTTTTATCATTCCATCTTTGTATGGATTTTGGCAGGTTTGTTGTCCTTGCTTAGGAAACCTACATCACACAAATTGGGACAGACACTCAGGGTCCATTTGCTCTGCCACATGGGGTCTCCAGGTGCCAGAAAGTTCTGGAATGCAGGTGTTACAGAGTACGATAAATACATCCTGGTGCAGAAACTTTAAGAAAGGGAGGAGAAAAAATACAAGGGACTGTTGAGTAAAACAAATCCCAAACCAAAGCATGCATAAAAAAATACTAGAGCCAAAACAGTCACAGAATATTAAAAAGCAGGTATTTCCAATGCAATTTCTCAGTAAAACAAGACCATCCCAGCAGGAAGCCCCACACCAGTGTTTTTCAGATGTTTCCTTCTTTCTACCTCATGGTGGAAACAGAGGTCCTGAAAAAAAGGACCCACAAATGCCCACATCCATCCTCATCCCTCAGGCTCTAGGGAAGGAGATCCCCTTTCCCAGGAAGGATGACACTGCACTGAGGGCTGAGCTTCTTGTTCCCACCCATGTTTGAACACCATTTAATACCTGACGGAACATGGCAGCAGCCCAGCAAGAGGTTAGGCCCAAAGCAGCGGTGAGGCACTGGCACCCTCCCTGCCATTGTGGCTGGAGCTAGCCTGTCCCCACGCCACCTCCCCAGGGCAGCCTGCCACCCCTGTAGGCCCCAAGGGATCTCTGGTTTTAAATCACTGTGAACACTGCTGGCAGTGCCTCCCCACACAGCCACAGCAGGACTAGAAGGCATGAATGCACGGAGACAGCCCTGATTCTCAAGAAAAGCCCCCATTCCTCCAGAGCATTTCATCCACACCACCATGAAGCACCCAGACCAGGCCTTGGAATAGAAATATCGGTGAGAAATTACGCTGCATTAATCCTCATCTTTTGGCCTTAACACATACAGCTGACAATGACGAAAAACAAGAGTGTACAAGGATGCACACTGAAAAATCAGGAGAGAAGCATCCAGTCAACCAGGCTTTGCTCAGGGTCAGCTCCATGTCAGCTCACTGAGGGAGCTCACGCAGGGAGGAGCTTCTGTAAATCTTCCTTGCAAGGAAAAAGCACACAAACCAACCAACCAAACAAACATAAAACCAAACTAGTTGAACCTGAACTTGATTTGAAAACATTGCTTCCAGTTTACAACAATTCTCATTTGAAAGGGCAGCTAATTGACATCAAAATGGTCAAAACCGAAGTGAAATATTTCAATTTACCTATATTTTTATATCAGTTCACAAACAGTTGTCATAGACTGGTTGGCTCACTCTACAGGTAAATTTGTTTCTTGCTTCAATATAATGTCAAAACCAGGAAAAAACAACTCTGCTCACTCTAATCTGAAGTCCCAAACCCTGCTGAAAGCCCCTGAGATGGGCTCACCACACACTGGCATAAGCCAGCAGGCTGCTAAAAGCAGCAGCAGGAGGGCTGTGCACTCGTCACTGGCTGGGCACGCTTGCCTGCTCGTGTCTGCCACAGAAAGTTATCCCAGGTTGAAATTAGCTTCTTGGCCAGGCTAATTTTAACTTGGATTGGTTCCCTGATTCAGTCCACGCCATGAACATATGTTTGTTCTGTCAGAAGGAACTGGGGGTCGGGGAAGGTCTACTTCTCTGAGCTGGCACCACCTAGCCTATGTGAAGTTATACCACAGTCTTCTGAGCAACTAAGTCAGTTTGCAAATAGGCTCAGAGAAACTAGCAGCTCAGCACTACAGATGATGAGTAACATTTACAACTCCTCTGCTCAGATGCCTTTCTCCTTACAGCAGCCCTCTGAATTTTTGTTTGATAGGCTTTTGCAAATCTCAGACCTGTATTGAACAGAGGCACTGCAGGAACCTACATCGCCTCCAGAAAGCTTTCAGAAGACTATGGATGTCTCAGCTGGAACTGCACTCTTGGGATTCCCCACCCATATATCTCCTCTGGTGAATACTCCAGAAGCCTGAAGATTAGTTTTTGTTGGTCAGGAGCCAAAATGATGCTGAAGGCACTCTTAAATAGAAGCAGCACTAAGCCCCTGACAGTTAAGGAGCCTGATGTAAAACACAGAGCATTAGAAGACCAGCAAAGAGCAAGCCCCACTCCCCTAGCAGTAATCTCAGGTCAGGAGGACTGTCATGCACAGAGCATGGCAATTTCACTTGCTTCAGTGCTAGCCTGCAGGGATCACTTTTAAGTCCATTATAGAAACCTAATAAAAGCTTTCTTATTATATATGCCTGGGTGCTGAGATTAAATTAGAGCTGATTAGTAACATCTTGAAGTCCTTAATAATTCTGACACTAAGTTTAGTTTAACTTGTCTCTTTTACCTTAATGTAAAATACATTCTCCAACAGAAAAAATGGGGAGGAACAGAGTGACCCAGCAGTGACCAAGCAGCACGCAGAATGAACACTGCTGAAATGCAGGCTCAGCACCACACCTCTCACCCCAGAGAGAGACAGCATCCCATGGTGCTGCAGCAATCACCTCCTCCCAGCATGGGCACTGCCAATCAGGAGACAATATTAAGGAAAAGATCCTCCTTGAAGTTTAGGAACAAAGCCATTCTGTAATCAGAGAAAAAGCACCATTTGTGAACAAGAGAAGAAAACTTACCAACAGCATTATTTTAGCAAATGATCCTGCTAATATCTCTCTAGGACTTTCTGACCTGCTTTCCCCAGGCTGCTTCTTATTTCATAACTAATAAATTGGTTTGGAGTTCAACCTTTCCCTTAAAGCAGGTCTAACTACATAAGGGTTTCATCCAGCCAAATTTCAAAATATCTCCATGAATGGATGATCCTACAGGTTCTCACGGGACCTCTTCCAATATTTAACCACTACTGTGGTAAAAAAATAAGTAAATTTAAAAATTATATATAATGAAAATTTTGCATGCGTTCATTGCTTCTCAATATACCAGTGAATGGCTCTAATTTTTTTTCCATGGAAGCATTCAAAGCCAGGATGAATGGGGCTTCCAGCAACTCAGTCTAGTTGAAGCCATCCCCACTCACTGCAGGAAGGCTGGACCAGATGATCCTTAAGGCCTCTTACAACCAAAAAAAACCAAAAAAAACCAAAACCACCCACATTATTCCTCCTGAAAGATAGGTGAAGACAGCCTACAATCTTTCTTAATCTTCTCTTCCTACAACTGCACAAACCCAGATCTCTGTTCTTGCATGTGATCTGTTCACCTAGCCATGATAGGAGCCCTCTGCTAGGGTCTAATTCAGTGCCATAGTTGTGAAGCACCTGCATCCCAAGACATATATCAATTTTATTTTCTTATGCATTAATTTACTGATGGAGCACTCAGAGCAAGAAGAAATATACTACACCAGAGTCCAAAAGTATGAGTATTTTGGAAAACAACAGTGATCTCTACTCAAAACTTCTCTGAAACCCTAAAAGACTTAATACATGCCAAAGGCATCACCTTCAAACACCTCCTGTCACAATTATGAAATACTTAAGGTGACAAATGCACAGACAATAACACATCCTTACCTCATGTCCATCTGACCAGCTCTACTGAAATCAGCTGTGGAGTATTTGGGCATGTGTTGCTTGGGGATTTTTTGTATGTTTGTTTGGGTTTTGTTCTGCTATAGTTTTGTCTGAGTTTTTTGTTTGTTTTAAAACAGCAAAGGTTTCAGGCTCCATTCTAAACTTTGGTACAAATTAAGTCAAACTTTGGTCGTTAAAACTAACTGAATTAGTGTAAGTTGATAAAAACAGAGAGGCTTGTTTAGCAAATCCAAAAGTTAAACATATATTCATTTTGTAAGCAATCATGTTTTTCTAACACACCATGGAAATGTCAACTGCTCTGCACTGTATTTAAAATGCTGCACACATGCTGTTCAAGCTATACTCTAAAACCAGAAAGCCAGAACTTCAACATATGCTAATCAATCTACCTTCACCAGGTTTCTCAGAGACAGGCTGGGCTTTTTTTAAGAACAAGCTGAGCCTGTGGCTTCCACTGCACAGAACACTCCTAAGCAACCATGATCAGAGAGCAAGCTCAGTGCAATCTATCTTCTGATAGTGTTAATTCCTTTATATTTTGACAACTGTTTCAACAGTATTTCCAAATAAAGCTTCACTCCAAAGCCCAAGATTTTAATGTTGTACAAATGTCTTCAAAGACTCCAAGATTGATTATGCCTTACTAACACAGAGGAAGGTGCCAAAAGTACCTTGCATTGTGCCTGGCCCATCTGAACAGGAGCCAACACTTTGTTCTTCTTGAGACTCATCTCTTTGGGACAACTGCTGCCTCAGCTAGAGGAAAATTCAGCAATTAAAACACAACTAATTTAGAGGAGGAAGACAAATCAAAATAAAAGGAACAAATTTGCAATAAGTGCTCCCCCTGCAACTCCTTGGTGCAGGAGAAAAGCCCACACTAGCACTGCCACACATCAGGGAAAGGGAATTCAGCCACTGCAGGCTGGCAAAAGTCTATGAGGTCCTTTCTCTATGTAGCTCTTGTGCCCCAGCAGTACTAAAGCCATTAGTACCTTCAGATGCGAGGCTGCTGTCAAACTCATCCACACAAACCACCCTCATACCACAGCTCATATTGCAACTAATATTGCAACTAGGAAAGACATACAAAGTATATTAAACTCATGGAGCACAATGTGTGCATAGTCAAACTCCTACTGTTTGATTTGCCAATGGTTAAAATATGGTAGTTACTATGCTTGGAGTAGTGCATGACAGGAATTACAAAAAAAAAACCAAACCACCAAACAAACAAAAAAAACCCCACCCAAACAAGTGCAGCAGACTCACTGGTGCACAGCATTATGCACTGGTGCAAACAACTGTGATGTGTTAAATAGCAACTAACCCTGCAAACCTTCTGCTCCCATGAGCAAAGGAGCAGAGACTCTGCCTCTCAGTCAAAGGGAGATGTTTGTTCTTCCTGCCTAAGGTAAATTGTGGCCAGGCTGTCCAATACACATGTTCTGACCAGTCAGAACAAACTTTCCAATCTCTTTCTAACTCTTCCTTCCATTTTGTAAAATAGTCCCATTATCAGCTTTAATAGAAAGATTATATAGACAAACAGTATGTTAAAGGTCTCTTTAAGGCCCAAAAGCTGAAAAAAAACACCAAAGCAGAGCCTGAAATTGTCCTTTTTGTTTATATATAGCTTGACAACATGCATATATCCAGCAGTACATCTTAGAAGAGCAGTTTGGAAATTACAAGCCATGAACATTTCCTTTCCCCATCCCTTGTTTCATATTGTACATTAACTTGATCAGTGGGCTTCACACTCTCACTGTTAACTCCAAAATGCACTGAGGCATCACCAAGGCCACAACCAGTTGTGCTATCACAGTTGAAATAATCACAGCTAAAAGCTAAAACACCTCCAGTATTATCAAGCACCACTTAGATAACCTACTAATGTAACTACTAGCATGTGTAGCTACTTAGAATTTTAGTGAAGTCAAACAGCTTGCACTAGCTCAAGAGTTCTTGAATAGACCTAAAAAAAAATTTAAAAAAAAAAAAATCATTAAAACCCCACAAAATGGGAGGACCATTTTGATTGCACTGGCATTATGACAGCAAATTCAAGGGGGGGGTGGAAATCTTGAATGAGAAAGGAAGGAGAACAGCAAGAAGCACTCCAGAGAGCTGGCAGCATCAGCAAGTGCCACAGCTTGAAGGACAGCTGGAGACCATCAGGCACTGGCCTCAGCAGCTTCCAGAGCAGGAACTCTCCAAAATATACAGGTCTTAAGGGCAGCATCTGCACAATACAGTGTTGTTAAGCCTATTGTCCCAGTTTTTCCCACTTCCCTTTGTTGCTTGCCCAGTTCTTGCTACTCTTGTGTTCCAATTTTTGGCCTAGTTTCCAATCCAACTTCTGTCCTACACATAGGTCACTGCAAGCCTATACTCATTAACTTTTCCACCTCAGCTTGTACCTGATAGAGCCTCTCTCATGCCTAGACCTGAGGAACAGAGAGCATCTGACTGTGCCCTGAAGCGAATGTCCTTCCACTCACCAAAACCTATACAAACCTTTAACTAGCCATTACTCCCCTGGCTCACTCTTCTGACCTGTTCTCACTCTCCTCAGACAAGGTCTTCTTCTACCGTTCTTCCCTATGGCCACTCAGCTGCCCTTCTGCCTGCCCGCCCCCAACTACTTGCATACCTGTGGGATGTTCCTAGAGAAGCAGAGCAGATGAAAAAGCATTTCCAGCTCCTGGGCCACAGCTTCCCTGCAAGGGAGGTGCAACTGTTGCAGGCAGAGACCTACTCATGCCACCCATCCCCAGTTTTCTCCGCTGTTCCTTAGAAACTCTGGCTGTGCCTCAAAGGCTGAACACAAACAGCCAAGGCAGCAGTTGCAGCCACTATTACTTGCTTCATACTTGTTACCAGACCTCTGATGTGGTTCTCATGAATGCTCCCCTAATGCACCCCAAGCACCTTCAATCAGGTTGTTTTTAAGCACAATTTGTCTTAACTAGTCACAGGATTTGTGGAGCAAGGCAGGGAGCTCCCACAACATACTGTCACACCAGTGGATGATGCTTGGTAGCTGGGGGCCATAAAATCTTCTCTCAGTTAATTGCCTTACAGGGGAGGACTTGGTCTTCATTTTACACTGGAATAATAAGAGGAGGTGAAACACACACAGAGGAATGGAAAAGTCTGTGACATGTCTGCAAAGCACCTGTAATTAGAGACTTTTCAGAGGTTCCCAAAACTGTCTTGTTATCAGGCAGATTCATCTTTGGTGTCCGTGCCAAATGGCCACAGCACCACTGTTCCTAAATACTCTTCTCAAGACACAAAGAAAGGGTGATTAATCTCATAGAGTTCACTCCACCCAGAAGAGCAAAATTTCCATAGTAGAGGGCACAGAACCCATCTGACAGAATCTCAGTTCAAACCGTTAATGTTGCTGAGCATCAGCTGTAGAGCAGGGCAAGCACTAGCTGCCGTGCTCAAGGGAGAGCACAGTGGTTGCTACCTCCAGACCTTGCATTGCTATAGATGGGTGATAAATTGTTTAATACTGATTAAATTAAATAGCTCCACACCAGTGCTAAGTGAGACAAATTCTTTGAATGTGGGCCTACCTGGGAGGCTTGCTGACAAGAAGATTGTGAATGCTGAAAGGCTTGCTAACTCCCCACCACATGCAAATTTGAGGGACTTAACCTCTTGAGGATCCTTCCAGAGTTGATATAGAGGAACAAAAACTAGACTGATGCACATGAAGCACATTTTAGTAGAATCTAGGCTGACCTAGTACATCTGCATCAAGGGGCTTTCTACATTATTTACTGTAATGCCAACTCCTTCCTCAACTTTCCTGGGACAACGAGTCTAACTGCAGTACAGAGGTGAGAAAAAAAAAGACCTTTCATTAATTTAGAGTCACTCATCTTTCATTATGTCTCACCACATTCACAGCAGAAAATCCCATACTTTTTTTTTCCCCACCACCGAAAGTCATGGAATAATATTTTCTAGGAGTCTAGTAAATCTTCCTGCTCTGTATCACCCAAAGACAACAGTAAACAACTGCATTTCTGCTCTCCAGTGGGGAAAACACTTCACTGCCACTGAACTCTGCCTTACAGCACCTGAACGAAGTGCCACAGAAACCACCCACAGTGGAAAGACTAAACTGAAACACAGCTCCGTAGCACTCTGATTTAAGAATGGCTTCAATTTTGCTGTAAACATAATAATCCACAAAGATGTTGGTTTCTAACCCTGTACAGTTATAAAGAAAGCTTCCTCATGCAAATCAAGCAGAGGCTGCCCATCTATTTCTACAGGGAGATGAAATAAAATAGCTTTATGAGAGGTGTGAATTGCTTCAATCATTTCAACTTTGAATCCTAAGGATAATTCAGATGTTAACAGCAACTGTTTTACCCATGACAGATGACCTTTTTTTTTGTAGGAACTGTTTCCTAATATGCTTTACCTGCTAGCATAAAATCTATATAAGGTAGCACAGCACAGAAAATTTCAAAGATATTGATACATTCATGTTCAATTGCACTTCCCATTCTTTTCAATTTTACCTGACAACAGAAAATGTGTAAGAAGGTTAAACTGGAAGATGACACAAAAGGAAGTAAGGTACTGTTAGATATTTGGGGCACAGCCTCAGAAAGGGAAATTGCAAGAACAGTATTGGAGAAGTGAGAAATAACAATTCCCTTCCCTTCCTAGATTTGAATACTGCCATTTTTTCCATTTCACTTGAAAGCCATACACGAAGGCAAGTGCTCAGACAACATGAATTCTTTCCTTTAAAAAATAGGTAGGTATATTCTTTCAAGTGTCAAGTTTTAAGCCCAAATTCCAAACACTTTTAACCAGTTTGCCCATTCCTCATTCTCAAGTCACACACGAAATTAATGGTTGTACACAGACTGGTCAGTTTCTGTCAGATTTCTCATCAGTATTCGAACTAATTTCTTTAGAATCCTATTCTCCTTTCCATTTTATATCTTTATTTTTGGGAGAAGAAAGGACAAAACTCTACAAGCCTGAGTAAAATTCTCAAAAGTTTTAAAAAAGCATAAAGCAAAAAAATAGCAACAATTCACAGAGGTGAACCAAAACCAAGCAACTGATTACCAGGCAAGACACCCTCACTGGGGCCAATTCTTCAACTTCATCATCCATGATACAGTGATTAATTAAAACAGGCAACAGAAAGACCAGAGTATCACAAGATCTCTGCAACTGGAGGATTAAAGAAGGTCCACACCAAAATCCCACCTGAACTATTTCTCAATTTCTGGGCACCAGTCACATTCACAAGTTGGAAAGTATCTGAGTTCACTGCACTTCATACATAACATCACCCCCTCCTAGACAAGTTTCTGCAACAAGTTTAGCAGAAATGCTTATATCTTGCTGGGACAATTTGAGACAGGATAACAGATGAAGTTTCCCAAAACCTGGGGAGAGTCAAAATCCTTTAGAAGACATTCCAAGAGCCTTTAAGATGGGACCACAAACCAACAACTTTTAAAAATAACTATGGAAGTCTTTGATGGGCTCCTAGGTTTGGCAATACTAAAATACATGTCTGATCTTAGGCAGGTTCCTTGGTCTCCACACTTTGCCTGCCAGGTGTAAAGCAGAGGATACTTTACCTTCAATTTGCTTAGACTGCAAGCAATTCCTAGTGGAGACTGCCTTTTGGTGTTGTGTGTGTGTGTGTGTGTGTGTCTGTGTGTGCGCTCACAGTTCTCTGAGAGCCTGGCTTTGATTTTGATCCCATGCACCTGTTAGGTAAATTAAGAAATCATGTTTCTTCCATTCCATCACTAAAACAAGGCACCATTCACAGTACATTGAAATGACTGTTTCCCTTCTTGCTTGTGTTATTCCAACCAAAGCTAACAGCATTACTGCTGCCTCAGAGCTACCCATTCAAGATGGGCAGAGCGGTCCACTGTGCCGCAGAGCTGCTTGAAGCCAGCAATAGGCACTGGCAGGCAGAGCGCTGGCCACATTTGGAAAGGCCAGAGGCAGGCAGTTAGAAAGGAAGCTGGGCTGAGGATGGCAGCCATCAGAGACACAGCAGCAGCCAAACTGACACGAGCTGGCCCTATTCAGTCCCTGCTGCTCAGCTAATGTTTTGGCACCTGTGAGAGTGACTCTAGAATAAATGTTCCAATTCTAAGCCAACAGCCCTGCCAACAAATGACATCGACACTTTTCATCACAGTCGGGGTTTATGTCTATCGGAAAAGACCATGGAGCATGGCAGGTATGTGTCCAGAAAAGGGGGAGATCCCAGGGAGCTTTAGATCACAGCCATGGACAGCCAAATCACAGCTGCCTTTTGGGGAAGGCAAATATTTATACTTCCTGACATATCCAGGGCAAACCAGGTTAAGAAGAGTAAATTTTATTACCTCAGCTTAAAACTGAAAATGCTATACTTTAGCCAAATACAACTTTGGGCTGCTCCAACTGGGAACAGATTTTTTTTTTTCCCCTTTCATAACTAAGATTAGGTGACTAAAAATCAAACCTCCTCTGAGCAGAAGTTTGAAAGCTCTTCTTTGAAAGCAATGCTTTCAATCTCTTTTTAAAAGCCCTACTCTGTTTTGGGCAATGAGTGGGTTTTGTTCTAATTTCATGAGTCTGAAGACTCATTACACCTCTCCTTTTAACTGCCCATGTGAAAACAGAAGATAAATAAAAAGCTCTTCTGGAAAAAAAAATAAATCTTGTGCACTGCAAGGAGAGAATATTTGAACTGCCAGCACAGGGCAGTCATCCAAGATTCAGGCTGCTGTTCACCAAACATTACTTAACAAGCCCCTGCCCCATCTAAAAACATGATGCAAGCCTTCCAATTCCTTCAGTTCCCACTTTTTGAGTTTCCTTATGGAAGGACAACAGAGCAGGAACATGGGACTAGGGGCGTTGAGATTTCATCCTCTGACAGGCTCCCAGGACAAGTCCTGTGGAGTATATCTGTGGAGACAGACATCTGTGCTTTGGAGGAGCAAGACACAAGCTGTGATCTTAAAGCAGTAGAGGATGATCTGAATTCAGGCACTACATCATGCCACATGCACAGCACTGGACTTTAGCCATTTGAAGCACGCTGGAGCAAGACCAAGTCCACCTTAAGACATGAGCATAAACAACTTTGATCTCTTTGAGCCTTGTTTTTTCAGCCATTTCTCTATATCAGTAACAAGAAAACAACTGCTCAAGAACCAACACCCCAAAACAGCACCACATTGAAGAACAGAGTTATTGGCTACTCTTTACCTGGAAAACTGGAGATCCTCAGATTTGTTCTGAAAATTCTTTTTTTATTTCAGAGAATCATAGAATGGTTTGGTGTGGAAGGGACCTTAAAGACGATCCAGTTCGAAACCCCCACCATGAGCAGGGACACCTGTCACTAGATCAGGTTGCTCAAAGCTTTTTACAACCTGGTCTTGAACACCTCCAGGGAGGGGGCTTCCACAACTTCCCCAGGCAACCAGTGTCTCACCACCCTCACTGTAAAGAATTCTCTTGTAATATCCAGTCTTAATCTGCCCTCTTCAAACTTAAATCCATTCCCTCTCATCCTATCACAAGCCCCTGTAAAAAGTCTCTCCCCAGTATTCTTGTAGCCCTCCTTCAGGTACTGGAAGGCCGCTGTAAGATCCCCCTGTAGTCTTCTCTTCTCCAGCCTGAACAGCCCCAACTCTCGCAGCCTGTGTCCATAGGGGAGGTGCTCCAGGCTACTCCAGCAGTTCTATGTCCTTCTTGTGCTGTAGGCACCAGAACTGGATGGAGTACTCCAGATGGGGGTCTCACAAGAGCAGAGTAGAGGGGAAGAATCACTTCCCTCATCTTGCTGGTCACACTTCTTTTGATGCAGCAGCCCAGGACACGGTTGCTTCCTGGGCTGCAAACACATTGCTGGCTCATGTTGAGAGCTTCATCAACTGACACCCCCAAGTCATTCTCCTCAAGACTGCTCTCAAGCCATTTCTCACTTATCCTGTATTTGTGCTTGGGATCACCCTGACTCAGGTGTAGGACCTTGCGCTTGGCCTTGCTGAACTTCATGAGATTGGCTTGGGCCCATCTCTCAAGACTATCCAAGTCCCTCTGGATGGCATCCCTTCCCTCCAGTGTGTCATTTAGACCACACAGCTTGTTGTCATCTGCAGACATGCTGAGGGTGCCTCAATCCCACTGTCCATACCACTGACAAAGATGTTAAAGGGCATTGGTCCCAGTACCAACCCCTGAGGGATGCCACTCATCACTGGTCTCCATTTGGACATGGAGCCACTGACTGCAAGTCTCTGAATATGACCATCCAGCCAAATTCTTATCCAGCAAGTGGTCCACCCCTCAAGTCCATACTTTTCCAATTTGGTGACCAGGGTGTCCTTTGGGACAGCATCAAACACTTCACACAAGTCCAGGTAGATGACGTCAGTTGCTCCACCCTTATCCATTGATGCTGAAACCTAAAACTTAGGCCACCTTCCTGTTTTCATTAGCCTGTTTTCCATTTTCTGGCCAATGCATCAGTAATATAATGAACTAGTGCCAAAGCCAAGGGTGAATACCAGTTTTTATCAATTGACTAGCAAACGCCCCATGTCCGACTTCATGTAAGCTTCTCATCACTAGTTATCTCCATGCTGCTGTGCTACACCACTGCAGTTCTCCACTAGAAACCTCATAACTTAACTGCTGCTAAGCACCTGATCACTTGAAAACTACTTTTTCTCCATGCTCCCCTCTACCATTACATAGCAAATCTGTGACTCCGTTGTGAATTGTACACGATTTCTTCTTCACAATACTCTTAAAACCTAGAAAGGTGAGTTCAAACACTGAATCAAGATATGGTGCTTAATGAGTCACCACATCTTGAATTGGCTTCATTCACTGCAGGTGCATGTGTCCCAAACTTGGGCTGGATTCACTTACACAAAAAAGGCTTAATGCACTGTCTCTAGACCAAAACAAACCACAGCAGTTATTCCATACATGAATGCTACTGCACAGAAAGAGGTGTTAACAGGATAAGAAGCAAAATGCCTGGATTTTAGTGAGGGAGATTGAGGTTCTGCATTATGAAAACCATTAAAGCAGTAAGGTAATCAAACACTGGAATCAACAACCTAAAAATGTTGAGATCTTCTAATATTGGTTTAAACACAGCTTATCCTGGCTGCCAACAATAAGAATGGAGCAAATGATCATTTCAGGTCCACTTCAACACTTTTTCCTATTATTCTATTCCTTCAGCAGCTCTCAGCAGTATATTTTTCTAATTACATACAGTCTTCACCAGATTACTCTCCCTTTATTCACATTTCGTAGCACAAACACCCAGGGCAAGCTGTTCTGGACACCAGCTCCTTTAGCAGTATGTTGATGTACCTTTTGTGAGGATTTGGCCCTTAAGATCTCTCAAGAGTAGAGCTTTAATTTCACAGCACAAATCTTGCTCATTTTACTCCATATTTACCAAGAACAAAGGGAAGACTATGCAAATGCCCTGCTACTTAGACCTGAACAAAGTGAAAGCAAACATGTAGATGTGAATGGAAGACATAATAGTGTAAAAAAAAAAAAAAAAAAAAAGCAGCCCTTTTCAAAAGTAAAATGACTTTGTCAGGGTCCCTTTGCACTATGTGCATGGATGATTTGTGACAAAACAAAAAAGTGCTAGCCTAGCACGTCACCCATGTCAGAGATTAGAGCACTTCAAAACCCTCAGTAGTTCAAGCACTTTCTGGAACTTGAAAGGCTTTCTTAGGCGATGCTTAGCTTCTTTATGGCTTTTACACAACTTTGATGTGCACCTAAGAGTGAGGAATCTTAATCTGAAGGGTTTTTATGGAAAGTACCCATATTGTAAAATAAATCACAAAATCTTGTCACCCTGATTAACTTGAACCAAAAAGTTTGCAAAACTTTGTGCTTAAAGATTCCAATTCATTATTTTGATACCCAAATAAGTGGTGAATTTCCCAGCACTTAATTACTTTCAAAAGGCTTCTCCAATAAGAGCACTGGAGTGGTATTTCTATTCTTTCATGAGAAACAGCGTGCAAGGCAGTAGTCAGTTAGGCAAGTGTCACTTTTGGCCCTATTCTCATTCCCTCTTAAAAGCAGAGATTTAAAGTTCCTTCAAGTTAAGGGATCTGTGGAAGCACAATCAATTTCTCATGTGTTACAAAACCTCTTCTCTAAGTGCAAATATGGATGTGTAAACATCAGCTTCACTCTCCCCCTCCCTATACACACTTAACCCCCACAAGCATTATTGGGAATTATGCATGCATAACGAGCAGAGAATAGTCCCCTTATGAATAGGCCCCTTGTTGGAACAATGAATACATTTAACCATTAACATCTAGGGATGTGCCCAACTATCCGATTTAACTAGCTGCCAAAGAAAGCTACCATGACCTGTCTGATACCGTCAGGTTTGGAGCACAGCTCACTGAAATTTGTCTCTCATTTGTTTTTAAAGGACCTGACAGAGGTCCATGCAGCAGCAGAGGGGCTCTTTGTCAGAATGAGCTCCTCAGAGCATGATGACCCTCCAGGACAGCTGTCACATCCACCATGTGATTGAAGATCTCTAGAGAAGGACAGACTGTAACCACAGGAAGCAAGCAGAATCATTAGACAACTAAAAATCCATCTATATACACACTTCAAATGCATCTACACATAAGTAAGAATTTTTCTTTTCCAGTACGTTTCTTATTGGAAATCTAGCAAGAACAAAGAAAGGTAGAATATGGCACAGAACCATAGAAAGCAGGATAAAAACTACATGTCAGAAGAAAAGAGGAGATAGACTGGTTAAGGACAACTCCCAGGGGAACCATTTTCTGTCTTCTACATCTCAGAAGTTCCTATGCAATTGCCTGGCTACACTTGGCCTTTATTCCCATGGTTTAGCTATGAAAACACATGCAAAAACCTAAGGATATTACCTGTATTAATGATACTTCAAAAGTCCACAAAGTAGCAAATAAATTTAATGGTGTTATCTCTGAAATTTAAAATTCTCCCATTGTCTTAAGTTCTTTCTATATTCTTTGGACTAGTGCCTTGAAATTTCACAAGTAAAAACTTTACACATGAATCATGCATGCATGACTACACTAAGGAGGTAATTAATAACCATCCTTTAAAACCAATGTACTGAAAAGAGTAAAATAGATGGATTTATTCTCATTAAAGTATATGCATAGTGCTTATTCATAATAAGAGGCATAGCTGTGGTTGTCCCATCATAAATTATCTGCTAAATACTGCTGAGGTGCTTGCTGCTATACAACAGCACTTACAGCCCCAAGCAGGTCCAGGGCACTCTCTAGAATTTGTCTATAAGACTGCTAGGGCAAGCCCATGGCAAGCACCTCATACAGAAGAAATCATCTTCAATCCAGCGTGAGCCTTTGGGTGGCACCCTACTACAGGAAGGTAGAAGCTTCTCACCTCAAGAGTAAACTTAGCAGAGGCAGCTGAAGTGACTACTGAGGAAAACCACGGAGCAGTGGGATTGGTCACACTACATTTTTGAGCTATGTAGGTTTACTTACCATCAGATGCCACTAGACTAGAGGATTGAATATAGAATTGGTAAAGCCTTCCCAGCCACTTGAGTTTCATTTGACACTCTAAAATAAGAATACAAATATTGTCCTCCTATTCTTCTACAGTGTGATCATAAGGTCCAGTGTTGCTGAAGTAGCTTAGATACAAAGGGATCCTTCCAAGTACTGGCATTGCTACAGAAAATATTTTGCTCTTGAAAGTGACAAAACACAAACAAAAAATAAAGGGTACTATGGACACCTGTTATCCTTCTAATATACAGAGCAGTTCAGCACACAGTCCTGCTACCCTTCCTCCACACACACAAATCAGTTTCCTGTCCAGACTGCAACTAGTCTACACCACAGATAGCCTCTCAGCACACCTGGATCTACTGAAGACCACCCTGGGTCATGAAGGATACAAAAGGAGGGAAAATCCTCATCCTAAATCTGCACTATGTAATACTATGAACCCAGCTCTCAAGTTCAGGATCAGGTTACTTTTATAGATCCAAACAGAACAAGATACTATGCAGAAATACTTTTTATTTTTCAAAACAAATAACATACTGCCTTAAAAAAATTAAACCTTAAGTGCTTTCTAGAATGTGGAAACATCATTAAATGTTAGCTAAGTACCTCATTTCATCCACTGATGCTGCTCAGAAGTTACCTTAATGTGAATTAAAAAAAAAAAATATCTGTAAATATAGATATCAGGATGACAGCATCATATTCAATAGTGATACCTAAGTTGACAGAAATTGAGAAACCAAGTGTAAATTTTGTATCATGGGTGTGGTTGCTGTTTGGAAATTGATTCTGAGCCATCAAAATCCACATTTTCCCCTAGAAGCAGCTGTTGTGCTCTAAACTGGTAAGTGATGAGTATGTATTTTAAGTATTATTAAGCATATGCCTCTTTATCATGTCATTTCCTGTTTTCATGGGAGAAATATTCAATTACAAAGACTCTGCAACATTTGGAGCTATAGCTGTGGTTTTATACCATTTTTCAAAAGAAGCCCACTTTGCTGCCCAGGGTGCATTTCACACACAGCCTTGCTTTTTACAGAGCCTAAGGTTCATGGCAATTTTCATGATTAATCTTTATAAAAAGCTTTGGCTTATTTTGATGTACAGACTTTATTCACTTATATAGCTATTATTATCATGCCAACTTTGTTTGCACTTACCACATTAATGCCTTTCATTAATACTGCCCTTTGGTTAAGGACTGACTGCTCAGCCCTCCAGCCCTGGGGGAGGTGGGGGGGATGGATCCCTTCCCAATTACAATCTGATGGCAAAACTTCAGTGGCACATAAGATGCTACAGAGGCAGCTATTGGGAGTCACCAGGATTTTAAGGGTGAATCATTTCTTACTAAGCTTGTTCTCCAAGTTCAGCACTGGAATCATCAGATTTTGAGCTGATCATTATGGAGAAAAAAAAAGAAAAAGAAAAAGAAAGAAAATTCACTACACAGTTTTTTCTTTAGCAGAGATTTTGGAGAGAATGAGTAGACCATGTGAAGTGTAGGAATACTTGGCTCCTTCTCTCCACTTGGTTTGATAACAAGGTTGTGTGCTGGAGAAGAGTAGGGTCTCTCCTGACTTTTGTATTCCTTCCCAAAACTTTTACAGGAAAAGTAGATCTGAATAACTAAGCCAGTCGTCTACTCACCTGGAGCAAGTGCTCATGCAAGTCACTGAGGACACTGCTTTTTCTGAGGCTCACGGATATGAGAACTATAGATTTCCATCTGGCAGTGGAATGCAATTCCATCTTTATGAGGCACTAAGTAAGTTTAAACAGATTTTTTTTTCCTGTAGATTACTCCCAGGAGGGCATTACAGAGTGGGCAGCTGGTCTCACGTCAAACAAATTTAAGGCATGGGAAAGGAAGGGAGAAAAAGATACTACTGCTAGTGTGAGTCTTGCCTGCACCCACAATCACCACTAGGTTAACACTTCTGGTGACAGTGAGCCTGAAGAGTGCTATAAAATCCTGAGAAGATGAATGAAGGAAGCATCCTTACTGCAGAAGAGCTGCAGGCTGCAAAAGCATAGCTTTCCTTCTGCTCAGAACAGCTACTGCAAGCAGCGCAGGCTGCAACTCCTGCCTGCTCGGAGACTCTGGAAACCATGCCTCCTCCTTGGGACTGCCTCTGGATAACAGGAGTGAAGGAAGGACAGCTTTCAGGTTCAGAAACCAAGGTAACTTCTAGCCTTTTTCCCTCACAAAAGAATTAACTGGAAGTCAGCCTGAAGACTGCTGGCTGCAATCTGCCTCCCTTTCATGGCAACTTTTCAGCAATACCCTTCAAAATAAAACACCATGACACAGCCTGCAGAACAGGAAACTCAAGCATAATTGGCCTTGGTTTAGGCTATTCAGAGAGGGACAATGAGAGGAGCAGAAACTATCTTACATTGGACCAGTCCATTCCCTCCAACAGCGTGTGGTTTAAACCACGAAGAAATCTGTATGTCCACAAATAAGCAAACACTAAATAACTGGGAGAAAACTTTCCGTTGTAACAAGCTGCAATTAATGCTAACTTTTCACAAACTTGTTATAACTATTAGGATTTTCTACCAGAAAAGCATCTTAATGGAAACAAGGTTATTTTTCTGCCTTTTCTTAAAAATCTTAACCACCCTACACATTTTCTGAGCATTAACACAAGCGTACTCACCCACTTTCTCCCAGATGTACCCCTTATCCACACCACTGAAGGCAGTCCCACACAGCCACATAAGAAGGTGAACAATAAATCCAAGTATAACTTGCAGTTCACACCAGAGGATTTTAGTCAACTCGCTCTGACGGGGCAAAAACTTTCCAGAGCCAATAAAGCAAGCACATTTCCCATCTGGCAGACAGCAAACTTATGAGTGACTTTGACAGAATGATGCAGGGAGTAAAATGTGTTTCAGCACTGCACCTTCACCAGGGGAATTACAGCATTCTCATTAAGATGATAGAAACAAAGAACTGAGTGGTAATAAAAGAAAAAAAAAAAAGGCAGGAAAATAAGGTGTGGCATGATCCATTTCATAAGGAAATAGCTACTTCAATAGATATTCTTAGGTATATTCAACAACAGATCTAGCTTATGCTCTTTTCTTATGTTAAGAAACTTAACTTATCCAGTCTATATGCATCACATACAGCAAGGAGCTTCCATTAGGAACCTAAGACCTTCCTTTCCCAATTCAGAAAGTTTAATCGTACAAATTGTTACTACATGTCCAGCTCTGCTATGGGACATTCAGCACATACAGATGGCAATGAACGCTCCTGCTTGATTGAAGGTGCATGATAACAGCAAAGAATAAAGAAGCTTTTAAGAGGACAAAAAAACCCATACCCTTCAAAACTGAATCCCTGAGCATAATCTGAGCAGCTTCCGTACCCTTCTCAAAGCATTAAAGCAGCAAATGATCTTTTTGGTAGTTCCTCCAGAAATCAGCCCAATTTTTCTATCTCTGCTTATCATGTGCTCACAGACTGAGATTTTTTGCATGACCGTCCACTAACCAATAAGCAAAGTGACAGAACTGAGCCTATAGAAATGGGGAGGAAGCTCTCGTGCTTACATGGTTATCAAAGGCATCAAGAGGGCTACTTTTATTCTGGTTCTGCTATAATTCACTGCCTGAATGCAGACAAGTCACAGACCACAGCTGAGTTCATTCAGTGTTCCTACAGTGGGTTTGGAAAGCAGTGACAGTCAGCCACCACTGTGCTCCATGCCATGGAAAAGCCTATGAATAAACAGAGCTTTGAACTTAGTCCTTGCCAGAGTGCAGTTATGCTGTAACACAACCCAGGGCTCACAGGGTATCGCTAATGGCAGCCCATGTCTGGGAGGAATACCATACCTAGCAGTGCCATCAGATTTGATAGACCTAGACTCCCTGGAACCAAAGGCTTAGTCCCCTGGCAGGATTAGTAGAGCCCTTCACCCTTGGAGACAGCATGTAATTCCCACTCATCAAAATGTTAACCAAAGAGTTCCTAACAAAAACATCCCAGCTTAGCATGTGATAGTCAAAGTATAAGAATGGGAACATATTACCTCATTTTCCAGTCTGGGTGAAGACACACACACAAAAGAAAAACACCTTCCTTTGAATCACAGCCAAAGCATCAGTACCTTTACCTGGCCAATCTGTTTGCTATTTGCAGCAAATTACCCTTGAAACATTCAGTTTGTTCCAGAAAAGCAGGCTACCAGATAGCAGCACAGACTTAGCTACTGGAGGAGAAAATTTTACAGACAGAAAAAGATTTGCTGCTCAAAAAACCCTCTTTTCTATCCTGTGTCAAAACACTCTTCTTACTTAGTCCTGCACTCATTAATAGACTAGATTTCAGAGTGGAAACCTATCTTACACCTTTAGGAGGAAACTATGGAAGAGAAATTTATGAGGAGGCTCCTGGGCGGCTCATTTCAGAAGGTGGTGATTCTCAGACAGGTTGCTGCCAGTTCATGTCACACCTTAAAAATAAAAGCATTTTTTCACCAGGTGTCTTCCTCTTTCATTTGCCACTATATTTTATACAGGAGGCTGGTAGGTCCTGTCCAAAGCTGCTCTGCATCTCACTAGAGGTCATGCTGACACTTCTCTCCTACCCATTTTACAATCACAGTGACTTGTCTGCAGACATGGAGATGCAGCTACCAGTACTTAGGAAGTTCATATCCAGGATTCATCATTGTATCTGGCATCCATCAGAGGGCAGTTTTGATACTGCAGCCACAACTAATACACCACAGGAGGCTGTAGCCTACAAACTCTACCAAGTAGTTAGAGCTGGTTTAGTATGGGTGAAATGGTCATCACCTGTAACATACCTGATAGTCTGCCAGCAGACCCCTCACCTTGCACTGGGTTGGGCTTCTCCCCTCAACTGAGATGCTCATTTTCTTGAAGGTTATAAGAACTTAACAATCCTTAAAACTTTAACCCCTGCTGGATTTGTGGTATTAGTCTATAAATACTGGCTTGAGATTAGCCAAGGACTTTCAACACTTTTGTGACTGAAAATACCTAGTAAACAGACAACACAGCTGCAAAAGTTCCATTTTTCAGAGAAAACAAGCCAAAAATATTATGCAGGCAACTGAGGAGCATCCCAGTGCACATGCAGATCTGTCCCAGAGAGAAGTTGGCAGGAAGCTCTCTATGGGCTTGATTCAGCTGAGCATGACAATCTCCAATGACACCCCTGGCTGCCCAGCACTCTTCCTCTTCTACTTTAACTCACAACTGTCTTAAGTCTTCAGGGAAGATGCTTCAATGTTTATGTTGTTAAAATGAAGAACAAAATGAGCTTCAGTGTCAAAAAGAGAGAAAAATGGGGAAGAGGGGAGGCTTCTATTAAGATATACTCATTGATAATAGCTGCCAGATAAAAACCAGTGGAAAACACTTTGGTACTTAATTAAAAGAGGGTACAAGATATGAGGCATTACTGCCTGGCAACATATCATTAAAACACACAAGCTTTGGTGGAACTGAGTATACTTAGAACTAACAGGGAAGATCAATAAATGCCACTTTTCCTCAGCTCTCCTCTGCTCCAATCATCCCCTTCAAAAGAAACCTTTATGAGCTAAAATTTATAAGCATATTACCCTCGCTCACCTTCTCTCATGCTATTTATTTTCTGAGAGCATGTTATTAAATAGCAAAGTTCAATGACATAAGAATACAATTAAACCTCTCTGAAGCATCACAATATCTAACACCTTCCTTCTGAAAGTGCTCAATTTTCCCCAAGTTTCATCTATAGTACCAAGTTTCACAGAAAAAAAGTAAAACAATCCATCAATTTAATTACAATTTGAGGAACGTTTTTTTCCAGAAAGAGATCAGGAAAGAGCATTAAATATACATCAAAATGGATGAAAACCCCTGTTCTACCTTTTTTTTTTTAGCTAACCTTCATATTTAGCTCTCCAAGACAGACGATCTGATGCCTCTATGAGCACAACAGATGATCACCATACTTCAAGCTTCATAATGCTATTCCTACAAATCTCTTCTTGCCATAAAATATGGAATGATTCCTTGCTCACAGACAACTTCATAGCCATGTATCATCTCAACTACTTCATGCAAAGTGAAGGTAAAGATCACTAGCTGTGCAATCATTTACAGCCATAAGAGTTGCTGTAAGAGATCAGCCCCATGGCCTATCAAATTTAGTTCTTAAGACAGAAATCTGTGCCACAAAACACATCCAAACCTCATTTAAGAGGTCTTTCTATCAAACTCAGGGTTTGAATTGACTGCTTAGAGGGGAAAAAAGAAAAATGAAAAAATAACAAAGCAACAACCCACAGTGACATTTGTACTCCCCACACCTACAGGCAGTTGTGCTACTCTGAGGCAGTTGAAGGCTGTTTAATGAGTCTGATAGTCTTTGCTCTTTTATTCCAGTTCTTGCAAACTCTTCCTTAAAACATGAGAGCCAGAGATGTGACTTCATTAGCTGGTCAGACACAAGGTCATTCACAGAGTTTAATAATTTTTGACACTAAAATGTATTTTATTCCCTTACAATAAATACTGTGGGGTAATTATAGAGTAAGCAAAAAAATAGCTTTTCTTATTTTATGTGTATTGCCTTTTCATTTCATTGCTGTCACACATTGTTCAGAAACCGCATGGAAAGGCAAAGACAACACCACTCAGCAACTTTCACAAGCGTTAAGCACCAAAGACTTACTGCTTAACCAAGCAAAACCCAAGTTCTGTTGGCTGCATTCCTGCAAGGTGCTACCTCTACCTTTCCTTATGGCAGCCTTCCTGGATTCACCTGCAAGGTAACTCTTCTTAATTCCAAAGTTACACCACTCTGCGTCTACATCCGCTCAAAGCTAGCGTTCCCGTAAAGACCAGGTTACTAACTTTCCCTCCGAGAAGGGGAAACCTTACAGGAGGATGCCTCTGCTTTAGCACTTCGCAAAGGGATCGCACCGGTCTCAAACGAGGGGAAAAGGATGGCGACCAACAAGCAACACCTGCACAATGTAAAAATGCAGGAGTCCGCCTGGTCTGCTTTACCAGCAATTCTGAGTTATTCTAGCAGGAGGCATGCCAAGCCCGCTCAGCTCCCAGCTACCTGTGTGCGGCAGGAGAGCCGGCGTTGGACCAAAGGACCCACGGTGCGGCGGCTTCTCGCAGGCAAGCCCGCTGCCCCCGACGGCGGCTCCGGATCCGGGGAAGGACGCCGGAACGTCGTCGCCCGCGGGGAGCCCCGCTGCTGGCGGGGCGCGGGTAAAGGCGAGCCCGACTGGCACCGGCCCCCCGGCCCCGCGCCCCGCAGCCACCCCCGAGCGCGCAGAAACCACCCTGCCGGGTGGCTCGGTACTGACCAGTCGTGGGCACGTCGGGAACCAGCTTGAGGGGCCCGATCTGCCGCAGCTGAAATGCCGTCCGCACTTCGTGGCAGCTCGGGGACTTGCCGGCCACCGCTCCGGCGTACAGCCCAGCCGCCGCCAGCAGCCACAGCCCCAGGACCCCGCGGCTCCCGTCAGCGGCCATCTCGCACCCCCGGCGGCCGCGGGCCGGGCCGGAGCGCTGCGGGGCGCGGGCCGTATGCCGGTGCCGGGCGCCAGTCCCGGCGGCGGCGGCGCTGCCCCCGCCCGCCTCTCGCGCTCCTCCTCAGCGAGCGGCGCCGCCGCCCTGCCCCGCCCCTCCCCGCGCGGCCGCTCGGGGTCCGACCGGCCACTGCCCCCCCCTCTTCGTGGGCTTCTGTCGGATTGCGGGGAGAAGAGGAAGAGAGGGAAGGGAAGAGCCCGGTCTGGCCCCTCCGGTACAGCCGCGCTTATACCGGTCCGAGGGCTTCAGCGTGGAGGAGCGATGGTGGAAGGGGGTACTGAGACACCCCCCACCTCGGGCTCCCTCCGCCCTAAGGCTGCGAGGGAGCAGGAGGTGGCTGCGGGGGGAGCCGCTGCTTTGCCGCCCAGCTTCACGGGACCACGGTCAGGAAAGTTTTCGGAGCTGCTGTGCAGCGTCTACAGGACAGGAAGGTCCAGGTCAATTTCAGTCAGCGAAGTGTCTCCAACGAAGGGGGTGAATGGCAAGGGAGAAGCACTGTCCCAGACACACTCTCGCCGTGCGGTTGTACAGAAGACAGGTAGAGAGCGCACACAGAGCAGTAGGTGGGTAAAGCCTAAGCACAGCAGGTCGGAAAAAGAATAATTTAGGTTAGAATAGACGCTTACAGTCACCGAGTCCAAGTGACAGGTTACCACTAAACCTTGTCCCTCAGCATCACATCTGCAACGCTTTTAAATACCTCCAAGGAGAATTACTCCACTTCCCTGGACAGCCTAGGTCACAGCTTTCAGAGAATAAGTTGTCCTAATGTGATTTTGTCTTTATGTGATGTCCAACCTAAACCTCCCCTGGAACAACTTCAGGCTGTTTCCTCTTGTCCTATCACTTGTTACTTGGGTGAAGAGACCAACTCCCACCTCCTTCCAATCTCCTTTCAGGTAGTTGTAGAAAGCCAGAAGGTTTCCCCTCAGCCTCCCTTTCTCCAGGCTAAAAAAAAACATTTCTCTCAGCCAGCCCTCACAGGACTTGTTCTCTCAATCCTTCACCAGCTTTGTTTCTCCTCTTAGTGTTTTTCTTGTAGGGAGGAGCCCAGAACTGAAGTATTCTGACATTCTTAGCAGATAACATGGAGTTCACAGAAGAGTCTTAAAGAGATTTAATTCTTCATGAATGTTACATCCTGCCAACAGTCATTGCAGAGTCTAGAAAAAAAACTTTATACCAGGAAACACATCCTTATGTACTGCCCACATATACAAACTGCTGATTTGTACAAAAGCCAGCAGCAGTTACATCCTATAGTGTTTGGGGGGACATAGACCCTTCTCCTTAGGCTAAGAACACCTTGAGAGCAGCCAGTGTTACCAGAGAGGTTTTCTGCAATCTGTTCTCTTCTGTAAGCATGCTTCAGTATCAGCTGCTTTACCACTGATGCACAAATGTGTAAATACATTAATTTCCAGAGAAGCCAGACTCAAGAAGGCTCCCCTAAACAGCCCTATTTACACAGTACCTTTCAGGCATATGGAGCACCTTATGAGCTACAAGAATTACTGTTGTTGGAGACCATTATGTCTGATTTCTTTAAGGTTTCTTGCAACCCTCAGGATGCTTTTAAATGTGATTCTGGAGCAACAGTGGAGCCCAACTGCAGCTAAGTAACCATTACACATTCCCATAGGTAGTAATGAGAAGCTGAGCACAGTGCTGTAAGAGTTGCCTGAGTTGTATTTTTATAGCTAGAAGTGCAAATCTTAAGCAATTTGCTTGCATTAGCTTTGTTCCTATGAAGACAGCAAGAAAGTAATTCTCTGGTTGGGGTGGGGGGAACAAAAACAAAACAAAAAACCCACCAATTTGATTCATAACCTTTCACTTGTAAAGTCAAAGCCAAACTGAAAGAACAAACCAGCCACATAATCAGGCTTCTATATTCAAAAACAGAGAAAAAGTCACCTTAGAAGCCTTTTGCTTGTTCAGGTCAGAGCTGCAGTCTTGTGCTGGTCCTGCAGCTCTCAGTGGTCACCACAAGAGCTCAGGACAGTGGGGTACAAGATGGTGCAGCCAAAGGGCTGAGCCCCACGAAGCTCAGAGCCCATGGGCATTGACACAGGTTAACTCCACTCTCAGCTTGCTAAGGGTTATCCTGACAGCAAGGGATAAGTTACATACACTCACATCAACAGGATCAGATCCTAGATCAAGGTGGCAACTAGTATATTAAAGAGACATGAGGGAATAATCAGCAATGGTGGAACAACAATTAGCATCATGAGGTGCAGCACCTTGGCCACTTCCCAACTGCCTATCATGTGGTTTTATGAACCCAGGAAAAAGGGATAAGTAGCCCCAGTTGCATTTTGTTTAACCTCAGGCCCAATCCCAGAAGACTTTATTCAGACAATACTCCCATTGACTTCAGTGGGAGTGTTGCCAGAGAAGAAATAGCAGGATGATGGATCTGACGAATAATTTATCTGACGAATAACAGCACGATTTGGCATATACGTTATTCTATGAATCACATCTAATCAGTCCTGTGCAAGGTCTTGAGGCATTTCATTCACTGGGATTTTTGCCATTGTTTTCAGTGGGTGGCAAGTTCAAATCCCAAATGGCCAATCATTTTCTAACATGATTTTAGTGCCTCATCTTTATCTGATGTATGTTCTGTTCCTCACCTGTCTTTTTGTCACTATGTTGTCACGTCTCTTATTTGTATGCTTTCATTAAGCCTCACATTGTTAATAGAGGACAGACCATTATGTTATCACCTCCAATTCCCCTCTCCTCCAAATCCTGCTGAAAAGACTGAACTATACATATACAAAAATAAAGCAGAAAACTGCATGTCAGGAAACTGGAATGGCCACTTACGTAATCCTGGTTACTTCAATACATAAGGAAATATTTGCTTCTTATGGTTTTGTAGTAACTATACTGAGAAGCATTCAGGATGGCCTGTTACGTTTTTCAGGCTGGAGCCTGAAGTCTCCCTTCTGCAAAACATATGTCGACCCCACACAGTTCATGTGTTTTGTCACAGATTTTGCTTTTTCAAATGTAATGCAGATAGGAGAAAGGGAAAAAGAAAAGTTTGAGTTCATTTAAGAAATGGCCATTTCTTGATCACTGACATGTCTGAATGTTTAAATATGCCTCTTTAGTTAAAAGAAGTGTTCCAGAACATGCTGTTTGGAATCACCCTAAATAATATGGTCATTGTCACCTTTGGTAGCCACAGGTGATGTGCACACACACTCAGAGACCCCAGCTGAATGCTGGCCTCCATAACAGCCCCACACCTCAGAGCTGACACAGCTGTCACACCTCTTTCCTAACACCACTTTGGTTACAAATTATAACTGGCACAAATAAGCATGCAGGATTGCTATTTAAAGCCAAAGTGATAGGAGCTCTAGGTGTTTCCCTTAGAAAACGACCATCAGACCTGGTGTTTGGGCTGACTTTCTGGAGGGCTGAAAACAAACACCACAAGGCATAATGCAGTGGACTTTAAGTAATTCAGGTTCTATTTCTCAAAAAAAAAAAACCCCATGAGCCACATACAACAGGGCAGCCAGATTGCCTTCAGTGGAAGTAGTCAGGTGCTTAATAACAAACATATGCCTAAGTGCTTTGCTATGAAAGGGTTATAGATAACACAAAGGCCGTTTAACCAGTTATTGTGCATGACATCCTACCACACTTCAGCAATTTACTTGGAACAGTTACAGTTTACCTTGTTGACAGGTGTCCTGTTTTTCACAAATGAATATTTATTAACTGCACATCAATGAGAACTGTATCAGTGCTTCTTACAATGCAAAGCAATATAAATCTGCCCAAACAATCCGCTCAGTCCTAATCCTGCTAAAGTGACCACAATACTCAGCAAGAGCTTTGGATGTGTAAGAAAAGCTGGGATCAGGCCTAGAAACAGGGTTTTGTATGCCTGTTGCCTCAGCCCTTCTCCTGTTGAATATAGCTGGAGCTTTGCCAGCAATTTAAATGGATGCTGGACTAATTCCCTTATGTTTAAGATAAGCTCGTCTCCAGCACTGGACTTTCCACCAATGGGACTTAATGGGCATGAGGTCTGCTCCTGCCAATTCAGATGCCAGTGTGAAGCCTTACTGTATGCCTCTCAGTCATCTAGTTTTTGAAACCTTAGTTTATCTTTAAAGGTCCAATTTTCTAAGGTACATGTTTCACTGAAGCACCTGAGCAACTCAGCTGACTACTCAGAAGTAAAATTAAGGAACCTGTTTAAGTCACTGGAATCAACCCAAGCCACATGCTGATTTTCTTTTATAAAACAACTTAATCACCCTCAAAAGAAACACAAAATCATCTGTCTGGAAAAATCTGTAATTAAGACAAGTTTCTTTTTTTCAGGTTTTAATAATTGTCATGGTTTGTTTTGGTTTTTTTCTTTTTTAATAGAGTTAAATCTGTTTTCTAAGACTGCTATATTTCAAGTCAGAGCAAACTTTAAAGCTGAGTATGAAATTTTAAATACATTAAGAGTAAAAGTCATGCACAAAATATTAATAATTATGCCAAGACTAAAAAGCACTGCTAGACAATTATTTCTGGTAATTTTACTCAAAATTCTCTTCCTGTTCTTCTCATTCACTTAAAGTATTGAGCATAAGGAGGATAAGTACTGACATACCAGGAATTCTTTCCTGTGCTGCATGTATGTACTCCATATGGGAAAAGTGTGTGCAGAGCTTTTTGATGGTCAGGATAGAGTATTCTTGTGCTGTCTCATTTCAGGGATATTTTGCACTTTACCAGACCTATTCACATGCACAGTTTAAAAGTACCTGTTGTATGGTTGGGGTTGGTTTGTTTGTTTTCTTGCTGTTGCTGTGGAGTGTTTTTTTGTTTTGTGTTTCGGAGTGGGTTTTTTTAGATAGAAAGGAAAAAAATCCTGCCTGAAAGGCAGAGGCCTTAACTATACCATACCACTGATTTTTAAAAAAACTTATTAAACCTTCAACTAGCACAAGATCTGTGACAGAAATACAATTGGCACAACAACCCAGCAGGTCAGGACAGCTACTCGTTAAAAGAAAAGATCCTACTGACAATGCTGCGGAGACTTCTACTTTATCATTTTCTAGTACTTCCTTTTGACAGTATGAAAGCAATTATTATGGTTCAGAGCAAAAATCCTTTAGCCCACTGATGTCTCCTCTAGCAGAGATCAGACCTACTATGCTTATTTAAAGATCACACCATGCACAGCATATCACAGTCCTCCCTCTCCAGATCACAATTTCAAATCACACTTTAGCCAATAGAGACTACAACGTATTTTCTCTGACACCAGCTGAGAACATCAGTCTAATCCACAGAAGAGAAGCTTTCTTGTTTGTCATAAAAAGATTGTCCTGAGAAATAGGCATCTTGAAATCTTACTGGAAATGTAAGGGAGGAAAAGGCACACACTTTTCTTACTCAGAAATACAGCACCTCCCAGGGCTGCTAAACTGACATGATGCATGGGGAACAGGATGAGAAGGTGACTACACGGCAGCAAATAGTTTTCCTGTCTCAGAAATACCAGCTCATTCTGTTTGACTTTTTCTTCCTAAAGCATCCTGGTCACTGAGCAGCTAAGAACATGAATATAACTCTTTGCCCTTATCTGCATGGCTCAGCATACAAATTAATTTAACTGGGACAAGCAAGAAGATCTGAACTTACTCATGTGAGAAGCTGACACGTATAGCCCAAGGGAAATCAAATAGATTACTCAAGGAGTAAAGGTTGCATAGTGCAAGCAGATGTATCTAGCTCTAGTTTCACATAGTTCAAAATACTAAAAATGGAGGTAAGGTTAATATTAAAGAAACCAGTGGCTTGTTATGCGTCTCTTGGAAGTTCCCCTTACCAACAATAGAAGATCACAGTGAACATCAAAAATTCACAGCCGGTTCCGTGAACACCAGCATCAAACTCACAGCACTAAGGATTATATTATAGGGACATTCCATCCAGCTCCAAGGGAACAGCTCAGGTCTGAAAATAACAGTGCACAGCAACAAACTTGCAGTGACTGTCCAAGAGAACTGCTATCCTAACCTGTGTGATGGTCTCAGCCTGGGTCAACAGTAGCTTGAGGTTCTCTGTCTTGCCTTTCCCACAGGGTGCAGGAAGGCCCAGATGGGCAACTGGACAAATGCCTCATTAGCAGGAACCTACTGACATGGTAGGGATGGCCATCACTGCCATTCAATAGAACACTTCTGAATACCACATTCTCTTGAAAACATTGAACTCCTGAAAAGATACATTTCTAAGAGAACATTTCTATAAGTCATTTATGGCTGTCCAGAATGGTTCAACAGGCTGGACACACAGGGCAGAGGGATATATGGACCCTACTGCAGGTTGGGACAGGGCATACATGTTCTATTGAGCACTTAAAATGGCAAACAGCCACCCTCTTATCTGCCACAAAATGTGTGCTTAGGGCTTCCCTAATGACAGGTGTACAGCATCACATTTAAAGTGACAGCTTTAACCTTAAAATAGGCATCAAAAGCTGCCTGTAATTTCTGCTAACCTTACAAGAACTCCTAGCTGTTTCCTCCCTGACAGGTAAAAATCACAGTATGTTGGGCTTTAACTTATATTGTTAATGAATTCAAAACAGCTTCTAAAAATTCAATCTGTTCTTCTTGGCAAATAGTGCCCTTATTCAAAAGCTTATGGTATGGAACAAGCTCATCTTCCAAAAGTACTATTTCATTAAAAATTCAAGAGATGAGATAATACTTATAACAGAAGTGTGAATAGCATCATTATCATACTTGTAATAGTTTTTTCTAGGAGGACAAAATGGCCCAACTTTCATTTGTCTATAGCTGGGCACTCAGAAAAAAAATGTTTTTTAACTAGGTGTCAGAATTTGAAGTTAATTAAAACTAATTGCCCACTGTACTGTAAGTGATGCCACTGCATTTTCAAACAGCTCTGTTTCCATGGGATGATTTACTTAACATTGGTGTCTCTCATTGACTGAATTCTGGGTTTGCCTTAATTGTATGGTTCAGGTTTTTTTACACGAAAGGTCATAAATAGCAAACTTTGTAGCCAAGATTGACACTTTATCAACATGAGAAAAAAGCATCCCAGAATATAAACTAGTTTATCAAAACAAATGAACTCCTCCAACATCTCACATTACTGTTCCCACTAGCCACCACTTTCTGTCCTCAGAATAACTTGTTTGTGTTCAGCTTTGTAGCAAAACTTTATAGCTCAGAACCTCTGTGCTTCTTAGCTGGTACAGCAGCATTCGTTATCTTTACCATATGGGTGTGAGGTAAAGTAAATCTTTTTAATGAGGACACACAACCAGAAAACATATTTCTGCTGAACATCACTAGGATAATTGCAAAACTTCTCAACTTTTTGTACGGCCAAAGTGAAAGTCTACCTCACCTAAAATGGTAATACCTACTCCCTTTGTGGGGAAGGAAGGAAGGATGTGAACCCAAGGTTAAACAAGGGCAAACATACCCTGGCACATGTTTCTATGTCTGTCATCCAATAAGAAGGGCTGCAGCAGCAGCTGGGGATTATATCTGGAAGGAATAAGGAAAGGGAGCAGGAGAGGGCTCTGGATTTCTGGCACAACACATTTTGAGCCTACCAAAAAAGCATGACCCTTCCTGCAACTATGACAAAGCAGACTGGGCGGTGCAACACCCATACGGCATGGCAGGTTCACATCATCTGCTCCATTAGCTTATAGACTAGCCTTCAATTCACCTAACTTCCCCTGACACCTACAAAGGGCAGGCAAAGGTTGCTAGGACCAAATTTTTGGGACTGTTGTCATCCTCATGGCATCCCACTTGCAAGCCCTGATGTTGGTGGTAATGCAGGCTTCCTTGGGAAGCTTTGCCATGGCATGAGCATCACTCCTCTCCCTACAATTTGGTTGTAGGGGCCCCAATATACACCTGTGTGAAGTTTACCAAGTAGCCAGCATGCAGCATGCTCCAGTCAGCACACACAGTGTAACAAGTGCCAACAACCAGTAGGGAGTTCGAGCAGGTACTGAAGATGCTTTTTTGTTTGCTACAGAAAAGATATTATAGGGGACTAGCTGCTGTGTAATTACATTTTCTAGCCTAAAAACATCTCTTCAAATTTATTTAACACACAAACTTGCCTCATTCCCTGAAATCAAATCCTGCCCAAACCCATCCCAAGTGCCAAGAATCCCATTCAAACTCAGGTCCATAGAGCAGGTAGTGGTCCAACAAAATGGACAACTCTCTCTGGACAACCACCAGCTTGCCTTATACTTTTGAGTAACATCTGCAAAGCTACTCAGCACAAGTCATCCAAGACCTGCATAAAGAGACCCAGTAAGCATGTGAGCTGCTGTAGGGGAGGATTGTGTTAAAAACTACTAGCATGGAGAAAGACCATCATTTACCAGTCAAATCTGCAATGGAGAGAGGAACAAACTCACAGATGTGGGAAAAAAAGCACTACATTCCACTAGGTCCAACTTCCAGATGTTAGATCCATACTGTACTCCTAATCCACTTCATAAAGAAGGACAGCAGTAGCTTGACAGCCTGGAGGCTGGAACAGCAATAACAGAACAGGCACAAGTCACTGCTGAAATATGCCTGGGAAGTTTGAAACATTTGTTTAGAACAAAAAACCAAAACAAACCACAAACTAAAAATTACAGGTTGAAAAAAGCTTTTTCTAATTGTCATCCAGTGTTGCCAGTTTTAGACAAACATCCTCTCTAGAGAACTCAGTGTTGAAGAGTGTGATAAACATTGTCAGTAAGAAAACTCTGGAGAAGAACTCTGCACTTCAAGAAAATTTTGAACACCTTCCTGGTTCTGTGGTGCTGGGGCAGGTCTACTGTCCTCAGTTTCCCTCTGGTTCAGCAACTGCCCGATGCTTTCATTCCAAATGGATTTGTAAAGGTGTCCTTCGGAGCACGATGTGGAAGTAGTGGAACTAGGCAGATTTCTTGCATAACCTGGCCTACAGGATCTCTGTTAGGGCAAATACTCAACTCCTTTGCCAACTGAACAGGTACCATACAAATCAGAAAAATAAGAAGGAAGCACAGAGAGCTACGCTTTAACATACATTGCATGTTAGGTGTAGCACTTTTTTTGTTAAATATCAAAAGCCATCTTTTGCTGGTTTGTCTCACACCATAAAGTAACTTGTAGATCTAATCCAAGATGACATCCTGGACCTGAAAATTTTTTTTCAAAGTGAGAGAACTTAACTGCAATGACTCGTTTAAATTTGTGTCTGTGCAAACCTTTCTTTGATTCTGTGCACGAGTGCTGTGGTAATCGCTGTGGTTCTTCACACAAGGCAAATTGACTTCTTTAGCTCTGGTGCTGCCATGGCATCAACTCTTATCGAAGTCCACTAATTTCAGTAAATTTTTTTCCCTGTTGCAGCAGGTCTGTTTTAGTGGTTCTTGCCAGCAGATCTGCAGATTAAATTGTGATTTGTTTGGGGAGGTGTAGAATCGTAGACTGCATTGGGTTGGAAGGGACCCTTGAAGGCCACCTTGTCCAACCCATCTCCTCTGCAGTTTTAGTGACACAAGTTTCATGGTGCTTCCATTAAGAGAGGGCGTAACAAGCAATGACAAAATGCCTCTGCTTGAAGGTCAGTCTGCTGCCATTCCTCCCTCACCACACACTGCTCCCCAGGATGCCAAGCAGGTCCTGGCTTCATTTGCTAGACACTGAATTTTTCATGCACATGACTGTAATCTCTCTTTTCCACGAGACTGCGGGAAAAAGCAGATGAGCCCTGAGCAAGTGTAAATTAATGCTGACATTTGCTGGAATAATGTTCTCTCCTGAGCCTCTGCATCTATGACGCCAACAGAGGCTGCTGGCGACATGAGTTTATGTGCATCTTTCTGCTAAATCAGAGCATCATCTGCACAAATCAAGCACTTGGGAGACACTGTGAGATTTGTGATGGTCCCTGGAGGACCCCAGGGCTGCAGAACCATAGCTGGGTTCTTAGCCATCTATTCTCACTGACTGCTTGGATTTCCTACAGGCAATTTTTAGTGACAAAACTGAGGATAAATCCTACCTGTATTTCACACAGTAACAGGCAAGCTTTGTTTGACTTTAAAGTACAGTTTATTCAGTGGGGATGGCACTACCTATTACACACAGCTCATTTTCCTCTTTCAAAAATCAAATCCAGAGCTGGTAATAAATGTTTTTCTGGCCTGCACAGTAAATCTGGAACAAATGTAGGCCCCAAGTCATGATGCCTGTCCTCAAGTTCTCACGGTTGGCGTGGGATGAATCAGGATTTGTCTACCTAGTGGCAGCTGTATGCCTTATATGAGACTCATTAAAACCAGTGCAAAGCTCCCATGACCCCAGTCAGCTTTGGGACAGGTCTGCTGTGAATTTGTGCTTCTGTACACGTCTTATCCCTAACCATACAGAGACAAGGGCTCATGTCATACTGTATCTTACAAGGATGACACACACTTTCTGCTTTGTTTCCAGATTGACACTTTGAGAAAGTCACAGGCACCACTGGCCTCCAAGGCAGCAGTTCCAGCTCACTGGGAAGATCTCAGCTGGAGGTGCTGGTGGGTTTTTGACAGGTTGTATGTACTTCTACCAAGCAACATATTAGCCACAGTACTCCTGACTGCAGTTGTACTCTAAGTCAGCATGAAGTCAGAGCATAGCCCTTTAAACTGTGAGTTTAAGAAATAGATCATCTATCCAAAACAAAGCATTTGAAGTCATCAGTACACTAGACACAAGCTTCTTTGTGAAGAAAAAGCTGGAGAGTGAGAATTTTTTTTATCTCTGATCTGCCACTTTAAGCTGTGGCATGCTTCATTCACTAAAGTGGAATATAATATGTTTTTGTATTGAATTATACTTATCTTGGTTATTAAATGAAAACTATGATTCCATTATAGCCATAAGAAATGGAAATGCTGCATATGGCTGTGTGCAATCCATTAACTGGCTTATTGAGCCAAAGACCCTTCAGAGACCATTACAAATCCATCTGATGTCCCCCTCCCCCAACAGATTTTACACACTGGTATCTGCACTAGATGCAAGAAGCATAAGACTTGCCAGTTGGAAGCACTATTAATCAGGGATTATACACTGTGTGTACCAGCAAAGAGTATTCTGAGCTTAAACTTATTCACGTGCATTTTTTTTTAGGGAAACATGCGACGGATGGAGAAAAACCTAAACTCTGAGTACATCATGTTAAAGAGTATTCCCAGACAGCTCATTTGCAGCAATATCTACCTTAAGATACCTCTTGCAAGGAAATAATTGATCTAATACAGTTCTGCTTTGGAAGGAAAAACCCTACACCTCAGGGGTGTTTTCAATGACAAAGTGAGAATAAACAGGAGAGTTGCCTTAGTTGACTAACACGCCTTTGGAAAGTCTTCCCCAGTATTCCTTTTGGTATAGGAACTTTTTATGAAGTATGGCATTTTCTGTGTCCAGAACCTTTAACATTGGAATTATTTACAATGATTTAGCCTAATCACTTGTTTTTGCCATGTTCTTTGAAGCAATCTGAGCATCCATCCCTGAGTCTGCATGGATTGTGTTTTGAAAAGGTCATGTTTACAAGTGTGAAATTGACCATTTGTGATTTCCATGGTATCACCTAACACTGGAGGGCAGCTTGGATTTAAAATGACACAAAGGTAATGACTCAAAAGACCCTCCAGTTGACAGCAAAAGTTTGATTCATGTTTCACCCAGTAATGTTTTGCTATCCGGAACAAGTCTTTACTTTTATTTTGCTAAGAGTTTTCTAAGCTGTTTGGCACAATCAGTTCTCTTCTTTCTCAGTTAGCCATCAATTCCCAAGTCACATAAGTATTCAGAAAATTTTATCTGGAAGCAGTTATAACAGAATGAGATCTCGTGACTCTGAAGGGACAGACCGACAGGACTCATGAACAGAGAAGCTACATACATGGAAAATGGTTTGGCACCAGAAGGGGGAAAAAATGCTCCAATGAGTTGCAGATAGCCAGACACTGTACAGATCAGGACAAACACAAAAGAAACACCCTGCTAGAGGTGGGCAAGATGTGCAAACCAGATCTAAAGTATTAAAAATGGACAGCTGGTTCATTTTGACACTATTGCAGATAGCACTGAGCATCCATTTTCTGTGTTCAGAGGCCCTTTCTTGCTAACATTTAAAAGACAGAAATTGATAAAATAGATAAAATAGACATGAGGAAAGATCAAGTGAAAATTGTGAGCTGTTTGCATCTATCAGCCCGGTATGTTAGAGCTTTCATTGCCAGAGCTTTCAAATATGTCTTTACTTAAGACATAAAATCCTATGTAGTTAGTACATTTTCTGGCAATAGAGTAAAAGCCAATACACTAAAATGCATGAGTCATGGAGACTGTTGTTATATTTCATTTTCTTCTGAGTAAAGACAACTGCTGTCATCTTTGTCTTGAGGCCAATGTTTTGGATAATCTACCCTTGACACTTACAGCCCTAAGCAAGTCAAGTTTTCTCTCTGGGACAGATCTCAGCCTTTCTTCCGAACTGAATGCAAATTCAGAAAGCGTGAAGCAGCTCTGCAAAGCTTGGGAGGAAGCTATCAAACTTAGTTGAGCTGCACCACTGTCACTGTGCACACAGGGATCCACAGGTGAGCTGTGACAACAAAACATCCTTTTGACAAGCTCAGCATAGGAGTCACAAGACAGCCTCATCTACAAAGTATCCAACTTACAGGAATAAGTTCTAAATTACAGGAGACAGGAAGTCAGTTGTTTGTTGTTGTTTTTTTCTACACATTTGCTGCCCTGTTGTTACCACAGCCATTGTTATTTCAAGTTACACAACACTCGAGAACCAGAAATTTTCCTGTGGACTTCCCTTTGTTCAATAAATTCATTTGAGGGAGCAAAGAGCAGAAGCTTAAGAGGTGATAGAGGAAGGAAACCTGCTCAACTTGGCAGTGTCTAAAAGCATCTGGTAGCAATAACACATCAGGGATTGCTACACGACTTAGTGACTCTCTTCCTAATACAACAATCTCCTACAGAAAACTCTCCCCCACATGCAAACTTGACAAATTCCTTTTCTTTTTACTTTACCCACTCTTTTCAAAACCACAGTCAAGGGGATCCTCCTTTGTATTCCTCATATATGAAATATCAGTGGGGCACTTTTTTTTCCTCAGCACCAGTGGTTTTGAAGAAAAGAGATCAATGATAGGAAACAGGAGGGATGAAGAATTAGAGCAGCCCAGAAAACTCTGGAAAATGTGCTTGAAGGAAATGTGCTCTTGCTGGAAGCAGGAACGAGAGTTAGTCCACCTTGCTAACTCATGTTCATAGCAGACATGCATTAAAGGTCCTCCTGATATCTCATCAGTTCAAGGCTCCCAAGCCTAGGCTTTTCCTAGGAAATCTTGAAAAATCTAAATGTATTTTCCTAATGCCTAGGCTAAAAAAAAAAAAAAAAAATCTAGTGACCTGCAATCATGCTCACTCCAAATTCTTTTAACAGAAGATGAATTTCTTCTAATAGGGGATTTGACTCTTTTGATGCCTCAATGCACCCATGAGAAGACAAGCATGAAAGCAGCACTTTTTCCAGGACAAGAATATACTTTATGTCAAGCTGCCTGCACTGAACAGTTTTTCCTAGTTTTATTTCTTTTCTGCAAAGCCTTTTTTCCTCCCAGTACTTGTTTCATAAAAACAAAAAGATGAAAATGTGCAGAAATTTGAAATCAGGACTTCTACAGCTGTTCACCACAGTAGGGAAGTCATACAAGTGACACCCTCCTGCATTCCTTGCTAGACCATTATAAATCTTCATTCCCATTTCCCCTGGCACAAGGACAGAGGAGTTTGCTGAAACTCCCAAAGCCAAAAGAACCATGTCTCATTCTCATTACTGTCTGACTACAAGAAAAGAAAAACTGCTTTGGTAGAGCACTGAGGGTTTTGATCTCTCTCTGCATAGGTCCAGGCCACTGGAGAATCACAATTAGCTGTCAGAAATAGGCACACAAGGGCTGCTTCTGGTTTTCAAGCAATTGCCCTCTTCAGAGGAAGCCCCTCTCTGTTAGGAAGCACCCTGCAGGAAAAGGCACTGTCACCACTTTAGAATTCCACTTGAAAAAAGGTAGGAATTCCACATGAAATGCAAGATTTTGCCAAGTTGGTGCAGAGCTCCAGGGGAAGGTAAAAGTTCAAAGAGAAACATAAAACTTGCTATTAAAAGGCAATGCCAGTTCAAAGTATTTCATATGCAGAAAAATTCAAGCAATAAAAAACCCTTGGATCTTCTCAGGAGCGCAATCCTCTTTCAATTATGGCAGCAACTGGAGAAGGATGTGTTTACCCCTTCAAGTGTTTAATGCTTGTTGACTCTTCACCATTCAGTAACCCATCTCACCTCAGCTTCCACTCACTGCCAGGTGAATAATGGTCTGTATCAAAAGAAGCAGAACTGGACTTGTCAAGGCTCTTGGTACTGTAAGCTTCATATTTTAAACAGTGTTTGACTGCTATTTAGTAGTTTGACAAGAAAACAGATGTTTCCCCCCCAATTACAAAACAAACAAACCAACCACCCTAAATATCAGTATCCCCAGTTGAATGCTACACAGGAATTTTTGAGAGTCCCCAGTTTAGAGAACACCAATGATTACTATTTGTTTCTTTTTACCTTTCTTGTAGTTGTTACAACATGATTATTTCCTCTCAAAAGCCAGATCTTCTGTGGATGACAAAAAATTGTAGCTAATGAACCAAAAATTATTTATAAATAAAGCAACCTGCCTTCAGAAGTATAATTCCAACTAGTTGAAGAAAACCATTCTGATATAGTCAAGTTTTGCATTAGAAGTAAGACAAAATTTCTGCTAATAAAAAGACAGTTCTTAAGTAATGACCATTAATTTCAGCAAGAAATTTGCTTTAGGTTAGCAGTATAGCTATGTAATTTCCTCATTAGATCTAGTAAGCCTTTTTGTGGGCACCAAGATGACATAAATCACATTAATACACAAATAAATCAGAAAAAAGAAAAAAAGAATTACCAAATACTTATTTTCACAGTTTCTCCAGGGACACTGAAATTTCTCATTAAAAGAGGGCCTGCTTGCAGAAAACAAATCCATATACCAAATTAAAATACTGTTGATCAAACATGTGGAATATATACAACAAGTTTATAAATATGATTTTTATGCATCACTATACAGATTACCCCACAAATGTAACAAAAGAATAAACATGTTGCAGGAATGGATTTATGGCACAAAGTTCCACAGTTAAGAGGTCTCCAGAGCAGTATTATATGCTAGGTACATTCTGATTGATAGCAGCATCCAATACCGGCCTCTCTATCCCCTAACATATTTCATAGCAAAGCTACAAACAATTTTTTCCCCCCTGTTTGTCTTTTTCCTCCATTCACTGACAGCTAAAACATTTCTAATCAAGGGCAATACATTTCTGAAAACCCGTTTTGTATTAAGAGGTTTATACTTTCATAGAATTCTATGATTTCCTTACTTATGAAACATACTCTGATTCCATCCACCAGTCAAGGAATCCCATGCTGTGGCAAAAACCTAGACACTGTCTTTTGAAAACTGGGTTGTGTGCAAGGAATCACAGAACAGCCTCTGATCCAGAGCCCACTAAAAGTCATGGGAACTTTTTAAACAAAGTCCCACAATTTCCATATCATCCCATTTCCCTTAAGAGAATGACATTAACAGAGTGTTGCACAACATTCACCCTTTCTTAAGGAAGATGGGTCTGTCCCCTTCTTCCCCTGAGACTCTGACTGAACCTCACCTGGGTTTCTAACAGAACCCTGCTCCCACAGAATCATTAGGAAAGATGGCAAGAAACAGATGGTCAAGTTTTAAAGCAACTCTGCTTTTAAAGCAAATGTCCCTTTTGAAACTGACATCTGAATGGAAGTTTATGATGGGGTTTGTATTGTTTTTTTTTCATGTGATTCTCACAGCTTTAAAGCTTTCCTAAAAAAAAAAAAAAAAAAAATCAATCAATCTGTAATGCACCTTTAACAATAACAAGAGCTCATGAATGTAAAAACTAAAATCTGTCAAGACGCTTGCATAGATGCTCTTTGAGCACCCAGTTATTGGGCTTTGAAACCACAACCACTACTTGCAAGGCTCAGTATAAATCCTCTCAGCTGCAGAACTGAAGCCTACAAAGTGGACAAATATACTACACAGTGGCTTTCAGACACATTGTACCAATTTATTCACAAGTCCAAAGAAAAATCTGCTCTAATTGCCTTGATTCAGCCTCACTTCCTTTGAAGACACCAGTTTTATGCTGAACCCTGGTAACTGAACATCATTTGTTTGCTGTTTGTATTGAAATGAAGCGCTAACTAGTACATCTCCCCTTAAAGAAAGGGCAGCATTGAGTAATTCTAATCAGTTCCTTTATGAGAAAGTCTGTTTCCCTTCTGCCCACGTTTGCTGTCTGCATGCTAATTCTCCCTGCCTTAAGCATGCAATGCTGTCACCACTTATCCTGGAAAATCTGGAATATTTTTTTGAACCACATGAAGACAGGTGCAGTAAATGATTTATGCCCCTGGATTGCATTGTTCTGAGATGCATGTGTGTAAAGTAAACACCCCTGTGTGTGTAAAGTAAACACCCCTGTGTGTGTAAAGTAAACACCCCTGTGTGTGTAAAGTAGGTGCTTGGTTTTTTAACTAGACTGCACAATTAATTATTTCCTGACGTTTGAGTAATTTTTCCTATTCTGCCTCCTCTGTCTTGTGCAATACACTGCCATTGACTAAATTCACTAGAGAAAACCTGTGGCCTACTGCCCTACATTAAAGCCCTGCTAATTAATTACAGAGATTCTTCCAGGATTGCGTTCTGGATCAATGGGAGAGAGAAATGTGTCCCATACTTTCCCTTTGTTTTTACACTTCTGCACCACAGCTAATGGCTCTTGTATTGAAACCCTATGCTGAAAGTAATGAGATGCAAGACTCTTCTGCCTCCATGGTTACTATTTACTAACAAAACTGATGATGTCAGGAATTTAATTAGGTTGTTTCTAGCACGGAGATTTTAAACCATGAAATCATTATAGTGTCTAATCTTTTCTTTGTTTGCATTTTATAGAAAAGTAAACCCCAAATTAAACCCCATTCCTCTGTCAGAGAGCTGAGCTTCTCAGGGTTTGCCAGGCACAATACACTAACAGGTTTAAGAGTAATTAACAGAAGCTGTTCCACACACTATTTTTTCAAACCACACCACAGCAGCAACTGCCACTAGTGCAGTTGTGCTCCGGGATTGTACTACTGTTTTTATTACAAATCCTTACTTTCAAGAAGGAGAACTTGGCTGTAAAAATGAGCTGCAGGCTAAAATTCTGCATACATGCTCAAGCAATTAATTTTTAACACCAAAGTTGTTATTACCTGGCATACAGAGGGGATACCTTGGGGTGTCCCTTGTCCTTACCACTACAGAGCAAAGCAAAGCAGGTGCAGGGGTTGGGGAAGTGTCCCACATCTTTCTTGGCACAACCTGATCTTCATCCATCTAATCATTGGTCCTGCTGAAGGTGGCTGCTGCCCTGGACACTTTCCATACATGGGAACCCCCCATCTGCCTCCTCCACTGCCAATAGCTAAACAGCATGGGAACAAAACTCCTTCTTGGCCTCAAAGATGATCAAGCCCAGAGGTAAGTGTATGGATGGACACTAATCTCCCATAAACTCCTGCCAAGAGCAAGACTTTTCCAAGGTCCAGCAATTTCTTAGGAAGCCAACAATGAAGATACCAAGCACAAGATAGTCAATTTCAGGAATTCACCCCACCAGTGATTTGAGCAGGGCTGGCTTTCAGAGCTTGATGAGGGAGAGGATCAACAATCAACCCCACACATGGATTTTTGTCAAATGCTTACAGCTCTCTATTAAGCTGATCTTCGGTGTCAGTGCTGCTACTTGTAACAGCTCCATTGTAAAGCAATAAGGATGGAAGCAGACAAAGCACCTCCCACACCTGGTCATCCCTGTCAGCTCAGCTCACAAACCTGAGACCACACGTTACTCGAGTGGGATAACTAGGGACCTCTGTGCAGCAGAGGTCCAACTGATGTTCAACCAGCAAACACCCACAGGATTCTCTCCAGAGACCACAGGATTACCACCAGGCAAGTACAGGTAGTTAATACCTGATACCTGTTACACACTCTGTACTAATGTAACTAAAGGAAAGCAGAGCACTCAGGGCAGCACTGAACCTGGTCTTCATATCTGCTTTTATAGACTAACATCACCTGTAAACCAACACAATCAGAAAACTTCTCCCTTGAACAAGATCTAGATCAGAAAGCATCTTTCAAGATGACTTCATTTTTAGCATGATATCAAAACAGTTTCCACTGGCTACACCAAAGGTGGGCAGGAAATGCTGCTCTTTGCCATCAGCACTGTGCTCATATCAAACTCTGGCCACCTGTTATGCCTCCTACTTATGCTGATGGCCAACTGAAAAGCTATCCATTCATTACCTCTGCGTGAAAACCACTCTGCATAATGGAGTCATGGTCCCCCCCAAGGAGGTGACTAAAGTACAGACAAGTGACAAATGTGAGGATTACTGTAATGCCCTTGGGAGAATTAGAGCATGCCAAGAAAATTCAGTCCTGCTTCTCTCTACAAAAGGGATCAAACTGTTCTTTATCACTATTACCACCAAAGCTTCTTAATGTACAAAGCCAGAGGTATTCTGTCAAAAAGCAGTGGGATACCAGACAAACTAAAGAACTTCATGAAACCTAGATTTCCCAGAGTCATATTTCAGGAGTTTTGACAGCTTCCTCTTTGTCATCAAGAGTAGAGATTTCATGAAAGTGTCTGAAGTTCTAAGTGACAGGAATGTGATCACACTTAAGAGTTAAAAAATAAAAATCAAAGGTACAACTTCAAAGAAAAATAAGATAGAAGTAAAACTCCAGTATATCAACACATGGAACTGCTAGAGGCCCCAAAGAATCATTTCCCTGAGCTTCTCCTTTTGAATAGAATGCTGTTGAAAGGTAGATTGGTAAAAGATCATTGTATTGGAGTTTAAAGATAGTGGTTTAGTTTTCTCATGTAAGAAAAAAGGAGCTCAGATTTACTTTGGGTAGCAAGATTCTCATGAGGTTCAAGACAAACACTAAAAGAGGATTACAATGGAGAATGAAATTGGGGTTCTTTTTTCTTTTGAATGATTTCAAATCTTGCTGAAAATTGCTAACATGTTTTGGGCAAAGCTTTTTCCTCATCTTGGCAAATTGTTTTGATTGCAGAAGAAACCATAACCTGATGTTTCTTCAGTCCAAACCAACTTGTTTTCTTTAGTTCCTAAATACTTTCATCTTAATTTAAAGGCTTATCAGAAATTCTTTGCAAGTTTGTTTTTTTAAAATTTTGAACCTTGAAAATGAAACTGAAGTTGAAAACCAAAACCATGGGTAGAAGTCATAGAATGGCCTAGATTGGAAGGGACCTTAGGGATTATCTGCTTCCCTGCCATGGGCAGGGA
Source organism: Indicator indicator (assembly GCF_027791375.1). NCBI lineage: Eukaryota > Metazoa > Chordata > Aves > Piciformes > Indicatoridae > Indicator > Indicator indicator. The sequence goes on along the minus strand of NC_072022.1, from coordinate 12,524,248 downwards.
CACCTCATAACTAGACTCATCTGACCTGGCATTGAACACTCCCAAGGAGGAGGCATCCACAGCCTCCCTGGGCAACCTATTCCAGAGTCCCACCACCCTTGTTCTGAAGAACTTGTTCCTAAGATCCAGTTTAAACCTACTCTCCCTCAGCTAAATAACTGAACCTAGGATGTGATCATGAATGGATGCTCCTGAGGAACCTGAAATAACACATTATGAGTGCTTTACACCCACATTTGGGCCAGACAATCTCCCAAAGTCCCTTTGGATGAATTAGTCTGCGAGCCCACCTCTCAGTTATTGGAGAGGTAGGTTCCATCTGTGTTCCATCAGTCTTCAGGGTTATGGCAGAGGCCACTCCCAGACACTCAAAACCATTGTATTGAATTTCTTAGACTTTTGTCATTCTCCAGGAAGGAAAGAAGAAATCACCTGTTCTTTCCTGTACAAGTTAGAAGCAATTACTGAAGACATTTTAGGACAGAATGATGGAGAATTTTACATTGTCCTCAAATGAGTACACATGCTGCCATGGTACATGAAAGCTGCCTGTGTATTCAGACACGTGTGCTAGAGGACTGAAATGCAAGTACAGCACCCATTTCTAGAAATATTCCTCACAATCATCATCAGTCCCTGCTTCAGGACTGGCCTTTGCCCATCTTAGGCCTCAGAGAGGAAAGCCCACATCTCAAGAGGAAGGCAGCAGTTTTCTGGAGGAGTACTACCAGTAATGTACCTGCACTTAACCCTGTGCACCAAGTCTGCCACATTCAGTTGGCAGCACATCTCTGTAACAGCTCTGTGCACCACTTGAATGCAACAACAGAATTTTCTCATTTGGATTTTGCTTGCCCATTTTTCTAAGGTAAGAATCACAGAATGAAGGGGACTCCACACCAGGGCTCCTAACTCCACAGCTTTCTATATTTTGGGGGTGAAGCAACCAAGGTTTCTAGACAACAGCAGCTGAAAGTACCTGTGGGTGAAAGACCTAGTGATGATCACTGTTCCAGAAATGTTTTAAATTAAGAGATGCCTCGTGGCTCAAAAGTCACCTTAAAGCAGCAGGCAGAGAGGTCATTGAAGAGGATCTGTGAGTAACCATATTACTCAAGTGAATGACAAAGGCTGTTCTAACTGAGCACTTAATTACTTTGACCTTCTATTTGAAAGCATCCCCTTTATTTTTGTTCCAGGTTTCCATAAGCACTTTTCCCTCTTTGATCACTTAACAACATGCATTTCTCCTGCACAGAGCTGTGCTGTTCTTCCCATTAGACTCCAGAACACAACTGTGCACCGTTACTGCACAAAAAGCAGAAACAGCAAGTTTTGGCATTCTGCCTTTGCCATTTCACTTATTTTCATCTTAAGTGCAAACTGTTCTTTACTTGGCAAAGAATAAGATGTGCGTGTCACAGTAGGGGGGGTGGGGGGGTGGGGGCAAAAATACGAGCTGAAAGTCAAACAGGGTACATTCTGCTCATCATGCTGTGTTTTTATGGGCTGAAAGTCACCCATGATCAGCTGATCTAAGATTCATCTTAAGGGAAAAAAGCCACCTCACATAAGAAGCAATGCAAAAGCCCTTGGAGAAAATTTCCATCTTCAATATGTGCAGATAGTAAAGAATTAGCAAGGTATCTTGCTCTTTATTTACCAGTGGAAACTGACACTTCAAGCACTTGGTTTGTCAAAGGACATGGGAAAGGCAGAGCAAAGGAGAGTTATCAGAATGACACTATCTCTCAACACACTTCTGTCACTTACTGCCTTCCACCATAAAAATTATGAACATCTGACAAGCTATAGGATGAAAGAACAGGGCTAGTAAAGAGGAATAGCTTAAATCTGTGGTAACTGGAAGGCCACAAAAACGGCTGCTTCATTGTTGTGCTCAACAACTGCAGTGCAGGCTAAGGGCCTGTAGACAAAGAGGGAGTATAGCTTGTCCCATCAAGTAAATTTAAGACTGCCAGCTTTTGCTCATGGCAGGCCATAGTAGAAAGTGGTAAGTACAAAAATGCTGCAGATGCACAATAAAACAATCGAGTCTCATCAATTTAAGTATTTCCTCCACTAGAATGATGGCACAGGGAAGGCAGATAATAGTTTTAGAAAGGAGGCAGATAAGCTGCAATTAATTTCAAAAGCAAAGAAACAGTAGCTGAACACCAAAATAAAGAAATGCATTTGTCTAAATGAGGAGTCTCTGGAGAGGCAGTGTCAACATAGTCCAACAGTGGCTCAGAAGACAAAACTGATCCAAAAATGCATTCTAGGAAGATCCTAAACAAAGTAACATTTACAATAGTCTTAAACAACAGCCTTGAAGTAATCTGGAAAAATGCACTTTTAAAAGCTGTTATGTGATAGAAAGTTAATTCATCAGTAGGTTATCCCCATTAGCAGTCACTGCCTACTATTTCAGCTGAAGAGTACTACAGTCTCATCTGTCCAGGTACTAAACCAAAGTATCACAACTAATGCCCAAGCCTGGAATACATTAGATCTGCATTCAGTTTGCATTCTCCAGGCTTTGAGCACAAGCTCTAGGACCATGCTGTCTAAGACAAAGGGACTCTGAACTCAGCTGAGATCATCTGTAACATCCATGAGACAAGCAGCAGCAACATACCCTACACAAGCAGCCTCTAAAATACCTGTAGCTGTACAAGAAAGGCTAAAAACCTCCCTTCTCCCAAAATGTAGAGAATTATTTAGCTCCTCTAATATGACTACTGGGCCTAACAATTCCTTTAAAACAAAGAAAGTGGTTTGTTGTCCATAACTGTTCTCATAATGAATTGTTGGAAACTGCTCTAGGGAACGGCGTCCTCCTTCCCTACTGCAGGCAAAATACAGTATATCAACAACTTAACTACAAACTTTCTTCTAGGATGGAATCGCTCCCACTTCATCAGGATAGACCTGTTCCTGGAGTAATGCTTGAATCAGAATTCAGAGTGTTTCACAGTAACAGCATCTGCAAGGACTCAGATCTACAAGTCTCCTATGTATATCTAACATTGATTGTAAAGTACCTGGACTTTTAGGAGGAGGAACAGGTTGATGTTCATCCTGCTTTTGAGTCCTGCTACAGAGTGTCAGGCTGACCTGAACATATCTTTACAGTAATTTATAAAATAGGAATAAAAATACTTCATTTTACAAGCCCACTCTCACCTATCTTGTATAGAACACATTCTCTGTGTTAAGGGTCTGATTTACTTTCCAGTATCTAGTACAAGAAATATTTCAGATGAAGAAAGGAGAGATTAAGGTTTGCTGTTGTCTATTTTTGCTTTTAAGTTTAGATTCTTGACAAGGAACTGCTGTCCAAGAATAACATCTCCTTAACATCTGCTCCATTAATCTGGAAGTTCAGCTGATGGTGACTTTTACTTAACTAGAAGTGATTGTGGAAAACCGGGGAAGGTGACCACAGAACTGCCCAGTATGCAGCTGAGTCTAAATACAAACTGTTTTGCAAGACCTATTAGCCCCAGAAGAAATTTCATTTCATGGGCAATAAGCTCTAACAGAAACACAGAAGTTGAACTCTTAACATACAAAACTGTTATGAGTGAAAGTGTTTCAAATTCTTTTACATTTCATGTAATCTGACATTCATGTCAGATTTTCTTCTACTTCACAACCTAAAATGCAGACAATGTATCCTGACCTGTAACCTCAGCATCTCTTGTCCTCAGGCATATAACATACAACTTAAGCCAAAATCATATTCCTAATAGTATCCATTTATTTACCAAATAGCTAGCAAGCAGTTTGTAAAGCTCTCTGTAAAGTTTCCCAATACTTCAGCTACAGGGTTACATGGCCTGCAACCCAGATGGGTTGCTGCTAGTTTCAGTGAACGATACCATTAATCAGCCACTGACAGCACAAACAGGCTTTAAACTGCACATTTGAGGGGGAGGGGGGCAGGGAAGACAACATATTAACCTGATCTTCAGTGGACAAGATAAAGGTAACAGATGCTGGTATGTCATGACCTTGATCTCATCACTGTTCCTATAGGACTAATGTAAATAAAATTTAACAACCGAAGAAAAAAATTGAATCCCTCTCTCCTTGGGAACAGCTACCAGCTATGCTCTAGCAGCTCAGCAGATGGGAAAAGCATGGCTTAGCTCCTCAGCCTGAGCACAATGGAGCTGTACTAAGAGTCAGGTGAAGATCTCCAAGGACTAGAGTCCTCTCTACAACATGGACATGACCCAATTGAAAATCAGTGCAGCTCTAGCAGCTCTAGCAGGATGACTCCTGAGGACAGGGCATCTCATTCCATCTCTTCCACAGGTGGTGGACACCACCCACTCAGAAAGAATGAGAAGGCAGTACCTCAAGGACATGAAACAAGCCCTCAACACCTAGAAAACAGAGTTCTGCATTGCCTACACTGCCTCAAGTGCTAGCTTCATCCTTGACAGGAAAAGCCCACAGGAAAGCAGCCTATGCCTCCTTGCAATCTTAGTCTGGAGAATCAGATAGAAATAGCACCTAATCCTCATGTTTGAAGTTCACAAAGCACAAACTAGAACTGAAACCAAACAAGCACCACAGATGACTGCCCAGACTGCAGATGACAGCAATGAAACCAGAGAGGTACCTGCATAACCTCTGTGCACACAGGATTCATGACAAATCCATGGGACACCTAACAGGGAGAAACATTTGGGACTAACATGACCCCAAAAATAGCTGAGAGAAGTGGGTGAAAAAAAGAGAAGAGGTGAAGAACTATCAACAGAGGTTTCAGGTCAGGAGAGGAATATGGGGGAGACAGTAAAATGCCATTCAGTTAGCAAGAAAGATTTTGTCTTGCTTGCCTGCCAATCCTGGCTAATTTATGACTTCCAATAAACAAAGTTTATCTCTGAATGCAAAGCACATTAGCAACCTGAGAACTTGAATCAGGTCTTGTAAAACTAGCCATGATCAGATCTGCAAGAGTGAGCATGAAGAGAAAAAACAATGTACTTCAGTTTGTTCTTTGTCCTGTACTCACAAATTCCCTTTGGTGTGACTAATCAGACAGGCACTCTTGGAGCTAGATGCCACAGCTGATTATCAGGCACACATTGTGCCAGCTGATATCAGGATGAGCTGAAGGCTTCTGAACAGGGTTTTCTTTATCCACATTTAGCTTTTGTGACTGGTAAAAGCAAGGAGCTGAAGGGTCCTTCACACCACAGAAAACCTCGGCAAGAGGAAAAATAATTCTTTTCTGATGGTAAATTTATTTTTCCACTCTTTGTCTTTCTTGCTAACATGCAAACATCAAAAGTTACATGCAGGATGAGATCATGTCAGTGATCTCAATCTGAATGTTACCATATGAGTTAATAGTATAGCTGGCTTCCATGCTGGAAGTGGTTTAAATTTTCCAGAAGTTCAGTGGTCCAATTTAAGAAAACAGAACTCCCCAAGCTTTAAAGACTAACTTGGGTGCAATTCCAGTGCAATCAATGGAGCCACAAGATGGAAAAAACTGGCAATTTCTTTGTATCTCAGAAAAGGCTAAGGTTACATGGGCCACAGCCAGAAAAACTGCCTGTTTCTTCCCAGTCAAAACATGAAACTACACATTTGGCACATAAAAACATACAATCCAGTTCAAGCTAGGTCCAGATGCCACAATTTAACTTAGATTTATCCATATCTATATTTCACAGATCACTGAAACAATCATGTTGATCTGCTATCAACAAAACTTTTAGGCTCACTTTCTTGCCCTGAGTCCTGGTTACACTCAGTGTGCTGCAGCTGCAATCCAAAGGAAAGGCTTTCTGTGTGTGTGTGTATGGAAAGCCTGATCCAGCATCTGTGTGTATGTACATCTGAAGGGTAAATAGCTTACAGCAATGGACTCAGTTTATGAGTAGTAATAACTGAGGTCTGGGATTAACATATATACATGTCTGTATATATATATATGTTATACACAAAGAATGAACAGAATGCATCTTGAAGGTCAGGCCCAAAGAGCTGTGGCGAATGGAGTTGGTGGCTGGTCACAAATGAGGTTCTCCAGGGCTGCACCTTGGGGACGTATTTCTTTAATATCTTTATTGATGATCTGGTTGAGGGCATCAAGTGCACCCTCAGTAAGTTTGCAGATGACACCAAATTGGGAGGTAGTATTGATCTGAGAGTAGGAAGGCTCCTCAGAGGAACCTGGAAAGGCTAGATCCATGGGCTGAGGCCAGTGGTATGAAGTTCAACAAGGCCAAGTGCCAGGTTCCTGCACCTGGGTCACAACCACCCCATGCAATGTTACAGGCTTGGGGCAGAGAGTCTGGAAAGCTACCTGGGCATTGGAGTGCTGGTCAACAGCCAGCTGAATGAACTAGCAGTGTGCTCAGGTGGTCAAGAAGGCAAACAGCATCCTGGCCTGTATCAGAGAGATGGTGGCCAGCAGGACTAAAGAGGTGATTTTCCTACTGTACTTGCCACTGGTGGTGAGACTATGCAGTTTTGGGCCCCTCAACACAAGAATGACATCAAGGTGGTAGAGCATGTACAAAGGAGGGCAATGAAGCTGGTGAAGGCACGAGAGCACAAGAGTAGAAGTCTCACAAAGGGTGGCTAAAGGAACTGGAGTTGTTTAATTGGGAGAAGAGGAGGCTGAGGTGAAGCCTTCTGACTCTCTACAACTCCCTGAAAGGAGGCTGTAGAGAGGTAGATATTTGTCTGCTATTCCTAGTAGCAAGTGACAGGATGAGAGTAAGCAGCCTCAAGTTGCACCAGGGGAGATTACAGTTGGACACTAGGGAAAATTTATTCACTAGAGGGATTGCCAAACCCTAGAAGAGGCTATCCAGGGAAGTGGTTGAATCCTCCTCTTTAGAGGTATTTAAAAGATGTGCAGATGTGGTGCTGTGAGACATGATTTAGCAGCAGACTTGTAGTGTTAGGTTAATGTTTAGATTAGATCTTAAAGGTCTTTTCCAGCCTAAACAATTCTATGATCTAGAGGTCAACACCTCTAGGAGCTACAGAAATCAAGCCTGGATTGGCAAAGGGCATTTCAGAGACCTAAATATACAGGCAAATGCTGAAGAGATTTTACAAAAGCCACCTGAGCAAGCTAAGATTTGTCTCACTGAAAACACCCTCGTGTTAAATTGTGCAAATCCCTGGTAAGAATTTATCCACAACTAGCTGCTCCAGCAACTTATGAATCTGTTTCCTTATCTTCCGCCCATTACATGCACTGGCTCAAAGTCAGCTGCTGACTAATGGGACAAGGTTCAGATACCAGATAGGGACAATGCCTCATTGTGGTAGAAGTCATTGCATAGTGAGTTCACAGAAACCGACAGTTCAAAATGTTTCTCAAGATTGATGTAAACCATAATAAAACACCACTTACAATATAAATTGGGAGAACAACTTGTTGATGGATAAGGAAAGTTGATTATTTGAAGAGAAACCAAACCATTAGTGCAGACTGAATAAGCATGTAATGAACAAATGGTTAGAAATATCCTCAGGACAAGGACAGTGGAGCAGGTAAGCATTTCATCACGGAAAATGGCAAGAAGTAAGACTGGCAAAGCTAACCATGTGACATGTGGCTTCTTCACACATTAATACCATGGACTGCAAAAGCATCTTTATGTCCCCCTGCCTGCTCAGTGCTCCCTGTACAATTGATACCAAATTGAATTTATCACCAATTCCCATCCATTTGCAATTTCCCTCCAAAACCTATTTTAATGAACTTTACTTATAATGTCCTGACATGGCAGAAATGACTTAGGCTTCTATACTGCACATCTGCCCTAAAAACAGCTAAAAGACCTTCAAGTTTTCATCATCCACTCAGCTTTAAGGTTGAGGTATCAACAAGTTGACAGACTTGACTGTGATCTCCCTCTGGATCACCATCTGCAGACCCTTAGGTTCCTGTTTTAAAAATCAAGATCCATCTTAAAGCAAGCAGGTGAAAAATCAGAATCCAGCTCTACCTTAAAAATTGAATTTTCAGATTTCAGTGTCAATGACTAAATGAAACAGAGGTCTGTCAAGGACAGGTTACAGGTAACTAAAAAAACCCTAAGTAATCACTCTTAGGGCTTCTGAGCATTTATGTTATGGGTCTTTGCTTCTCTATTCTGCATATCTATAGTAGCAAAACAAGAAAGGAAAACAATGCTAAAAAAAGGAAAAATCCAAAACAAGTATCTTTGTAGATGAAGGTAAAAGCTACAAAAGAAAATCACTACTACTATGCAGACAGAAACCCATTTTTATACTCATTACAGGCATTTCAGCAGATGCTTAGGAATAAAAATTAACTCCACAGGTGGACAATCAGGTACTCAACTCTCTGGACCTTCACTGCAGCTCAGGCACTGCCCCTTTGACCATTGCCAACAAACTGAAAGGAAAATGTTTATCTACTATTAGCAGGGAAAGGGGGCACTGACAGCTGTTCCCCCTGATTTGGGTTTCATTGTTAACAAGTCATTAACTGATATGCACAGGAAGGTTCACAAAACACCCAATAGGGCTCTAATTCTCTTTCCAAATTAAATTTGAACTTGTCTGTGGTGACTCTTTGGTCACCTTTGGGAAATAAGGCAGTGATCTCAGTCCAGCCCTTAATGAGAAAGTGTTTATGCCACCAACACCTCTACAGCTGAGGGCTGCAGGCATTACATTTGCAGTCTCAATGGGTCAGGAGCTGACACCAAAGCTGACCCCTCCAGCTCTGAGATGAAGGAAGACCAGTTACAACCTGTGTAGAGCTACCATGAACACATTTAGGTGTAACATCAAATGATGTAAATTAGCACTGAACTCACTGGAAAGAAATTTAGCAGTTTAAGTTGACCTTTAGTACTCCTCAACAAGTACTCAGCAACAACTATGAAGGAAATTAAATGCAAGACAGGTAACTGGGGAAGCTTTCAGAATACAAGGCCCTGTATTGTCATGGAGCCTGGACTGGCTCTGGATGAATCAGGTAAAGCCCAATAAAAAGCCACGCAGGAGCCATGGGGATTTACAGAGCAAGCTCCAGGGTTTGACCTAACACATAAGCAAAATCTTTCAAGCAGGCAATGATAATTTGATTTAGCTGATTAATGAAAAAAATAAAAAAGGTCAAAAAAGTGATAGTGGAAAAGATTAACAGTGAGTGGATCTGCAACATATCTACGGCTTGCCACAGTTCCCTTGCTATTAAAAAGGAACACTCTGAGGAGCTCTTAGATGTGACACTGAACTCAGCGACAGGCAGCAGCTCCCATCGAGGGGGATATGGACAAGAAACATGTTGGAGGAACATCATCCTCCTTTGTGCTGTTTCTGCTGAGCTAGAGGAAACAAACACTAAGCCCAAAAAAACTCCTCTGGGTTTAACGAGGATTTTTATCATCTGGTAACTTTCATATTTGAAGGAAATGCATCTGTTAAACATGGAAATTAAACAGAAGGAATAAGTTACTGGGAACTCAATTTTGCTCGTAAGTTTTGCTCAGCAAACAGGGTTGCCCAACTGTTTTCATTGAATGGGCTGGTACAGGGTTTATTTGCCAGCTTCTCCTGTGATGTTATATAGGGAACAAGAGTGTTTTGTCAGTGGAATTTGCTGGGTTTTGGAGCACACAGAAAAAGCCTGGCAATCTCCTGAAAACAGAACATACGTATTAAACAGTAGCTCAGCTAAAAAAAAAAAAAGGGGGGGGGGAAGGGAAAAAGAAGGAAAAGAAATAAGGAAAAAAACAAACAAACAAAAAAAAAAACACCCAAAAAAACCCACAACCCAACAACATCCTGAGCCATATAGGTCTGCACCTAGTTTAGCTGGATGATTCCTAGGTCTGAAAAATGAGAATTTCCTCATCTCTTTAAAAATAAAGCACATTTCTAGTCAACAATTCCCAAGTTTCACCAGAGCAATTTCCAGGAAAGCCTTTTCTGAAGTGTGTGGAAGATCAACATCAGAATTTCCTGGTGCAAGCCTACAGTAACACCAGGGCTTGTCACTCCGTGGAGTGTGGCCAAAGTCATGATCCCCTGTATTTGGTTTGGCTGAGCTGGAGTTAATTCTCCCCAGAGCATCTTTCCAGCGCTGTGTTTTGCAGTCCCATAGCTGGGTGTTGATCACACACCAGTGTTTCAGCTACTGCTGAGCTGAGCAGTCTCCTTGTGTTGAGATGGAACCTCCTGTGTTCTAGCTTGTACCCACTGTTCCTTGTCCTATCACTGGGCACCACCAAAAAGAGCCTGGCACCTTCATCTTGACACCCACCCCTCAGATATTTATAGGCATTGGTGAGATCCCCTCTCAGCCTTCAGAGCTGCATAAACAGATCTGGCTTACAAAGATCACTTGAGCCAGTGGGATCCTGATTTAGGATGCTGCTGTAGTGTGAGAGCTAATTCTGCAAGTCAGACCTTTAAGCTAAGAAGCTGCGAAGCACTCATTTATCATTCCAGGACAGAAGAGATTTACCTCTGCCATCTGAATTTGGAGATTCTTGTATTGTCCTGGTGGTATATCAGACTTCTAACAGGAAAGCATCAACAGTGCCTTCAGTGCTAGAGGGGTAGATGGTCATGTCAGGATTGGATTACTGCCAGTAGGTATGTGGCATGAAAGGCAAACTACAGAAGCACCTCCATCAGAACAGAGATAAAACAATGACAAAAACAATATTAAAGGGCTAAGGAACACGAGTCAAAAGTGCAAAGCAGCTGCAGTGTCTTCAGCCTTTCTTGATAAACCAATGTTTATTTGTAAAGCATTCAGCTTCTGGAGCAGCTAGGCATTTATCTGCTGTGCTAGTGACTTTGTAGCATCATCTAAGAATAAAGCTTCACATCTACTCCAGATTGATGCTGTTTGTTGAAGACTCCAGTGTAATGCAGAAACTATTCCATAGTACATGGTTGCAGATGTCTCTGAAGAGATAAATCCTTGGCTTTTGAAGATCTATAGCCAAAGAGGGTCCAGGAGCTACAGCGCAATCCTGCTTTCAACCTATGGGGCTCCATCAGCTCTCCAGGAGATTGCAGCCACCAAGGTTCAGACAGCTATAGGCATCATGTAAGCTTCTATGTCTAACATTTGAAGATTGAAGCTGAGTGGATGCATAAACCAAAGTCACTGGATATGTTCTTTGGGCAAGTGACTATGTTAACCACCCTGCAGCAGCGGGTCTCAGGTGCCAAGGCAGAACAGATACCCGAATGGAAATAGGGGACTGGGGAGAGAGGAAGTTGTACTCTGAACTGGAATGTTAATGGCCATTTTGAAGGCTGGTGGTGCTGCAGAACCTTTAGGGCTTTGAAAACACTGATGAAGCCACAAAAATGGAAGTGTTTCTAAAATGGTATTTGGTTATTCCTGTGGGGATGCCAATGTATCCATCTGCAAAGGGCAATAGCTCTGTTGTGGAATAATCTCCAGATAGCTTAAAACTCCCATAGATCAAATGAAACCATTAACTTCCTAAAAGTTAATACCATTTGGTTGCTGTCACAAAGTGCACAAAAATTTGATATAAGGACAAGTTCCTCGCTTGGTGTAAAACACAATAGCTTCTGCATGACAATGCATTTAGCTGTCACTTCAGATCCTCTGGAATTTGTAAGCTGTTCTATGTCTGGAAATGTCTAAGTTACTCCCCCTCACTTCACCAGTCCTTTTCAGAAACAGGTTTTATATTTGTGGTTTTATGCTCGCAGAGTTCCCACTACTTTGATTTGCCTTAAGGCAAATGTAACCATGCTGCAACCATGTGTTTGCTTACTGGAGCCACAGTAAATCTGTAAGGATTGAAAATATCCTTGGCAATGTTGTCCTGCCTTCCAAAGAAAAACAGTGTCCTGACGAGTTTCTAAAGCAAGTGCAGATGGACTAACTCTGGGTGGGAATTTTCCTTAGGGGAAATTTGCACTGGATGCCTTAGAAAATGCCTCCAGTTTCTAGGACTAAGAAGAAAAAAAAGCAGAGGCAAGAATGCAAGCTTACAGGGAGGACAGAGAAGATGAGTTTCCCCAGACTATTTTACCCTACTTATTGCACAAGTAACAGACAATAATAACTTTAGGAAATTTAGCCTGCACACAGAACTAATTAAAAGATACTTTGATAAGACGTAAATGCAAAAATATTTACTTTAGCTGTCTTATAATTTCTAGAAGATGCATAGCTAATGTCTGATATGTTCCCCTTCTCATTCTGCTATCTGAATGAATATAGACTAAAGCAGAAGAATGAAACATTTATAGGTAACAGATACCAGACTGAAACTTGCTTATTTTTCCATGGTTAACTCTTATTACCAATTCTTTGCATGTGGCTTTATGAACAGGAATTGGGAGTATCCTCGGTGCTCACCTAGTGCTTCATTGCATATGACACACATGGAGGCCAAGACAGTCAAAGCTGTAAAGATCTAGGCCCTTTCATCTCGGGGACCATCATTAAGAAACACTCTGGCATTAGAAAAATATGAAACATTCAGAGATCCTCAACATCAGAGGTATCAAGCCTCTCAAGTCCAGACTTCCTCTGCCCATTACAAAGTCTCTCCCTCATAAATGTGCTCAGCAGGAAGCTTCACAAAAAGGACTTCAGCATCTGCCCATTGTAAACTGGACAAATAGTCAGTGATTTTGAAACAATTAATTCATTCCTGGCCTGTAACCTGTCCTGCTCACATTCGGGTGATGTGGCTTTCTTTATCATCAGAATTGTTTTAATCCCCTTGAAGGCATATATTGGAAACTACAGATGAGATTTATTGCAATTAATAAAGAAGTGGTGGTCCAGCACCTGAATTACTTCTTACAGTATAGCAAGGAAGAGATTGGAGGAACAGAAGCTAAGTTCCTACAGAAATTAAAAAAAAAAAAAAAATCTAATTTACTACATTTCTTCTTATTCCTGTCTAAAACCCCAGAAAACCTCCCCCAAGAGGTTCATTTTAAAATGTCCCTAGGAGATGAGCACTTGAAATCTGGCTCCAGTACTGCCACCTCAAGTAAGAAAGGAACACCTGACAGCTCAGACCCTTGTTATTATGCTTTGATGTCCTTGCTCAATTTCAGAGAGCTTATTTGCAAAACAAGGTTATTTCACTTCCTTCCTTCCTCCCTCCTTTTGTATAAGTTACCTAAATTATGGTCTTTATTGAGCAGACCTTCTGTTACAGTCCTAATTACAGCAGACCCCTCTCTTAGGGGCAATCTTGATATATCAAGTGCCATGCAGAGAATTACCACTATGAAAACCTGAATCTTTTCATTTCTTGACCTGAGTGCTCAAGAACTGTCATTTTACTGTCACATTCACAGGATTTTTTTTGTATTTAATTCACTGCATAACTATAGCTTTCTGTAGAACCAGAATCCTAAAGGACTGAAATAACTTCTCAGCCTACAGTCTATATATAACACTATAAAGATTTAAAAATCATGTTACTTTATTACGGTACATGAGCAAGTAGTATAATTTTTCTCCATGGTGAGATGCATTTTTTGTGTGTCAGGTTAAGCTAGGTGTCCATGAATAATTGCTGTGGTTACTGCATTAAAAAGCAGCAATTGGTGAGATAGCTCATGTGCTAGTGAACATCATTTACCAACCATTTTATGAGCACTACAAACACAAACTGTCTTCACCTTCATTTTAAAGAATAACACACCACAGTATTTAGCTTTCTCAGATCTATATGATTCAGAGATAAGAGCAGATCCAGGTATTTCAGCACCCCAGAAAGGGGATTTGAGGCCATTCTTGCTCTTCATTGCATACAGGACAGGATGGGTTAAACTGCAGAATTAGCTGTCCTCTGATTTTACCAGTGCCAGTCCATCATGACAGTGCCCGTCCATCATGACAGTGCCCTCATCTTTATGCTTTTCACGGGTATTGTGCCAAAACAGCTACTCTAGCAGTCCCCAAAGGATGAGTGCCTGTGAGAGGCATGGGGTTTGTGCTGGTCAGGATCTGACCATTTGAGACTGAAGACTTCAGTGAATGCAGCCAAACCCACAAATGGTACACTATTTATAGAGGCTAAATGGATCAAATCTGAAAATGAATCACTAACACAACGTAAATGTAGCTTTAGGAATAATCTGCACTTGGTTGATTTCCATATCATACATTACCACATTACAGCAGCATTTCCATTCCAAAGCTTTCACCCTTCCCTGTGTGGGCTGAGCCTTTGTTCAGTGTAAGATGCACCTCAGTGGGAAACACTTCTTTTGGTTGCAGCTGCACCTGAAGGTATCAGTTTCCCTCTAAGGATGTCACACCCAGAACAGTGAGCATTTGGTTGTATCATATGCCTTACAAAACTTCACCTTCTTAACCAAGCTAGTGAAAGCACTGCTGAGTTTTATGGCTATAAAATCTGAACTTGGGTGATAGTGTCTACAAGCTGTGAAGCACAGAAGGCAGTTGCTTGGCATGTGTGGTCACTGAGTTCTCCTTCAACTCACCACCACTGCCTTTATTCCCTCCGCTTAGAGAAGACTTTCCTCCCTACAATGTAGGGGATTAACCCTGTCATTGCAAAGTTGACACTAGAAGATGAACTATGCCCTACTTCACTGAGAAGCCACCTTTAAAAACCCCAGATGTTACACATCTGATCCTTAGCATGCACCCAACAACAGTAGCTCTGATTTCCAGCACAAATGTGTCTGTTTTCCTTTCATTTAGAAGTTACCATAGGAGCTGTGGATGTGCTTGTACTTGGTGAAGGAGGATTACAATGGACTTCTGAAAATGTGTGATAGCAATTTGACACCCAACAGTGCAATCAGAGTCACAGGGGAACTTCAGAAAATATCTAGCACTTCAATATTGTACAAGCACAACATTCCATTTATTAAAAGAGGAAAATTAGATTAGTACAATGAAAACATTGTACTCATGAGCTGCTGGAGTAACCTAAACAGCCATTCCAAACATGCTAAGTAATGTATTTCAAGAAGCTACCAGGTGCTGAAGTACAAAACTAGAGAAGCACAATAAGTACTGGTATACAACTGGCATACACACATCCATACACCACATTCATATTTTGTCCCACACTGTGTCCTGAGATGCACCATAAAGAACCACAGGTTGAATTCTTCTTTCATTTGCGCTGGCATGACTAGACTGGCTTCAGTAGGACTGGACTGGCACAGCAGAAGGAATCTGTTCTTCCCTCAGGTCCTTTCCTCAAATGGAGCAACCAAGCTTCCTGTCAGAGTAGCTAACAGTAAAATACTCTCAGAGATCTTGGATTTATCTGGAGTCATCAATACATATTTGTGGAGAAACCCTAAAGAAAGTTCAGGTTTCTCAGCCCTACATGCTTCAAGCAATTTAACAATTGGAAAGAAAGCTTTTCTAAGTGAGCATTGTATAAACATTATTTTCTGCAGCCGTTTGCATCTTTTTTCTGCTGTAACCACACATACCTAAGCATGACTCACACCCATGACAGGAGCCTGGAATTCCCGTGTCCCAAGTTATAAGCCAAGGCAGCAAGCTATCTAGTTTCCAGTCTCCTGTTTTCAATCCAGCATTTCTTCTCACCCAAACCTCCATTCTATATAGTCTTTTACAGCCCCAAAGTTTTAGAGACATCCTTGTCGTCCTTTTCTACTTTTTATACAGAGGAGAAATTATGGCTGCCCAATTGATATGGATTAATAACCATACTTCAAAACAACCCAAAGCTACAAGGTCACTTCAACTTGCTTGTGAAGCACCATAGCATAGAGCAGTTATTTACATAAATATATATTTATGTATACATATATATATAAAAAAATCCACAGCAGCTCTGCTAGTATCTTGGCATGCACTACTCCTGGGTGTCAAGTCTGCAGTAAGCTTTTGTACAAGGAATTCTACAAGGCAAAGCACATGATGCACTAAGTATTAGCAATTTACAAGTATCCTCTAAAAGTCTCTTTCCATGCCTCATGGCCTCACATTTCTTTTGTTTCAATGAGCTGATATTCAAACAGCTAAACAGTTAAACTGGCTGATTCTGTGCTTCAACTGGGAACACAATTAGCCTAACTGGCTGTTAATCTACATATTCAGGGATCTGGGAAATATTCTAAGTAGACATGCAATTCCTCTGCCCTTAGAAGATCAGTGCTAGCTTACACCAGGGCTATATCCAACCTGCAGTGCCTGGTGCTTTTGTTACAGCACTCCCTGTTCTTCCCTCAGTGAAAAAGCAAGCTGGAGATGAATTACAGATGCAGACAAAAATCTTCCAAGCCACATTCAATTTGGTTTCTTTATCATCACTTAGTCCAGATACCATGAAACGTTCAACTGCACAAAGACAGACTCAGATGTCATATATTAACATTATCTATTATTCTGTGCCTTTGGGAAGTGGGAGAGGAGCTTTCCTTCTCACAAGCTGCATATTTTTAACATCTGCTATTTTAATGCAATTTTAAAAAAATTATTTCTGAGCACCAGAGCAAAGAGCTTATTGGATGTCAGAGTCCCACAGTGCCTAAATTAGGTGTTTCAGGTCACAGAAATCTCTTATTTCAGCCTTTTTTTCAGAGGCACACAATACCTGGGGAGAAAGTTCTGCTTGTTTGCATCTAGCAACATGCAGTGTAATAGAATGAGGATTTATTTAAAACTACATTTTATACATTTTAAAGAGAAGAGAAGACTGTTTAAAGATGTTGAACACTGGTGAGCATTTAACCCCTTTCCTGGCAGTACAGTAAGGAATCTGACAAATGAACTGGAAGATTTCCACCAGGAACACTCTTCTGCCCCACACGCTGGGCCAAGGATGAAATCCATGTCCCAAGGCACCCTGTGCAGAGGGGCAGAGAGAATGAACACCCTTCTTATCTCCAGCTTACACACACTGTCTTGGCCTTTTGCACTGGGGAAAGTCTTTCAGAGCTGTATCTGCACAAATGAACAAAGGAGCATCGAGAAAGTGGCACCCACACCCCTCTGGTGCTGGGTTCACCTTCCAGCCAAGCGCATCCTCACACGTACGGGGATTTGCCACCTAACTGCCCCTGCAGCCAGGGACATGAGTAGGCAGATTTAGCTAACACAGCGCCATCTCGTGACCCCTGTTAGTATTACACAGGACTGTCGCAGTAATTGCTTTGTTTCTGGTTAGTTCTTTCAAACTCGGCAGCAAGACTAAGAGGTTTCCCCGCCACTTTTCACCATGGAGCAAACCCATTTCCAGCATATGGCTGGCAGATTAACAAGAGGAAACCATCAAAGAAGTGATTCCCACAAAGTCACAGAGTCCCTGCAAACCTCAGGCCGGTTGCTTGCAGACAGAGCTGCCCCACTCGTGCCTTTTCCTGTATCTGGAGAATGTGCTCCCCAGCCACTGTGGGTAAATATCTTCCAGGGAAAGTACTGGCTCCCTGCAGACAAGATCAAGTCTCAATTTCTAGTGCCCAGCTCCCTACAAAACAGGGTGAGGAAACAGTCGAACAACTTAAATGCTGAGAAAGTGTCTTAACATAAGGGGCTCACTAAAGCAGTGCCCAGCACACCACCCCCCCTTCTAAATCAGTATGCCTCACTCAGTTCAGGACCAGTCACAGGCCCTGCACTGTGGCAATGCCCCTTTAGAGCAGAGGGCTGACTCAGACACCCAGCTGCCTTTGCCTTTTGTCCTAGAAACATGGACTTAATCATGAAAATCCAACAACTGAAGTCAGGGAGTTTGATCTCATGGCTTGTTTGTATGCTTAATGAAGAAAGGCTGTATCTGGTTTTGTTGGTTCCCACTAACAATCAGTGCAAAATGATGAGGTATTGATGCTATCTGAATTCTTTCCTCATTACATCAAACTTAAGAACCATGTTGCGGCAATTTGCACTTGTGACATAATGAGTGTCAATTGCTACAAAGGAAGCACAGACAATCTGAGAACTAAGGGATGAGAGGATTAAAGTGATTCTTTCAGACACTCACTTTTATCTTAACTAGGAGGAATCTTGCTATTAAATTCTACAGGCTACCAGAACTGAAAAACTCAGTTGGTAGCAGTGCCTAATCTCCCACAAATTTTCCAGTGCAAGGGAGCCTTAAGAGGATCTGGTTCCCCTCAAGAAAGCCACAGGACTGTTGTGTCCCTTTTCAGATATTGACAGTGACCCACCACATACAGCATCAAGGAGAGCTTGAGTCCATTTCCTTAGCTCACCAGTCTCCATCCTCAACTCATTCTGGTGATTTTTCCAGGTTTCCCCCCACATTCCATATGCCTCAAAATTCCTATTTGTCTTCGTGTAAGAAACATCCCCTTGACTATTTCAGAAGCACCTCTTTAGCCCTCCTGAACTCCTCTCACCCCAAGGTTGCTGCAGCGATAGCTCAGCCCATCTGTGATGGGCAGATGCTTTATCACTGGTGTACAAATGGCCTAGATCCTTTGGGCCAGATTCTGCTCACAGTGCAGAAGAAGAAAAGGGAATAAAAGTGCTTGTTTTGTCTGTGGTGCAGACAGGGCTTGGGGTGAGCAGAAACCCCACACACCTGACCAGAAGCCAAGAGCATCTGCAGCCAGCAGTGTGTCCTCACCTGCTTGCTCATGGCCTCCAAAAGGAGCTCACTTGGTTAAGTATAAATTGTTTAGTCTTTGCAGTACAGACATGCCTAATCCACAGCAGCAGGAGATTAGATCAAACACTTGTTGTTTTGCTATGGTAAGCAGACCTTTTAAAAGGGGGAAGGTTGGGAACCTGTGTCATTTGCAAATAGATTGCAGTTACTGATCTCACCTAAAAGTTTCCTTAATTTTTCCCTGTCACCCAATTTTAGTTCCCTATTTTATTCTCATTTGACTTCTCTTGAAAGTAAAAGCCCTTTAAAGAAAGGCCACTGCTTTCAATACATTTATACAGCACTAAGCAAAAGGGAACACTAATCAGGTGGACATTCAGCACTATCAAAATATAAAGATATAATAATTTGCTGCACCTCTAACCCACAGGGAACACATCTGGTACGGCAGACAAGAGTTCTGCAGCAGGATTCTACTCTCATTCTCCTGCACACCAAGACAGTGCAGTAAACCATGGACTAAAGTTAAGCTTTTAGGTTTTGGAATTATGTACTTAAAAACTTTACATCTTCCAACTTTGAGGTGTGGGTCAGGTTGGCTGCAAGGTACTGAAGTGCTATAGTTGCAGAATGATGAACAGTGACTGGAACATACACTGGCCACGACCAGATACAGGCAGCAAAGTGGTTATTCACACACTTTTTCGGTCCCTGAAGTCTATTTCAGATGGTTGCACTTCAGTGTAATCAACTTGACAAACAGACACAGGAGGAGCTTCAAAGAACTCCTGTGATAAAACATCAAGGACTTGTCTTCACTCAAGTAGGAGCCTTCAGCTGCAAAGGTTAAACAGATATAGTTGATGCCCCAGCTGAGTAGAGCTCAAAAAGCAGATTATGCAGAGTGCATTTGCTCTTGCCTTCATTCCTCCTGCCCCCCAAATGGGCTAAAGCTTCACCCTGTCAAATTCTGTTTGGGAAACAAAGTGCTCCATCTGCTAATCTTGTCCTGCTGCTTCTCCTGTAGAAGTTAGTACAGTGGCTTTCCAAGTTAAAATCAAGAACTTCAAACCCCTGATGCTGTATGTCTAGAGGAAGCACTATACCCTGAGCTTCTAGGTGGGGGACAGACAGATTAAGCAGTTTGCCTCTAGAGTATTTGGAAAGCCCTTAGCTCAGCCCAGGGCTGAAGTCCTGCCTCCCAGCCAGACCTTTCTTTTTTTTCTTCTCCTCTGGAACAGGATCTGTGATTTTTCCATATAAAAACCTTAGGAACTATCTGTTACTATTTCTGCACATAAATTCCCACATATGAGGTTGACAGAAGAAGGAAGAAAAATAAGACAGTGGGGAGTAAAGTCATAGGAGGTAGCATACGATAGCTGTCAGAACTGTTCAGAGCTGAGATGCTCAGGTTTACACATCCAAGGAACTGAGTCAGCTTCCTCCCAATAAATATTTATTGGGACCACTGACCAATTCCAGGGTCAGTGTGTGCCAGATACTGACCTTAATTACAACAGCACAAACAGCTTTTAGCAGTCATGAAATCCATCATTCTCCAGGTGCTGATAAGCCTGTTTCCAGCCCTATTCCAACTCTGTTATTTTTAATAACTCACCCTGGAAGGCTTTGGAATGTGAATTCCCTTCTCCATTCATTCCTTTCTGTTATTACAGTCAGGGATTCCAGCAGTCGGTTTCAAGTGATATTTACTGCTAAAAGCCTGTCAGACATGCTGACTGGTAAATATTCATTACAGTGAAAAAAGAAACCCCTCTTTCTGTTGATACACTGGATTTCTGCACTCCAGGTGGTCAACTTCACACCACTGAGACAATTTCATACCAAGGAACAACTTAGTTTTGAATTCAAATATTAGTAACAGAAAAGAAAACAAGCACAAAAAAGGTGTTTTCAGTGATCTACATAGCCTTACTCAAACAGCCAGGCATATTCTTAGCCATTAAGTGCTAAAGGCTGTAAGCCCCAGCTCTGGTCTGTTATATCACATAGTCCTACTAGACTTTAAATTAAAAAATACCCCTCCCTTCCCTCTTCCAGTTCAGTCTTGCACTTGGATCTTGGGAGGGGACATTTCTCAGGGACTTGCGCTGGTTTGTCACTTCTGCACCCTTCCAGCCCCTACCTACCACAAAACTCCATGGGTGGCCAAGGTTACCCTGATGGCCACAGCAGCCTCACTTATCCACTTCTTGAAGGATATGATCAGCAGGTCTGATAACATCCCTACTTCCACTGTAACCCCAAGGGGAACCTCAGACTGGAGGTGCCTATGCAGAGCCTGATCTGGAAGAAGCATTTCAACCAACTGCAAGGCTCCAGTAAGCCCTTTTCATCTTGAAAAAAAAGGAACCAACAGGGTAAGGGTTCTCCAATTCTTCTTCCAGAAGAGGAAAACCAGCTTGTGAGATTTCTGGGGCATACCTGGCACACACTACATTCAGGTTTTCAAACACAGGTCTGCAGTACTTTCAAATGTGTTAAACTGCCATAAAAATCTAGTTGATGGCAGTAAGGGACACAGAACAGTCTAGATTGCAAAACAAGCTCACAGTTTTCAGAAGTTCAGATGCAGCTCATACTGTGCAGAAATGTTACAAACCTGTGACTCCAAAAGCTTTTCCCAACATCTGTACTTCTTAAACTCACAATTAAGGGACACGCTTTTGCTAAAGTCATGTCTTGGCAGGAAAACATTACATCTTCTCTGCTGCAATGTCCTTCATATGCCAGCTGCATTGCCAGGCCCTACCTACAGCCACATGAAACCAGAAGGCACTTATACAAGAGTGTTTTTGCAAACCCAGGTTAAGGGGGAAGTGCAAACACTTTGTGTTGTAAAACCATTACCACAAATCCAAGGTCTAGAGAAGTGCAAGCCTACACAGCAACAGAAAAGCTCAACAGTTGAGTCTTTTCCTCATTCTGGTACAATCACAGAATTGTTTAGGTTGGAATGAGACCTTTTAAGATCAAGTGCAACCATCAACCCAGCACTGTTGAGTCATTGCTAAACCATGACTCTCAGCATTACATCTATAGGACTTTCAAGTACCTCCAGGGATGGTTACTCCACCGCTTCCCTGGATGGCCTGTTTCCTCTTGTCCTATAGCCTTGTCACTTGGAAGGGGAGACCAACCCCCATCTTGCTTCAACCTCCTTTCAGGTAGTTGTAGAAATACCAAAGGTCTCCCTTGAGCCTCCTTTCCTCCAGTCTAAACAACCTCAGTTCCCTCAGCTGTTCCTCAGAAAACTTGTGCTCTTGATCCTTTACCAGCTTTGTTGCCTTTCTCTGACACAGCCCAGCACCTCCATGTCCTTCTTGCAGTGAGGGTGTTTGAGGTGTGGGTTCACCAATGCCAAGTACAGTGGGATGATGGCTGCTGTAGTCCTGCTGGCCACACTATTTCTGATGCAAGTTGGGATGTTGTTGGCCTTCTTGACCACCTGGGCACAGCACTGGCTCATTCATCTGGCTGTTGACCAGCACCCCCAGGTCCTTTTCCTTAAGGCTAAAGTACTTTCACATAGACCTATAGTCCTCCAAGAGATCAGGAGAACTCTGGGATGTGTCAGGGCTAGACCAGTGCTGTTCCCCAAGAGGGGGCAAAAACACTGTCCGTGGAAGAGGGCAATTGTTTCTGAAACCCCTTTGCTGGCCTTTCTGATAGTGACAAACTTTCTGCTACTTTGATAATTCTCAGAGGTTGTTAGTAAAAAAAGTCCTTTTTCTTCAGTCCCCACTCTTGATCAGGTAATGTCCTAATCTCCCAGTCTCATTGGATGTCCTTTCTTACTTAACAAGTGGGACTGAAGGCTGGATTCTCCCTGGCCCTCCACCTGGCAGGGAGAAGGAAAAAAGGTGAGCTGACAGTACATCTGCCCACTCTGCCCTGGACATCTCTTGCAGGTGTAAGGCACTGTAAGATTATACAAACACCACCAATATTTACTTGTTATAGTTTTGCATTCCAGCCTTCCACAAAATTAACACTGACCTACACCACTGCAGCTCATTTCCAATAGGACAATTATTTCAAGGTAACACAGCAGCAATGCCTTGGAGAGCACTGCAAACCAGAAGCACAATCCTGAGGGATGGTGTCACTGAGCACTAAAGAGTAGGTGATATGACTCATCCTATTACTGTGTAGTACAGGATAGCTCAAGAACAGCAGTGAGCTGTAGAGATGTAGGAAGAGTGAGAAGTCTCTGAAAACAGAGGGGGCACTATGGGAATGAGACCTGGACTGCAACATGAGATACAATTTCCACAGGAGCAAGCAAAACCACTGAAAATAACAACCTTCTTGCAACTGTCAGCCTCCGGTGTTAGCTCTTTGAAAAACTACAAGCATGGCATGATCAGAAGAAGGGTAAAGTCTACTTTCAATATCCTTTAAGTTAATGAACAAAAAAACGAAGGTGTAAACTTCATAGTGCAATAATGTTCCTCCAAGCATGCTTTAGGATTTTGACAACTCCAAAGCACTGGAGCTATTCAAGCAAGGACACAACGAATCAAGCATTTCCTTCTCTCAGAGCTGTTGCTGGAGGGATGCAGTCATCCAGTAACTGACTGTCCCTTCTTCCCCAAGGAGAGGCCCATTGCTATGTATTCTACATTAGACATTACTGTGACCCCATTTTCTCAACTCAGACCACCCCTTCTTTCTGCAGCATCTCAGGAAGTTCCTACAGCATCCAGAACTGGTACACAAGCAGAGTGCTCAACTACAACACATTCATAAACCCTCTTCTGATCTTTTAATCAGCACAGCCCATGATGGGCTCCACAGGTTTTTGTTTTGTTTTTTTTTTTTACATATCTGACAATACATTACTTGAAAAGTTTCCAGCAGACTTTTGCATGAATATAGGCTTACATCAGGTTCTTAAGTTATTGTAGCAGGTTACTGCCCTGTAATGCCAAAACTTTATGGTATTTGCAGATGATGAAAGAAGGACTGAAAGGGAGACCAAGGAGCTCAAGTTAACAATGCACTGTGAGCAAATGAAGTCAAGAGCACGGATATCTCATAGGCTGCATTTGTCTACTATGCATCTAAAATGCACTTGCAAACTTTTCAGTTTGAATTCAACTCTTCAGATATTTCCAACATCTCTTTAGTATCCCACATTGAAGCAAACACAAAGCGCTTCTGCTTCCACTGCCATCTCCTTCTCCACATACACATCAGAGTCAGCACAGTGAGATCTGCAACTTTCCCATGAACTAAAAGTAGCAGCACTGGAGAGAAAGTATTGAGTGTCAGTGGTGATGATGAGAAAGTTTTGTCAGGGAAGAACAGATACCATCTGACACATGGAATAGCAGCAGTAATTTGGAAATTAGAGACCCAGGCATATGCTTTCTAAAATTATCCATGAAACCAAGGGCAACATACTTAAAATGCTCTCAGAGCAGGCCTGCAGACAGGCTGTATGCCTGCTGCAGGACTACTGTCTGAACTGGGCTTGCACAGCAGCCTCCCCTGGCTTGGACCTGGAATCTGCCTTTGGATGAGCACAGACTCCAACATTAGCCTGTCCTTCCCCACTTCAAATGCCAGTGCCTTCAGTGCTACATGTTGTCATAACAGCACTAGCAGGACATACCCAGACATACCTTTGGTAGCTCTTGTTTCATGCCAGGCTGGTCAAAGTATTCCACATTTATTTTATTGCTGCCTAATTGACTTTCCTCCCCCTAGGACAGCACTAGGCACAGCCATAACAGTTGTTTGATGCAATGTGATCTTCAACCAGCTGCAGAAAAAGTTGGCTTCTCCATCAGCCTCTCAAGGACAAAAGTGGCATTGCAGACAATAGTTCTCTGAAAACAGCCCTGGTTCCCCCTCACCATGACCATGCCTTCAGACAGCTATCCCTGCTGCCCAGTAACTCACCATACACTAGTAGAGGGGACCACAGCTGCTACTGGCACACAGAGGTTGCCAGCAATGACAATCACATGAAGAGAAGGTAAAACATGGGCACTGGTTAACCAGAACAGTGTTCAGGGGGTGTTAATTTAACTCTTCTTAGCAACAGCTTCTCCTGGGGAAGCTTGTGGTCTGTCCTGGAGGACCTCATCTTCATACAAGCAGCAGACAGGATCTCTAGATTTTTTTTAGCAGTAAGAGATATAACATCCATCAGCTCTGCAAGTTTATTACCAGCTGTTCTGCACTTCCCTCTCATTTTATTAAAACTTCCAGGTCTGGTGTCAAAACAAGAGACAGAGCAAACTGCAACAGAAGTGCTCTTGCTCTGTGGTTGCCTTACACCACTTGCACTCCAATGACACAACCCACTGAAATCAGTGACCCTTTTTCTTCGTGGGGCTGCTGCTGGAGCACAGGAGTGCCACAAACTTCACATCAGAGAAGGTCAAATACAGTTCTTGCTGTACGTAAAACAAGCAGAGAGAGCAACAGGAGGAAGCTTATAGCAAAGCAGCAGCACTAGGAGCAGCCTGGCTGTGAACATCCACAAGCAGGGGAGTCAGTTCTCGTGCTTCTAAATGACAGACAATGTGCCATCCCACCTGCACACATGAGGAAGAGGGATTCAGCACTTGAGGCAAAAGCCAAGTGTTTGAGAAAGGATCTCAATGGTGAAAGGAATGACTTAATGGGGCATCTCACATAAAAAAAAGCAAGAGAATAGAACAGTGACACTTGTGGAGGAAAAAAGATAAATAGGGGCATTAAAGATGGCATCATTAGCCTAGCAGAGGGAATAGTAATAAGCAGCCAGGCTGGATAAAAGCATGTGGGAGTAACATAGATAGTCTGGATAATCAGGCAACATATGGCCAGTTTGAAAATGAAGCTTTCATGAGGTCAGTGAGGAATGAATTCTGCTACAAAGCCTGAAAGCACAAAAAGTTTATTTAAAGAGACAAACCCCAATGTGTTACATATATTCTTCAGGAACATACAGATATCACCACATCATTTCTTGCTAAGGTTGCAGACAGCTGAACAGGGACTAGACCCTGAGCCTTCAAAATAGATTCCAGCTGAACCATGGTGTTCATGAGCACAAGTACTGCATTTGCCCTATGTGCTCAGGCTCTTAACCTACAAGGAACTGCTGTGCTCTTTACGGATAACCTCACATTCTACTAGTGCAAGAAGGTTAAGGAATGGAAAAATGATCTTGTCCTCATCCTATACCCTCTAAAACAGTAGTAGAGCCAAGAATGTGAGGTGGGCTTGGGCAGTCTGGACACAGGGAAGGCAATCCCATTCTCCAGAGGGAGAGCTGGTAATCCTGAAGTTCACTTCCTCCCAACTACTCAGCAGAAGCCTGCCACCCCTCTGAAACAGCAGTTTGCATAAGGTAATACGTTTTAAATATCACAGCTGAAAACCCGGCCAAAAGTCATGACCCAGCAGAGACAGCTAAGGCTGTGCACCCGTCCTTCAGTGGCACATAGGCTGGGCAACAAAATCAACCCAGAGCCTTTACATTTTTGAGTGAGGCTGCTTGATTCTGTCTCAGCATGTCACTGAGTAAGGGTGCCATCCCAAGGATGACTGTCTCCTCTCCAGTAGCATGACCAGCTGTCATCCTTACCCTTAGCGGGCAGACAGGGCTGTTGCCTGACATCTACAGTAAGGAAAATGGACAGGCAAATGATCTGTGGTTTTGGCACTCTGAGCAGGGAGCACAAAGTCTTTGCTGAACACAGATTGTTTGCCTTTTTCCTCTTGTATCCATCAGCATAAGCATCCAGTAAACACCATAGTTCTTTCCTGACTCTGCTAGCTTTACAGTGCAGCCAGATCATCCAGAGCCTGCAGTACTGCACATCTGCACCTCCTGCAGTACTTTGGCCCTGCAATAGTTGAAGGCTGGGTCCAGAGTCAGGATTAGCTTTTGATGCCTTTAGGATCTTGTGGCTAATAAAACCAGGAAATGTTCTGGAAGAAACTAGGAACAGTTTCAGACAACTGAGACAGGTGACGGGATGAAAAGCCTTCTCAAAGTCTTCAGCAAAAGCTGAGGTTTGGATTTGACAAGATCTCAGGTCTCAGAGACATTCAAGGCTTAGGACAAGGTCAACACAAAAGAAAACACGTTAATATTCATGCCTGGCTTTATTTCCCTATAAAAATTCAGTTCAGCTCCAGTCCCCATTTTCTTAGCATTTCTGTCACCCTGTATGAACTATCTGCCATTGATATGTGTGCTCAGTGTAAAGATTAATTGAAGAACCACAATACAGGAGGGGTTAACTTAATTCCCTTCTGCAGGTGCTCTGCAGTATTTCATACAACTTGTGGCCAGGAATATTTTATTAGTTCCATGCAAGAGGACTCATGGCAAGTGCTGCTGCTCAGCCTTTGTTAGCTGAAGCTGCTGCACAAATTTCAGGTGACGGAAGAGGCTAGGGAGGGAACAGGACAACAGAGAGAAGCTGGAGGCAAGTTCCTTCCAGTTTAGGGACAGAAAGCAGAGACATCTTTGATATATCAGGATGATGCTCAAGTGCACAGTCCTTTATTTCAGACTGAGAAGAATGCTCATAACAAGGGCTGGGGCAATGGCACCTTCACTTTTGACTTTAGATAGGAAAGGCAGGGTTTGTGAATAGAACTTACTTCCACTTGCCTTAGTGCTTTCAAGAATAAGAGCTAAGCTTGATATTTACTCCTGGTTTTGGGAGTAATTATCCAACAGCATGAATCTCCATCTACTTTGGAAGAAAGGAAAGCAAAGACTATTAGATTAATCCTATGGATACAAAATTAATAAGATAAATGCATTAGTAGAAATTGTGCCATTACTTGAAGCAAATACATTCACAAAAGATAGTCTTAGCCTGACAAAAGAAGAGCTCTGCAACCACAGAAAGCTGCTGCCTGGCCAAGAACTGGTCTCAGCCCAGCTTCAGGTGCTGAAAGGGAGGTTTCTCCAAGCACCCATACTCACAGTTACACACCTGCTCAAGAACAGAGAATACAAGTATGTTTTCTAAGCCATCCTTCAGCCTCTGCTAGGCACTGTTCCCTAGACTTGGAGATGACCAGCCACATTCTGGAAGTACTCAGACCACTTTGAGACACCTTGCTGGAAGGTGCTATCCAGGAAGCAAAGCAAGTAGCTTTGGTGGCCCCTAAAGTCAAGTAAAGGCTATTATATTGGCTGCAACAGAAATTCAAACTAAATATTCAGAAGTTGAAAAATATGTCCAGAAAGGCAGTTTGGCAGCTGTCAATCAGTTTTAGAGTTTGACAGCTCTGAATAAGAGGATCTACATAAGTTTTTACATATCAGCTCTTAAAGCCAGACCTCAGTCCTGCAGCTGATTCAGAGTTCAGCTGCTCATGGTGCAGAAACTTTTACAGTTCTCACCAAGACTGTCTTTTTTGTAATTTAATACAAGTGCCAATTTCAGCATGCAAATTAACTGAGGCCAGCTCTTTGAAGAGCTGGCTATCCTCAATTCCCAGTGAAGTCAAGGAGAGTCAGAGCATCCATAAAGGCACATGATCAGAGTATATTAGAAAATGGACTGTTACCATGTTAGGAAATCCTGATACAGGCAGCTAGTTAATGCTTCTTAGGAGTAGAAAGGTAGCCAATAAAAGAAGCTAACAGTTAATTCCAAAGAATTAGAGGAATGTAGATGCAGCCAAATTCTGTATTTCAGTCTAAATACTGTTAATGTGTTTCTAAATAGGTGGGCAAAGCCTCTATTTTAAGTATCCTCTAGGTAGAATAATTAACTCTCCATTGTGCCATGTCTCTGTAAGCATTTATCTTCCATTAATAGAAGATCAGAATTATAGTTTAATTATTCATAGAGCTCTAAAGAGATACTCTATTCAAAAAGTCATTGAGTGGATTACAGGAAAAGTCCATCAAGCTTTCATACCTTAATAAGGCAAAGCAAGAGACATGAAGGTCAGGCTCTGAACAGAGGAGGGAAGGCAGGCAGGGGAGCACTGCAGTGGACACCCTGCTCCTGGCAGGACCAGCTCAGCAGGCCAGGCTCTGCAAGGATGCATCCTGAATAAGCTTTCCCTACCCTCTGGGCATTCTGCCACTTTCTGCCCATGTTTTGGCTCTATAGATTGGTATAGGTTACCCAAGGAGGTGGTGGAGTCACTGTCCCTGGAGGTGTTCAAGAACTGTGTGGACATGGCACTTCAGGGTGTGGTTTAATGGCCATGGTGATGCCAGGTCAATGGTTGGGCTGTGGATCTTAGAGGTCTTTTCCAACCGAAACAATTCGGTTCTGTGAGCATCACTACACTGATACGACACCACATCTCAGCTTTGAATTGCCACAGGGGCTTATGGTACACAGCTCTCCTTTGCAGGTAATTTGGCTCCTAATTTCTTTATATTTCATTGAAAGTCTCAGGCTTAAGTTCTCCAGCTGATTCCCCAAATCTACGTAAATGAGATTACCCAGCCTCCAGGGACTGATATTCGGAAATACTGCATAAGCACAAACGTTTTCTGATGACACGTAGAATCACTCTCCACAAAAAGCTTCTGTAATAGGGAAGGTTATTCTTTACCTGCAAAGAGCAGCTGCTGCCTCCGCAGAGGCAGAGCACGGCTCTGAGCACAGCTGCTGTCATTGCTGTCTGGTGCCCTCTCCTGGTACCAAGAGCGACGCGGTCAGAGGAGTCCTGGCTAGATAATCACAATCCGGACATTTCAGTTTAGTGCATCCCCAGCATTGGGTGGAAACTGGTTACATTTTACATCAGATGAACAGAAGGTGTTTGTAGAACCATTGCTAATTTAAAAAAAAAAGAGGGAAAAAGAAAAGTTTCCTGCTCCCTAGCAGAAGGGATAGTTTAATTTTGGTTACAAACTTCTTAAAAATCCTTTTGTGAAACTTCTGATTAGAAACAAGACTTTCAATTTTTGTAGAACTCCACCTCAACCAAAGAATTGTGCAGATAAAATCTCTGCTACTTCAAAAATTTTCTCTGAACTTAACTTAAAAAGAGAGATGTTTCAGCTGGATAATTTTTCTTCTGAGTGGGAATTAAAGTCCTGAGACAGCTAAACATTATTCCACAGGTAGATGCAAGTCATAAGATTCAGAAACAGAAAATGTACAGGTAACCTCACATGGAGTCATTCTCCAGATGAAAACCTGTACAAAAGGTATTTTGCAGTTTCACTGTATACTCATGCATGACTAGCTGATCAATACTGGCAAATTCCTGGTCTGGAAAACACAGAAGGAGCTCACAGATACATGATATTAGTGCTCACACCAAAGCATATATTGCCTCCTGTCTATAAAAGAAAGTCAGTTTTAAACCAAATGCATATATCTCCAATTCTTTATTTTTATCTAGCAGAATTTGAGAATTGGCCTAATTATTAATCCCTTCAGTATGAATAAGGGCATTAATTACACATTATCTCAATTGAATATTCTATCTTACATACACAACACAAGCAACTGAAAGCAAGACTTCACTCCAACACAGAATTTTAAGAGATCTCTTGCATAGTTGTTGGAAAAAGGATTATTAACCTAGATTATTAGCACCAGATTGTCTTCAAATGTGTTCATAAGCAAAACAAGGTGAAACATATCAAATTTAAAATTAGCATAATTTCAAGGAATCCACGATTAACTGACCAAGCTTGCTCTCATGATCCAAAGCTTTGCAAAGTTGAGACACTGATATGACCAACCACCACATAGGCCAATGCAGGCCTAGGTTACACAAATCTGTTTGAGAGAAATCCTTTTTCCACACCTAAATCATCTTCTACTCATCAAGCTTATAAAGGAAAACACTCTTATGCATGCTTTATGCCCTGCATTTATCTACGCCTCTTCCTCCAATGCACTGGCTGAGTACACAGACCCAAAGCCCAAATTCTCAAAACCCCAGCCCAGAACTGCTGCTCACATTTCCCTCAGGCTTAACAGCAACTCTATGCCTTGCCAACATCTTCAGGGGCTTAGCTTGGGCCAGGATCCCTCTGGACAAGTGCTGTACAAGCAGAAGATTGTAGATAGTGAAAACATGATCTTAAAACATATTACAGACTGGCCACTTTGCTATACCCTCAACTAAATTGCTTTAGCAGCAGTTCTCTTTCCAAAACTACTTTCTTAAGCCAAGCCATTACAATTCTGGCCCCTAAAAACCTTGACCTTCAGGGAAAACAATCCATGCTCCCAAGATGTCTCTGCCAGGGACAGGAGAAGGACTGATTCAATGGGGAGCTGTACACAGGACAAGCTTTTGGGGGGTGCTCTCCATTTGTAGCTTGTTTTTTTTAAAATGCAGGCTTAGTCCTAGGTGATTTTCACACTCATTAGTGCCTTGTTGGGTCTTTTTTTTTCCTTCATGAGACCAATGCTCTCCAGCTGAACAGGCATGATGAGAGTTAATACAGCATTTGCTTTCCCAGTCACACCTGCCACTCCTATGCCTTCCCTTTGGCCAGAAGAGTTGGCTCTCCTCATATCCCACAGCTCCTCTGAAAGAAATGGGGATACAGTAAGCTGCAAAGCAGCAGCAGCATGCCTGGGCTCCTCACATTTTGCACAGCTGAACTACCCTGGCATGTTGGGGAGCAGAAATCTAAACCCTGTGTTTGGGCCTGCAAACTCAAACTGAGTTTAAGAAGCAACTTCTTCTAAATCTCATCCTGCTAAGCCAGAATATATGTAATTATTTAAAAAAAAAAAAAAGCCTCAGTACATTCAAACACCAAGTTCAGCCTGGGAAGCCCTATCTTAGCCCTAGGCCTGAATGAGTCAGAGGCCATGACCTGCTGACAGTGACATGGCAGCATCTACACTCCCACCAAGCTCAGGCTGACACAGTAGGGTCTCTCCTCAAGGAGGAATTGGTTTCACAAGCTAGACCCTAAGGAAGCTTAAACACTTGACTTGTCCTCAAGTAATACAAAGCTGAAGTCAGCCAGCTTGTAGTCCAGCCCTCCATCTCCTCAACACATCATACCACTCACCATGGGAAATAAAGGAAGAAACAAAACCAAAAGCCCCACCTTGTAACAAGCTGGTAAATGACAGGCAAGGAACATCCTTGCTGAAAGGATGCAAAGTGTCAGTTGCCATCAGCTCCAGCAAACTGAGCAGCTGTGCTGTGGCACTTCCCTGGCAGGAGGGTCTGCAATTTCAGAGACCCTGATGGAGGACACCTGTTCTTCCTCATCTTAGCAACCAGCCATCGCTGCATGCTTTAGGACCCTCCTTGATGAGCACAACCAGAGATACTTATTAAAAATATTTAATAACAATGGGGACATTGCAGGAGGCTGCAGCTTGATGAAGGGTTAAAATATTAGAATAAGAGTTACTGACAAAATCTAAGAACACAACATTTCAAACTTCCCATGTTTTTACTGCAGACTTCTGCAATAGGAGTCACTCCATTAGTCACCACCAAAAAAAGACTTCTGTCTGTACATTTATATTCCTCAGCTTAATCTGGGGGGAGCTCTCTCACACCCTGGAAATCAAGCTAGGCTGGAATGCACGTAAGTGGTACATGAGGTTTGCATTAACTCTCATATGTCTAAACAAAAAGGTGCTAAGCATTGGAAGTCATCAGCTGAAAAAAATTCTTACAAATACATTTTAATTGCAAACACATCTCTTGCCTTTCAATAGAGATAAAGCAATACTGCACATGCACAGACCCAGATGTAGTCCTTTTGAGAGGACCCAGAGTTACTGACCCTCCCAAAGAACAACCCTGACCTTGTTCACATGGTGCTGCAAACAGTTACGCAGATGCCTGGCTTTCCAACTGAATTGTCCATTGGGTCAACAGGACATAGCTCTGTGAGGAACAATTAACACACCTTCATGTACTACCCTTAGGCCAGAAATCATTTTAGGACATGGTTCACAAGAAATATAGTTTCTCCCCCAGAGTGTTTGTCTCCAAAAAGCCCTGCCTATGTTCTGCACTTTCATCTTCCTTTCTTAACTCCCAAGTTTTCCTTCACACTTGTAGATTTCACCTCAGGTTGAAGGCAAATTATATTAAAAGGACACTACTTTATCCACCTCTTCAAGGAAATAAATTTCCACAAACAAAAGCTTAATTAATTTAGCCACAGAATTTTGATTTGGAAATGTCAGTCAGTTAACTCTGGGGAACAGTCTGTCATGACCACTTGCCTAAAGTGCAGTGGTTGCCCAGGACCATGATGTTACACATGCACCTATTTTAAGTGTCCACCCCAGCTCCAGCTCCTCTTAGCAAATTTTCTCTATCAGAAACTGAAGCCAGCTGCCTTGAAAGCATGCAGGTAACATCCTCTTTAGTAATCACACTGGATGATGCTCTTCAGGGTCATATGAATAGTCTCACTGGTTTCTCAGTACAACCCCCTTGCAAAGCAGAGGTAGAAGTCACCACAAGTAGTAGGAATATCCATCTAGATTTAAATTTTTTTTTTTAACAGGGATTCAACAGAAAACTCTGACAAATACTGCATCTAGAAACATTCCTTGAACAACAAGGACAACACAACAACAGACAAATCCCTCCTTTCCTTGTGCTCAATCCACTAAAAACAGCACATGGAAGATACCTGTCTACCCCAGACACCCAACAATCAAAGCCATAAGACAGGAATAGTTACCATTTGTAGCCATCCAGGGTTCAAATGCTTTCTCTTTCAAGAAAACTCTCCTTCAGTAGTCACACAGCATAAAGACCCCAAGAGCAGAAGCTCTTGCTTTTAAAGGCTTCTGTTCCCAGCATCCCTGACGAGGTAATTGGTATAAGTACTTCGGGAAAGGGAGGCAACACCTGCTCCTGAGCACAGTGTCCTTAAGTGAAATCCTAAAGCTATTAATGGTTCCAAAAACATCCATCACTTTGAGCTGACCCATGGTTCAGCACTATCCAGGGGCCCAAGAGCCATGGCCACCACACTTCAATTCACAGGGAAGCAGATAAGACAGGATCACTGTTGTCAGCTGTACCATGCTGTGGAAGGGTGAGGAAGGCTAGCAGTGCACCTGGATGGGGGCAGCCCCAGGGCGTTGACCACTACAGCTCAAACAGCTCCATGCTTCCCACTCCCTCTGAGGATGCCCAACCATGTACCCAAGTATCACCTCCAGTGCCAGATGCAGAGGCTGGAGTGATGTGTCATGGGATTTGCTCTGCTCAGGGCAGCAAAGAGCTGCCATCAGGGCTTCACAAACCCCAGCTGGGAATGGCTGAGGGGCCAAGGACATGGGGAAG
Source organism: Indicator indicator (assembly GCF_027791375.1). Lineage (NCBI taxonomy): Eukaryota > Metazoa > Chordata > Aves > Piciformes > Indicatoridae > Indicator > Indicator indicator. The sequence continues at coordinate 12,490,403 of NC_072022.1, read as the reverse complement.
AGGAGGTTTCCCAGAAAGCTACCCAGGGGGTCATGAGAAGAACAGAGCTGATACATATTCAGGGTTATCCCAGACTGATTTCTTTCTCCTGGTCAAAATCAGCACCTCTCAGTGGGGCTGTTCTTGTGACAGAGGGCTATTTATTTTCATGCTTACTACCTCATGGCTTCCCGTCTCCCTTGCCCTTTACCCCAAGATGCAATTATCTCTGCCCTAGTCTGACAATGCTGCTTGTGAAAACCATGACTGAGATATTTCCAGGTCAGCCAAATTCAAATTCTTGTATGTCAGCTTTATCCTGTGGGAGATTTGCTGAATTATTTGGATACCAGCAGTCGATTGTGATTAACAGAGCAAAGAACAGAAATGCTGAGCCACTATCTCACAGAAATATGTGTTCCTGAGATACCTGTATATAAAAATGTGTCACTTTGAGATTATGCAGAATTATCAGGTTTCAGACAGTCTGTAGGGCATCCTGATGTTCTTGCTGTGACAACAGAGGTAAAATTGATAGTTTAATTCTTTAACTGCATTCATCCAGCTTCTGAATTTGATTGGGGAGAATTATTGCAACCAAGGCCTGGACCCTTTTGTGTCAGTTACAGCCAGAAAGACTGTAAGACACAGCTCCTGCTTCAAAGGCTATTTGCTGTCCACATTAACAAATAGAGAACTTGTTGTCCTCATTTCCCAGAGAGGGAAGTGGATCAGAGTGAGCTTTTTGCCTGGCAGTGGAAGGGGAAAATATTTCCCGACCTGCTTGAGTTCAACAGGTGCAAATGTTGAACATGGGGAGGCCAGTAAGGTTGTCCTGGACACACATCACATTTTGAAAATGCAGGTGAACAGAAAGGCAAAGCCATAACCCTTTAAAAGTGTCCTCAGAGCACAGGATACATAGCAGAAGCAAAGATACAAATGTCTCTGCAGGAACACAAGGGGAAATCTGCAGAATCTTCTTCGTTGGACTGATGGTTGAAGGCAGCTTCTTGGGCTTTGCTGTGCACAACTCTTACTTTTTCATCAGCAGAGCAGCAAATTTAGTCTTGTTCATGCCAGTGTTTGCTTTCCTGAAGGAGAATGAAACCCCAAGTGTTTACTCTGGCACCCTGCTATGTGCCTGACTTGGCTATCAGGTACCACTTTAGAAAAAGGGCATTTTCTGAGGCTCAGAGAAAAAACTGTTTGCCTGACACACATCTAGGAGAAAAGGGGCTGTACACATCTGGTGGATATAAACGTTCTCCCATCTTGTTCCTGCTGATCTAAACCAGTGTCAATTTGTACTGCAAATGATGAAGCAATGCAAGCATGGAGCCAATGTATGTGAGAGGAAACTCAAGCTTCGTGCTTCCAGCTTGTATTTAAAACACGTTGCCTACATGAATTGCTGTGTATGACATAATTAAGATAACACATCATATAATGCTGGAGCAACATGAAACAGCTCCTGCTCTGCCTGACCTTTCCTGCATTATTGGAAGCTCGTTCATACCCAAAGCACATACAGACTGACACAACAAAAGCTTATGGGCTGCTATCCTCCTGTATGGGCTCAATTTACTCCTGATCACTGTCATCTACAAAATATTCCTGAGCAGGAGAGCTGCTCAGGCAATAGACACTACCTGACCATTTTCTCAATACAATTTGATAATTACAGGCTCTGGTCACAGCTGTTCAGTATTATGCTGCTATAAAGCTTCCCCTTTTCTGCTTGACTCATCCCATATGAGTTCAGTAGGTCTGGAAGCTGGAGAGGACCATAGCTATATATTTACATGCTGTCATCTTCTTCTGTGAACAGTCTTAAGCCTTCTGCAAGAGCCTCTAAATTACTGCTCCATATCACACCAAAATCCTCAGAAGTGCATCTCCCCAAATGGTCTCAATTCTGCAAAGACTTATTCATTGTGAATATTTCTGTGAACTAACTTTTAAAGTGTGTTTGAAGAGTTCTTTTTCTTTCCTTTCTTTCTCTCTCCTTTCTTTCTTTCTTTTCTTTCTTTCTTTCTTTCTTTCTTTCTTTCTTTCTTTCTTCTTTCTTTCTTTCTTTCTTTCTTTCTTTCTTTCTTTCTTTCTTTCTTTCTTTTCTTTCTTTCTTTCTTTCTTTCTTTCTTTCTTTCTTTCTTTCTTTCTTTCTTTCTTTCTTTCTTTCTTTCTTTCTTTCTTTCTTTCTTCTTTCTTTCTTTCTTTTTCTTTCTTTTCTTTCTCTCTTTCTTTCTGTCTTTCTGTATTTCTTTCTCTTTTTCTGTCAAATCATAACTGAGAAATGCTTTCCTACAGATAAGACCTTTAGGTCTTCTTTCCCACATAGGCAGGGTGCAACAAGGATTGTCAGTGGAAAGGAAGGAAACACAGCACGTGCTGGCAGCTTTCAAAATGTGTCTCAAGACTGGGAGCTATGGCATGTGCTACTTGCAATCATGACAGGCCAAGCTGAAAAAGTGCCTTTCCCAAGAAGCAAAACATACAGAACACGTCATAGTGACAGCCCAGATAAGTGTCCTTTCCAAGAGGGTCCTATCCCATGAGCACATGCTCTAAATTGGTGAGGTCTGGGGTACATGGGCAGTTATTGATGAAATAACTTTCTGTTGTTCTCAATTTTTATTTTTCTTTCTTTGTTTTTTTAAGCAGAATAAAAGCTGTAAAAATTGGATTTGTATTCAGGGACATATATTTTTTACATCCCCAAAACAGTTGAATAAGAACATGAAGCATAAAAATCTCCTTCTTTAGAAGGAGATGCAGAACAGAAAAAAATCAGGTGAAACCAGGGAAATCAGTCTAAGTTCTGCATAAAGACACTCCAAGGAATAAGCTCCATCCTAGTCAGGGAGATGACCAAAGATAGAAATGCCTGTTCTGTCTTTTAATATTAGAAGTATTACTACTTAAATCAAAGCAGCATTTTGGTCTACATGACTCTCTTCTACTTAGAAACAGGAAAATGATGTAGATTAAAAAAATATTTTTGAAGCCAAACCATCAGAGTTTCAAATTTCTCACTATGTAACCAAATCTTGCAAGATCCCAGATCTTGGAAATAAAGGTCAGAGACTCTTGAGGTTTTCCCACCCTGAAGATTTACGCCTACAAATGCTTCGCAGCGCAAGACTCTGAGAAGTGGTCAGAGTGATTTTCCCATGTTTGTTTATCCATGTTGACACTGTGGCAAACTAGCTCATGAAATAATAATGAGGCTGTTTCCATGCCATACACAAGGAACAGCACTTTTCACAAGGTTCCCAGTGAGATGGGGCTACCTGTCATTATTGTAGCAGAGCTGAATCAACTTGCAGCAACTTTCAATCTGTGTTACCTTTCCCTCCCTGGCCTGCATTAGGGAGTTAATTTAAAATACTTCAGCAAACTGCAATGGCAGTGATGGTGTTTCTGTTGACAAAAGTGTACCTTGGAGCTCCAGCCAGGTTGTACACAGATGCAGTTAAGCACTGGCCCCATATGGAAGATGAAATCCTGGCTTCAGCAAAGATAGTGGCAATCTCCTTTTGACCAGAGTATGATCAGGCTTTCTGTCTGTCCTTCTGGAGAAGGAGAAAGGAGGCAGCAACAAAAATCCTAAGGTGCAAAGTCCTGAGTGCACAGTCCCAAACATAATCGGTTACATGGTGCAGCAAGCTTGAGACCTTCACACAGCCATTTTTTTGAGGCATCAAAATGTTACCCTTTCCTGCAGGTCTTATGCACAGTTCAGGTCTGAAAAGGAGTTTTGGTGAGAACAGCATAGCAATATGTCGAATCTTGAGAATAAATTATATCAATTATTTCTGAAAGTACTCTGCTCATTACCAATTTCATCTACATATGTGATGACAGCGTTCTGGGTTTTTTGGTCTATAGCCAGCACCCATGAAATCACAGACCTTTATAAAATGCCCTATGATTTATGTCACTGATGCAGACAATGCAGGCAGCAAGCTACACGTGTTCCCTACCCCACACATGTGGGGGCACGGCAAAAGGGCTCCATAATTCCCCAAGGAAACAGAGTGAGGATAACAGCACAGACTGGGAGCTCTGCCCTGCACCCCCTGTTTGCCTTAAGTTCCAATGTTTGTACTTCTTTGAACTTCCAGCATGAAACTTTTTAAGATGAAAAGCTACAGGTCCTAAAGCTGCCCAGAAGCTCTGGCTGTTCCTCTGTGGTTTTGGCACTAGATGCTCGTTCAGACTGGTTTTCCTTGTTTCCCAATTTGGTCACACCAGCATTGGGAGGGCACAAGCAATCACAGGGACATTCAATCTTCTCCAATGGCTGAACCAAATAATGAAAGGCAGATGCATTCCTGTTGTGAAGGTTTTCCAACTTTCCCTAAGTAATTGATGTCAGCATCAATACACCACTTTTTGCTGCTATGGCTCAGCAGTGTTTATGGCAGGTTTCCTTTTTAACTGTGCTTTCATTTTTTCAATTTCCTGTTCTTAGAATCTTGTCCAGTACATTCCTTGTTTGGGTTTTATGGACTTCTTGATCGTATTTCTCAGAAGATAATTCTTTTGGGATGTCAAAGGGATGGAGGAGCTCAAAAGAATCATCATTGTTGACAAGATGTTTGACCAGAGCCAAGTGTTACTCATTAAGAATAGGTTCTATTTTATGCTTATAAAAACAAACTTCCTGCACACTCTGGTTACAAGGAAATGGCCTTATTTTTACAAGGACACTTTTATGTTTGAAGCCAGCAAGGGGCTTAGTCCTTCTCTGGCCTTTTATCACTTTCATGGTTGCTTTCCCTTGCCCTGGCAGAACTTTAGAGAGACTTCTCTCAGTACATCATCAACCCCTGACCTAAAGCAAGACAAAAATACCTTAAAAATAATCTTGTGTGGTTGCTGAAGACTAGCACAGGCTGCTCAGTCTACTGTACCTCCACATCAGAATAAGAACTAGACTCATCTCACCCATTCTTGGTTCCTGATGGCTTTGTCTTAGCCTTGCATTATTAAAAATATTTGCTCTTCTGCTTTTCTGCTCTTCTGCTGTGCTCATCATCTTGCAGGACTTACACTGATGCAGCTCTAATGCTCACAAGCAACAGCATGAATTGCCTGTGGTTGTGCAGGAATACTGTGGCAGAGCTCTAAATAGACCCTGGCAATCCTGCTTCTCATTTGATTTTTTTTTTCTTCGTATTGCCATCTTTACTAGCCTCCAGAGCTGAACTTGGTGCATCTGACAGGAGCTATCCAAATGAAATTATTGGTATTGTCGGAAGGCTTAAAGCCAATCATCTGGATAGGTTACCTGATGTTGCACAGGGTGAAGACAGTGGAAATCTAAAGAGTTCAGTCATTTCTGGCTCAAATCCTGGCAAAAGTTGTGATTCAGTAGACATTAAAGCACATACTTAATTAAAACATCCAGTTTATCCCATCCCTGGTCAATAAGGCAGGTGAATGTGTGCTGAACTTTCTTCGTGATGTTGTCAGAAATAGCTGTTGGCTGCCCTGTTACCTAGAGTAAAGTACTCCGTACTCTTTCTGCCTGGCTTTGGACCACTGTGGAGTTGTTACCAGGAGAAATAAGAATTCATGGCCACAGTGCAATGGGAACACTGAGTCCTGTCTTTGCTGGTTGCATTGTCTCAGTTCTGGCAGCTGTGCAGGCCTCACCCCTGTGTCTGTAGCCCTGGGCAACTCTCCCTTGCTGCCACCTACCTTACACATTTGTGTGCTTGCAGAAAGGTCTCAGGTGCTCTTAGCAAGGCTCTTTTTTCCTCTTTATTTTCCATAAATCATCCTCTAAGTTCACAATCAGGCAAACACAGGGCCTGAAAGGGATATGTTGACATGATCTTGGTTTACTCTTACAGCTTCAGAACAGTTAAGGATGATCAAGGGTTTTCTGTTACACCAAATCTGTTTCCACTGTAACAACGGCTATTATTTATTTTAAATTTGTTCAGGACAAAGAGAAGAAGGCATGAAACAGGAAGGAGGGGGAGCACTTTTAGATCATTTCCATTTTAAAGCTTTAAACAAGGCTTTTAAATGCCATCTTCCCTTCGCACTTAGCAAAAAAAGAAAAATTCAAATAACAGAATTTCCCACAGAATGGCACTTCCACATTTTGAGCAGCTCTCACTGTGTATCTCAAAGGGGCATTGTGAGCCTGCACTCATTACAGTTCCATCCTCACATGCATTGAGCTCTCTGGCCCTGACCCAGCAGAGCACTCAGTGCTTGTTTCTTGCGAGCAGGCTCAGCAAGTCCCTCTGAGGCACATGTTTACACACAGAGCTGTGTGTAAACCTTAAAATGCAACCCTGAGAGCCTCTCTAGAGTTGATGAACCATACTTGCTTTTCAGTTTTTAATAAGCAATATTTAAATTATTAGCTGATTCAGAGCTGATAGGAAAATAACAGCTGCGTCCCTTCCAGAGTGGAAGGAAAAGAAATAGGCAAACAAGCTCACAGACAAACATGGATTGAAAAATACTTTATGCTGAAGGATTTATAGCCTGTATTTCTGGGTCCTCCTGTTTCAGGCAGATGAAAATGGTAGGATGAAGAGTCCCTTTTTACAAGGAGTCACATGGAAAAGACAAAGGGTAACAGGTACTAGTTACTCTGGGGCAGAGTCCAGTTGGATTCCAGAAGAAAATTTTTCACAAGGAGAACAGCTGGAACAATCTCCCAAGAGAAGTAGTGGATTCCCCTACACTAGACAGTTTTCAGACAGCTTGACAGGGTTCTGGGCCATCTCATTTAAATTACACTCTCACCTAGAAAGGTTGGACCCGATGATCCCTGGGGTCCCTTCCAACCTGGCATTCTGCGATTCTGGGAAAATGGGCATTTTATCATCAGCATGATGACAAAAGCATTAAGAAGCACATGAGAACAAGGGAAAGAGGCAGGCCTAACTCAAAGGGACAGAGCACTGACACAAGGTTAGGCTTTCAATAAGGAAGTGATGGCAAAGGTACAGGAGTGGGAGTCCTTTGAAGAAGAATATTGCTGGTTCTAACTGAACAGAGGGCTCAGGAAAGGAGTTGTGTGGTGGGGACAGCCAGTCATGTTTGCAGTGGTTTTGTGAGGCCAGAATTGGATTATGTGTGTCAGGCTCTGGCTTCCCTGGCAGCTTCAGTGGAATTAGGAGTTGTGCTGGCTCAGGCAGAGGGGAAGTGATGGGACTCTCTTATCTCCCATACGTGGGTTTTTTGATAGTGAGAGGAGGAAGGACCCTAGGGACTGGAGAGTAAAAACACAAGATCTTTGCCCCTAGGCTAAGTGAAAGAAGAGCTGCAGAGTGAGCAGTGATATTTTATATGAAAGGTGGAAGATATTCTAGCAGCTTTTCAGTGGGAGTCAGAAACTACTATAGCAGGTCAGCTAAACTGAAAAAGAGAGGTTTGTGGTTTAGGGTAATCCTTGCAATACCTGCTGGGGCCTGGGGCAGAGAGGTCCTAGAGGCAGTGGAAGAAGGATACAGACAGGCATCCTCAGCAAGGCAGGAGGAAGAGTGTAGGTGGAATTGAAATGGTGATGGTGGAGTACCTACTCCAGACCTTAAGAGTTTTTGCCTGCTGAGGCATTAGAAATTAATTTGAAGCGAATTAGAGATGAGAGACTTAAACCTGTAGAAAGCACTGCCTAAATGCACCTTTTGAATCTGTAGTGCATCCTACCCTGAACAGTATGACTGAGCATCTTAATGGTGACGGTGACACCAAGCTGTACCAGACAGACTAGAAACAGGGACTGGGTTTTATTGTTTAATGAAAGCTTTCAGTAGAGCATTGACCCAATACTGTCACCTCCCCCCAAAAAATCATAGTTGAGGACTTCTGCTGAGTCAATATTATAAAACAGTGTCTCTTGAGGAAACATCTTTCCCCCTTCTGAAGTGGGGTTATCATCACTGTGATCTTAGTCCTGCTTTTCGTTGATCTCCTGATGTCGCTTAACTTTTTCTTGGACTCCACTCAAATTGTGTGACCAACAAAATGCCAAATCCAAGAGACTGAACACCTGGAAGCGTGAGCAAATTCTGTGCCTCTGAGCTGGCTGCAGAGTAAGGATTCCGGCATCTGCGGACACCAGAGGGAGCCGGAGCCCTGTGGCAGCGGCCCCGGGCTGGCTCCTGACGGAGTCTCCCGTGGAACGGAGAAGACCCCGGGCACCAATACATCCCAGAAAATGCCACTACCCCTACTCCACGACGACTGCCTTGGTCCGCATGAACAAACTAAAGTTCCACAGCAGGGCTCCGGTGCAGCTGCCTTGCAGACGGGTATGGCTTCATACCAGGTAGCAGAGAGCGGCATTCAGCTCAGTATTGACTCCGGGCTGTCAGTCAAAATCAGATGTCAGACACGGGCTACAGGGCATGAGCAGCAAATGATGAACTGCACTACTGCTTAATGGTTGGACTCGATGATCTTAAAGGTCTTTTCTAACCAAAGTGATTCTACGAATTTCAGAGTGTCAAAGCCAACAAAGCTGTTTTAAAGATTAATTTATTCCATTCCATTTAGTGTTGTTCAGCCTCACTAGAGTTTATCACATCAGTCCAAATTAAAACCTTAAAGCTTTAACAACTCCTCTCTAAAAGTAGCTTGTACAACTTGGTAAGGCTGCTAACTTAGAAGTCTAAATGCCTGATCAGAATAAATAATGTCTTAAAATAGGCCAGATGAAAGGCTAAGCTCTGCCTCCAATGTGTAAAGTACCATAATATTAACACTGATCACTGTTCCTCACATAAAACTGGGTCAGAAGATAACTGCTGTTTCATTTTCGAGTGGTCACTGTTAGTCCTCATCCTTTCAGTCTTTAAAAAATCCAAATCTTTGTAATGTGGAGAAAAAAAATGATTCTTTCCTGATCAGGCACATGACCCTCCTTGACTGCTTTACTATAAGGGAATATAGGACACAGGAGACAAGATTGTTCCCAAATCCTCTCTGCTCCTTATGTGAGGATGCCCAGCAACATGTCACTGTTTCCAGGGGACTGACATAGGTGAGCTGTGGTGAGTCATGGGCATGTAAAGAGAAATCCTGGCCACAACTTAATGGTCACATTCCTGACTGCAGATGTGACTCTTCCTCTGTGCCCTTCAGGTTTACTCCTCAATACCCATCAAAGTCTCCAGCTATAATGGCACTTGCAGGTGAGTTACAGCCTAGCTCTTCCCATGTCAGAGTGCGAACAAAGCTGCAATAATGAAAGTATGGCGTTTGTGGTACCCACGGTGATGGCTGGCCTATGAGAGATGAGGCTACATGCTGAGCCAAACTGGGCTGATGTTTTTCCTTCCCCTGACCAGACAGGGTAACTTCTCAGAGCTGTGGTAACATTCAGACCATATTGCAATTTTCACTGAAGACTTCATCCCCTCTCTTGCAGGACCAAGAGGAACACAGAACACAAATGTCTGAGCCTGGTCTTGGAGCAGTATGAGGGGCACTGTACTTATTGATGCTTTCTGTGCTGGCAGGCAGCTTGTCCATGGTGCATTAATGCATTTGTTAAAGCTTTTCACTGAATTCTTGCTTCGCTGAATGTTGAAAGGCTGAGAGCAGGTAAGATGTGGCTGCTGCTTGCAGTGCTGAACAGCATCTCCAACAGTGAGCACACAGGATGACTGGACTCTCCAGTCATACCATCCAGTTCAATATATTGAACTTGATAAAAGCTGCCTCCTTGGTAGAAGTCTCTTTCAGATGTAGACATCCTCATTTGCACATGGAACAATCTCTTGGTAGCTGGATGGTCTCCCTGGGCTAATGCCCTGCTCCTGCATAGCCAGGTCACTGCCAACATGGCAGGGCACTGTGTAGCACTTGCTGCCTTTACATGTGGCTTTTAGTCTGCTACAGTGATGCAGCCCCAAACACAGCCTCATTGATTGCTCATACCAAATATACTAGCAACTTGCTCTGATTTCATTGATGGATTTTTTTGCAATCAAGCTCATCTCTTCATCAATCTGCTTAAATCGATTTTTTTTTGTCCACAAGGCAGAGTTGCTTGTGGGCAGGTATAAGTAGCATTGGAGCATGAATCAAAGGGAGGATGAGATCTTGGGTGTAAGGAAGCTTGTGTTCATCTTCTTAAAATCTTAATATTATTTGGTAACAAAATACTTAATACACTTTTATTTAAAGAACGATCTCTGCTTTGTGAAATTAAAACAATAAACAGCTGCTGATGGCTTAATAGCTTAAATGTAGCTGGGGCTTTCAATCAATCTGAAAAGCAATTTATTGTGAGTATATTTCAAAGTGGTGGAGGTTATTGTTATGATACATCTAACCATAATGAAAATGGGAAAAATATATCCTCCCTTGAGAGCTGTGAAAGTAACCAGTCTGTCAGACTGCCTGCAGAGTTCACAGTCATCTGCAGCTGTGCTGGATAGCTGAGTATGGCCGAAGCAGAGAGCTAAATGATTTATCAAAAAAGGTGCCTTGGGAACAAACTTAGGCCTAATGTAGGTGCAGGAAGAAGTCCTGGATTCTCCACTACCAGAGTCTGGTGCTGCTGACTCTCATTCTGCTTGGAAGGAAACAGTCCTCACTGCAATGCACCTTCTGTGGTGATAACAGGCATTGCCAGCCTTATCTCAAAGAAACGAGATGTGGGCAATCAGCTGGACTTGCTGGATCTAAGATTTAATTTTGCCTACAGCAAAAATGAGTTTGAAGCCATTAGCAAATTCTAACCCACTTTGGTGGCAGCCTAGATGAAGGTTCCTGTAATTCATGTGAGAATTTGCAGATGGTGAGTGGAGAAAACTTCTTGCCATCAGTGGTGATAGCCTGTGGCTGTTCTTTGTTTGGCCAGGGGCAGCTGCCTGACTGGTGGGCAGGTGTGCCAGCCTCCAGTGCTGTGGAAGCAGCATGGACCCTTCAGAAAGCCAAAGCGGCTGCTTGTAGCTAGCAGTGCTGCCCTGGGAGGAAAAGGGACAGTAGGGCAAAGTTGAGAACCCCTTGCAGGACCTGAGAATATCAGGGTGTTCCTGGGGAGAGGCACTGGGATACCTGGCAGAAGCATCATGTCAGGAGTCAAGCTGCATTAGTCCTGCTGCCAGTGGAGCTTGCTCCCTTGCTTTGGTTTCACCACCTGCAGCTGCATACAGCACTGCCTGTTGTCTGTGAACCCCTGGAAGCTCTTTTGGATCTACAAATAGAATCTTCCCTTTGATAGATGTTTAAATGATAGGTTGAAATAAACTTTCTTGTAGAGCTACTCTCTAACCCTATGGTTTGTAAAATCTCACCTTCACCTTGACAGCTCTACTATGTGAGTGATTCATTTTAACTGCCTCTAATTGCACTACAGTAATTTTGTTAATTGATTTGGAATTATCTAAATCCATCTGCTTTGTCTACTTTCAATTGCCTCCAAAACAAGGGGCAATGGGTGGAAGTTGAGGCATAGGAAGTTCCATGTAAACGTGAAGAAAGATTTTTTCACTGTGAGGGTGACGGAAAACTGGAACAGGCTGCCCAGGGGGCAGCTGGTGCCTTACTATTCTAATGTCTGCAAATGGAAAAATCACTGTTCCTGCAGTTGTGACTCTCTAGACCAGAGGACTGGGCAAGCCCACAGTGGCCCCATGGACATTAAGCTCTGGTGCAGACAGGGGCCAGCTAACAGGTGTGGTCTCTGAGGTATATGAGAGAAGAGTAACAGCACAAGATTTGTACTTGAGAGCCACAGGGCAGAGGACACATCAGGGATGCACAGCAGTAGGCCCAGTGCATGGCCGCCAAGGGCAGGGACAAGCCTCCCAGGCCTCCTAGGCATAGGGACTGCCTCAGGGGCAGCAGCCCAAAGGCTTCCTCTGAAGGATGCTGGGCAGAAGGGAGGTGGGTGGGGTGCCAATGGGCAGGGCTGCTCATGGGGGGCACATCACCCTGATGGCACAATGCCATCACCTGGCAACGGCAACACAGCAGTGACAGAGTCCCGGGACAGTATAAAAGAGAGCATCCTCCTGTGCCTCCTGCCAGAGCCTGGCCTGGGAGCAGCCCAGAGACATCCCAGAGGAGGCCCTTGAGGAGCCAGTGGAAGTAGTTGGTGAGGGCTGAGGGAGGAAGCCCAGAAGCTGGACTGGGCTGCTGAAGATGAGAAGAACCATCAATTTCTGGAGGTGCCTGAGGGAATCAGGATTTTCAGCTTTGAGGAGCACTGCAGAGCATCCCTCCTGGAGCCAGCAGTTGTAAGAAATGGGATGTTGCCAGGGTATCCAGTGCTTTGGAGCACCCATTGGTGTCCTGCCAGGCACAGGAAAAGATTCCTGCCCCCAAGGTCGATCACGCCAGGGGCATTTGACCACTCTCAGAAGGCCCTGAGATGGCTCCACGTTGAGGGAGAATAGGGCTTGGGCATCTCTTGGGAGGCATGCCCAGCCTGGGGCAGGAGGAAGCAGGTCTTGCTCACATGCTCAGGGAGTAGCCGATCGCCAGTGCTGGGGTCAGGAAGGAATTTTTTCCCCTGGGGCAGATTGGCACTGGTCCCCAGGGGTTTTTTGCCTTCCTCTGCAGCATTGAGCATGACCACTTGTCAAGGCTCCTCTGGTCCCTTGTGGCTGGGTCACTGCCTGCTGCTCATGCACCACGAAGATGGCCTCTCATGCCCTGCAGCTGGGGGGAGGAAGGCTTTTTTTCCCCTAAGTGGGCTAGTAAATGCCTATGGGGTTTTTTTGCCTTCCTCTGCAGCACAGAGCATGGTCCCTTGCCAGGCCTCCTTTGGGCCATTCCGGCCAGGTTCCTGCTGCTTGTGCTTCCATGAAGGTGGCCTCTCGTGCCCCGCATCCGGGGGGAGGAAAATCTCTATACTCCCAGGATGGGGAAGCTTCTTGGGTTCCCCGGGGGCTGCTTCATTTCCTCTGTAGCATTGAGCACATCCCCTTGTCAGGCCTCCTCTGGGACCTTTTGGCTTGGTTCTTGCTGCTCCATGCACCACAGAGATGGCCTCTCGGGCCCCACATCTGGGGAGAGGAAACTTTCTAGACTCCTAGGACGGGGAAGCTTCTTGGGTTCCCCTGGAGCTGCTTCTTTTCCTCTGTAGCACTGAGCACAGCCCCTTGTCAGCGCTCCCTTGGGCCCTTTTGCCTCGGTTCTTTGCTGCTGCTGTGCTCATGCACCATGGAGATGGCCTCTCGTGCCCCACATCTGGGGGGAGAAAGCTTTCTACGCTCCTAGGACGGGGAAGCTTCTTGGGTTCCCCTGGAGCTGCTTCCTTTCCTCTGTAGCATTGAGCACAGTCTTTTGTCAGGCCTCCTCTGGGACCTTTTGGCTCAGTTCTTGCTGCTCCATGCACCACAGAGATGACCTCTCGGGCCCCGCATCCGGGGAGAGGAAACTTTCTAGACTCCTAGGACGGGGAAGCTTCTTGGGTTCCCCTGGAGCTGCTTCTTTTCCTCTGTAGCACTGAGCACAGCCCCTTGTCAGCGCTCCCTTGGGCCCTTTTGGCTCGGTTCTTTGCTGCTGCTGTGCTCACGCACCATGGAGATGGCCTCTCGTGCCCTGCATCCGGGGGGAGAAAGCTTTCTACGCTCCTAGGACGGGGAAGCTTCTTGGGTTCCCCTGGAGCTGCTTCCTTTCCTCTGTAGCATTGAGCACAGTCTTTTGTCAGGGCTTCTCTGCGCCCTTTTGGCTTGGTTCTTGCTGCTCCATGCACCACAGAGATGACCTCTCGGGCCCCGCATCCGGGGAGAGGAAACTTTCTAGACTCCTAGGACGGGGAAGCTTCTTGGGTTCCCCTGGAGCTGCTTCCTTTCCTCTGTAGCATTGAGCACAGTCTTTTGTCAGGGCTTCTCTGCGCCCTTCTGGCTCAGTTCTAGCTGCTGGCTGCACCTCCAAGACACCACTTGTGCCCAGGCTCTCTCAGGCTCTCAAGGTTTGGAATACAAAAGTCTGCTGCTTGTCATCCTGGCGTGTCTTGCTTTGGAAAATACCTCACGGTGCCACACACCTCCTCTTCTTCTTTTGTGTGTAGTGGATACCAATTTTCCGTGTTCAAGTTCTTACTCTTCAGGAAGCAGGGGCTTCTTGGCCTGTGGTGCTGCTCCTGCTGCTAGTTTCTGTGGCTCTCCTTTGCCAGACTGCAAAGGATGATTTTCTCAACTAAACTGAGAACACATCAGCCTGCTTCTGTCTACACAATGGGCTTTGTGTTAGTGAGCATCAGCTCTGAAACAGGTTCACAAAAGCAAAAATAAAATCCTCTTTCCACTTGTAACTTTTGTGTTGTGTGTCCTTGAAAGAGTTTTTGGAGCTGAACACCTCCTGCCATTTCAGGCAAATGGCAGTCTTGCTGTTGCCTGATTCATGGTGAGTGCAGGGAGTGGAATGGAGTGAGGAACTCTGGCACAGGTCCAAGGGCTCCATCCAGGAGAGCAGCTGTCTGCAGTGCTGGTCCCAGCCCCATCCAGGAGACAGAGGCAGGGACAGGCACACCTACATCATCACTCAGGCAAGGGACTGAAGGCCCCAGGCTGATCTGAGACATATCCCCTGGGCCCTTAGCAGTAGGTGGTGGGTGTGGGGGTCCCAGGAGAGGCTGCTCTCAGCCACTGAGACCTATGAGCATGTCAGGACCCCGGCAAAAGTAGACCTTCTTTGTTTATATGTTCTCCTTAAAACATTTATGGTTGTCCACTGTGGAGTGGAGACAGAATATTGGGCCAGATGGACCTTCTCTCTGAAGGATTATTGTTCTCAGACTCTTTTGGTTTAGTATGTTTGTCCAAGGGAACAGCTCAGGAAATTCTAAAAATCAGTACAAAGAGAAAAAAAACCTCCATGCAGAAATGAGCAGGTACTGCTCACCTCCAGAAGATCTGCAAGCATTTGGTTCAAGAGCACATCCTACTTCAGCAAGGAGAGGAGAAAGAAGGAGAGGAAAGAAGGAGAAGAGTTCAGTTAGAAGAGACCTACAATCACCACCTAGTCCAATTGTCTGCCCAGTTCAGAGATGAACAAAGTTCAAGGAAGGTATTAAGGGCATTGTCTGTAGTGTGACATGGTTGGGATCTGGCCAGTTCTTCCAAATGCCTGTGACAACTTTTAGTCAGCTTAAACATACACATTCTCATCTTGCACAAACTCTGGGCTGCTTTGCTTACTTAAGAAGGAGAAGCAGAGCTGAGCATTACAGATGGGCACAAAGATGAGGTGGGTAGATTGTCAGATGAAATATGAACTGCTTGCTTCCTTTGAGAGACAGAAGATTGCTGGCAAGTAGGTAGATTGTCTTTTTGTTCTTTATTGGATTTTACCAGCCCCCTGGGGAGGAAGTCTGTTGTGGGGCTTTAGTCAAGGCATCCTTGAGCAAACTCTTGGACTTGTGCAGTCAATCCCAGCTCTGTCAAACAAGGCAAGCCAGGTTCTGCTCTTTCACACTGAGAGTCTTCCCTGTATTGAATACAATATTGGCTTGACAATCTATGGTTGTGGTGGAGGTTTTGTAGGTGCAATGTATGTTCACTAAGCTGTGGCTGTACTTGATGGTTCATTTCACCAGTTCAGTTCAGAGAAAACTGTCCTGGCTCCTATCACTTCTCTGATGCAGATTCTCCTTCTTTGTAGAAGTGATGCCGCTTAAGTAGCCATGTACCTCATCTATCCTTTTTTATTGAGACAGTAACTTCATTATTATTCTTTGTGTCTTTTGCCAATTCAAGTTATTTTTCTAAAAGATCTTTTTAGTTCCTTCTTTTTTTTTGGTAATAACTTCACAGAGAGAATTTTTCTCTTTTACCTTGCCTGTGCAATGGAGAAGAGATACGGTTTGGGTGTGGTAAACTATTCTTTGCCTTGCTTGTTGCTGTGACATGTAGTTTTCCCTAAACTGCAAATTTGTACATGAAAAAGGCACAGTCTGCTCTGCTTTGTTGCTATAGACCCTCTTCAGCTCTGGAGTGAATTGGAGTGGAATGGAATAATTTGCTATATTTATGTATTTTCCAGATCTTCGCAAAATCAGGCTTATCTTTCTCATAGAGCTTTTCTAGATTTTTTTTTTAAACTTTGTAAATTATAAATTCCCACCAGAGAGCAGTAATCATGTAGAGGACATGCCACTGACTTAACTCAGTATAGCGTTTTTAGTTTCATTGCAGAGACAGAGTGAACACAACTAACCTCGATACCAAACTGAGCAGAGTGCTGCCTGTCACAATGTCCAGATCTTATTTCTGGGAGGCTAATCCATCACCATGTAAGCCAGGAGTCACAGATCCTCTTGAGCATTTCAGAGCTAGCAATGTGTTTTCAAGAGGTCAGGTTTTGCTGAGTTTTGCTTGGTTAGATAGCTCTTTTCCTGAATCTCCCCATTTACATTTTTCTCACTTGGGAGGGTTTCTAAGTCAGTTGGTCATAAGTAAAAGTGTGACACCATATTCCCCCTCGCTTCCAGGCAGAACACTGTTGAACCTCCTGGGAGGAATTTTGTCCCTTACCTAGAAGTATCCAGAGGTTAAGCAGTGGAAAGCTCATGTAAAAGTTTTTTTTTCTCTCCTGTGTATGCCTCCTATTGCTTAGCTTGTGACAGGATCTTCTTATTCTTAGTTCTGTGTTATTTTAATGGCCTCTTTAGGAGGGACTTCATGAAACTTCCACTGAAGATGCAGATAAATTACATCCTCTTGTCTAACTGATCTGACATACAGTTAATACTGTTAAAAGCAAAATACTGTGGTATTAATCCCAAAGAATATGTATGAATTGCAGCTGCAAAATAAGATTACGATGTACCCGTTTATTGGCATATTATCTGCAAACTGCCACACAGGTTGTTTGTAAGACTTTGGCACAGAGATACTCTGTACTCGCCAGTTGTAGAGGATCACAGGAGCAGGGAGCAGGAAACCAGAGAGAATTTTATCTTTAGACTCTAATTACTCCATCACAAATATAAAAGTGTCCAGGTCAATTGAACTAACATGAACAACAGTGCTTAAAATACAGGGCTTAAAATGAAACCCAAGTGAAATTCACTCTGTCTACTTTGTTCTTAGACGTGGGTGGCTACTAAAGCATTGTATACATTTCTTCACATTGGATAAAGTTGGGTTTCTGATTCCTCCAAAGAATAGTTCTGGCAGCAGTTAATGTCTATCAAGAACCATTTCTTTTTCCTTGCTTGCTCAAGGGAAAAAAACCACCAATATTGCCGTCCTGCTGCTGGGACTGACTGGCTGTGATGGTGGTCACTCGGCTGTGCTGAGGGAAATGCCTTCTCCCACCAGCAGCTGCTGTGACCCAGGTGAGCAGGGCAGAGGTGCTGGTGGTACGTAGCTGATGAAGTGACCCCTTCCTGCAGGCCTAGAAAATATTAAACAGGAGGACTAAGGCCTTTCAAAGATGCAATAGATTCTGCTTTCATAATATTTTTCCTTGCAGTCTCCACATGAGTTGGCACAGCTCAGTGTGCTACAAAGCACTGTTTCTTTTCCTTGCTCAGAATATCTAATTATTTTTTGGCAGGACTATCTAACTCCATGTGTAGATAGAAATAAACTCCAGCAGAGCTGGGGCCTCCTGCAAGGCCACTCACCTGGGTCACTCTGCTCCAGGACTTTGCAGAGTACACAGACTTGCCCTACGTGATGCTTCTGTGGCAGACAAGTGGATGTGTTAGAGCAAAAGACCCGATGTTAGGACCTACATATGTGGTTAGGAAATGTAGGTGTCTAGAATCAAGATAATTTATGATTTTGTAGACTACAAAGGCAACTGAAAACTCCTAGTCAAGAGAGATCAGATCATCAGCCCTACAATCAGATCATCACACCATGAAAGTGAGCAGTGAGTTCTGCATGGGAATTTCAGTAGCTCCTTTCCAGATCAGAGCCATCTGGAAACAGCTGCCAGGTTTGGCAACACGACCTGAATGGCCACCTTGTCAAGGGGCATGGAAATCTCCACATCTCCCCATCAGTTGCACTTTCTGCTACACCTTAGCCTCTGACCACACCTGCTGCTATCAGGAGTTTTGTGCTAAGGATACACACATCAGCTAAATATTCTCTAAACTGTATTCCCACTCCTGACTTCAAAAAGTACTGGATCCATTTGACAACCTGCACAGACTGGAGCCCAAGGCACCTGCTTGACATTGGGAATCTTTCCAGCCAACCAGTGTAATGTGAAAATGCATTTCAATGTATCACATTGACCCTCTTTGGAGGCTGCAGTACCTGCACCATCAGCATGCCTCAGATACCTGGGGACCCACTTATTTGCTTAATATAGGCAAATTGATTTCAGTGGGCACTTGGTGCCTATATTTTAAGGATCCAACATCAGGACATAAATCAGTGTCAGGTGTTTGTGGGTTTCGTGACTCAGCTGGAGGAGAAGCTCAATATCCTCTTAGCAATTTTCTCAAATGATGCTTCTTAAAATCTAGTTTTCCAAGAGGCAAAAAGAAAGAAAATCAGGAGGGTAGCAAAGGTAATGTCACTGAATTTGCTTGTGGATTTTCTCTCTCTGTCTTCAAAATACAAAAGTGGTATATCCAAAGCTGATTCTGATTTCCTCTCAAAAATGGCCCCTGTCTCTTCCATGGACAGTGCTGAAATACAACACAAATGTGAGTAGTTACAAGTAATTCTACCTGGAGGAGACAAGATCGGATTGGTGTAGTAACTCAGTGACGTATCTCTTCTTTTCCTCCCACCCTTCCTTAAACAGCACTGCTGTTTTACAGCAATAGAAATCCTTTCAGCGTTCTGTAGCTGTCTTGGAGCTACGGACCTTTACTACTGAAGAAGAAGAAAAGGAGAAAGGTAATTTCTGCAGTGACATTAAATTAACCACAAAATAAAACATCTCCAGAGACACTTAATTTCATGTCGGTTCAGAGGAGCCTCTTAGATTTATGCCACTCAAAAATTAAGTATCAGTACACACTTCAGGACTTGTGGTTCTTTTAATATTCTGTGTTGCAGTTCAGAAAATGCAAGGTAATGTAATTGGATCTTGTTATGCCTAATCTAGTAATTAGAATCTGATTTGGAACATATAATAAGAAGAAATAATAGACTGCATAATTATTGATCTCTTGTAATAATCCTCAGGCTGTACAGATTATTTTTCAGAAAGACGAGCATTATCTTGCAGAAAAGATGACATTTATTGGCTTATTTTTCTTCTGTATGCTGATGAATATACTAACAGGTAAGATAACTGCTGAATTTACTGTTTATTTTTTCAATCAGCGAGAAATATTTTGTTACTAATACAGTATCTTCTCTTTCATATCAGATACTGTTCATGTATTAATCACAACTGCTCTGCCACTTAGTTAAGAGTATTTGGTTTGTAGCACTGAGTGACTGTAAATGGGGAATTCCTTATTCAGCTGTTCAAGAGGCTGTACAGCGGGCTCTACGTGTGCATTAAAGAACTTGTCAGCTTAGGGCTAGACAGAAAGTTTTATTAACAGCAAGTATTTCTGTGCAGGAGCTGGTACTGATGAGTTTCCTCTTTATTTACAGATGCCCGATCAATCCGGGATGGAGATGGTAATTCTTCATTTGCTTTCCTTCCCTTTGATTCACTAACAATTAGAAGAGTCATTTGTAACTCCCAGGCCTGAACCCCAGCAGTGGCTTTGGCAGGAAAGTGTACTAACCTCAGTGGGCTGTGAAAGTGCTTTTGTCAAGCTCTGGTGGAGAAAGAAGAGTGAGTTTTTAGAATTGCCTTTAACATTTCTTAAAAGCTGACATATGAATGTCTAGCAACAGAGCTAATACACTTGCAGTCTGAAAACAAAAAGGAGTTATGGTCAAATAATTTATTTTGTAGCACAAATTGTGACTGGGAAGCACCAGACTTATGAACAGACAGAATTTTGTCCGTCCCAAGCAGTAATACTATATCTGCACCTGGTTATTGGCAAGAAATACTGAATTCCATGACAAAAAGCATAAAATTTACAAATTGCCACAAATCCAATTAAAGACACGTTGGAATAAATCCCTTGGCATAGCTACCCTCTGGTTCGTGTCACTTTTGTGTGATTAGTCGATTGGATTAGATTTTGCCTTTGATTAAAAAAACCCTCAACATCCTAATGATGTTTACACTGGCTTACTGAGGGTGATACCAGCTAACCTCTCTTTGCTGTTTTCAGAAAGCATTCTTTCTGAGCACAAAGTTGCACAGAACTATCTGCAATAACAAGGTACTGTAATTGCTGCTGTATGTCTCAGTTGGTATATTAAGCAGGACAGCCCTCAGCATCCCAAGTGCACAGATACAAATATGCAGAGAGAGTATTGTAACAGATATGGAAATTAGAAATATATATATATGGAATAAGGGCTAATAAGATTACTTTAAATGCAAAACACTTTTTCCTATGCTCCACTGTATTTCCTTATGGCTCTAAAATCTTTTGAATGTATCTTCTGTGTTTTCACTCTTTTATGGGCCCTATTATATTTGTAGACAGCAAATACTTTTGCAGCAACCTCTTAGAGAGTCAGGAGAGTGTGTGTCAATCTGAAAATAAAACCTTGTTCAGACAGCATCCTGTTGCTCTCATTACCAACAATTATGGTTTTCTTTCACACTGGGCCAAGCATCAGACTGCAAAGTGAATCTAAGGTCAGCTGGTATAAACAGTGAGTTCCTCTCTGCAGACAGCATTTGGCTGGTTCATTTAGTTTGTTATGTGCCATCTGTGCCTGCACTACAAACTTTACTCTGTGAAATTAAGGTCTGACAATAGGATTGCTGAAGGCTCTTAATTCCCACTAAAGACCCTGGTATCAAGACGAGTCTGGTGAGTGAAATTGCTCCCATTTATTTAAAGGGCTTTCAATCAAATGAAAATACTAGCTTTAGTTTTTACTGCACAGAAAGACATTTGTGACTATGTTGTCTCAGTTTACATTTTATATATGCTTCTATGTTTGCCCAGATTTTGGCCAAAGGATCGTCGGCTCCTGGATTTTGTTTTCCTTCTCCTGACTTTTAACTCTTGTTTCAATGAGTATTTCATGTTTTCTCAGATATTCCTAGAGTGGGCACAAATACAGCAGCAGTCTTCCCAGAGGCAATGTCTTTCCTCTCTGTTTTCTTAGCTTGTTTTCTGCAGCCTGCTGAGATGAGTTACAACTCTGCAGTTCGAGGCCATGTTAGGGCAGCATGAATCCAGGCCCCAGGAGCCCAGGGTGGATCCTGCACACCCAGCTTCTGCTGTACTCAGCTGTCTTTGTGCTGAGATGGCAGAGGAGCAACTGCATGGCCCTTTCCCCTTGGCTCTACTGAAAGGAACCTGTATGCAGAGCTGGTGGCTTGCAGGGGCACAGTGTAGATGATGGTGCCTTATTACATATATTTTTACACTGGGCACAGGAAATGGTGTGGAATGAGGAAAAATGGATTGCAATTGCTTCTTGCTTATAAACAACCAGCAACCTTCTAGGTATTAAAGCTCTTCATCCTGTCCCACTCTGCCATTTCTGGTGCAATCAGAACAGGGACTCTTCTGCAGAGCATGGCATGGAGAGGGGTCAATGGCTCTTCTTGCCCCTCTCCTGTCAGAGATCCCAAAGGAATCTAACCCCAAACCATGCTGGCTCCCGGATCCAAGCTTTCAGCAAAACTGCTTTGTATTACAGCAATCTGCAATATTCTGTTTGGTTTCTTTTAGCTCTCTACCGGGAACCTGTAGCCTTGCCGTACTGGCCCTTCTCATCCAGTGACTTCTGGTCCTACGTGGAGTATTTCCGAACCCTGGGAGACTACAACAGAATCAATGAAATGGCCACAGCCCTCTTTGCCCAGTTCCCTTTTGGGAGCCACCTTGGCTATCATATGCCCAGCCATGAGCACTAACTGCTTCACTCATTTTTTCCGAAGTTGGTGTCTTGGCAGTGTTGGGTTAATGGTTGGATTTGATGATCTTAAAGGTCTTTTCCAACCAAAACAGTCGAGTGTTTCTAAGATGTTTAAGTGAATACATGGCTACCAGCAAATGCCCCTGAACTGCCTCTCAGCCACTTATTAATACTCATAGCAGTCACATGCAGCATCTCATGCTTTAAATTAGCCTTTTCCTTTTTTACAATTTACGCTTTCACATGAAATCAATAAATTTCTTGATTCTGTCACATGGTTCTGAGAGGTTTTTTTATACAACGCTTGCAGCCCCGACTCAAGAACCTGCTCGTTCTGTGTGCATAGCAGTTAAATACCAGTCCGCTCAGTTTCAGTGGTGTCCACCAGGACAGGTGACTGGAAGAGTAGTTCCAAAAAAGGGTCTTTTATCCAGTGTGCAAAGCCAATTGACACAGAGTTCAGACATTTGCTTAATTTCAGTTCTGCAGAAACAAATCCAGCACTCTGTTATCTCAAAAAGCAACAATTTATATGTAGCATAAATAAGAAATCATATATGATTGGTTACATGACTTTGTATCACACAAATCTTTGTACCCATGCTCTATCAGTTGCCTAATTCATTATACTACAGTGGTCCTACATTTGCATTTAAATTATCCTCCTGGAGCTGTGGGGTTTAGCATGAGATCACCACACATTATGTAGGGTACATCTCAACGTTTTGGTCTCAGGTTCCTTCCATTCTTGTTATCCTGGTCTCAGACCAGTTTATTCAGCTTTAAAAGATTGTAAATCTATCCTTCCGACATCAGAAGGACCACCAGCACAATTCATAGTCACAGCCTTTACAGAGAAATCGCGCTCCTTGCAGCCCATTGGCTGGCTACCTCGGCGCCATCTTCCCGACTTCAGCCCCCGCCGCTGCCGGCTGCACGCACCCAGCGACACGCGAGACTGCCGCGCGGCCGCAGCGCAGCCCCGCAGCGGAAGCAGGCGCCGCGCGCCCGGAAGGGGCGTTGTGGTGGGGGACGCGCGGCACTTCCGCCATGAAGCCGGCGGTGGACGAGATGTTCCCTGAGGGAGCTGGTCCCTACGTGGATCTTGATGAGGTGAGGGGATGTTGAGAGGAGCTGCCTGTGAGGATGGATGAGGGTGGTGGGGCTCCTGGGTGGTGGCGGGGCCATGCTGCCCGACCGCGGCCCGGTGATGCTCAGTGCCTGCTTTCCCAGGCAGGGGGAAGCACGGGGCTGCTGATGGACCTGGCTGCCAACGAGAAAGCGGTGCACGCCGACTTCTTTAACGGTAAGAGCCGCCGCGGTCCGGGAGTAGTGGGGCGGGATCACCGTGGCACCTGCCCGCGCAGTGGGGATGGTAGCGTCTAGGGCCTGTAGAAGCTGCAGGTTATCAAAGCAAGCCTCCCTTGGTTTCTCTCTAATTTCATCTCTTTGGTGCCTGGTAGTCGCTGAAGTTCTTCCTAAACATGCTTCCAGTGAGAGGTAACATTGAGAGCACGTCAATATTAAATGGTGCAGGTGAGAATGATATGATGCTTTTATTCTCTCCTGGAGGTTTTGGGCGATTTGGCAGGTCAGTTTGCATAGCTCATAGGTTGTATTAAACACTGCAAATACATACAAAAACATGGACAGAACTTTACAAAATTGCTTTTGGGTGTTATGCATGCATTTGTGTCCAAAGCAAAATAAAACTTTGGTCTTCATACGCTTTTTGCATTTGAATGTCAACGGTATATGTGTAAGTATATGCAGCTACTTTTAGAGAGGTGAACAGCTATTTATGAAGCCATTTGGAGGTAAAATACGCACCACCACCTTATACTTGGTTCTTAAGCTTTTGCGCTTTTTAAGTATATTTAGACATTTCATAGAATCACCTAGGTTGGAAGAATCCTCCAATGGTCAACTCCCCTGCAGTGAGCAGGGATATCCTCAACTAGATCAGGTCACCCAGAACTCCATCAAGCTTCACCTTGAATGTCTTCAGGGATGGGGTCTCAACTGCCTGTCTGGGCAACCGGTGGCAGTGCTCGAACACTCTCATTGTAAAGAACTTTTTCCTAATATCCAATCTACATCTACTGTAATTTAAGACCATTGCCCCTTGTCCTGTCACTGTAGTCCTTCATACCCAGTCCCTCTGCAGCCTTCTTTCAGAGCCGCTTCAGGTACTGGAAGGTGGTGATTAGGTCTCCCCAGAGCCTTCTCTTCTCCAGGCTGAACAACCCCAGCTCCCTCAGCCTGTCATTTCAACAGTTAATTTTGGATACAGTATTAAATCTAGTTGCTGTGGTGGTGTCGATATCACAAATTGGTATTAATTCAGAAATAAAGTGACTTTTTCATGTTGCTCAAGACTTAGCATACAGGAAAAAAATTAAATTCAGCTTCAATATCCTCTTTACAGTTGTGAGGACCCTACCTCGTTATTGAAGCCAGCATATTCAGGAGTAGGTATTTCCACAAAGTTCTACCATCATGTTGTGGTATTATATTCTGTTGATAATTTGAGACTCTTCTAAATGAGAATTAATCTTCATTTATTATATGGCACTTATATATTGCCTTCTGTAAGAATAAAGACTTTCACTTATGCTATTAATTTATGCTGAGTGTGCCATAATTAGCCAGCCACATTTCATGTCTGAGGGAGACAAGTTTTCTGAAAGAGAAAGATTACTAGCACCTTCACAGCAATTAAGTGTTCAGGGTTTTTTTTAGGGAAGGGATTTTTAACAGCAGATTACAAATGCTGATGTCAGTCTGCAAAATTTGTAAGCATATGCCTAGATACTATGACCTAAAGCCAGAATTCTGCAGGAATGTCTACACCTGAGACTTGCTGCATGCATAGAGGTGGTGCTTGTTTATTTCTGAAGTCAGGGAATCATGGGTGATCCCATGGGTAATCTCTGAACATCAGGGCTGCTTAATATGTTTATAAAAGCCCCTTCTTTGAAGCTTCACTTTGCTTTCATGAATTTAATGGCAAAGGTTGTGCTGTGCAAATGAAGCAGTTTAATTTGTGTATGATAGAGAATGTGTGCGTAGGTCTGTCTGCCTTTCTTCTCTGTCTCATCCCACCCCAACATTACATTTCTGGTAACAGATGATTAGTAACTGTTATTCCTCTAATTAATCTTTATTTCTGTCTTTAATACAAATAATGAATTGTACTGGAATGTTTGCATATGTGACTGTAGAAACTTTTAAGGTTAATTTTACCTTGTCTTATTTTTCTGACCAGATTTTGAAGATCTCTTTGATGATGATGACATCCAGTGAAGTTAGTTGTCCAGCTATGCAGTGCTGAGATGTGGATTTTTCTCTAGGATCTCCTACAGTGTCCATTATTTATTTAAATAACCAAAACAGGAAAATCACAGAGGGGGGGCAAAAACCTGTATAAGCCGTTTGGGAAATATGGAGACCAGATGGTTAAAGATAACTTAAGGAGGGTACTGTGGGCTGTTATTTCTAGGAAGCTGTGTGTAGATTTTTCTTAAAATCTTACTTGCTGATGTGCCCATTCAATAAAATACTAAAAAAACCACTTCTCTTTGGGATATGCTTTGAAAGTAGATATTGCTGTGTTCTGAAATTGCTTAGAGAAAGACTTTATTAATTCTTTTATTAAACATTGTTACTTTTGGATATTATATAAAGATACACAGCAGGGTACATTGCTGCTTAGCAAAGTTTTGTTCATCTCACAATATGGGATTGTCTGGAACTGAGATGCCTCCTTGTTCTGAGTGGTCTGACTCATTTGCCAGTCACACCAAGGACAGTGTGCGTTGTCTTCTCTTTCAGGAGAGATACTCATCTACTGCCAGAACTTTCAATTTAGGAGGCACAGGAATAAAAAGTAATCATTTTACCTTGTTATTTTAAGTTTGCAAAACATTCTGGCCTTGGCCCATAAGAATGCTTAGATCTAAAACATATTTCTTGAAATTGTATAGAAAGAAAATAATTTCAGGATTCCTTTTTCCTGCAGCAGGTCATGCAATTATTTGTACTTACAGGTATAGTGTCTATGAATTGATCTTAGATATTAGTTCAGATTTAGACATGAGTTTTCAGAATAATTTTAGAAATGTTTCAATTTGAACCCTTTAGTGACCAAACTGAACCTTAAAATGAAAGGAACAGGTGAGTTTTTACTCTGTTACTTCAGAGTCAAGAGTTTAATCCTGTCTAATCTAAAGTGCACTTTGTATTCCATTAATTGATCACAGAAAAAAGTACTGTGACTGTCTTTATCTTAAAGACTTCACACCACTTAAGTTTCCCCTGGAGTGAAACCCTTTCCTCTTGTACTTCTCTCATGGTTGTCTTTTGAGTTTGCCTGAAAGGAAATTTTAAATGTAGCAGTAAGTATACTGGCAACTAAGCTTAAAAATGGGAGCACAGTAAAACCAGTGAGGTAGGTCCTTTTATTGTGTCCTCCTGTGGATTTCTCTGTATCCTGTGTTTCATCATGCAGTGTACATTAAATCAGTGTTCTGACAGTTAGTGCTCACTTTACTCAGAGTCAGGAGTTTCAAGCTTTCCTCAACACCAGTGTAAGTGTATTGATGTGAGTGGTAGCAGCTGTTTGAACATTTCTAGCTTTGGTGCTGTACTTTCTCCTAATGGCTTTGAGAAATGAGCTGCTGCCAGTAAATGGAGGTTGCATTCTGCGCAGGTGCAAAAGATGAAATAGATTTATGAAGCCACTCTTCTCTGCTCCTTTAGCTGCTTTTCCCAAAGCCCAGCTTCCTCAAGATGATGACCTTGGTTTTGAAATACTTGTCCCGTGTTTTATACAGAAAGGGTTATGCAAGGAACAAAATGCCCTTCAGTTTCAGATTTTTTCTGTGTTGCCATTTGTCAGGCTTTTCAGTCTAATCAGCCAGTGGGCAATCAGCCTGTTTTCAGGAAATAATCACAAGATGTCAAAATACCTAATAAAAATGGGTTTAAAGAGCATTTGTCTGCCTTGGCTGTTTACTTTACCAAGCTTTGATTCCTGTATCTTTTATGGAGAGTGGCACTGCTCATAATAGGTGTTTCTAGATGAAAGAACAAGCCTGTTCTGTAGCAACAGTATTTTGTACACATTTAACTGAAGTTTATTACTTCATAAGCTGCTGGGTACTGCTCAGAATTTCAATGTCCAAATAAAGGCTCTAGTCTGAATAGTTTTATGGAGGTACTGAGGTTAGTGTCCTGATGTGTCTCACTGACTTCAGTGGGACATTGGCAATGCATAAAGCAGACCTTCTGCCTGAGTCTTGGCAGGATGAAGTCCCAAGTGCTAAAATGCTTGAGAAGGAACGTAGCAAGTTGTGCAGCGCAGATGAAAAAGAATAGCTTCAAAACACTGAAATGTCAGTCAGTTCCCTTGGACGCGCACAGGGGCGAGTCTCTGTTTGCAGGAAACTGTTCGCTGTCACAGTGAATTCTTAGTCATTAAGAATGTGCCATTTATTTTGAGCTGAAAATAATCAGGTCATTGTGAGGCAGAGAAAGTTGCCATGCTAGAGGAAGCTGGCTGGCTGCATATTTCTGCAGTGCCTTTCAGAGCTGGCTACCAGGTTAGCAGGAGAATCCAATGCTTCGCTGCTCCTCATGCGAGCATGTGGTGGTTTGAAACTGTCTTTTTAATTTTTCCTTGCAAAGTTCAAAACAGAGAAAGTGAAAGAATGTAAATAAGTCACTATTGGGTGTAAGAAAGCAAAATAACGATTGTTCTAAACACTTCCATTGGATAGATAGAAATGTTTAAGAACTATTACCCAAAACAAAGTAGGCATTCTGCACATTCTGCGTTCGGCAGTGGGGGCAGTTGCTGAGCTGTCTGGCTGCTGTTTCTTCTTCTCTTCTGGCTGAAGATAACACACTGACCTTGGCAGCTAAGTTAACAGCTTTCTGCTTAACTAACTCTGCTTCTCTGTCCAGGGGGGTCTGGGGGGGAAGCTCCTGGGAGAGGGAGGCCCCTTTGGGAGGGTCCCCTTGGGGGGAAGCAAAGGGAGATCGGTTGTGCTTTTTCTGTTGATTGTATATATTTGTGAATGTTGTGAATTTTGTATATTTGTACATATTCATTGCATTTCATTGTAGATTTTAGACTCTGCTTGTAAATACAGCTTTTCATTTGCTTCCAGACTGGGCTAGCCTGGTTATTGTCGGTGGGGGGGGAATTTCAGCTCACACCGACACACTTTTTATTTTTGGCGCTCCAACTCGGGGCTCGATTGCTTGTGATTTATTTCTGCTCAGATTAGGAAGCAAAATGAAGCTGTTTTGGGTTCTGAGTCATTCTATTTTATCTATTATCAGTGTGATTGTCTACAGATGGGCTGTTTCCTGCATGATAGACAAGATTGTGAGATATGTGGCATATAAGTCGTTTCTTTGGGTTAAGAACAAGTTACTGAATGTTGGTGAATTCTGTTATGGTCTTATTGGGCTAAGAAGCTATGGTAACTCAACTATGGATCTGCTAGCAGACACATATGAGTTTGTTGCTCCTCTTACAACTACAGAGGGTCTTTGTAACCAGTGGTACCCTAGATATCTTGTACTAGCCTTAATCTTAAATTTGTTGCTTCTTGGAATAATCATATGGCTACTGATAGCACTGTGTCAAGAAAGACATAAGGCTACTTGCTCTTCCAACTCTGCTGTGAATGTGAAAACCAAGCCAGTAAATTTGGTGGCCACTGTAACCAGAAAGCGTAAAGGAGCTGCAGGAGGAGATGCAGATGCTGCAGGAGATGGTGCAGATGGAGATGAGGGTCCTTCTACTCAGGGTCCCTCTCTTAAGAAAGATCCTTCTGATGAGGAAGAGAGGGTTAGCCTTAAAACTCTGGTAGACCTCTTGAGACCCCACATGGATGATGGAGATGTAGGTCAGGATGTAGACCCTAGTAGATTAGCAACTGCTGGTAGTGCCTCTGAACTCAAGGAAATTCAACGGAGGATTAAAATAGGATTATGGGGACAGCGACCTCAGGATGATGATGATGATGATGATGAGGATGACATACAGTCAGCTAATGCACCCAGACAGGAAATTAGACATGTGAGGAAGGATTATATCAGAGGAGATAATGAGCCAGTCCTGTCTTGGCTAGCCAGGTGTTTTGATATGGGAGCCCCAGCATTGGTGGTAGGCGACAAGTCGGCCTCTCAGTTGGGGATGCTCTCAAAGGATACAGGCATAGACAGGCATCTAGGCAAGTGCATTGGTAAAGTTTCTCTGTGGGCACGCCTCCTACTGGCAGTCTCGCTGAGGTACCCCAGCAGAGATGATTTACCATGGAACCCTAAGCCTTGGACCACAATAGCTGAGGGAATCAAGCGTCTGAGAGAATTTGCTGTGAGAGAAGTAATGTATGGAGATCATAAGACTCTGAATCCTGATGAAATTCCTGTTGGAACAGGCCTTGCCAAAAAGCTCATTAAGCTTGCTCCTCCTAATTATGCCACTATTCTGGCAAGCAGGATTGTGGCAAGAAATTATGGTGGAGCACCTCCTACTGTTGGCCATTTCACTGACCAAATGAGGCAGTTGGAGGATAGTCTTGCACGTACTTCTTTGGTTTCAGCCATTGAAACTTTGTCTGGAGAAATGAAGAATTGCATGAAAGAGCTGAAGGAGGAACTTAAAACCTCCATATCCAACTTGATGAAGGGGGATGATTCTAATTCCTCTTCCTCCAGATGGATACAAGTTTCAGCTGTTAGGAACAGACGTGCTCCAAGGAGGCCATTCCAAAATAGGTCAAACCAAAACAGACAGCAGAGGCAATCACGTGGCAGTATCTGGATAACTCTGCGTGATCAGTTTGGTGAGAACATGAACAGATGGGATGGTCAACCAACTTCTGATCTTTTCAAGAGGTTACAGGAGCTGCAGAGGGGCAGATCCCGAGGTAGCAATACCAGGAGGGTAGCTGTCGCTTCCTCAGTTTCCCAGAACAACTCTGATAGCTCCAACAGTGATCCTAATTCTGGTGCTGGACATTGTGCCGGCTGTACATGTGGAGGAAATCCCCACCATTAGGGGTGCCCTGCCTTCCGCCAGGGGGAGGTAAGGGATAATGGAGATAACAGAATCTATTGGGATGTGTACATCCAGTGGCCTGGCACTTCAAAATTTCAGAAGTACAGGGCCTTGGTTGACACAGGAGCTCAGTGCACCATAATACCATCAAATTATCAAGGGGGAGAATCTATAACTATTCAGGGAGTCACTGGTGGATCTCAAGAGTTGTTTAAGATAGAGGTTGATATAAGTTTAACTGGGAAGCAGTGGAAGAAACATACTATTGTAACAGGTCCTAATGCACCTTGTATTTTGGGAATTGACTTTCTGAGAGAAGGGCGTTTTAAAGACCCTAAGGGTTACAAATGGGCTTTTGGAATAGCAACTGTAGAAATTGATGGAGGAAAATTGAAGTTGTCCATTAGACCTGAGCTTTCAGATGAATCTGC
This sequence comes from Indicator indicator, assembly GCF_027791375.1. Classification (NCBI taxonomy): domain Eukaryota; kingdom Metazoa; phylum Chordata; class Aves; order Piciformes; family Indicatoridae; genus Indicator; species Indicator indicator. Next base: position 12,460,050 of record NC_072022.1, on the reverse strand, counting down.
AGTTGTGGGACAACATGAGATAGAGGATGTAAAGCTGCCGGTTGCTTCTCAAACTGTGCATCACAGACAATACAGAACCAACCGTGACTCTTTGGTGCCCATTCAAAACTTGATTCGTCAGTTGGAGAGTCAGAAGGTCATCAGCAAAACTCATTCACCTTTCAACAGTCCAATCTGGCCTGTGCGAAAGCAGAATGGAGAGTGGCGTCTGACAGTTGATTTCCGTGCCTTGAATGAAGTAACTCCACCCATGAGTGCAGCTGTACCAGACATGATGGAACTCCAATATGAGCTGGAATCCAAGCAGGCCAAATGGTATGCTACCATAGACATTGCTAATGCTTTCTTCTCTATTCCCATAGCAGAGGAATGCAGGCCTCAGTTTGCTTTCACCTGGAGAGGCATTCAGTACACATTCAATCGTTTGCCCCAGGGGTGGATTCACAGTTCAACCATCTGCCATGCAGTGATCCATGATGCTTTGGAGAAAGGTGGAGCTCCAGAACACATTCAGTTCATCGATGACATCATCGTCTGGGGTGAGACTGCTGAAGAAGTCTTCGAGAAAGGTAACAAAATCATTGACATTCTCTTGCAAGCCGGTTTCGCTATCAAGCGAGACAAGGTGAAAGGACCTGCCAGGGAAATCCAGTTTCTGGGAGTGCGGTGGCAAGACGGTCGCCGTCACATCCCAATGGATGTGATAAACAGAGTCTCCACCATGGCAAATCCCACCAACAAGAAAGAAACTCTGCGTTTCTTAGGCATAGTGGGATTTTGGAGACTGCACATTCCTGGATACAGTCAGATTGTGAAACCTCTCTATGATGTGACTCGAAAGAGAAACAGTTTCCAATGGGGTCCTGAGCAACAAGCAGCCTTTGACCAGATCAAGCGAGAGGTAGTCCAAGCGATGGGTCTGGGACCTGTCCGAACTGGTCCAGACATTAAGAACATTCTGTACACGGCCGCGAGTGACAATGGTCCAACCTGGTGCTTATGGCAAAGAGCTCCAGGGGAGACACGAGGACGTCCTCTTGGTTTCTGGGGTCGTGGCTACAGAGGCTCAGAGGCAAACTACACTCCAACAGAGAAAGAGATTTTAGCTGCTTATGAAGGAGTGAAAGCTGCTTCTGAAGTGATTGGAACTGAGTCACAACTTCTTCTAGCTCCTAGATTGCCAGTTCTGAATTGGATGTTCAAAGGCAAAGGTTCTTCACCACATCATGCAACAGATGCTACCTGGTCTAAGTGGATGGCTCTGATAACACAGCGAGCTCGAATGGGAAATCTCGAAAGGCCTGGTTTGGTGGAGGTGATCACAAACTGGCCAGAAGGCACAAGCTGTGCTAAACCTCCAGAGGAGAGAGTAACTCGTGCAGAGGAAGCTCCTCCTTACAGTGATCTGTCTGATGATGAAAAGAGATATGCTTTGTTCACAGACGGTTCCTGTCGTCTTGTTGGGAACAAGCGGAGATGGAAATCTGCAGTGTGGAGTCCAACGCGCAGAGTTGCAGAAGCGAGAGATGGAGAAGGAGAATCCAGTCAATTTGCAGAGGTAAAAGCTGTCCAGCTAGCTCTTAACATAGCTGAACGTGAGAGATGGCCAAAGCTTTATCTCTACACCGACTCGTGGATGGTAGCCAATGCCTTGTGGGGTTGGCTGAAAGACTGGAAGAAGAATGGCTGGCAGAGGAAGGGAAAGCCTATCTGGGCTGCAGATCTGTGGCAAGACATTGCTGCTCACATTGAGAGAATCCCAGTGAAAGTGAGACACATCGATGCTCACATTCCTAAGAGCAGAGCTACTGAGGAACAACAACACAACCATCAGGCAGATCTAGCTGCAAGAGTTTCCCAGGTGGACACAAACTCTGATCCTGATCCTGATCTTGACTGGAAACACCGAGGTGAGCTGTTCTTAGCTCGGTGGGCCCATGACTCGTCAGGACATCAAGGCAGAGATGCAACCTACCGATGGGCTCGTGACAGATCCATTGACATTTCCATGGATGCTATCACACAAGTCATCCATGACTGTGACATTTGTGCTGCTATTAAGCAGGCAAAGCGGATCAAGCCCTTGTGGTACGGTGACAGATGGTCCAAGTACAAGTATGGTGAAGCCTGGCAGATTGACTACATCACTCTACCTCGTTCTCGATCTGGTAAGCAGTATGTGCTGACTATGGTAGAGGCGAGCACTGGATGGCTGGAAACTTATCCAGTTCCTCATGCAACTGCACGTAACACCATTCTTGGTCTGGAAAGACAAATCCTGTGGAGACACGGAACTCCAGAGAGGATTGAGTCAGACAACGGAACTCATTTCAAGAACAATCTTGTAAAAAACTGGGCCAAAGAGCACGGCATCGAGTGGATATTCCACATTCCCTACTATGCACCAGCTGCAGGGAAGATCGAACGCTACAATGGTT